>NW_022145610.1:13845798-15045798 GCF_000002235.5 Strongylocentrotus purpuratus
TAATTCCACAGTAATTATTATTCGAAATCTTTTTGCACCTGTACATTAAAGAGTACAAATTGTATGTCACTCAGGTGTGCCTTGCTTCTAATACCTGAATTTGGCGGTGTACGCATGACTGCAATATACATTTTAACCAATTTTCATGATGTACAAACCATGCACAAGATATGGACGTATTTGAACAGATAGTCAGGTACCGCAATTCCATTTAATTCAAATTTTGTGGAATTGTTATATTTCTTTTCCAAGAATTCAAAGAGGATAATGTGTGGTAAGGAAGAAAAAATCGGTAGAGTATGATACAAGCGTGTTCCTATAGAGATCGCAGTAGAATGATGTTCATGGAAATACCCCTTTCCTCTTTTCCTATATTTGAATCGAAAATAATTGTCATTTCAACAAATTAAATTGTCTTTACTTATCATTTAACATTTACAGATTCATACACTAGTAATTAATATTTTGTTTATATACCGACACTCAATGTTCACATTTAGGATTAACGATGATATCCATCCTTTATTAATTGACCTCTCTTTCTCTCTCTCTCTCTCTCTCTCTCTCTCTCTTTCTCCCTCTTTTTGTGTGTATCTCTCTCCCTCTCTCTCTCTCTCTCTCTGTCTCTTTCTCACTCGCTACTTTGCTTTCTTTTTCTCTGTTTTTGTTGGTTCGCTTGTTGGCTAAGAAATAGTATGGCAAGGTGACCGTGTTTACACTCCAGACAGTATTTACCATAATACAATTTTCGGAAGTTTTATGAAAACAAACAATTACAAGAAACAAAACTATTTTTATTCCATAATTTATTAATTGCCAAATTTATCATCACATAACATGTATTTTACTTTATGATTCGTTTTGTTAGATTTTGATTACCAACTATCCGGTATTTGAATAAATTATAAATAATAAACCTATCAATGATTTGTGCTTTTTCTGATTACCAGTATGCTTGACGTCATCTGATAACTCCCTACATTTTAGTGTTTGGCACATTTCGATTTTTCTTAAAGTTTTTAATATTGCGTTTTTGGTGACTTCATTCATCCTTTTGTGTTCAGGATATTTTTCATTTTACTAGTGGTTTGGCATTTTTTTTTTCCCAGTTGTTTGTTTGTTTGGTTGATTTTTTAAATATTGTTAATGTTAATAAACATGACGGTATTGTTTGTCTATCATGATTATTGCTGGTAAAAGTGATTTCATTTAGTTATTGGGAAACCCTCGACATTGCTCATACATTTGTTTCATGAGCCAAATGATCATTATTACGAGAGATGCTAGGGCCCAAGATATTGCAGATGCTTCTAAGGTTTGCTGACATAGGCTGGTCTTCACCACGTAGATGTGAAGAGCTATTACAGATGCTAGTATTGCAAGCATCACAAGAAATAAGGGTGCATAGCTCCATGTAATCTTGATCGTTGGTGGTGACAGTTCTGCAGCTTCAATGTTCTCCTCAATATCAATGCCGACTGTACTTACATTGTTATTATTGTTGTTGTTATTATTATTGTTATTGTCTTTATTGTTATCATTTACCCAGTCCAGATAAACACTGGATTGAAATGGAGGGTCATCTATCCAGGAGTTGTAATGCCAAGGAGTTGAGCATTCTTTATAGATGTACTTTTCGGTACGGTAGATACCCCCTGGTAGTTCCTCTGGCAGGGATTCTATGGTGAAGGTTGAACTCACTGATGTGCTCGACTCTGAGGATCTGGGAAGACTGAGATCAGGAGAACCCTTGGAGATCTCCTCTGAGACCAGCTTGGGTTGGCTGGTCATCGGCAAGGTGTCCTCTGTGACCATCTTGGGTTGGCTGGTCCTCGGCAAGGTGTCCTCTGTGACCATCTTGGGTTGGCTGGTCATCGGCAAGGTGTTCTCTGTGACCATCTTGGGTTGGCTGGTCCTCGGCAAGGTGTCCTCTGTGACCATCTTGGGTTGGCTGGTCCTCAGCAAGGTGTTCTCTGTGACCATCTTGGGTTGGCTGGTCCTCGGCAAGGTGTCCTCTGTGACCATCTTGGGTTGGCTGGTCCTCAGCAAGGTGTCCTCTGTGACCATCTTGGTTTGGCTGGTCATCGGCAAGGTGTCCTCTGTGACCATCTTGGTTTGGCTGGTCCTCGGCAAGGTTTCCTCTGCCACCGGGTGATTGTTGGAGAGTAGAAAGCTCTTTTTCTTTTCGCCAGAGACCAAAAGAAAGCAAGAGGTGACTCCAAATACATCGGAGAAGCCGCCGTGAGGAGTAAATGAAGACTGGGACTTAGATTGACACTCTTTAGAGTCGAACCATCCAAGCATGGCAACGATTTACATTTAAAGGGTGTTGCCAATTTGACCTTGTTGTCTTTTGCTTCATGTTCCCATGTCAGCTTCTCAGTTGCATCACAATCACCTGACGCTGCTATCAAACGTTCAGGTCCTGTGAGCTGGATACAAGGGGATGGAATAACCCATTTCTTGGTGCCACTTACATCATGGCCGAGGGTATGACCACACAGGCGATGATTTTGTCCTTGTCGTTGACGTCTGTTGCATCGTCGGAATGGCGTCGCCAAGATTTTGACAAAAAGAAAGGCGAGTACGCCAGAGGTGACTGCCACTATGACGTTTGCAGTGGTAATGATAATGTTCAATACGTTCATTACCACTGCAGTAGCGTACTCTGAGTATGCCAGGTTGATATATAGGGTGATGCCAAAACTCATAAGTCCTGCCAGACATAGCGACAGCCAAATAAGACCTCCGCGTTCGACAAGATCTTGTGCGGAGTTTTTGATGGATCGAAGGGTAAGGGGATACACTACTTTCGCATCTCCTGAAGGTGTGATAGATATAGTGCTAGATTTGGTGACCATGTGGTAATCAAGATGGCGGTTCTTGATTGACAACGGTATCAGGTATCTAAAAAGAATAAACACAAATATTTTCACTGAGATCATGAAAGACCATTACACAATCATATTTGTTTATGCTGTACATACATTGCAGTTGTAGATTGTATGAATGATATGTTAAAAATCTATTTTAAACGATTTTCTGAGAACGTAATTGATTGTCACCAACTTCATTTCTGGCTATTTCAAGCATAAATCAAATAGTAAAATCACACAATACGATCGTCTTTCTACTCTATACTTTGTTCTTACATCGATAGAAGTGTAAGAACAATCGTGCATTTTACATCACAAGTCATGGTTAAAGGTAAACTAATCTTGCTGATAACTCAATAAACTGTGCTTACCTCAGTTGAGATGCGGCACTCTCACTCCATTCTGAATATTGAGAAGATGTACGGTGGTATGTATCAAGACAAGTGATCCTCATTTCAACCAATGAGAGCCGACTTTGTCTGGTGGGCAGGGGTAGGTCAAGGCCAGTTGTTCCGGATCGGGGGTTAAACTCAACCCTGCAGATATCAAACGGAAAGGGGGGGTACTTCAGAATAGGGGGAACAACCTTTTCTAAATTGTATCTACCCAACAACTGCACCTGCATTTCAAAAACCGCCATCATGCTATCATAAATGTAATTTATTACTTTGTTTCTTACTTATTTGTTATTATCAGTATCATTACTATTGTAATTATCATCATCATTACCATCATTATCATTACCAATTATCATAACTATGACAATAACGATTTCGTGTGAAAGGTTGCATTGATTATAGCTGAATACTTTGGAGATGTTCTTTCAAAGAATGCCCCCTTCTTACCAGTTACAAGATTTGCCGTTTGTATCAGTAACCCTGATGATGATGACTTGGTTCCTGAGCCGACGTCTGTTACGTAAGATAGCTGGTAAACTCATCTTAAGAAACATCGTACAAACCCCAGGAACTGAAGAAGCCTTCTGTGATACAAATATAAAAGTACTTCAATGTTTTAGGAAAGAGCAGTATGAAACCTAGGCTTGTCAGTACCTCAGATCTTGAAAGTGTATTGAGCATTATTGCATGGTCTCATTTTTTCTTACATCGGACTTTCATAAACGCTTTCACTATAAACTATATAAATCAGATATGTTATGATAAAGATATTTTCATGACTTACAAGAATTCTGATAAAATTTGAGAGTTTATGATTGAGATATATACTCTACTAACCTGACCAGAATTTTGAAGAAAAAATATGTCTCAACATAAATACTCTCTGAGAAAAAAGGATGTCAAATTTCTTTATTTTTTCTATGGTTTACCATTGGAAGTACAATTTCGAATGCTTTATGTGATTACATACATGTGTTGTAAAAAATCTGAGAATATTATGTTTAACACTGAATAATTATGGAGATCGTAAACAGTTAGAAGGGGTGATGGAATATATCAAAAAGTACAGGCTTTTATTACATGACTATAGTAAAGTTGTTGAGAATAAATTGTTAAGTTTAGGTTTGACAAACCTTCGATGACATCGATGTCAGAGCTGTGAAAACAAATGCGAGTACGAGTAGGACGACAAGTGGTGCATCAACGAAGATAAGTACTTGTTCAATGGTCACTCGACCTCCACACTCCATGACGTCAGGTACACTGGTCGTAGTCATCTTGACTTCATTCCAGAAAATGAGATAACAATAGGTTTAATTTGATATATCTTACACAATAGTGAATAAACTAGTAACTGCAAGTTAAAAATCACTAAGATTTACCTTTTTTCTTTTTACTCTGGCTGTCTCTTTGCCCCTCTCACCCTCACCACCCCCCCCTCTCTCTCTCTCTCTCTCTCTCTTTCTTTCTCTCTCTCTCTCTCTCCCTCTCTCTCTCTCTCTTTCATTACATCACTTCATATTCACTAACACAGGTGAACCAAAACTGTTATAAATGAATAATAATAAGTAGGCAAACAAACAAATTATGTCTTGCGCGGTTAGCATTTCCTTCTTATGTACATCACCCCCCCCCCTCCCCCCCCCACTCCTCCCCCACGGAAAATTATAGGTATTATCGTTAATATTATTATAATGTCCTAATCACATGCATTGCCCTGAATATTGCCCTACATATTCTCTCACTATGTTAATACTTTTCAATTCAATCTTCGCACTTGTAGTGAAATAAATAACAACTTATTACCTGTGTTCACTGACGATACAGTTTTGAATAAAGTTTCAAAGGTTTCCTTGCTGATCCTTTCAGATCAGCTTTTTATCGTTACTTCAACGTGCACTGGAAATTGAAACTATGATGACTTTGGGAATGCTGAACGTTTCCAAAACACAACCGCAAGTCAAAGCGCATGCGCGGTTGGGTAATGCGCTTCTTGTATTGTAACGTCATATTGTGATTATGACGCAAACATTTCTACGCGTATGATGATTATGACGTGTGCGCGTAGCTCTACATTATTTATCTCGTTTAATTTTCATCATCGTTTTCACAATTATCTTTATTGTTACTGATTTTATAATATGATTACTGTAATGATAATTATTACTATAACTATTATTATTATTATTATTATTATTATACTGTTACTACTACTATTATCATTATTATTGTTACTATTATTTCACAGCGGTGCCCATTTTCTTATCTTGTACGACCTACATTAATAACATTAAAGTAGTATGTAGTATTTGACATGGAAAATAAATTCTTCAAATGGATTTAGATTGAGAAAATATGAATATTGCAGGATTAATGTCGATATCCATGTCAATTTCAGCGATATGTATGACCAATATTTGCCATTTATAGTAGCGTATCAGGGCAGTATATACTGTATACCCTGGGGGTGTTTCATAAAGCTGTTCGTAAAGTTACGCATGACTAATACGAATAAATAAAATATGAAAAGCCAAATGGGATGCTTAATCAATACTAACTGCAAAAACTAAAGTTGAACTGTGCATATGTAGATTAACATTCTTGTTATAACAAACATTCATGCAAAGTATATTTTTATGCCATAATTGAATTGAGGTAAGTGGAAATATAGTCACTCTTTGTTAAAACATCAGGACAAACTTTGGTCATCCTATCTGGCACTTCATATACAAGTCGTTTGTAAAGTCATGCGTAAGTTTACGAACAGCTTTATGAAACACCCCCTGGGGCGATATAACTGTGATTAGTTCTTCGCGGTTTATTATATGTGATAAATGTCATTTTTCGAGAACAAAATATGTGATAAATGTTAAATCTTAGGCAAAAGCATACTAGTACCATTATGATAGTGTCATCGAGTCGAATACTCGACGAAATGATGTTCATAAACAATAGTGGGTTCTTGCGTAGCGCTCATGTCTGTCATCATGGTTTTCCTGGCGCTTCACAATAATTATCACCCTGGCTTTTATGGCTGCTACTTTGGCGCTCTAGCAATAACCTTACCTAGGTCGTGTGTGGCAAGTGTAGATTTATGTCTTGCCGTCGGACATTAGTTCCGCAGCGGGACTCGAACCGCGAACCACGAACCACGAGATCCACAGTCCGATTGCATATCCACTAGACCATATAAGCATCACGTGTTACAGAACAGATTGCAAAGACGGTACATCAAAGTGTTGTTAGCGGGTTCATTCACCGTTTACATCCAGGAGTTGACTATTAAAATGAGGGCACGAGTGGTTATTGGCGTCGGTCACATGTGATCTCAGAAGGAGGAAAGAAGAAGAAGAAGAAGAAGAAGAAGAAGAAGAAGAAGAAGAAGAAGAAGAAGAAGAAGAAGAAGAAGAAGAAGAAGAAGAGAAAGAAGAAGAAATGCAATGAAAAAAGATAAGAGAAAAAAGAATGGAGGGAACGGAGAAAAAGAAAAGAAAATTAAAACAAAGCAATATAAGAAATCCTAAAGTGACGGAGGAAAGAGGAGACCTGGAAAGAGGAAAAACAAAGAGAAGAAGAAGAAGAGGACGAATGAGAGAGAAAAAAAAAGAGAGAGAGAGAGAGAGAGAGGGGGGGAAGAGATACAGACAGACATACAGGCAGACAGAGAGGAAATAGGGGCAGGTCGCGGCGCCTTTGTTATAGCAAAAAAAATCCCCATTTACTCAACCGTAATATCACCAGATGGTCAGAAAGCAATTCGTTTGCATGATGTTCTTACGAACAAATGTACACAGCGAAAGTGAATCATACATATTTTGCGTAAAATGCCAATTCTATTCAGGAAGTCTAGGTTCGATTTGTAGCAATTTAGTCACCAATGCATTGATTTTACATGGAAATGTTCAAGGGTATCTTTAAAGTAACAGACAGTGGTGATGACGTAGGGTAGTGAAGCGAAAGACATGCGTGTACACCTGCGCATTAGGATGTTGATTGACATAATAATAATGATAGTAAATATACCGGATAGAATGACTTCACTGTGCCTTCTCCATGTCTCAAAGTATCCCAGTTATGTCGTCGACTCTTAGTCGTATCATCTTAAAGATAGTGCTGATGTTGTTGGTGACGATGTCACCGTTGATACTCGTGTGATGGGCCAGGTGGTAGTAGATCAGTGGTCTCTTGTGCGGAAGGTCCTAGATTCGAACCCAAGTCGATGCACTTGTTCAATTTGAAGAGGCATTAATCATTTAGTATCAATTCACAATATTTTGGTTATATACGATGATACAAAATCAGACAAAACTTCTAAAGTAGGCAAAAATTCACATACATTGTAATTCTTTGATTACTGTTAACTTAAGTATAATTCCAAACATTAACATTATTCTTATTCAAGTATTGTGTTTTTGTATTTTTTACATTTCTCTTTTTCAGTCGAGCAAAGCTCATCAAAGTTATTTCCCTTCTCTTATTTAGTAGATAATCAGTTATGATCTCGTAATGGTCCTTTAAATTATATCGTAGTACAGTGAAGCATATGCCATATAAAATACTGCGTGGACTTGATCTACTTGCTCTAAATACAAGCAAAAACATGACCTAATAATTTGGATTAATTTAAAGCCCAGCGCATGAGCTTGAAACACATGTAAGTTAGCACAATAATTTGTTTTTCGACGCCTCCTCGAATAGCCCACATGCCCGTTTGTTTGTCACATGCCGCTGTCCGTGGGTATGTGTCCAGCGAGGCTACGACAGCTGTCCGCTACTGATCACGTGGTTATTCTTGTCCACTCGGCATGCTGGACTTCGTGACGTCAGACTCTGTGCGCTGGAGTTGACCGAAGTTATATCAAAGCAAGCCTACACAATCCGTGCTGTATGGGTCTGGTTGCATCACTTAAAGATACAAACTTATTTAAAGGAATATTATCTGTTTACCCTACATTTTGATGTCCTAATACTATAGAGTATATTAAAGGGTCATATTGCATTGAAACAAACTGTCTTTATTTTCTTATACACGTACTTTATGGCTCCAAGGTGCACTACGCATTGAGCATTATAGGCACACTATTGAATCTTATAGGTTGGTATCCTGATGAATAAAGAAAGTCTGAATTCCAAAATAGCGGATCATGTACCGTACACACAAAATCTGAAATAAAATATTTGTAGCACATCGCAACCTTGGTCGCCCACCCATATGCCTGGTTTTGCCTAGATTTAAACAACGCAAAAAGTCCATTCTACTTCCAAAGTTCCAATATAAAACTATCCGCCCTGCCATGTGTTTATAATTATGTCATCACAAAGAAAAATAATTGTATTGGCTACCGGCTATAGCTCACATTAGGATTGCTATAATATGCATTAGTGTGACTTTTGATTTGTCAATTGGTGGTAAGAAATTTAACTTATTACGTTCAGAACTGCTTCCTTGGTTTCTATGAGCATCATTGTATCCCACTGACAAGCATTGACCTTTCTGGACCATCTTCCTCTCGAATTTCAATTTACTTTGAGTCTGTTTACCCGTTCATGTTGTTGATTATAATGGTTAGTTAAACCATGGACCCAACAACAAACATTTATTTTGCAGACTCATTTTCCCCGTAATGACTGTATGCAAACGGGATTAGTAGTCTCTCTTGAAATGGTAACTTTGTCTCAGATTCTGAAACAAAATCTTGGATTTAGCTCATGCTGCAATGATGATTATAAACCTTTAGGTCAGTGATGTACCCCATGACTTTTACAAGCTGATCACCTGTCTGATTATCAAGATATTTATGATTAGAAATTTAAAAATTCGTTTTCCTAACGGTGTTTATAACACTACAGTAGATTAGGGGAAATTAGTATACAGCAAACTAAAATATAGCTTAGCTGAATCAGATTAAAATCCTGTAGGCCTACATCACTTGCATGAGCCCTAAACTTGTAACCAGTCTGGAATTTAAGAGAAGGGTTGCTTCTAGTAAAGGTTACAAATATTTTGTAGATTTTCTCATTATTTTCATGTCAGTTTGAAATAATGTATACAACCCCCCCCCCCCCCCCCTGAACATGTTGAAAAGGATAGCTCTTTAAATGCCATCACACTGAAACCGTGACAAGAAAATAGCTAAAATGTGTAAAGCAAACTTTCTTGCCACTTGGATGTGTAGTCCCATACACCTTTCTGTGTTCAGGGCTTTTGATTTTCAGCAAGATTTAGTTGATATTGTTTCATTTTGATTCTTACAAGACCGTACACGCCACAAGAATTCTTAAAAGCTGCATAACCATCGCCAATTGTTTCCATTCAGTTGTTCACATGGCCTGAAATCTACTTTACCGTGAAGGGTTGGGTATCTTTGTCTCAGATTCTAAACAAAATCCTTGATTTAGCTCATGCTGCAATCGTGATTATAAACCCTTGGGTCAGTCAGGAATCCCATAGCGTTTACAAGCCAATCACCTGTCTGATTAACCGGTAACTTAAAGATTTTTTACTTTTTTGAGGCACTACATGATCCTTCTGAAGCGCAATTTTTTAGGGCTTCAATATAACACCATATCACAGACTCCGATAACACGTAGGGGCATGCATCTCAGATTTGGCAATGTTAAAAATGCCTTTAAAGAGCTTCTCTAAAGTCACATGAAGTGAACGAACTCTTTGACCAGGTAGAGGAAGGATGAATTACATCCTTATGAGGTTGTAACCCCCACCTGAATGAGATTTGAGAACCCTAAAGAAGCTTATAACACCGAGAAGCTCCTTATGATAAAAAGCCTACCACTAAATACAGATATGGCTACGTTATTATCTTAGCAAACAGCTCGTGTGTCTTCTTTTCGTGAGTGCAATGATTGTAGCTCAAATAAACCGTACCCCTCTCCAATCCTTCCTCAGAAGTTCAAGCACACACTGTTAGTAAAGTTGACGAACGAATTGATGATAATTTGCTCAAACATATAACAATTTCCTCACTAACCAAGAACGTTTCGGCAATTCAATCCAAAAAGAAGGATGCATAGCATATATCAATAGGCCTAAAGCTGGCATGAGCAATGTTTTTTTCTTACCTCCCCCCCCCCCCCCCCCAATTGTTCTCTCTCTCTCTCTCTCTCTCTCTCTCTCTCTCACTCTCTCACTCCGACGGTCTTTTACGCTGCGCTGTACCTATTGCTCCTTATTTAGCAAATTTATCAAAAATGTATAAGTGATCAATGAATGAAAGATCGCGGTGCACTTCGTTAATTTGTTTCAAGTTATAATTTCTTAATTATTGTAGTTTGACCCGAAACCTTTTTTCTTTTCTATATTTTCTCCCCCTGTTGCCAGACCCTATTTTTGTTAGGTTACATTACTTTTTTCATGTCTTATGTAATCATTTATATCATTTATGCACTGTTTATTGAGCTAATCCCCGTCACGAGCGGCTTGTCTATATTCAGACTCTATCAAACAAAGTTTACAAAATCTTGCAACAAATTCATCGAAATATTATGCTCACGTAGTCCAAAAATCTATTTGTTTTTATCACGAATGTTGTTACCCCGAGGACTGAAGAAGTGAGAAATACATGATTTGATTCCTTGTGAAGTGTTTCCTCAAACTTTGATGATTTTATGACCGGGTGGACACATGTAAGAGCAACGAGTGTCAAAAGGCGGCATGGGTATTAGACTAAAGTAAACAAAACGAAGAAAGACCGTTCCTACATCGTGTAGACGGGTGTTAAGACTATGTTAGGAGTAAGACAAACAAGTTATCAATTGTTGACAAACTAATCGTCCTTTTATGACTCCTTGTTAACATGCTCATTGAAGGCTGGAGGTAAGTGTCTAGGAATGCAAAGTGATGAGACGTAGATAGCGTTGATTAAGGAGTGAAACGTTTTAACGAGGGGTAAAACCAAACCCCCCCCCCCTTTTTTTTTCTTTTTCTTAGACCGTTTCTAATGCACGAATGATATCAATACCTTACGGATCGGTGGCTTATTGATTAACTTCCGTTCCGTTTGAAGTACATGTTGATCTCTTAGTTAAATTATTATTCTCGCAAGACTGTAAGATATACTCCCCCCCCCCCCCCCCATTCATAATTCCCTCGTCTTGCCTGCATACGCCCTGTCTGCATGAAGTTACTTCGGAACTACCATCTACAGGTGCGTTCTAGACCGTGACGGGTCCATAAAGGGGGTTCCATCGATCAAACATACAGAACCCATGCAGTCCGTACTAACCCGTGACAATAGCAACATCAAGTTTAGCGCGACAGGTATTTTTGTTGGGATAGAGGCTAGCCTAATGGGCCTTGTGGCAGATTATTCCTGTGCTAAACAATTTTTCCACTAAAGTCTACTACTACTACTACTTCTACTAATGTCGAGTGAATATAGACCCAAGAAACCTGTCACTATGTCGGGAATTTTGAAAAGTTTTCGCAATCTCCCGAATAAGCGGAAGAAACAGAAGTATGACGATGAGGATGAGACGGACCAGAAATGGATGGAAGTGGACTTGGGATGGCTCAAGAAGGTATGGTTAAAGCCACACTGTCTTACTTGTAGTTACTTGCTCCCTCTATATAGAAAACAATGCCTAATCGGTGACCATTGGTCCCCCATGATCCTCTTTTTCTTATATTAATTGAGTTGATGAGATAACCACCTGTCCAGGAACCTTGCAGTGTGGTCTAATCCCTCCTATAAACTAGTACAGATAAGCTTTAAGGCACGACGTGGTAGTTTCAATTACATTTAACTTTGATCTTCAAAAGTCATATGCTAGTTACAAGTGGACGAGCTTCGTCTTGCAATTTCATGATACCAAATATGCAATGTCCGATATAATGGCCCGAATTCACAAAGGAGGTTTGTCGAAAAACCTCATTTTGTTTCGACAAACCTCCTTTTGTTTTTTACAAACCAGGTATGTAAAAAACGCGTCAAAACACGTCATATGACGTACATAAACCTCGGTTTGTCGACAAACCTCCTTTGTGAATTCGGGCCAATGAGTTTTACGCAATGGATGATTGAGCAACGCTATAACGACAGACTTCATTATTTTAGCCGGACTATTATTATAATGATTCATGTGATATTGATTTTCGAATTTAAACAAAATATTAACTAGTTGGTCTTCTAAGACAGTATACATGTACAGGGACAAATTGTAATACAGCCTGTTTTGCTAAATCTATGGTCTAGACCATTGATGTGTTTATAAAGGGAATCTTAATAGTTGTAGTTGTAGGGCAGCAAATGATATCTTAAATAATCAAATGAAACTAACACTTTGGGACCAAGTCTCCAATATAAGCATGTGATAGTCCATACGATTTCTGCTACAAGGGATAGATTAGCAGGGTGTAATGACTAAAGAAAATTAGGGAAAGCAAGGCAATAGTCCCAACGACATTACGTGCTCCACTATAATTATGCAGATTTCGGTTGTGCTTACCAAACTGCGATCTCCCGCTCGTTTTCTAATAGTTTGTCTCATATTTTTTCGGTCCAAATCCTCATAGTTATTGCTTATTTTCACCATATATTTCATATATATTCCTTGTAATCATTATTTGAATCAGTTTCTCTGGACATATGCAACTGTTTTTTGCAACTCTCCTTTCATATCAAAAATAGAGTAAAGCAGGCGAGTGAAAATGTCGAACGTCAACATAAATAATTTAATAGCCAAAACCAGAATTCTAAAATTTAATGCTAGCAGTGATACGCGGGACCTGGGTTTAGGGGTAATGCCCCCCCCCCCCCGACACACAGACACACACTCACACACGCACGCACACACACACACACACACACACACACACACCTGTAAGCTCCCAAATTAAATAGTTTACAGAGAGTAGCTCTTTTATCAATGGAAAGATTCTAACTTCACGTGTGACTCTCTCTCTTTTGTCAACACCTGAGTAACTGAGTAACTGCCTCTGTTCCTCAATAAGTTGTGTATATTGCTTGTCAAAAATTACACCTTTCTTTGGCTGATATTTGTTTTTCCACTCCTATTTTTTCCCCTGTCGTGAATCTCAGGCTGTTTTATATAAGTTGGCGGCGTTCTGGCAAATTTCTAGTCATCACGATTATATTTGATATTTTCAATATCGATTTGCAAATGAATGGCGCGGCTAAAATGAATCACCCTTTTGATTCCTGAACCATCGTTTTCTTCATAGGTTTGAATACAGAAACTACTCTGTTCCATTAGGCAATTGGTTAACTTTGGATAGAAGTCACAGTCAAGAATGTTTTTTTGAGGAGAAAAGATTAACAGGTACAATAAGTCGTCGGATTCAATTATAACAATATGTCCCCGAACATTCTGTCTCTTACGTGTTGGAATTCGTTCTTCTCATTTGCTTGATTTATCATTTCATTTGAACATAATTTGATCATGATTATGCAAGCATACCTTGTGTCATTTAATCATACGCTTCTGTTTAGTACACATTTATTTTGACCTTGGTAGCGTTTATGTTTCGAAGAATACATGCACGTAATAAGAATAACTCAAGGGTGCTGTCATATTTGCCCAATTTTTTAGACACCACTCTTTTTTCCACTATTTCTTCATTCTATCGGGTGTCTACATTAATATTGCAAAGGCTGTGAAGATCCAATATTATCAGCACCTTAATACCACAACAATACCAGTCTTTACGTTGAAGTATGCGGTTATTTATTATATCCGTCGCTTCGGTGGGTGTCATTTAAAAGACTAAGTAAATAGTCACAATACAATAATAGTCTTCGTTTCTTGTATTCTTTCTCCCTCCCTCTCTCCCTCCCCTTCTCTCTCTGTCTCTCTCTCTCTGTCGCTCCCTTTCTCTCTCTGTCTCTCTATTTCTATTTCTCTTCTAATTTTTTGTAAGGACTGATGTTTGTTCGAAGAACAAAAATATGATTTTCGCTCTCAGTCTGCCTCGGCTTGTCTGTTTTGTCCTTATTTAATGCAATGCAGCCGTATAGTAACAAAGAAAATGTGGGTCAAATACGTGCTCAGGATTGTTGTGAATAAAATGTTTGCATCATCACAATGCAGGTATTTGTTTGAGTTTAATAATTTCCAAAATAATATGTAGGTGGGGAAATACACTTCTAAGGTGAAGATGTGATGATAAAGTGGTTCATTCACTTGACTCTCAATCATAGGGTTGAGGGTTCGAATCCTAGCCCAGCACTGACGCGTCTTTTGGCAAGGCATTAATCTTCATTTACTACTCTCCACCCAGGTGTAAATGGGTACCTAGCCACATGGCTGGGGGTAATAATGATTACAGGGCTCTCAGGAACAACAGCGTTGATGCTGATGAAGCTTACCTGTATGTAAACAAAGTAAATATTATTGAATTATTATTTTATTAAGTGATAGCTTCGTTTAGAGTGGCATACACGCTCAAGATAGTGGAATTCACCCTTAAAGTAGTCATTCAACCACTTCTTCTGAGTGGCTTTTACTATTATTTTAGAGTGATCGAGCTCAATTCGGAAGAAAGCAACCTTAAAACGACGACTCCCCAAAAGTAGATTCCACCTCTTTGCATTAAGAGAGTAAGACGTTTTGTTTTATCGTAAACGTCGAATTGGTTAATGTTATTAAATTGTTTTACGACGAGTGTAGGAATTAAACACATTCTCTCTTAAAATAAATCCCTTCTTTTGGAGAGGAATACACGCTAAAAATAGTGCACTCCAAGTGGATTTTCAGTATAAATTTGAGTGGATTTTCTCCAAAGAAAGCACCCCTTATATGACCCCTCCCCTCCTAAAATAGAATAGATTTACAGTTCTTGCATTGGGAGACGAAGACGTGCATGCCATGTTGTTTAGCATAAACGTCGAATCGATTGAGGCTATGTTTTAGAACGAGCGTACAAATGACACCACGTCGAGCACTAAATTAGATCGTATTTAGGGATCTAATCGTAAGAGTCAAATGTCTAGACATTTTACGAACGGAAAGTAATATAAATTGTTCCACATCACCCCCCCCCCCCCCCCGAACAAAAAATCTAACCCTCATGCACGTTGTTTAGCATAAACGTCGTATCGATTGATGCTATGTTTTAGAACGAGCGTATCATAAATGACACTACTTTTACCACCAAATTAGGTCGTATTTAGGGGCGTAATCGTCAGAATGACAAGCTAAGGCATTTTATGAACGGGGAGGCATTATAAATTGATGCACATTCCCCCCCCCCCCCCCCCCCGACCCAGAAAACCTAAACCTCATGGACGTTGTTTAGTATAAACGTCGAACCGATTGATGCTTTGTTTTAGAACGAGCGTATAAATGACACCACGTCGAGCATCAAACTGGTTCGTATTTAGGGGCGTAATCGTAAGAGTGACATTTCTTGAAGGCAATATAAATTGTTCCACTTCCTCCACACTACTCCATAAACAAACAAATACAACAAAATGAGTCGGGGTCGGGGTTGGAGCCTCAATTGTAACTTCCAACTGCATTAGATCGTGATTTCCTTATAACTAAAATCTTTATCTTTAGATGCCAGCACCCACATAATATCCACCCCCTGCTCTTTCTCTTCCCCCCCCCCCTCCCCCCTCTCTCTCTCTCTCTCTCTCTCTCTCTCTCTCTCTCTCCCTCTCTCTCTCCTCACTCTCTCCTTTCTCCCCTCCCCCTTTCCCTCTCCCTCCCCTATCTCTCTTTCTCTATGTCTCTCTTTATCTATCTCTGTCTCTCTCTCTCTCTCTCTCTCTCTCTCTCTCTCTCTAACGCTCTACCCTTCCCTTCAACACCCCCCCCCCCCCCCTCACTCTCTCCCCGCCCCTATCTCTCTCTCTCTCTCTCTCTCTCTCTCCCGATTCCTTGGCTCTTAATACCCCAATCCCTGGTCTAAATCGCCCTTGTCATCGTATCGTGCTGGTTGGCGAAGACAAGGTCGCTATACCCTCACCATGCCCCAGTCATGATCACTGTCATCATAACGCCAGTCAAGTGACTCGAGCCGGTCATCATCGACGGATTGGGCGCCTGCCTGGCATGCACGCGGCGATATGTCGGCCTCATCACGGACCAACTAGAGCTTGTGCAAACATGGGTCTGTCTGTCTCAACCAGCCCGTGAACGTCGAGCATATGCAGTCACGACTGTGTATTTAGTATTACGACGGGAATAAACCATGTTTGAATAATTTAGCATGATGCATTGTAGAGCTGCATTGCAGCGGATCTAATGCCCCTTTTTTTTTCGTTTATATTATGCATCAGCAAGTGAGCGAACAGGGTACATAGTCACGTTTCTCTTCAAGGGATAAAGTTTAGAATAACAAACATTTCTCTCAACTTTAAAGATACACGATGATCTCAATGAAACTTTGTTTGTTGAACGGATACCCGCTAACCGCTACCCGCCACATCGGCCATCCACTGTGGACGTTTCTAATGAACGAGATTGTGGAAGAAAAACGGGAGGGGGATATGAAGCGACAGGAAAAGGAAGAGGGAGGGATGAGGCAAAACCCCAGCCTAGTAGATAAATAGAGAAATAGAATTAAGCAAAAAGAGAGGCACAAAGAGGGAGAAAGTGATGAGGTCGGGATAAAGACACAATTGAGAGTTTAAAAGAAAGAGAGAGGTGAATAGACAGAATGAGAGAGGGGGAGAAATAAAGAGAGAGAGAGTGAGAGAGAGACAGACAGACAGACGGACAAACAGACAGATACAGACAGACAGACAGAGAGAGAAGAGAGAGCAAGCAAGAACGACATATTAACAGGAGAAAAGGAGAAGGAATTTCATCATGAGAAAAACAAATTATGACAAATTTTGTCGAATGGAGAACGAATGAAATGTATATATCGTAATGCTCTTAGTGCCCATGAACCTTTCCAAAGTTGTGTTTCCAATTCTGATTCTTATTTAGCCAATCGCTCTTGCTTGAATGTGACCTGCTTTTTGATAACCTTTCACAAAGTGTAACAAATCTTTTCTCCTTCAGATGCTACGGAGGTTATCGAAGCGTAGGATCCTATCCGTTTAGTTTCCGGATAAATTAAATATTGTTGTATTAATCTTTCATTTACTAACGATTTCCGACTGTCCCGCTAATGGAGTATTGGAATTCTAATGCGGTTATTAATTAATAATTTTTCTAATTTCCTATCGTCAGAGACGGCATCAAAAATTAATCGACTCATCTAGATCACGAAAATATGGTACCCATACAGGCCTGTCGAATGACATCAACATGAGCAAATATACACTGCACTTGGGAATTGAACGGCTGTTTTTCATCCGACAGACATGCCAGATTTTTGAGAGCTCTCTCCTCTGTTTGGAAAGAAATTGACTTTGTTTAAGAGGATGAAGAAGCAATGAATTGAAACTAAAGGAGAGATACATAGGAGTGGTAGTAATATAGAAGTAGCAGAGTAGTAGATGTTGTTGTATAGGGGGGTATCTTTTAAGACCACTGTCATCTAGCTCATCCTACACAATTTATACTTAGTTGTTGTTTTTGTTAATGTATGTTTATAATTTATACGATGCTGGATGGATCATAATCTTCATAAAACTAATCAAAATCACATTGTCATAGAAGTATCGTATAAAGCATTAACAAAACAAAAACATTCATAATTATACCAAAAATACATATTGTTGACATTTTCTTCAATGAAATTTTTTTTTTTTTTTTAAATCCTATTTTATCAATGTGATTGACCTCCGACACAATGCTTCCATTTTCAAAAAAAAGTTTATGCTATTTTGACACGATTAATAAATCAATAGTACAGACTTAATACCACGTCATAACGCTTCATTAAGGACACAGTGGAATAGACACTGTACATGAAAGCAATGGTTCTGGTCGGGTAGTCATTCGTACGATATCAAGGTATCACTGCAAATGGTAAATGTATAATAACCTTGACACTGAGAAAAAACGAATCAATTTACTGCTTGCCATGTCCCACCGAGAAGGTATGTGAAATAGATAGCTTCCCAGATGGTCTTTTGTATTAGGTGTACTTTGGAAGTGTCCGAGCACTTCCAGTCCAGTTAATACGTCTTTCAGGCGAGGTTAATTCTTTAGTCTTATTAATTCAATATTTTGAAACTGTGTCACCATTTTGCGTGAAATAAACTGGCATTATTTGCACTTAGTGGTTAAAACACCCACTCCCGTTCAAAGTGTGCCAGGCACTGCCAAGAGACTGGTAAATCATATGAGATACGTCAGGCTTTTAGATATAAGCTACCTATAGTCTAAAAACAAGTGCTCCTAAAGTGTCTATACTTATATCTGAGTAGGAAAAATTGTTGTGAAAAAGAATGGATCAATGAAAGCATATAAAACGAAATGTAATATTTGATACGACCGAAAATTGACTGGCGTGATCAAAAATATAGGGAGCGAGATAAATGTGATAAAAAATGAGAAAAGAAAGAAGAAATATTTAACAAAATTGATAAATACTAAGAACGATAAGTTTGTGATAACGAGAGAGAGACAGAAAGAGAGCAAGGAACAGACAGACAGACAGACAGGGAAAAGAAGAAGACAAAGAAGAAGAAGATGAAGAAGAAATGGAAAGGCCCGCACCAAGGCAAAGACGCGCTCATCCCGTGCAGGGCTCCAGTTTCCAGTAGGACGTGTTCATTGGTTTCTCCGAAAATTGCTCATGTAGAGGATAAAATCGGGAGTGCAGCTTAGGTGTAATCCTGATAATGTTTTATATCCTTGAAATCATTAATGAAACACAAATACACATGTTTCCATAATGAAAGTCCAATCGATACCAATTATGCAATAACGATTCCTGCGCTTTTGTATCTGCTATCGCGATCATTGTCGTCTGCGTCCTGGTTAATTATTCACCTTTTCCTCGAGAAAATCAATTCCTCTTTCGGAAATTCCTCCTCTTCTGGCAAAATTGGAATCAATCATTTCAACATTTTTTTTTTTATGAGAAGATTTGTTGATCTCCGCTTAAAGACACAGTCAAGTTCTGGTCATGTCATAGGAATGTGAAAAAACGGTTTCAATCCTTTTCAGTGGATTTTCTTCTTTGGTATTCTTTCACACTACGATACAAACCAAATTAAAAAGCTCATAAACTATATCCTTTGCCAGAGCTCAATCTTCTTTTTAATTTCGTTCATTTTTTGTTATAATATCATTCTCTTTCCTTTAGCATGAATCATTTTCTAAACACAAATGAACCATGTTTACAGTTTATCAACGTGATGAATTAAGAGGACCCCCCCCCCCTTTCCCTTCACACACAAACATAAACAAAGGAGGCTGTTGGTTATCATATTTCATCTAATATGACCTGAGCAAAAGAAAAATGCGTTATTACACTATGATTAATAATAATATTATAATATTTGGTTTCAGAAGTTTTATGATGAATTGTTTGAAGATTGTGTTACCCGTAGGAGCAAATTAAATGCTTGAAATTAAGCAACAAGGGGATCGACGGCTTAAAATTCGTCTCCGAGGGACTTGGTAATAAGGATTAATGCATTATAAAAGGCCGTTGAATTTGTTTCGAACCTGGTTACAAGACCACTGTTCTACCAATGATCCATCGCGCCTTTTATGTCTCACTGTTTATGTAAGATCGTTTTCCATCTATGCAGAAATAGTATTAGAAGATACTTTAACGTCTTTTTCCCAAAAATACATGCATCTCATATTATGTCATTAGACCCTTTCGAATCGGATCAAGAACGCATTTCGGCGTTCATCGCACAAAGTTTGCATATCTAGAGTTTACGGCGACCTCAGCACGTACGTGGTATTATTGGGCCGATGACGTTACAGTACTGTTCAACTCGTATTTTACCGCGATTGGAGAGCGAGATGCTTACTCACACAAAACTGAAATTGATATCATTCACCGATATCGGCCTGCCCCTCTCTCTTCAACCCTCGCGTCGACGTGAAAGTTTGTGCTTGACCGTAGCGAGAATGACCACTCTTTGAAAACGTTGCTGGCAAATTACATTATTGGAAGAGCATCGCTCGTAAAATTGAAATAAGGAGTCAAACTTTTGTGAGGACTTGTCATCATGGTCATGTCAGATGTCTTGGAGGGAGTATCGTTTTGGTAGGTTTATGCCTAACTAAAGTTGTTGGACTCCCGTGGATTATACCCGAAGGAATACTAGGTTCTTAAAGTCACAATCGTATCAGAGAACAAACATTAGACTGGCGGCGATCTTCGTTCTCTAGCAGTCACTGAAAAGCCGATGGAATTGTTATACTTCCAGCTTCTCTCTAGTACATTGTTCTGAATGTTCCTGGTGATGTTTAATTCTGATGTCACACATTTTAATTCACTTTCGTCAAAGGAACTTCCTCGCCTATCCCTATTAACATGAACCTAATGGAATAATATCAATGCACTCTCAATAGCGTTGGTCACAGTTGATGATAGGATATTACAAGCGAAACGTATGCATCTCTTCTTGAATATGTGTATAATGTGGAAACGTATGTAATTGAAAGCTGTCTACCAGCAAATCAAGATACGATATACAAAAATTACTCTATTAGCCGACCTACAAACCTGAGTGAGTCTTTACTTCGTTCTTTTGTTTCATTGTTGTAGATATTGATGTTAATTCTGGTGTGCTTGATGTTGTTTTGATTGTTGTTATTGTAAACCGATCGTTTTCCTCATTTTTGTATCCTTTCAGCATCTCAAAACTCTCCTCTTCTGTTAATATCATAATTGTAAAGTGCATTTGAGCATGTATTTGGAAAATGCGCCATATTAATGCATTATTATCATTATCATGAGAAACATCAGTGTCTGTAGATAAATATCTATATACCAAATATGTTTTTAACGTCCCTTTGCCTTGTAATCTAGATGGAGTTTTATCATGAATTAGAGCGCAAACAATAAAGGTATCATTTTATCAATTTGTATGAATCTTCAAGTAGAAATGGGCAATAGGTGTGTATCAGTATTTATTCTTAAAGACAGTGCGAATTATTAGCTTAGATTATTTAATTTCATTTTTTTTTCATTTATTTCCACAAATAGCAGCAAATACAATGTAAAAAGCTATTCGCTTTACTAAGTCATTCCAATTAAAATGTTAAAAAACGAGAAAAGTACATAATATGGTACTTGCAATGCAGTAAACGTATACACTAATTCAGACTAAGAAGATTATTGTTTGCTGTATGGCTGAGGAATCCTAGGGAAGCATAGCTTGTAATTTAGGCCCCTAACATAAAATAACATAATATATCATAGAGTAGAAAATGCATTCTGAGAAGGATCATCTACCGTCCTTCAAAAAAGACATCCATAGTTTCTCGACCATAATAATTTATGACACAGATTAAATCTTTTTTTACAAATGAATATTAATATGAAAACAGAATAGCCGAGGAAATTAATGCAAAATGTAGATTTAGACTAAACTTAAAGGTAAAGGTGAGTTCTGGTCATCCAATTGCATTGTGAAAGAAAAGGTGTGGAATGGATCAGAAAAAGTTGACCATGTAGCATGTAAGTATTGGTGTGTACTGCAAAGTTTTGGAGTCATCAAAATGATAATAAATTTGGCTCAGTCTTGGTAAAGTAGCAAGCACTGTACACAGAAAGATGTATATGGGACTACACAAATGGTGTCGGGGCTACTAACCTTGATTTCCTAATCTTTCTATGCTCATTACTCAGCCGGTATACATTTTCTACCAAAATTGTTTGGCAAATGACATTTATTTGTTATCTTGAACATTCAGTGTAATTTTCGTTTGATTCTGTGAGAATTATTTTTCCTTTTTTTACCAGAACTCACCTTTATCTTGAGGTATATAATTCATCTTGTGCAACTAGATTTAGATGTTCACGCTTGAGGGAGCCCTCTTTAAAGTCAAAAAATAAATCCCTCGTCTCAAAATGGAATCACTTCTGGAACGATTAGGTTACCCTAATATCGAATCAACATGAAGTGTGAAATCAAAACTCCATATAATTTCAATTAACCTACTTATCTAATAGCTGGAAACACTCTGGCCTCATGCGTTGTGCCTAATGGCTCAGTCTTGAGTCAATAGAAGCTGATTTGATATTTAAAGATTAAGTTGAGCTCTGGGAAGAGGTGAAAAATAATTTGTGAGTGTAATCATTGTTATTATGCAAATGTGGAAGAACATATCAGATAAACCATGTTCCCTGAAAAGCATGGCTCTTCAAATGCCTTCATATTCTAAATATGTCATGTAACATCGTAAAAGTCAGGACGGATTTTTACGCCGCGTGTTCGTGTAGTCCCATAAATATCTTTCTGTATACAATGCTTGTAACTTTACCAGACTTGGCTAAATTTCTTATCATTTTGATGATTCCAGAACCTTGCAATACACAAGTATACTTATATGCTACATGATTAACAACCTTTTGTGATCGAATCCACATCGTTTCTTTAACAATGCAATCGCACGACTAGAACTCAACTTCATCTTTAAAGATAGAGTTGAGCTCTGGGCCCCGTCTTATAAGGAGTTGCGATTGATCCGAATCAATCGCAAGTCCTCTAATCAATCGAAAGTGTGTGGTCCCCTATCTCCTATGCAGATAGTCGTGATTGATATCAATCGCAAATAAGTTGAGATTAATCGCAACTGCTTATAAGCCTGGTCATGCGATCGCATTGTAAAAGAATCTTTGTGGAAATGAATGGAAAAGATTAATCATGTAGTAGAAAAGTATTGGTGTATAATGTGAGGTTTTGGTATCATCAAAATGATAATAAACTGGTCCAGTCTTACAAAAAGTCACATGTATTGTACACAAAAATGTGTATATGGGACTACACAAATATGCGGCGTTAAAGTGTGGTCCACAACCTTTAGCTATTACTTGTCATATTTTGAATATGAGGGTATTTGAACACCCATCCTTTTCCAGAGGACGCTTTTTCTACGATACTATTTAACACTAACTTAACAAGAATGAAAAAACTCCCAAATTAGTTTTCACCTTTCCCATAACTCAACTTTATCTTTAATTGGTCGAGAAATGCTCTTCAAGGTGTAACTCTTTCTGAACTGCAAGAGGTTTGAACCGCCCAAAATATATATATATTGGAACCGATCTGTGCTTAATCATATGTTAAACCTTGTGTATCCACTGTTAATGTCTACATTTTTGTAAATACATTAGTAAATGTTAATCTGTATATGTTACACCAGTGAAAATCAAATATCCAGAAATGGACAATAAATACTAAATTGAATTGAAATAGAATTTGTTTGGATGAAGAAAATGCTAAATTTCAAAATTGGTAATAATCTGACAATTAGATATCAGGTATAGAATTCGTAAAACCAAGGATGGTAAAATCACATGAAGTTAGTTTTAAAGCACCCAACTTGTTTTGAAATAGAAAATAGAAAGGGATCATAATTAAATCTTGGTCTAAATTGAAACATTTTCTCACGGATAGAGCTAATTGGTTATCATTTCTGTGAAAAAATCTTTAGCAAATGATAATAACGTTTTCAAAAAATTACTCCATACATGAATTGCAATTATTTACCTATTTCATTAAAGACTAATTGCATTGAAATCTGTACACCGTGATCCAGTATTGGCAATGCCCAAGAATAATAATAAAGCGGTAAAACGAGGTGAAATCAGCAGGGTTATTGCCTTCATCTTTGTTTTTATTGGGATAGTAAGGTTATATCCAGGTCAGTAAGGTACATTCAGGTCATCCTTAAAACGGCAGCGTAAACATATCCCTATTTAGCCTTCTAAAAACTAGAGCATGGATTGACAGCCGAATCATAAGGTTGAGTCATGATCGTGATAATATGATCATAGTTCTGCTTTTGTAGCCTGAATTATTAATTGGTGTCGTTAATCCGAATAATGATCTCATTAATTTCAATGTCAACATAAGAGCATTGGCACGAGGCACACGCAATTTTTTGATGAAGATTCATTCTGTAATTGAACAGTGGTCTCTCTAGAGAATGAATGTGTTGTTTTGCTGAGAAAAAGAAAAATAGACACTTGTACTGTCCTCGACTGATACATAATTTGTTTTCAGGTTCGGATTCTGTTTGGACACGCAGAGTGACCTGATGAAACAACAATAACAGCTCAAACTCTATTATTTCACTGTGTGTAAGGAACATTTGGACCACTCGACTTCTCAGAGTTACTTAAAATTCGTCACGTTTTCATCAGGCCAATCAAGATTTTTTAGAAAAAACATCTCATGTCTGATTTATTTCCTATTGATTACACCAGGGGTACTGAAAGTTCTGTACTATTTCAAAGGATTTCATGTTGTACTGAAACCTCGACAAGGCAATTATGTTCGTCGCCCTAGCCGCTGTCCCATTCTTTATATTGTGCGCTGCGTTTTAATGCTGATGACGTACATTATTCCCCCGCACCAGTAATATCGACGTTTCTCAATACATTTCCATATACCTTTCACGAAAATTACCTCTTTTGAAACAGCCATAATGCCGAATTAACTTTCTTAATGCAATATTATGGCGATTTGATTGTATTTGAATGTAGTATGATTTAGAAACCAGGGAGGGGTAATTGATACTCGGGCAAGAGCATCACCCCCCCCCCCCCGCCAACATTTCGCCCATAACCCTATATCTCAGGGAAGCACGAAAGCACGATATTTCATTTATAGGAATATGACCCTGTAAATTGTAGATTTTACCGCCTGTCTCGAGAGTTTATGCTTTTCTTTTATGTCTTAAATCAAGTCTGCCATCCTAAATTATTTGATAATAAATGTAATATCCATGATCAAAGATAATGGGGCGTTGCAGTAGATGTTTTATTGATATGAAAACAATCGAGACTTCCTTCTATACGATACGTTATAAGGCTTGTCAGAAAAACCGCGGATAACCAACCCCCCCCCCCCCCCCAAAAAAAAAAAAAAAAAAAAAAAAAAACTAACAAAAAAAACGCCGCGAGTTTTTCAAAATGTAAATGAATGGCAAAACTGCGCGCAACAAAATTCTGTGTTATAAGATACAGAAATTTAAAGCGTATTACACTTTCCACCATTGCAACAACAACAAAACCCCGCTGTTTAGAAATGAGGTTTTATATTTAAGCAAGAAGAATTAAAATTACCCTAAATCAATACAAAAGCAGCAACTAGGAAGTTTGTAAATTTGACCATTAAAGGCTCGCTTTTCCTAGATCCAGTATTGAACATATAATACTATTAGGAGGGCTATAGTATAACGCATCACAATTAGCATACTTTGTTTGCCATCCCGCTGTTATAGCATTTCGATAACCAATCTAAACCTACATTTTAGGTATGTACATTGTAGCACCTATATACTTGTATATTACCCTTGTTTACATTATCGGTGTGTAAACACAAGCTCAAGTTTGCCGAGAGAGTGCCCGTCCCCCTTCCCGTCACCCTGGTATGCTGTATGGCTTATCATCCATGCCCTACCGCATTCTTGATCAAGCATCTCGAACGAAGAAGCCATTAACGATTGGTCACTTAATGACTCGATGGACAAATCACGTAACATAATCATTAATAGACCAACGACTTTGAAAGAGGCGCGATAGCTCAGTCGGTAGAGCAGTGGTCTCGTAATCCGGCGACCCGGGTTCGAAAGCAAGGCGATGGCATTAATCCTCATTACCAGGTCTCTCGGTGAGGACTAAAAGCCGTCTTTCTTAGCAGTAAGTTAAAAATAACCACAACCACACTACGCATATGCAACCACACAAGCTCCTTATTTAGGGCTTCTTCGATCTGCCCAATGGCACAGGATGGACAAAATGATCCTCACAAAGAATTTTTGTTCCTTTTTTCTGCTTGCATTATTGGCCAGCATTACTGCATTATCATTAACGATTGGTCACTTAATGATTCGATGGACAAATCACATAACATGATCATGAATAGGCCATCGACTTCAAATATGCACACAACCTCCATATTCAGGGCTTCTTCTGCCCAATGGCACAGCTAGGATGGAATAAATGATCCTCACGAAGGATTTGTGTTCCTTCTTTTTGCATTATACGCAAACATTATAGGACGAAGGAGCCATTAACGATTGGTCACTTAATGACTCGATGGACAATTATTAGACCAACGACTTCAAAATTATACACACGATCTCTATATTCAGGGGGCTTCTACTGCCCTATGATACAGGAGAGGATGGAAAAAATGATCCTCACAGAGATGTTGTGTTCTTTTTTTTTTGCATTATCGGCCAACATTATAGCATACGAGTGATGAATCAGATATCAGAAATGCCCATGATTGTAACGTCATTAAGACGTCTAGAATATTGAAGATTGTTTGGAAATATAAAAATATATATAACAATTATATTCAATGATGTTCTAGTATACGGTACCAATCTTGAAATTATTGAATTATTATTTGTTGCTTCCTTTATTGTATTTGTGAAGGACGAGAGGCAGAAAGGAATATAACAGGAGATGAGTAGACAAATATTATAAGATGGGTAGAAGAATCCCTGCAATCTGATTGGTCAATTACTGTGTAGTTATTTTTACTGGATGAACCCAATATTTTTTTGAAAATTCTCATCATTTTTTTTGATAATTTTTTTTTTCTTTGATAATTTTTTTCTTTTTCTTTAATAATTTTTTTTGATAATTTTTTGGGGGATAAACAGTTGTTTTTTGATAATTCTTATAATTTTTTTATTTTTTATTTTTTTATTTTTTTTTATTTATTAATTTTTAATTTAAAAAAAATAGAGTTTACAGTTTAATGTAAACTGACAATAAAATTAAAAAAAAAAAAAAAACCATGATAAGTTACATGAAATCATGCTTTCTGGTAATAACCCAGTAATTGACCAATCAGATTGTAGGGAAATTACCGGAAAGCATTGCTATGACAAAAATAATGCGTCCGGTAATTACCGGAAAGCATGATTTGCCATGCACCCGGTAAATTTGTAAAATAACAGATTTTTGTATTTTTGACGATTTTGGGGGCCCCATTTTATAAAACAGATGATGCACAGGTTTAATTCGTGGGTCGGTGGAATTGTGTGCAAGTGGTACCTTTGAATTTGGTCTAAAACCATTCAAAGGTACCTTGTGCACACATTTCCTCCCGACGCACTCAAACCTGTGCATCATTTGTATATAGAAACAGAGAAGGAGGTGGAAATGTAAGAAAGGGAAACGAAGGGAGAGGGGAGATTTGCCTAATATAAGAAGGAAAAATGAAGTTTAAAAAAAGAGAATAATTTATCAAGTGATACCACATGCACCACAGGGAATCTAAATATAGTTTGTAACATAAGGAACTTCTTACTTATTTCCTTGATCATGAACTGGTTCCTCCTCCCTATAAATGTTAGTCAAGACCATCATGGAATCGATTGATCTGTCAACTTGAGTAATTTGTATCGATCTGACAAACTGAATTACCGTAAAACACACAAACTTTTTTGAAACTATGTATACATCAGGGAAAATTACGTCGTGAATTAATAATGTGATGAATGTCACTGATACAACGTAGCATAATTTTCAACGTCAAGTCACAGTCATGACCAAGCCAAATGCAGGTAAAAGTGCACGCTAGTAAATTCTGCATTATCCCTTTATAATATGGTTAAAGCCTGGGTTCACTTTGAACACTGTTGCAATTGTTTTGAGACAAAAAAAACAATTTGGTTTGTTATGTTGTAAATATGAATATATTTTATATTACAAGTTTTGGAAATGATCAAACTCACAACTATCTACTAATGCGCCGATTCCTTAAATGTCTTATTGGCTATTTGAAGAAGAAAAAATCGCCAACCCAACCTACTCACGCCTCACGTAACTGATGAAAAATAATTGTGCTTAAAATGGTATGAAATCGTAATACCAGAGAGCAGCATCAGTCATTACATCAATATTGTTTTCATTTTTCAATAGATTGAAGCATAAAATGTGTTGTACGGAAAACGTTTCACGAAATCCCCATCTGTGTGTAAAGTATCTCGTTAATCAATCTACTCTTATCGCTGAAAGTACTTTGACCTTTTTTAAATAAGTTTCTTTCATGTTTCCTGCCGCCTCGGTGGAGCTCTGCACGAAACTGATCAGGTGTTTAAATCTTGTTAGGAGTTAATGTAACCCGGTGGGAGTAGCCGTAGGTATCTCCAGAAATCCGCGATGCCCTCCTCTTATTAGCATCAGTTTAATCTGCAATTACAAACCCGCAATCGGATGGACGAACTATATCTACAAACGAAGGGGGTATGTTTTAAAGGTAAAGACCAGTATTGGAAACGCCCCACTATTTCAAAAAATGAAATGGAAGCTCTCATTACCAATCATGTGAAAGAATATGTTTTGACTAATACATGATGATAAAAAATTTGCCGGGAAACCGCCTACTAATTCATACATTTGGTAAATTTGTTTCTCTCGTGGTCTGTGAGAGATATAGGGTAGTCCCATATACATCTTTCTGTGTATAGTGCTTGTAACTTTACGAAGAATGGGCCAAATTTCTTATCATTTTGATGATTCCAGAACCTTGCAGATGCTAGATGCTAGATGATCAACCTTTTCTGATCGATTCCACAACGTTTCTTTCACAATGCAATCGCATGACCATAACTGGTCTTTACCTTTAAACGATGAAGGATTCAATATCATTATACAGCATGTACTTTCCTCAGTGTTACCATGACAACACGAAAAGCGAAGATAATTAGGAATAATCAGGAAAATATCGTCTCTCGATATTTGTTTAAAAACCTGAAGACCTATATTTTCTCACAGTCGCGTTTATTTTTTTCTGTAATATTTTTCTGTACTCCAAGATTATATTTCTAATTGCAATTAAGTATTTATTATCCTTTCGGCATTTTTTGTTTCGCCGGTAAAAGTTTACAAATCATTTTTTTTTTAAACATAGTCAAAGACAATTACAGTCATGGCAAAGGACTTGTATAACGCATACATAATTAGATTGTAATAATTATACGCTATACAAATTCAACTTTATTATTATTAGTAGTAGTAGTAGTAGTGGTAGTAGTAGTAGTAGTATTTTAGTAGTTATTATCGTTATGTATAGTCGTACAAGTATTGAATGAGACTTCTGTTCTTTTAATCTTTTAAATACCATGTCTATTAAATGTCATGCTATTAGATTATGAAAGAAATTGTCAAGAATTTAGTTTAATCCTTTAAATATCATGTCGATTCAAATTCAGGCTATTGAATCGTGAAGAAAAAAAATATCTGGAATTTATCATGAATGGTTTATCATAGGTATATATGAATACTTCGATGCTGTGAGGTATTGAAATATTCAGAATCTGATCGTATTTACTAAGTCGTGCTGGAATTACAGACAATGAAAAGTACCGGACGCAGATTTGGGTTAATGGGACCAAGCAAACACGTGGCGTCCGAGTTTGTTCAAAAGTTTCGAATTACTCCTATATTCATATTTGAAAGATGAGAGCATTCAAAGAGCAATCCCTCTGATATGCCATTGATAATACAGTATTATTTAATATTGGGGAAAAGAATGAAAAGGCTCTAAAATCTGTATTTCCTCTGCAATACTAAATCTGTACTATACCCATTTTTTCGTGCTCACGCTGATAGCTAGTTTGCTTATTGTTAAAGTAGAAATAAAGTTCTCAATGGAGTTCTATCCAATTGACCCAAGAAACCCTAATATTTCAATAATTTTGTTTGAACTTTAAATCCCAACATCTAGGGGATAGTAATGTCTGTTTAACCAATACCTTGGATAGTTACATATAGATCCTAATGTACGTACCGGTTACCGCAGCGCTATCAAAATGCCATGTCTATATAATGACTTTGTTGATATTCATTCTTAACTTATTATAATATGACCTTTAATTCCATTAAAAAGAAGGATTAAATCATGAAATATCACGAAGTGAATATTAACTCTTCAGCTCTCAATTGAAATCGGGATCGGGTCCTATTTCCAACTTAAGCTATATCCTACACAAGGCTAGCAATTGATACCCCGTGACATTCATTGACACGACAAATATGTTTTGTTATGATCACGCTTTATGCAAGCGACATTCGTCCAGTAGTTAAGATTTATTCATCGCCTCGATAACCAAGCTAATCTTCACGCATGCAGGCGTCTCGTTTGATATGTGCTTATCTTGCTTTCCATCAACATCCAAAACTGTTGAATGGATCGTCACCCGACGCCTTCTATATCTTCCCTTTCTGTCGTCTCCGGTCCAACGACTGCTTCGTAAGTAAAACGACGGAGGTCCGATGAAATGTGGTACCATGGTATGGTTAGCTGGGGTACGGTACGACCTTTCTGCGACAAGGATATCTCGATAAGCTGGGAGATAGTACTAGGTAAATCATCACTGCATCATAATCATAACATATCCAAGGCTCTGAAGTCGTTGAAGAGCTCGGGGCTAGCCGACAGATGTTCTCTGACTGATAAGTAGACATGGAAGGGAGACCACCCCGCCCCTCCCCTCGATCTAGGCTGACTTTATATCTATTGCATTTCATCAGTAGCATGCACCACCATCTTAAAGATACAGTTGAATACAGGAACTTGTTTCACAAAACTTGTCATCAGTGACAAATTACAGTTGTTGCTATAAGCTACTGAAATCCTTGCTTCTGATTGGTTATCCGCAGCTTTGTCACTGATTTGTGTCATTTATCATTGAAAAAAGGCTTTGTGAAACGTTTTCCTGGTCACGTGATCACATTGGGCAGTGGCGGATCCAGGGAGGGTGCCTGGGGGGCCCGGCCCCCTCCCCAGAGAAAAAATACAGTTAAAAACACGTGAATTTTACCTTTATTTGGAGATGGGCCCCCTTCCCTGGCGCTCAAGGGGGGGTGCGATTTTCCAGATTTTCGAGGACAAACAAAGGAATTAGTGCTCACTAGAGAGAAATGGGTTCATGGGTCCACACACAAATTACCGTTATAAAATTGAGGTTCAACCTTTTCAGCTATTTCTTGTCATAGTTGTAATGAAAATATCAAGATCAGCATTCACGGAACAATTTTGTACCATAATATTAATCCAAACAGACCTGGAAAAAATGAGAAAGTTCACAAATAATACTTGCTTCTTTACCAGACCTCGCCCTTCTCTTTAATCCACTGCGGGAGCCATAGCGCATCTTGGCGTCAACAAACTTTGGCAGTACAGATGAAATTAGCAATACTCTGATTCGCGTCTGCTATATCGTAGTTCATGCATGATGATGATGGTCGCTTTTTAATTGTAGACGAGTGATTTAATGAAGATGGGGAATTTATTTCATCGTGATCATGAATAGTTGATTATTTTTTGACAATCATTATGAGATGACAGTGACCTCAATGTTCTGATTAAAGGTAAACGTATGGCATCAATTCGAAATGCCAAAAGAGGGAATAGTAAAAGGTATTGTATAAAATTTTCGCCTCTTCTGCAGTTGGCTATTAACAAATAAAGTAAATGGAATATCCAGCTACAATGGCCCTCCTGTATAAACGCGTTGATTGTTTTGTAATGATATGAATACATGTATTTTAATTATTGGTATGACATCCTAAATAATGATTACGAAAGTGACTATTTTTAATGACTTGCTTTTGACTGTAGACACAGAAGAGGAATCTATATGATTGTTATTAGACTTTTCTTCAGCTTCTGATACCATATAAACCATTCAATTTCGTTTCAATGATTTCAAGAAGAGTTTAATTCATTTAAATGGGTACATTATTATTTTAAAAGCAGACCACAAACTGTCATGGTGGATTCTGAAGAGTCGTTGGTTAACTTTTTGAGCGAAGGCGTCCTACAAGGCTCTTTGTTCGGGCCGTTGGCATTCTCAATGTGCACTTTACCACTGGATAATGTAATTAATGCTCGAGGCTTTATTATGAAGAATAATTTATGCAGACGATACGCAGATGCATTTCCTGTTCAAACAATTATGTCTTGAATCTTCCATGTCAGCTGTGAATAAAAATGTCTTTAAGATGTTCAAAGCATGGCCATACAATAACTTTCTGCTTCTTCATGAAAAGAAACTAAGAAAGCACAGGTCAGTCATGTGTTCTCACGGTTTTTCCAAACTAAATGCATTTTAATATTATTTGAGAGCCATGTGTTAATACCAGTAGACAGTCTGCAAAATATTGGTGTTTTTTGCGATCAGAATCAGTTAATAATTGATCAGGTTTGCCATGCAGCCCCTTCTTAGTGTATAAAATAGGACTAAAAAGACGTTACTGTATTCAGATGAGAAATTTGACAGAAAGACTAGTTTATATCCTTGTAACGCCCTTTAGTACAATCTGTCAGATACTCTAATGAACCGAATTCTACAGCACGGCTTGTTACAAGGTCCCGTCCAAATGAATCTATGTCTCTCATTGAAGACATTACACTGGTTACCAGTCCTGTTCGTGTAAGAAACGAGTTCAAAGTACTTTTCTTAACCATGAAGTGTCTGAAAGGATTGGAAAGGACCCAACGGAAACCTAAGGTCTTCCCCAAAATCCCCCTTACTATCCTGAAATAAATACAAAGCTGTATTGGTCACGCTCTATTCAGGTTGCATCAGTAAAGCTCTGGAATAAACTGCCAGAATATATCCAAAGATGGTGATACTGTTGAAAACTGCAAAACTTGTCTTTATAGTTGTTCACTACTGAATTCTCTAATCCCTATAGAAAATGTAATGTTACCAATACTATCAACTACATGTCAACCACATGAATTTCACCCTTAATGAAAGGGGGCAGATGGGTTTACCGTCTTGGAAACAAAACAAGTCAATCAGTGAATCAGCACTATGTACATCTTGAGCAGCTCTACGTCTTTCCTTGAAAACGCTGTTCGTGAGTGTTCAAGATAAGGACGAGACGTGTCCTTATCGTACATTTTATGTAAGTTTACGAGACGGGAGGAGTTGAGGTGGGGCTTTGAGCTTTGCTGATGTCGCCACGTTTTGTCTCTTTGTTTACATAATATCATCATGGCGCGCTTATGGTCAAGCGATTTGCATGTTTAACTGTAAAGTAGTCACTATGCTCGAATCATATAGGGTTTGTATCGCCTCAGCATGGTCGAGTTCAATTTTGTTGTGACAATTATTGTACCATGAAAGATGTAACGGATATTTATGTTAGTACCAACTCCACATCTTCATGAGATAATAAATCAGATAAATATCCCTGCAATGTGTTAAGTTCCCTTTTAAACATGCAAATTAAGAAAGACACATTCAATTTGAACACCAAAAACGATATGCAGTCGCATCACTTCACATTGTGTTACTTTGCATCTCAGGCGAAGCAATATTGAGCCTCAAGGAGTAGTCGGATGTTGAAAGTGAACCCTGAACGTTTTGAATTCGAACACTTCGGGGGTCATTACTACCTTAATATTGTAGTGTACATGTAGTAGTTTGCTGTGCAGATTTGAACCCTTGTTTCTTTGTGTGAACTACGTTGGCTACAACTTGCCACCACCAAGCGGTTGTTGACCTTCTGTATTTAAGCATAACACGAATCGAAAGATGAGCTTTTAAGCAAACAAGTTCTATCCTTAAATGTTTAAGGTATCTGGCAAAATCTTCAAGCTTGGACACATAGTCGTAAGCTTACTGCTTTTGCCTGCTTATAGTCTTTCATCTATTTACAAGTTTTCGGTCCAGACACGTTTATCACAACCTTATTCCCACAATAATAAATTGATAGAGGTTTTCTGTTTTAAAGAACATGTTGTGTCACAGGATTTCTCCAGTATTAATCAATTACATTTTAACATGTTTGATCGATGTGTATAATTTCATGTCTGTGTTTAACAAGTCATGAAAGAAAACGATAATGTGTGTGGAATGTGTGTGGAATATTTAGTATAACTTGCTCACAGGTCAGGTATAATTTCTGACACTACACAATGATACGTTATTTTCTGCAAGGAGCACTTCCAGTGGATGTCTTCAATATTTTTTCTCAAAATGCGTCTAGAAGAAGACAACAGAACAATAGGCAAATTTGGTATGATTTCTCTTCTAATAAGATTCCAGTACCGGTGAAATTTACCTCACATTATATGAAGTATGCTATATGCTAGTCGTTTTTCTTCTTTTTTAGGGGTATGAATAGTCTTCCCTTTAAATTTCGGTGCACTGTTTTATTAGTTACTAAAAAATTACTCTGCCTTTATTTCTAAATCGGTAATAAAATTGTTTATCCTATAGATCAAAACTATTCAAACACGAAATAAAATATAGTAAGGGGAACAGATTCGGAGCCCCATCACGGCGTGATTAACTTACTTCAGCTCAACCCCGACAATTACTTTTATGGCCTCGTGCCGCCAAAGTCAATGAACAATTTATGATCGTTTTATTAATATTTTCAGAAGGCGCCTTTTCAGATGCTGATAAAATAAAGCACTGAGTGATATAAAGATACTCCATTGGGTAGATCTATGATACCGCATGCATCGTTGCAAAGTTTTTCTTGTGTTTCATTGTGTAGGAATACTTTCATCATTGGAACAGTCAAACCTGTCTATAAAGGCCAACCAAGGGAAATATAAAGAACTGGCCACTTTAGCCGGATGGCCTTTCTAGACGGGTCACACAACATACATCTTTCCGAGAGATAAACAATATAGATGACCACCGTATACAGGGGGCCTTTTGGATAGAGGGGTGGACACTATTTTGACTGTATTTTCTTTTATTTCTGGCAATACTAGAAATTTTACATTTCATTTTCATGACAGTAGGTAACGTTTTGAAGATTCTGAAATGAAATATTGGGACCTATCTAAACGTAATATTATAGTGTGCTATCATAATGCTGGGCCCCATCTAAAAAAAAACTTGCGCTTGATCCGAATAAATCGCATGTTTGCAGTCTCCTATCTCTTAGGTACAAAATTGCGATTTATTTCAATTACAAATTAAGTTGCGATTAATCACTAATGTTTATGAGACGGAGGCCAGGGCCATGCATTATCAAACATTTTCATCGATCGTATTTAATATTGAGCGTAAGTCTTTGGCTCTTGATCAAACTTAAGATCAAACATAACTCTTTATGATATGCTTCCCTGGTCTTGGTTTATCCACGATGTCGGCTCTCATGCACTAATCAATCACCAGTATATGAAACAGGTGAGACAAATCGAGGATTCAGTGACACAAAGACGTAACTCCATATTTTGCCAAAATTAGTATTTGATATCAAAATGTTCCGGAAATGTGGGCTTTCCAGGAAACACAAAGGCTTAACCCCACCCAACACCCCATTGAAGTCGATGGCTAGTGAAACATAAACTTAACTCCTTAAGGCCCAAGTGCTCAGTGACACATAAACCGCTTTTTTTTTTTTAAATGGCCAAAACGGAGTTACGTCTTTGTGTCACTGACCCCTCAAAATGCTCATATTAAACAATAACACGACCTGAACCTGGGAGTAACCTGATAAACAGTCAATATCACAGTTTCTGCCCTGGAAACCATTCCACTTATGCCCCCATCGTTAAGCCTGTCTTACCCAATTGATTATACTCTAATTAAATACAAATAAACCCGTTTTCGGTATCCTAAAATTTCTCATGCTATTGCAGTTTACAGTTTCAGTTTTGATTTTGTATTTCCAACAGAACAATCAATATAAGCAATTATGAACCCCCCAAAATCAATCAAAGAAATCAATGTACATTAATGTATTGCATTATTTTTTTTTACAAATCATGAACTATAAAGGAAAAACTATATATTTGCTGTAAATGATGTCTGTTTGTTTTTAAGGAAATCTGTAGAAATGGAAGGTTCCACTTAGAAGCAGAGCTTGTAGAATATAGAAACCCTTTAAAATTTGGTTACTCATTAAAATTATTTTGATTGTTTCATCGTAAATTAACTTTCATCTACTCGTATTATGGTCCAGTAAAAACGGAAATACTGAAGTTAATTAAGAAAATGATGGCGAATCTTTCCTTTACCACTCAATGACCTAGATGTCATTGACCGTTTGAAGTCATTGACATCCACCTTACTATTATTTCAAGTGTATTTAGAAACTTTCTAGTGGCATGCCTACTATGTTGGTAAACTGACCTGCCATCCATTACACCATCCCTCCTTAAATGGGGAAAGACAATATATTTGCTTCCGGTGGAGGCACTGATTAAACAAACAAAAAAGGTTTTAAACTAAATTATTTGCAAGTGAAACTATCAATTATAATAGTTCCTTTTCGATCCTCTGCATGCTCTGTATGTGTGTATAGATGTCCAGTGTTAATAATTGTCCTAGGACTGTTTTCCCAGAGGCTGTTGTCCGGAGTTAGTTTTCGTGGGGATCGTTTTCCTCAGGGAGTAGTTGACCTAGGAGGAGTTTTCCTTGTAAGTGTCAAGGGGCAGTTGCCAGAGGACCCCTGCCATACCCTCATCACGCCATCAAATGTCCAACCCTGTTGTAAACCAGCCTATTTTTATGTTTTTAACAATGTTTCGTAATGATTATGTAGCTGAACATAATATTCTGTATAAAAGATGCGAAATAAATATTAAAAAAAAAAAAAGGCCTTGAGATTAAAAGTAAGATTAACATCATTTTACAAGACACTTTCATCTGAATACAAAGACGCCCTCTAAGTCATCTAAAGAAGATGTGAAAATACCCCCCCCCCCCCCCCTCCTTACTGTCAATCAGCCATGTCGGTATTGAATTCAGGATTAGATGATGGGAAAACCACACACGTAGGAATTCGCCAGAGACGTTGCATATTGAGGTTTGGTCCTATAAACATCTATAACATAATCACAACAACATCTGTGTGTCCTTATTTCATTGTATGTGGGTTGTGTCTCGTTCCGCTTCTGTTTGAACCTGATTTCGAGATGGTCTTCTTGAATAACATTAGTGTAGACTATAATGACATATGTACAATACTAATAACAATAATATGATAAATTAATATCTACATTTATATTGAGCTTTATGTATACATCGGAAGCTCAAGGTGCTACTTTTAAAAGGTAAAGATGCACATGGTAGTGCACCTTTTTAACGATTTAAGGATCAATTTTGCACCTTTCTTATAGTCAGGCTTGTTCTCGAATTCAAATTTGCAACATTTGAGGTTCACAAATCCCCCTTCACCGTTTAGGGGCGTTGTTGTTGTTATTGTTTCGATGTAAATTACACCAATACTCTGTATTAATTATGGGATAGATAAACCAAGGGCTTCAACTTTATTGAACTGTTTTAAGTACAAGATTAATCTATACCAGTGTTAAAATGGCTGTTGTGGATTGAACCAAGACGCGAAATGGGTCATTTTCGCAATCTATCGTATTGCACAAGAGCAATCCTTCCGTCGATGGATAAATACTATATTTGTGCAAAATTACACGTGTCAGAATCGAGCGAACGCGTAGTGAGGCGAAGCAAGCCGAAGTGTGAAAGCGAAACAGTAAAACCAGTCATCAGAGAGACGTGGCCCCTTCACCCTTTTTTTAACCTACAATTCAACCATGTGTATTGAATTATAACGATTCACTTCCCCTCTTCTTGAATATTTCATGATGATTACGTTTAAACAATGATAATTACCCTCACCCTCGATAATTCTTTATTTATGGTTCGCCGTGTGTGAAGTCAACCATCACATGCAATTAGAGCCTATGGAGAGATAATTCGACTTTTGCTAATAAACGCATGAAATTGAGCGTCATGTGTATACTTAAGCACGAGCATATGGGTCAGGTTCGAAAAGGTTAATTTTTTATTTTTTTTTTGTTAATTCATTGCGTTATAATTCAAATGGCTGTTGTTTTTTTTATATTATGCTAAGTATTAGGATATATAGCATTAAAACCTGTTACATAGCAATACTACTGAGCGGATATCCAACTTCAGTGTAACTTTGTATCTTGTGAGCTATACAAGCTGTATCAGTAATTAAGGATGATGCTATATGTATATTATATTTTCTTGTATAATAAACATCGATTTGATGTAATTTCATTCAAATACTATAATCTTTCATACTTATCCTGTATGGGTGTTAGTATTAATGAGCGTATATACATAAGTGTAGAGCAGTTGTCTTTTAACCGGAAGGTCCATGGTTCGAGGTGAGGTCGATATGATAAGGTATTACTCTGCAATACCAAGTTCATCGGAGAGGACTTGAAGCCGTCGGCCCCAGGGTTGCTTTCTTACAAGCATACACGTGCTAATAGCATTCGGGTAAAAACAAAACCATTGATGATCAATGCCAATGGACAGGGGAGATTTAAAAATAATACGATGTGTAGAGCGAAAATTGTTTCATGTTAGGGTGACAGTGACCTTATACATATCAAGATGCTGTGATCTAGTCCCCAATTTTCCGTTGATTGCTTGCGTTATAGGTACGTTCTAGTAATTCCACTGTTCTGAACATTCCTTGGTTATAACGAGATTTGAAATGCGTGTCATTTTGTGCGAACCGTCGTTTGGTTTAGAGATGGCGCTGTGTAATGCCAAAGACTCTACTAGAGTGATGTCCTCAAGCGGGCGCTATCGATCAGCCTGTTAGCCGTTATTCATGGTCAGTACACTGATCGCTAAAAAAAAGAGATCAGTGGATTGATAGTGGCACACACTTAAATCGGGCTCCCGTTCAATCCCGAGTAAATTCGACAATAATAACATATTAAACTTTTAAAAAATCATGTTTTGATAACCTAACTATGGAATCCTTGTTATTGCTCAAAACAACCAAAAATATGGTATCTCCTGAATGAGATTCATTATTTGGGCAATTTCCTGGCTCAAATAAAATTTGTGAAACCTGTATTACGGAAAGACAACTATTGCCAACTATTGCCAATATGTTTTTCGTCACTCAATTAATATCATATCAACTTTTCACGTATACTGTCTGTCTAGAATTCATTGCGAGATTAGGTGGATTAGTTGTGAGTGCCATATAGGCTACTCCGTGGTGAGTCATGACATAATTACAACCGTGTCTAGTTGTAAACAGTGGTGTGGGTGGCGATATTTTTGTCTCTATATTTTTCCCGCCACATGGATTTTATTGATTTTCATTTGCAACAAATTAACAAATATATATTCAAAGTAATTTACATTTATACCATAAATGAAATTGGCTTCTCAAGATACAAGTATTGTTTAACTGTTGAGTTAACAGAAAACTAATAAATTTGCAATATTTAATTTCTGATATTCATGGAAAGAAAACAAATACAGAAAAATGGGTGGCGATATGGAAGCGATAGTTCTCATCCCTTCGACCCCTGCTCATTCTTTATTCTCCCTCATTTATTTAACATATTTATTAATTATAGTAAGCCCCAGAATCATCCCTCATTAATGCCATTGCTATCGTCTTCGTTAGCACTGCCCTAAAAAAAATTTACCCCCCCCCCGTCCCTTGACAAACACCCCCTTCCATTATCTAATCTATCCCAAGATGGGAAAGGGGGCACACCTATCTGTTCAGGTGACTGACATGCCCATCTCCCAGCTGTCTCATTAGAGTTATATTTCTAGCCAATAGATGATTAGTCAAGCATGACCCACGTCAGGAGATAATATATCTCAAGATGTCTAGAATAAAAATTTGTCGTTATTAATGCGACGTGTGGAAAAGATCTTAGCCTAGCTCTCAGGCATTCTGCGATTAGATTTAAAATAGTCGATGACTAAAGGCATACAGACACATTTTTCAGGGGCTAACGCCTCTTTTCCTCCCCCTTCTCAGAAAGTTACAAAATAACGTTTGCGAGTGGCTATCGCGAGCGAATAGCGCGTTGTGGTGAAAATGTTATTTTGGTCATACACATACTAGATATATCGGGCTTATCGTGACCGTTGAATTTTTCAAAATTTCAGGGGGCTGATGCCACCCCCCCCCCCCCTACAGTCACAGTATGATATTTTTCATCGACTTTGTCATGCAATTTGTTTTACAAAGATGATGGAAAGGGCGTAGGAGTACTCAGTTTTGTACAAGAAACAGTGAACTTACCAAACTATAGTATTCCATTATTATTAATCCCTTGACTTCGAAATTCTCAAATGTCCATAGTCTTATTACGGGGGCTACCCTGTTTTAGAATTCAAGGGTTAAAATTGTACGAATGGTATACTGCGACAATCAGGTAATCTTAGATGGAGCAATACCGCGGTCCAGGTTGTGATCGTCACAGCGACCCTTTCCAGTATGTGATGATCATCGCCGCGTGGGGGCGTCACACCTGATAACATTGCGTCCCATCCCACTAATTTTGTTTGCTCTAGATCTGCTTACATATGGACAAGCAAATATCTATGGGGCCTGTTTAAAGAGAGGTATTTCTCTCCAACGTTGATACCCGTAATTTTTTTTGACCGAGTATACAAATGAAATGTACAGAGCATCATGGGTTTATATATAATGGCAGTGTGTTATCTAGTATAATTGAGTAGTGTATACAAGCCTACCTGATGTATTTCAACTACATGTACATACTCACCAGGAAGCGGAGAGTGTGCATTATCATGTGTGTATTAGCAATTGAATGCAGGGTAATAATAGTTACATGGCTTAGCTTTATACAAATTCGACACGTATATTTTATTATTATTACTACGATGATTATGATTATTATGAGTATTATTATTATTATTATTATTATTATTATTATTATTGTTATATCTGATGTGATGAAAATTTAGCCCAAAGCCTCACGAAACCAAGTAAACTCACAAAGACTGAATAACTTGCCTTTCGAAAATGAAAAAAATCTTAAGATAGAGATTATTTTATTATTTTATTTATTCATTGTATGTACAAACTCACAAACGATTGGCACGAAAAACAAAATAAACAGAATACCAATTTTATCTCCAAAATACTTCATTTGAATCTTTCCGATCGGGTTTTTTTAATATTCACAACATGTTTATTCATAACAATATCAAAAATAGTATTTAGGGTATTTAAATCAAACGGTTCCAAAAACCACTTCGATAACTTGGTATAGCATCAGGATTTCTTTCTTAGAGTCAAGAAAAGGGACTAAGAAAGTGGAAGTAGATATTACAATACATTCTGGTACATATGTGAACGGGTTCCATGTGATGCATCATTTTTTTTTCCGTGGGTAAATTTGCGATCAGCATGATCGTCGGAACATGGCGGGACATGAATTATGTTCAACACATTGATGGGAAGTTGATAGAAGCCCTCTACGTCTTTATTTATTAAACTCGATGACATCCCTTCACTTCAGTGTCGATTGTGACGTACTTGACAGTTTGTGCCGGTTGAAAGCAGGGCTGTGCCATATAGTGATATACGAGTATTGGACGACAAGACCATTAGGTGTAAATTACAGTGATTACATAAAAAGTGCATTACAATTTTATGTTAGGAGATGAAATTAAAATGTATGTGAAAATGTGAATTGTCTTAAAAGTTGCATATTTTCTTTGTTATACATTCACTAGCTAATCAAAGAAAATTATGATAATTTGTAAAAAGATACAAAGGGGAAAACGATGTACCCATGACTTTATATGATTACCAATTAAACGTGTATATTTCTAGAGATATTATTGGTTTGTTGTTATTGTAATACCAAAACTAAATGATACTCTTTCGTCGTATAATGTGAATACACACCTTATAACAGAGTTGTTTTCTTCACGCACCACCTGACTCTCTTGTTCCCCCTCTTTACCTTTTTTCCTCCTTGGTGTGTAATTTTCCAAAAGCTCTCACAATCATGCAGTAAAAAGGTGCTTTTACATTTTTCACAAGAAAAATTAAGACTTGACAAGCAAAAATAAATAAATGAATGAATAATGAGTGTATGAGTCTGAAATAAATAAAAATTATATAAATGAATAAATAATATGGATAAAAAGACACAAACAAAGAGAGAAATAAATGAATGAATAAATAAAATAAGTAAAGAAATAAACGAACAAATGTATGAACAAATTAAATAAATTATCAAGTAAATATATAAATACATTTTTAACGAAATATATGAATAAATTAAGGGACATTGTATCTGACAGAAGGAAGATTTGTCGGGGGCACATCCCAGAAGCCCCCGCCCTCACCCTTCCCCACCCCCGAATCCACCACTGCCATCCATCCTAGTTTCATGTCAGTGCTCCTTATCAACCGACGGCTGTTTTCTCAGATCTCCAAACTCCCAACGGTACTGCTGCATTTCCGGTCCATCTCCCATATCTCGATATGAATATAACAGGATAAATTAGACGGTTATTAAAGACCAACCAATCTTCCGAATCGATGATTTTCCGGTGATCAACCATATAACTAATATCTTCCACAATATTTGCCTTCTCAAGTTTCATCTATCATGTCTGTATACTTCTGTTCCTGTTATTTGCTTGTCATTCGCAGATGGTACTCAACTAGGTTGTTTTCTTACTTTTTCTAGTTTTAGATTATGGTTCGATACATTAATGATAAAATCCTAAAATGAATTCATGCCGTCTTATCGGGTTCTTCATGATATCAATTCATTAAAAAAATGAGATTATAACTGTTTTTATTTTTATTTATTTCGTCTTATCGGGTTCGTCATGTATCTATTCATTTTTAAAAATGAGATTATTACTGTTATTTTGTCGAAATATTTTCAGTAAATACAGAACCCTGGGGGCAAGGGAAAGGGTTTAAACGCACGTAATGTACTTCCCCACATTGTTAGCATTGGTAGTAGTAGCCGCTTATATTATTGTGTATAAGTTATATCAATTTTTAAAAAATTGAGTCATTTACATTATTTGGGTTGTTTCTTTCTCACGCCAATTTACTTTTTTGACAGGTCAAAGGTTTGTGCCGTGCAAATTAGAAGTACGTGAACGTTATTAGTAGCGTGCAGATGTTGCATCATCAATCTTGCTTTTTGGAGCCATTGCTTTTCTCGTTTTTTTTTTTATAGATGGACTGTGGAAACTCCATGAAAGATTTTGATAAAGGTTTATATGGGGTGCAAATACCCTCGCCCTGCCACATAAAATGTTTCGTCTGTACATTTGTATTGTTACAGCCTATCTCGACAAATTAAACATTTTAAGGAGATTTTTGTCTTGCTCTGTTGTGGTACTAATTGTTTGGTTTTTTAAAATATTCATTCATAAATGATCTAGCAACGACCTTGATAATCTAAATGGCATTTTCAAGTTATGCACGCTTCCACCTTAAAAAAAAAGAAATGTATTTGTAATCATCATTACATTAAATCATACTCAAAGTATGGCTTAAAATCTTGCACAGCAAGTTCTGAAAGCTCTTTACAAAGTTGGATCTTTGGTCATGTAGGTTGAGAACCTTTGTATAAAATAAATCTTCATGTGTTTTTTTTTTTTTCATTACAACTACGTGTGTTTTCTTTCTTTCATATTTTATGACGTCACTATGCAAGTCTCAATCCCCGCGTGATGTTTATTTTGTCTATAAAGTGTTCTCTAAAAATGAATATCAGTACTTCAGGATTAAAATTAAATGGTTATGCTGATATCCATGCTACTCTAATTGCTTTATTGTCGTCGTGGTATCGATACGATATTCTCAAATAGCCTCTTCACACGTAGCTTCGTATAGTAAATTTTGTTTAGCTATAAAAATGCATTTATTAGCAAGTGTTATACAGTAAAGGTCGAATCGGTTTTAGCTCGTTTGAAAGGGGTTCTTGATTAAACCAAAGATCACGACGAATCGGGGCATTAATCAGAGGAAACATTCGGTTAGAGAGGTCCTATCACTCAAACGCCCCGACAGATCAACGAGGTGATAAAATAACGGTCCGCACCAATCCCATGTCACTTTCAATTTTTTGGATGATAATCCACATCCCTGTGAGAAAGTGAAGTGGTCATGGGTTCGGAACGAAACCCTCCGAAAACGTGACCGGGTTGAAATGGATGAAATACATTTCAAAACGCTCTTCAATCTCTAATATACGATTTGATTGTATTTTGTGTAACGGCATGACAACGTTTGGTATCGGTTTGTCCGTCCGATGGCAAGATATAGGTATATCTGTCTTTACATACCATTTGAATGATTGCTAGATACATTGTGAATCTGTTCTATTTCTCCAGAAATTAAAAAAATACACTATTCGGCGGTACATAAACAACGGTTTACCATCAAACGCAATTAGAGATGCAAATTGTGACCAAATACAAACCGATCGGACTGACTCCATATTAAAAGAAGGGGGTAGATAGATGAGAGTTGGTGGGTTTTCAAGGAGTGAGCGAGTGGGTAGATTTAAGACAAACCGTTAAGGTCGTTATTCATTTTCACGCACCATCACCTTTCGTCAGCGAGGAGTAATTATACCACGGTGGCAAGCACCGGTCCGAATACTCACCATTCTTAATTAGTTGAACTTTCCGACTTCTTCCAGGACTCCATCGTTTAAGGGGCCCCCAAAATATTGACATACTTTCCAGTAAAACACCAACTGCCCCACTGAAGATGAGTGCTCAGGTGCGGAGGGGAGATAGTTAATTATCATGACTATTTTGTCTTTCTTATTATTATTTTGTTCTTCTTGCTTCATGGAACGTGGAGTCGTTGCCGGTGTCAAATTTTAATGTCAGTGGTGGAGATGGTTTTGGTCCAAGTTGGGCCTGTGCTTGGATGTTGGTTCTGTTCATTGGCACTCGACACTCTGTAAAGTGGGGGTTCATTGATAAATGATAGAATCGTACCTGAAATTCCAGCATCGTTGTTTACTTTGGGACTCAGTCAAATGGTGATTGTTTGCAGAAACTCGCTTCCTTTCGGTTGTTTAAACCCTTTGATACATCTCCTACAAGCTGAAAGCTCTTTAAGTTCAACATGGCGATCTTTGATAACTGTTGTCATTCGATGAATATATAATGGAATTGGAGTCGCTTCATGTCAAACAGAAGTTTTGAGGAGTAATTTTGTGACTACATGGTGGGATTATAGGCAAATCTGGTGCTGACTTAGGTCTCCTCGAACTTACCTTTAAACATCATGAAAGGTTAACGTTTCTACAATCATTGGAAGATTTGCTATTCTTCTTCTTTTACATGTTTAAGATATTTGTAGACAAATGATAACTTTGTAAACTCCCGAGTCACTGAGTGGAATAATAGACTTCGGATGCAAGAGCCAGCAACTTTATACAGCTCGAAAAGAAAGCGATCAAGTCGGTTTGTTGGAGAAACTGGGTAAACATTTTCGCTTAGCTGGCACCCTTTAAGAGGAGAGAGCTTCTAGTGAAAGACTAAAATTACCAGCAACAAAATGGATGGAGTACCGGACGCAGATGACAACACTCCGTTCACCTTCTCTTTCGACGATGGAGGAGGGAAAGATTCATTGGGAAGTGATGTAAGTTCATGAAACAAATGAAGAGTTCAATTCCCAAGTTTATTCGTAATTAAATAAACTTTTCAACATGGATGGTGAACAAGGCACAAGACACGTTCTTTATTTTGTTTGTTGTTTGTTTATTTCATGTTGTCTTCCTTCCAATTCCACCATCACTTTCAAAGCGATATCCGTTTTGTAAATGACTAAAGTAGTCAATGTCTAAAAAGTGTACTGGCCGTTTACATGGTACGGGGATTTATTTCTTTTTACTGTAACTATTGCAAATGAAGATAAAAAAAAGACCTTTTCCCTCCAAAATGCAACCAGGATTCCAATTTCTAATTTCCAATTTCCAATTTCCAATTTCCAATTTCCAATTTTAGAGTTTCAGGTCTGCTATCTGGATATTTTTACACATTTAACATAATTATGGAATGTACTTATTATTGAATAGGAATACTGACAACTAGTACGAAGTCTTACGGAGTGATTATTGTGCTCCTATAAGAATCAATACGAACTCCTTGTTTCATGATCCAAAATAGTGATAAAGAAATGCAATCTGGTTAATTTGTTGATAAATATATTGTACAGTATATGAAATCAACATCTTAATTTACCAGTAGGTCTTTTTATAGAAATTTTGAGTTCTTGTTTTCTTCTTTTTTTACATGAATCTAAAACTTGAATACTTCAATAAGTACATGTCGGTTAATAATTAGGCAATACAAATAGAATACATATTCAAAAGAAAATCATTCTCATCTGCTTGGATGACTGCGAAATCTTGGATACCAAACATATTTATGAATTTCAAATAATTGTGAAAACGAAGTTATTTATTAATTCACTCGCATCATTCTAAATAAAAATGAATGATGTAATTTGTTATACATGCAGCAGAATTAATAAATATATCCATTGAGACATTGTTCCAAGGATATAGTTTGAAAGGATAAACACAACATAATCACAACATAATGAAACTGTGATACCGAATTAATCATACGCTTATTCTTTACCACTTTGGAATGAGCACCAGCCTAACAAGTTGAAAACATCGATTTGCCATATCAGTAAATCTACCGCCCTGATGTTGAAAAACATTACCCCCCTCGTTGCTCATCTCATTATCTAATCATTATCTAAATGATTGACCTTTGGTGATTTTGTTGACGCCCAAATTGATATTTAATGAGGAATAAACTATCATTTTCATCACTCCAGTCTTGAGAGTACGTGTACGAGCGTTGATAAATTTAGCCTTAACCGCGTGGCATTAAATCCGCAGTGCGGGTTGCGCGTGAGCCCCGCCGCTTGGAAAGCGGTGATAATTTCCACTTTGTACGAAGGTAATTCTTATTACTGAAGCGAGCATTTGTTCTTTATTGGCAGCAATGAAGGGTATTAATCACATGGCATCTCATTTCAGATGAATTATGAAGCAGGGGACGTCGGATCGGTTGATCGAAATGACAAGAAAATGTCACAGTAGGTTAAATCTTAAAAGTTGGAGATGGATAAAGACTTGATTGCGGAGGCGTTTAAAAATGGCGGCATGACCAGCTTGTCTGTCGTAGAGAAAGTTGATCTGCTTCTGAAAGCAACTTGTTTATGATTTTAATTTGTCGGCATGATTCAGTAGAAGCAACATTTCTACGGTCAATTTCATCCCTGTCTCCATGCTTTTTTTTTCTTCCCACACCATTTCTTTTTTTTTTTACTTTAAAACCCGTCGATTTCAGAGAAATTGATTTCCCCAAGATGATAACATGGAGCAGAAAATAGCAGACTGCAAAATTGAATCATTTTGTTGTTTTTGTTGCTGTTTCTCAATGTTTCATCTTCTAATCAAGTCTTTACTGATACAATATGGTTTAAGTTACATGAAGCCCTAACACAAGAATGTGTTATACCCAAAGTTCATAACTACATTGCAATTCTTTAATATAAAAAAAAAAAACACTTTTAATATACTCACGTAAGAAAACGAAATATCTCAAATGCATAGTTCCGTAATTTTTTTACATTGAAATAGAGGCCTGAAAGTCTGTATATCGTTAAGACAAAGATTAAATACGATGCTTACCACGAAAGTGGATCATGAACTAGGCATGAAAATATTGACGGATGTCATAATCACCAAACCTGACAATAGTGCAAATAAATTAACTTCAATAACGAAGAACTAAAAAAAACAATAATTGAGTTGTTATCTGATCGACTGGTCATCTAGGGAATATTGAGTGATGACTGGTCCTCTTCTCTTGGGTCATTGATTGGTATTGACCGTTACTGACCACCAAACGTGACCAGAATAATGGTCTTGATTTGGTCATGGCTGTACTGACCGCCAACAGTTCTACCCTCTAAATCATATCTAATGAAGGAAATATCGGAGGCAGCCACTCAAATACATGATAGATGTATACCTGCACAGACAGCGCCTCTGTTATTTAAAGAGAAGGTTGAGTTATTGGGGGAGGTGACAATAATGTGTGAGCATTATCATTGTTATTATGCAAGTATGGAAGAACATCAGAGGAAAAAACGTTCCCTGAAAAGCATGGCTCTTCAAATGCCTCCATATTCTAAATATGACAAGTAACAGCTTAGAATGAGGCCCAATTTTTAGGCCACATGTTTGTGTAATCCCATGTACATCTTTCTGTGTACAGTGTTTGTTACTTTACCAAAACTGGGCCAAATTTCTTATCATTTTGATGACCCTAGAACCTTGCAGTACACATCAATACTTATATGCTACATGATCAACTTTGTTCTGATTGACTCCACACCGTTTCTTTCATAATGCAATCGCATGACCAGAACTCAACTTTATCTTTAAGCTGAAGAACGAGTCGCGTGACACTTTTTGAAAGAGGGCATGCTTTAAATAAGAACAACTTACTTTAATTGGCTAATATAGCATTCGAATGTTATTCGATTGTCTACAAGCTGCGCCCTGATTGGTCATCGTTACGATATTGGTGTTGAATGAATCAGCCAATCAGACGCAATCACTCAGCATGATGGGATCTGTCTTTCATGCATACAACACCTGAAAAGACTAAGACTGAGTCACATGTACTGTACACATAAATTGTTATATGGGACTACACAAACATCTGGCATGAAATTTGGTCCACAACCTTCATCTATTACTTGTCATATTCAAATATAAGGACATTTGAAGAGCCCTCCTTTTCAGATGACTTGTTTTTCTATGACACTCGTCCACGCTAACATAAACAAAATGACAAGGCTCACAAACTGTTTTTCAACTTTCTCGGAATGGCCAACGGAATTCGAACGAAATACCAAGCTACGTTAGAGCTTGCCATAAATATTAACTAAGAAAGCTAATGGAATGTACGTACGCAGGTATTTCGTTTGTTATGTTTCGTTGCCCTTTTCACCAGAAAAAACTTTATAAAACCTTTGGTTTTAAAGGGATCGTTTAACAATGTTAAATCTGAGATACACGGCCCTACGTGTTATCAGTGTCTGTGATATGGTGTAATATTGAAGCCCTAAAAGAATTGCGCTTCAAAATGATCAAGAAGTGCCTGAAAAAAGTAAAAATCTTTGAGTGACCGGTTTTACCATACTCGTTTTCCCCAATAGACTATAGTGTTATGAAAACCGTCAGGCGAACGGTTTTCAAAATTTGTAATTCCAATCATAAATATCTTGATAATCAGACAGGCGATCGGTTTGTCATGCCGGGGTTTCTGACTGACCTAAAGGTTTATAATTATCATTGCATCATGAGCTAAATCCAGAATTTTGTTTCAGAATCTGAGACAAAGTTACCGGATCCTTTTAACCAAGCTTGCAATTGCCCTCGGCTTAAACGCAATTCGCATGTGATTTTCCTGGTACAGTATGTGGGACGAAAACCTTTCCTTGATAATTGAGTGGCGGTCATTGCGATTAGTAATTGCCATTAGCATTGGCACTGTCCATGTAAGCTAAGCGTGACCATGTTGTTGTCGAACAGCGAATATCAGAGAGGTGAATAACATTGTGAACCCATTCGAGGTGATTCACACATGGACATTTTTTATTCTAAAAACAATCAAAAATAGAAATCATGATTTAAAAGGGCCAAGGAGTGATATCATTTCAACATAGTGGATCAAATTCTTTAAGATGCTGCATTCAACTGTTATCAGAACTGTGTATTTATGGCGTTGGGTCCATCACTAGAAAGACTGAAATGCAATAAGTTAAAAACGATGTCACTCCGGAGCCCTTTTTAGATATTCATTGATATTTTAAAATGAAAGTTTAATATATTCCACCCCCCCCCCCGCCATGTCAACAGTAATAAATTATGTTTAACTATAAAAACTATTTTACTTTCCGATTACATTTTCCTTTGTCAAGACATTACTCTGTAGAAGCCCTTAGAGACCGTTTAATGTATTCAGCGTTGTTGTATACGTCTCATAAGAAGTCGCAATCAATTCGAATCAATCGCAACTTGAAATTAATCGCAACTCCTCTTTCTTAACTACACAGTTGCGATTAATTTAAAGGTGCGATTGGTTGGAATCAATCACAACTCTTTATAATACGGGGCCCAGATTCATTATTAGTCAATATGTTTCCATTCAACTGAATTGTATTGTATTAGTAATACTTTATTTTTATTTTGTGGCGTTTAAGCTTTTGAACATGTTGAATAGACAATACCACCTGTGCGCTCAGAAACGCCCGTATTCAGTCAGACCGCAGCCGGTGCGAAAACCCTCTATTTTATTCAGCACGTATGCAAGAATTTACGTGTCTTGCATACGTAATGAGTAGTGCAGACGGTCTTCCCGATCGGCAGTTTTTGCCTTTATAACTGTTCATTCCTCATGAAATGGGTCTTATTTTAAAGATAAGAAGTTACACTCTCTATATACTTGTATGACAATCATGTTAAATATATTTTGGAAACAGATATTTCGCCTTGAAAATGGGCTTTTTCGACGATAAATCTATCTAAAGAGTAGGGCTGATTTTCACATAGAAATCATTCTTGCGTCAAGAAGATGTTATAATCAGCATAAAGCATAAATATTTTTCTTTACAATGATATCAAAATTATTATATTTTACGCTGTACCAAAGTCAGGAACCAAGAAAAATCACGCGAATGTTCATGAATAATTAAATAAAGTAGTCAACTTTGCCGATGTGATAATAGAGCATTCTGATTGGCCAAATACGTCAACTACGTCACATATGTTCCGCTTTGGTTCATTAACATTCTGAATACCATATTTTAGTAAGTATGCCTTGTGGCGTGCGCCGGTAGAACACGTGCGCGCATGCAGTCATGGAACAAGTACGTCACCTGCCTTCCAGATAACTCTTTTTCTACAAAATTTCTTTTTTAATAATTTTTCTTATTTTGGGGGGCCAGTCGGTGGCGCTGCGGAGCTCCCTGGAGTTTAATAATCAGTTATCCATTGCCATTGCTCAAACGGCGAGCGTGCACGAGTATAAAATCACACAATTTCGCACCATCATAGAAAGCACAAATTGGTAATTTCCGGGGTTTTGAGGGTCTTAATTACTATGACTATAAAAAGAACATGATTTTGCGTCAATTAGGTTTTGACATTATTTTGATCAGTGACTTTTCATCTTTCCAACGAATCTCAAAGTGAACAAATTAATTATGTACCAAAGTCAGGAACCAAAAGCGAAATTCCGGGTACAAAGTAGCTGCTGAAATGTTACAAAAATAACGACAATAAAAGTGGTGAAAAAGGATTGTTTCAAAATTGTGAAATATGGCAAGTTTCATATCAAACTGAAGCTGAAAATCTCGAGAGTAATTACCGTTGCGTGCTACCATGTTACCCGAAGTTATCGACCACAAAAACAGCTGCATGTACACCCTTACAAATCTCACTGAAAATCTCGTGAATTTCAGCACACGTGAATGTACGAGATTACCAAAGAGACGCTGAATAAAAATCAGCGTACAGCCTCATTATCGCGCCCGCTGCGGTCTGACTGTATTAAGCGCCCTAAAAAATATTATTTACAGAATGTTATAAATAAATAGTTGGTTAGAATCATTCGCTTTTTTCACATCATAATTTGATGGTCTGCATGGGAACCAGGCATTCCCTTGACAAAAAGCATCATCGGGGTGGTTTAGAGAATGAGATGAGGGACGGGTCGATGCGGAAGGGTTTCCATGGTGACGTCTCAGATCCTACGAAATGCATCATCTGGATTTTAGGATTACCTCACGTTTGGTACATCCAAGATTTACAGCGGTTTATGTTACCTTGGTTATTTCTGAATTGTTTTTTGCCTCTATATTTTTCATATGATTTACTACCTCAAGTAGATGGCTTAGTGGTAGAGTAGTGGTATCGTAACCGGAAGGTCCCGGGTTCGAAACCACAATCGGTGATACGCTAATGCTCTTTGGTAAGGCATTAATCTTCATTACCAAGTCCCTCGGAGATGACTATAAGCTTTCGGTCCCCTGGATACTTACTTACATGCATACATACGCTTTCTTAACAGTCAGGTAAAACAAACAAACAGCATTAATTCTCCCTATTTGAATGATACTATGTTCCTTTTTTCCAGTAATTCTAACTTATTCCCTTTTACATGTCATTCTATAAATTGTTGAATCTTTCACATTCGATTCAAATGTGAAATTTGGCTCTTAAACAAGCTCCATCCATATTGTTTCCTAATCAATGGATTAAATGAAAAACGAGGCATTTGATCCTTTTAAAATGTGAATTTGATTCATTTTTTTTCTTAGACCGTGTAGACAGTAGTACAATAGGACCACGTTTCATTTGAAATCGGCAATGACAAATAGGAGAATTAAATGCCATTATTTTGTCATTAAAAATTTGGTTCAACGAATTAAATATTTACGGTGGCTGCTCTAGATTCATGTTAATGTATTACAAATCAAGCATTATAATCACTGTCATGCAGGGAACAAAAAGAATATGCACACGCATGCTCATCAATAACAGGTATGTGACTAGCATCCTACCCCGCATCCTCACTTGTAATGCTCACAGATTCGTTCTGCATGACCCACTTGTATCTAAATCTCTTAGTAACATTAACCCAGATAATGAAGCGATTCATCTGAAAAGGGAGATCTGCTCCCCACGCACAATAGTAAGCCGTCACTTTGTAAACGATTTCATGATGGAATCGTTTCGTTTTACTTCACTTTAGGTCTGACTTCTAGCGTAATATTTCACTAAATGGATGTGCAGCTATATTGTGGAGACTTTCAACATATTAACTCATAGATTTTATTAAACAGTAGGAATGCATGGCTTTCGTTAACGATATTGTCTTTTTGTTTATGTATTCAAGCCGAGTTTTCTACACCTTCGCAAAGCTTTCAAAAATAACACTGAGTGCTGAATAACTTGAATTTATTTTTAGATTTAGAGCTCGAGTAAGCACATAAGTGTAAAGAGATTGATGTAGAAGAGAGAGCGGTAGAGAGAGATGGGGGAAGGGAGAGGTGAGAGAGGGATAAAGGGTGGGAAGATGGAGGTGGAAGAAGAGGAGAGGGGAAGAGAGAGAGAGAGGGGGGAGAGAGAGAGAAGTGAAACATTAAAGATACAGACAAATGGAAAAATAATCACAGTTCAGTAACTCTAGAATATAAAACTTTATCGACGCAAAAGCAAATGCAAAATTGTACAAAATCAATTGCATTGTTCCACTCCAAGCTTGTCATGATATTATTATAATGTACGGTTTATGTCATTCGATTGTCTTGCTTCATTTCAGTTAGTTAGGCTAGTTCTGAAAAGATATAATTCCCTCTTCTCTTCCTCCTCTTTTTGTTAATTTATTTATTTTGTTTTAGTCCGATAAAGGCTCCTGTCATGGCCTCACTCATCATGATTATAATCAGCCATATACATGTATTGCAATATGTCCATGTCACTGGTTTGCTATGTTACCTACTCATCATAAAGAAGGCATTCTGTATTTTCTAAGGAAACATCTGGTATATCCATATTCCCTTTATCTTCCTCTCCCCCCCCCCCCCCCCCCCACACCCGGTAAATAATTGCCCAACATAGGGGCCAAGATCAAAGGCTGAATGAAGTCAGGTAATCGATAAATTCTTTCATCCAATCGGATATTGTTCCACCTGTACTCGAGTTTAGGCGAAATTGAAAGCTAATACTATGTCGTCAATTCTGTAAAGGCATTCTTATGGGTAAACATAATAATAATAAATTTGTAAAGGCGCATTCGTCCGTGCTAATATGTCATTTATATTAACTATCGGAATGTAATCACCCGTCTTTTTTTTTTCAAGCTCATACTCGCGGCTGCCCGAAAGAAGGTCGTTACTGCCATTGATGGTATAGTTACGAACTCTTACGGCCTTTTTGCGGGCAGCTGATGATATGTGCTCCCTCTGGCTTGTCCGTTTCGATGAAATATCAAATTTACAGTTGTTGTTTCTTGTTTCCAAGAAGATGCTTGCCTTCTTTCAGACTTTTCCTTCTTTTTTCCTTCTAATTAATCCTGTAAAATGATTTTTGATCTTGCTATTTTAATTTGTCATGTTTTGTGTAGGTCATTCTAACTTTCTCCCAACGATTAGTTGTTATTTATAGAAACACATCTCATGTTTGTGTTGCATAGTCACTTATTAAAACCTTCTTCCAAGAAAATAATTCGAACTATAAATGTTGTGCAACATGTATTCTTGGCACGAAAGTTTAAAACAAACTTATGGATCACAACGCCATATGGTGTTTATTTGTTTTCTCTTAATTCTATTGAGGAAAAATAACGAAAATTGTTTCTTACATTAGCTTTTACAATTCGAAATATAATGACATGGTGTTGAATTCCATCATTTTCAGAATTCATCTTTGACCTATGGTATACTTAGTTATACATGATGACACTGGACAATACTATTCACCAATGAAATTTTTGCACATGATTGTGTAGGTGACGTCACCGAAAGAAAACAGCAGAATATCAAGCTCATAATTTAAAATGTTGGAGATCTCTCTCTCTCTCTCTCTCTCTCTCTCTCTCTCTCTCTCTCTCTCCATCCCCCCCCCCCCTCTCTCTCTCTCTCTCTCTCTCTCTCTCCCTCTCCCTCTCCCTCTCTCTCCCTCGCTTTCACCATCTCCTTTTCTCACTCACCCAATATATATTTTGCTCTTTCTGCCTCATAGCCATAGTGGACAATTCAGAGCCCCCCCCCCCCCCATTACCTCTGTGTGTTTTTTAATTTACAATGAAAAGTGTCATTAATTCTTTATCAACTCTGTTGATATTCGACCTTGCACAAACTAATATGATCTATCCGAATCATTTAATGTAATCTCGTTACATTATAAAAGTAATAATTCGACATAACGCTTTTGAAAATGAATACGTTGCGCGTGATAGAGTATTAAAAAACAAACATTGCATGACCAACACGGATACTATTTCACTGTGACCTTGATATCTTAATTATTCAGGCGGAAATATTGCTTCATTATTGTGTAATTAGGTCTAAATGCACAGCGGACGAACGAGAAATTTCATATTAAGCCCTTCCGTAAAGCCATAAAGGATTGTTCCATTGGACATTATCTTAATGGCGGTGGCCGAAAGTTCTCTGGGCAATGCTAGGCCTGTAGATTTGGAAGATTATTTCAAAATTATTTCAACCTTGGAATGAAATAATCACACAAAGAGCTTACCGAGAGAGAGAACTAATAAAGATTAAAACTACATTTGACGTGTGACGTACTGCATGATCCATAAGTATTAAAACAAATGTGTTGATGCTAACTCTTATTAGTTGTAATTATTGGCGAATTGTTGAATCATGACACCGGTAGTGACATTAATGGCACTATTAAATATTGAAAAACTTCGTGACGCAAAATCATTATACGTAATTCTGGGTATTTGTAGAAACGCCCGACAGAACACCGGAGTGATTTTGTCAAACCTGGTAATTTTGGAAGCAACTACTGCACCATTTTCCCCAGTGTTATACTGTAACTATACATTATATAAATTCAATTGTATGAATATAAATTGTTGCAAGTTTCTATTCTATCCCTGTATGGGGCAAATATATTCCGTCATCAATGACGAAGAAGATGAAACTTTCACCGACCTGTTCCTCTCATTTTCTGCTCCTATTAAAACCAACCTTAAGGATGGACTCCTCCTTTAAGAACCAACTGTTTGTTTGTTTTTATAGACAATGTTTACATCGCTTTTATTTACATTTACTCCTCCTCTTTCAAGTTGCTTTTACTGAGATCCAACTACCGGGAAGTAAGCCTCATAATGAGCTCATTCCACGTCCGTAATGACATTGTCACGTGTGACTTGTTACTCGTTTAAATATTCAGAGCATGTCTAATTTGAGCTTGGTTGGATCTTACAAGGCGGATAAACAGGTCACTATAGAATGAAGGTATCATGTGACCGTGGCATCATTTTAATGACTTATACTTATCAGCTCTCTGTGAGTCCACATCTAATAAAGATATTTGGATGTGGTTTGGCTCGATAACTTTTGATTCAGAGTTCTACAAAAATAGGCTCGATTCATGAGAAGAAAGGGCAAACATGTTTTCACACATATCATCCTTTTGTGTTTCAAGGCTATTTTACATTTGATGCCAGGAACTTCAAAAAGGGAAAAATGCTTTAAAATCTTTAAATTGGCAACACGTTGGGAGATTTGAAATCATTGGTTTCGATCAAAATACGCAATTTGTCCACTTTTCGAAAACATTCTTGCTTACATAAAATGTTTTCAGATATATTACATGTTATTTTAATAATAAAGCAATCATTGTTGCCAATTTTAACACTTGGAAGAACGTTTTATTACCAATTAAGCCTTGAAATAAATCATGTCTTGAAATAGTTGATCCTAGGGTCCCTGTCCCCTTGATAAGTGGACTATGTCCCAAGAAAACTCCCCCTATGCAAAACAAAATTACAATCACACCCTAGATTTGATAGCCCCCTTTAAGTTTTGTATGGATCATTATGGTATTTTAAGAGGATGTCCAGGAAGTAATTGTCCGGTGTTAACTGTCCTACGGTCGTTTGGGGGGATGGAAGTTGTCCGGGTTTGTAGCTTACGGCGGGTCGGGTAGTCGTCTGTTGGGTATTCGTCCTCACAAGCATTTGATTTCGATGACTTTGTTTAATAGTCCACATCTAACAAAGATAGTTAAGGTGGATATTTAATCACGCATAAACATAGCGGTTAATGTTTCCTCATGTTTTGATGCAATGGCAGGCATCTTTCCATCAAAACGCCATTTTGATAACACCCTGAAAGCAAAGTATCATCAAAACAGGATCTCGAGTTTTGTCATGATCGATAAATTAAATGAGCGGTGTTATGTTATTGCAAAATTGCCTTAAATGTCATGTGTTGACAACGTTTCAAAAAGCGTTAAGGTGTCAGTTTGCCAATACAAGAAATTCTCATTCAGAAAACATTCAGTCCTTAGGATAAGACGTTAAACCAAATTCCCCATACATAGAATCAACCACTACGCACTGCGCCTGTACCTCTCTGGCAGTGGCAGTTGTACACCTGCAATGTTCGTTCCGTTGGGATCTCTGTGGCGTCGTGTAATATCAGTCGTGCTCAAGCACAGTTGTACTCGATCATTGAATCCCTTGTTCAAAGGCTCTCGACAAACGATTGATTGCTTGTTTGATGTCTGTCTTTCTCTCTGCGTCTATAAATCACTTCATGCTCTCTCTCTCTCTCTCTCTCTGACTTTGTATATCTCTCTCTTTTTCTTTCTCTATCTCTCTCTCTCTCTCTCTGACTATGTATATCTCTCTCTCTCTTTCTCTTTCTCTTTCTCTCTCTCTCTCTTTCTCTCTCTCTCTCTCTCTCTCTCTCTATCTATCTATCTCTGTCAAGGTATTTTCACTTTTATCTGTAAATACATTGGTCATACTTTATTTCTCTCCCTCTCTTTCTCTCTCTCTCTCCCTTTTTTTTTGTCTGTCTCTCTGTCTCTAACACATACTCCCACTCACATCCGCTTTATCTCCGTTCAATCTTTCTGTCTTTATATCACCCCCCCCCCCTCTCTCTATCTATCTATCTCCCTCCCTTACTCCTCTTTTGCACCAAATCAGTGTTATTATGTTCTATGTCTCTCTCTATCTCTCTCTCTCTCTCCCCCTCTCTCTCTCTCTTTTCTCTGCCTCTCTCACACAACATACACACACACACACACACCATTTCACTCTCTCTCCCTTTTGATTGCAGTCAGAAAGAGCCCTTAACATTATCTGTCCTTATGTCTAACTTGTACTCATTGGTAAATTTCTGGCGCTGAATATGACCTCAATAATCATGTCTAAGACAAGTTTAGTGACCCTATCATCTTCTCAAACAAATGTCTCCCAAATCGATTCGATAATCAGACAGTTTCTTCATTTCCGGTATTCTAGTCATCGTCAACCTACAGTGACCTCATCGGAGAAATACGTACGAGGTGTCCCTTAATAAGGTTTCCCTTGAGGTGTCCCTTGAGGTGTCACTTGAGGTTTTCCTTAAGGTGTCCCTTAAGGTTTCCCTTGTGGTTTCTTTCCAATCAAACCATCTTCTATTCCTCTTACTCATGTATTATTAGCTGTTCGTATTTTGAGTAAAACAACAACAACAACTACAACGAAAGCCTACAGTGTGTCCTTTCTTATGATATATGAGGAAGAATGTAAAATGATTTTAAAGTTAAAAGATGAATTGTCTGCATAAATGATCGAAAGTATTGTAAATACTGGAACTAAAACTGAGTTATAATACAACTTCAAATCTACTCTGATGTGTCGGAAATTTTGTGTAAATTATACTGGCTACCTTTACATTACAAAGGCGCCTGTTTAAAGGAGTTATATACCCTGGCTTTAGCCCGGTTGCCCTGTGCTACGGGTTACATATTTACTACACCTGGGTAGAGAGAGAGAGGGAGAAAGAGAGAGAGAGAGAGAAAGAGAGAAAGATGAAGACTAATGTCTTGCTGGTCAAAGGACATATTCATAGAAAGGATGTCAATGACCTTTATAATACACGCATGTGTGTGCCATTTCTGGTGATCAAGACGCAGAATCAATTTGTTTTATTGACCGTGTAATAAGGCCGAGTTGCCTCTAGCGAGTTTGATTACAATTTCTCACGTAAAATTGAGGTTAGTGACGTTGTTTATTGGAATGAGATATTTCATTATTACATTCACGAACCCTTTGACCTCTCCTATCTTAAAATTTAGTTTGCTTTCTAGAAAGAAGAAAAAACAGACATTAAAGATCTTTAGTCAAATCAAAGATGTCAAGTTTTATTTTTATCTGAATATGTCTCACATGTTTCCTTTTTTTACTTTGTCTTTAACCACTTTTAATAGGGCTTCAGTAAAAAAAAAAAAAAATTGTAAGCTTTTTGAAATATTTATCCTCATATGAAAAAATATATTACTATGGCAACAATGCTTCATATAAAGGTTTGCTTTTAAAGCGTGTCTATTCTAAATATGACTAGAAACAGAGAACATTTTTACTTGTATCGACCAAATCCTTCTTCACATGTTTATACAGTTCTATGTAGGCCAACCTAAATCTGGGTCCAGTTTTATTTCTTCATTGTAGACTTTTGAAATCATTTAGTCACATTGTTGCGAGACCTTTTTGTGTTTTTCCCGTTTACTACATTATCAACCATTTCGACTATAAATGTATAAGAGAGTTTTGTTATGTAATACCTTTAAAAGCGATCTGAGAATCTAAAGAAAAACCATCATCGTTTTTTTTTTTTAACGCAATCTCTATGCTGATGTTTTTGAAAATATTTCATTTATTGTGGACGGTTTTTCTTTAAATTCATGCAGCGACCTTCGTCAGAGCTTTCCATGATTGTATAGTGTCCGAGTGCTCGGTTAGTTTGCCTTGTTCGTCTAATGTTTGGGCAAAGTGATCGATTGAGTATTTAGAAATCGGAAAATCCCCCAGCAAATCTTCAATTAATACAGTATACATAACACGCGCGCCTGCCCGTCTCATGCAGAGTGAAGTAAGATGTAAGGAATGGTAGACGGAAAGAGAGAGAGAGAGAGAGAGAGAGAGAGAGAGAGAGAGAGAGAATGTGACGGGGAGAGGGGACAGGCAGGAGGCAAGGGGAGTGAGAGGAATAGACAGAAACAGGGACAGAGACATAGACAGAGAGATGAGAAGACAGGGGACAGAGACAGGGTGGGGGAGAAAGAGAGGCCGAGATGGAGCGCTTAAACGTACATGTCATGAAGGAGAGGGATGAAATATGGAGGGGCAGAAAATAGAAGACGGGGAGAGAGCGATGGAAAGAAAGAGAGAAAGAAGGGTGTCGGAAAGAGAAAAAGAAGAATGAAAATATGAGATAGGGCCTAAACTTATAGAAGGAGTTGGGGAGCTGAGGAGGGTTGGAAATGGAAGGGAGATAGAGAGAGAGAGAGAGAGAGAGAGAGAGAGAGAGAGAGAGAGTGAGGGAGGATTATGATGGAATGATGCAAATATTAGATAACCACATGAAAAGGTTGGTTCGTAAAGTCGGTTCACCCAATAGAGGAAAAGTAAATTGACAGAACCGAAAAAACACTGTTATTATAATATTTTGGAGGATCACAGATAAGAATTAAGGAACAGGAATTGAAAAAAGGATACACTTAAATCATGTCAATATATATATATATTTTAAAAGAGTGAAAATTGTATAAAGATATAAAGAGGGACGACTGAAAAAGAAAAATAGGGCGGGGTGGAAAAAGACAAATCGAGAGAGTAGAAACTTATTCAGATCAAAATATCGTCTAATTTCCCCGGCCTTGTAACTTGCATGTTCACAGAAGGAAAGAATTACAGGTTTTCATTTTCAAACACTTTTCTCTGTACGGTTTTTAATTTAAACGTCCTTGTAAAATGTCCCCGGCCTTCTAACTTAGATGTAAATAGAAAGAACAAAATTAAGGTTTTTCATTTTTAAACACTTTTCTCTGTCCAGTTTATTAGTGCGAACGTCCTTGTAAATAGATGGACTTTGTTAATTTTTAGCTCGAGTAAAGTCCGTATTATGAACAAGGTAACCGGTACAAGAGTTTTCTAGTGCCTTAATTGGACACTAGTATATTAATGGTTTCCGTTACGCTACGAAGTGTTGCTGCTGAATTTACGGGCTGCTTTTCGCGAAGCACTGCATCGTAATGTAAATTTTCTCGGAGAAGATCAGTGTCACGGAACGAGAGGAAAAAAGATGCAGGTGCAAACATGACACTGGAACTACCGGATATGACTTGAACGGAACATCCTATTTTATGAATAAAAAATATTAGAATATCTTAAGCTAGCTCTTTATTAAATCGAAAGAATTTATTTCAATGATTATTAACTGACAACAAAAAACTGTGGTGAGAGATGGATGCCCCTTAGCTAGAAATATCACTTGCATGGGTCTTTCAGAACTCATCTTAAGATGTAGAATTCTGTGCTGGAATATAACTTTCAATTTACTTTTCTGAATGCATGTGTATTCTGAGAATTCAAATATATTTCTGGTGAAATTTCTATTTCGAACATTTCGGAAAGATGGTGATTTAAAAAGATATGATCCTGATTAAAGAAAATCAGACATAATAATCTCTTGTATATTTAAAAAAATCAAATTAAAGTTGCTCTCAATAAGAAATTACTTAAAGAGCAGAAATACCTCAAAGAAACATTAGAATAGGAGAAGTAGAGCAGATAAATATAACAAGACTTAGAATAAAGGAAAGAATGTAGGGGGATAATTTTATCTTAATAATAATAATAATAATAATAACTTTTACTTATATAGCGCTTTTCATAAGACATTTATATCAAAGCGCTTTACAATATTGATACAATTAAAACTAGACAGAGTAATGACAAGAGAACAAATATGAAGTGAAATTATGAAACATAAGATAACAAGGTAAGGTAACAATTTAAGAACTAGGTTGAATATGCATTTTCCATTTTGGAGTAGAATAACCTTTTATGAGACTAGTTCATTCTGTTGAGGCATGTCATATTTGAAACATCACGCTTGTGACTATGTGATGAAGCATGAGAGAACATAGCCATTGCCATAAAAAATCAACGATTTAATGTTATCCCTCTAAAATATGTAATCATAGGCGCCATTCTAATTCAAGATGACATTGAACAACAAAATATTACCATTCTCTGATTTCCAATAACATATGTACAAAAAAGAAAAAGAATTGGGATATTTGCAATATCTTTTGGTATTTTTGTTAAAGAGGTAAGAAATGTATAACATTGATTTCGAAAGCAAGATAGATGTATTGTGTGTTCCTCTTTATCTATTCGAGTACAGAGGTAGTTTGTTGCTTAAACGGGACAAATGGGGTTTCTAATAGCTAATTTGGAACTGCATAGATGCAAATCTCAAAATCTATACGCTATGTTATATGAATGTCGTTATTTTGATATTTATTGAAATGCAGGTATGAGACTTGTATCATAAACACATTACTTGAGGGTCGTGACATTATCTTCTCCGTTTTGTTGTACTCAAATGCAGGTAAATAATTGCATGTTACCTCTAGAAAGTGTTGATTTAACCTTCTTACAATTAAGAAGTTACTTTCGATCTCATTTTGCTGAGACAGCCTGTAGTTCATCCCAAAAGACGACGTGTTCATTTAACCTTGTTCACAATTAGGCAAGTTAATTTCGTTATCCTTTTTCTGAGACAGCCTGTAGTATGTTCCAAAGGCGAAGGCTGTGAAGCTCAAAAAGCATATAAGACATTGGAAATTACACGCCGGGCATGCGTGTTTGTCACGTTGGACGAGTTGATTACCCCTTTTCTCTGCCAAGGGGTCTCACCGATTCCTGCTCCTCCGGGTGAGAGAGAGAGGGAGAGAGTGAGATAGAGAGGGAGAGAGGAAGAGAGGGAGAGAGACAGGGAGAGAGATAAACGTCTTGGGTAAAAACTTGAAGGGATGCATACCACTAGGGAATCAAAGCGGGCACAGTGGACCGTTAACAAGGTGTTCATACAGGGAGAACGAGTTGATAGGTATTATGATTATCAACCAATTGCTTGGAATCCGCCAAGCTCTGTCGAAACGTGTGGGTATACGGTGTCATCATCTACGTAGACATTGGCGATTCGGATGAGGGAGAAAGGAAGAGAGTGGTATAAGGGAGAAAACAAGTCGTGGTATTAATAATTGACGCGAACTTACATCAAATTGAGTCGAAGTGGGAATTGGTGGTTAGGCGACTTGCGCTGGTCAGCGGTCTTTAGTGATCGATTTTAGACCTATTAGGAGTGTAAAGGAACGCTCTCCTGAAGAACACTCCAAAACACAACCATCTAGGGGGGTAACCTCTTTCTTTTTTTAAGCAGAGGCCCTCTTTTTTAACGGAAGTCAGCGCAGGTGGACAGTAAGGGTTGTTGATTCTGGAATCGAATATTCCAATGCGTGATTTTCTCAGGAGAGATACTGAAGCGCGGTAAACGGGGAGAGTGATTTCTGGTGTATTCCTGTGAGGCCGTCTGGTCAGGTTTGAAACCACTTTGTGAAGGACAAACTGAATGTTCATTTTTTCGATACGTGACAGACAGACAGACAGATTATTGATTGATGAATTCTTTGTAGAGCTAGTACCTCATCTTCACATTCACTGTCATCGTATTAATTTTTCTTGACTGCGAGGGAAATTCCCAAGCTTGAAATCAACCTGGAAATCAACTATATTTGTTAGTTCTCTGGTAAGTACACTATTGTCAACTTTAACAAAGGTTTACTTCTATATTTTGATAGTATATTAATTTATTACTGATTTCTCTTAACTTCTTAATATCAGGATACCGTACAATTTTGTCTTCGATTAAGGTCGGGTGGAAATAATGCTATAATCCTCTGATTAATGTATGATGCTTTATTGTATGAGGAGTAGTTAAGTTGGAATCAACATTTGATAACGGATATCAAAATACATTTGATTGTGGAATGAAAACTTTTTGTATAGAAAATAAAGTAATGAAATCAATGTGTAAGTACAAAAAACAATTCAGCTGTACAAAATGTTAATTTTGTAAACAGTAAGAACTGACTCTGCATCAATTTTGCACACAATCCTATTCAGAATCTGTATCCTGTAAGATAAAACTTATACTATTATATTAAGATTGTTTGAACTCTGACCACTCAAACTCTTTTTTTTTTAGTTCTTCCTATTTGTGGATGGGTAATATCTTAATCGCGATGAACTAATTGTGTTTTTATTATGGTTTTAGGTTCATTACTGAGACCGTTTTAAACTTCTTTCTTCAAGGGCACTCCTAAGATAAAGGTAGACGATGCGAGTTGAACAACAATGTTTACCACGTTAACTAATTGTACATTGGTGTACTTTTGATACTTCATAATCACTGACTTGTATTGGGCATAATGAATATTTACTTGAACTGTAATGACTATGGATCATACCGCTTCTATTGTTCTAAAGATGTGATTCTTGTTGTTTTCTTTTTCAAAGAAGAAGTTGGTTCCCATAGTGATCTGATTATAAAGGGAGCAAATTACGTAACATATGGCAATGTGTTTTTATTCGGATTCGTAATTTGTGAGCGTCATTACGAGAACTTTATTTTTGAACTTTTTAGCAAAGTATAATTAAAGACGTGATGAATGAAAATGGTGAAAGAAAAGTCAAGACGGAGAAACAGATTAAATATGACAAGACATAAGAAAAGGAAAGTATGATTTCAGAAACATTTTAATGTTAGGAGCTAAAGATATTTGATTGAACTGAAAGCAAGATCATACAAGTTGTCGGAAAGGAAACATAAGGAAAGAAAAGAAGAGCATTGCAAAAAGGAAAGGAAGCAAATAAGAGATTTTGAAACAAAAGTACAGGCTTGTTTTGGGATAGATAAGATTACACACAAAAATAGAGAAAGAGAGAGAGAGAGAGAGAGAGAGAGAGAGAACAGGAGAAAATCAGCGAAGGAAACTGAAATGATGAAAAATGTAATATTGAGAGAAAGAGCCAGATGAAATTAAATGAGAGAGAGAGAGAGAGAAAGTAATAAAGCATGAAAGGGAGGAACAAATTATATGAAATAATTTGTGGTTTTAATCAACAAACTCACCATGCTTCTTCGCACCTGATTGAACACTCAGCATGAGGGGGCAGACATATATGAAAGGTTACTTTCTTCTAAGTTTATATAAAGTTAAAGTGAAGATTGATTTCTGCAAGAATATCATGCGCTCATGTTCGAAATAAGACAAGAAATTACTCTGTATCAAACTTTTACGCCACATGTGTGTGTATACTCGAATACATAATTGTGTGTACAGTGTGCGGTGCACTTTCAGCAAGTTTGAGTCCAATTCTTTCATTCTGATCGTTCGAAAGCTTCATGGTATGCATCAGTTCTCCTGTACGATATAATCAGACTTCCTTAATAACCAGTATTCTCATTTGTGTGTGGGTGTGTGTGGGTGGGTGTATTTGGGGGTTACTTTTTGTTCAGGAGACTGTAAAAAAAACATAAATTGCTATTATCATTATAATTATCATCATCATTATTATCAGTATTATTATCGCTACTTTTGTTATGATCTTTATCATTATAATTATTAATAGTAGTAGTATTAAAAGTAGTAGGAGTAGTATTTATATTACTGTTATTATAATCATTATTATTATTATTGTTATTGTTATTATCTTTTTTATCATCATCATCATTAGTAGTAGTATTGTGTAAACGCATGGCCGGTACTTTGTCTTTGATCCTTGATTGTTTTAGCAACGTTGGCGTACAGTCACAGAAAATAATGAGGAACATGATTTAATGAAGGTAATTCTAACACAGTAAACCTTTTAGCGTCATTATTGACTTAATTGACTTCCATAATTGTGTCAATCAATCTATGTTCACCGTATAAGGGTTAAAGGTATATGTCCCATTTGCAGCCAACATCCAATTCTGTAGAACTTTGCAGGAATTATGAATATGTCACGTACATGTATGTCCTATCTGTGAAATTTAAACGTTAGCAGTGTCCTCTTATTCAAAATATGCAAGGATTTGCATGACTATCAAAATATTGTTTCCTCTGTAGAAGAAATTCCGACTGTGCATGATTAATAGCAGATGTTCAATGGTACACTGTATAACGGAAGACTGTGTAGAGGAAGGGAATTGGGAAGATGAGGAGGGACGAAACGAGGGAGAGAGAAAGAGAAGCAAAAAAGAAGAGAGAGAAGGGGAGAGGGAGAGAAAGAATATTAAAAGAGAGAGAGAGAGAGAGAGAGAGAGAGAGAGAGAAAGGGTGAGACAGAGAATGAATGAGGAAGGCAAGAAAGGAAGAGAAGGATGAGAACGTGGCGGAAATAGCGCAAGAGGCGAGCGTTGGAGAAGGTCCAGGGAAACAAAAAATGAAAAAACAGGAAAAAGCAGAGAGAGAGAGAGAGAGAGAGAGAGAGAGAGAGAGAATAAGAAATGAAGTGAAAATTAAAGCAGAAGGTACAGCAAAAGCAGGTAAAGGGAGACTGTACATAAATAGGGGTAGAAAACGTAAATCTGTTCCGGGGGAAACGGATCAAACCGTTCACAAAGTGGAAGCTGATGTCGATCTGTGTGACGTCATCTTATAGTGGCGACTTTGTTACAAATCCCTACTTCAAAACAATATAACAGAATGCTACTGTCAACTAAAAATATTTTGCTTCATCGGTAAACCCATTCTCGTGCATGATTTTGGGGTGGCAAGTTATTATTTGCTCATAGATTAAATGCTTGAGGGGCAAATTATGAGACAGCTTCTTTTCAGTGGTTTTGACGTCGCCCCTGTTTTCTTTTTACCAAAGATTCAACTAACGATGTGTTTCAAATTTTGTAAAATTACTATACCTTCTCTATTGTAATTATGTTCTAAAGCATGCCAAGTAGCTTATAAAAACCATTTGGAGCCTTTATCAGTTCTTCGATATTCATACGCTGAGAAACACTAGAACGATGAATGTTCGTTTGGTTTAGTAGAGCATGGTCTTGCATGGAACTCTTCGAAGGTCAGTAGCTAAAATCTGATCAAGTTTTATATGCTAAATATATTACTCATTGCGGATATAGTATCGAAAATAATACCGCTAGTGATATTCGTTTGTCTCGCAATGTATGGTCAACAAGGGATCAAAATATCATGACGTTTCATGCGCCGCTGCAACACTTAGCCAGGTGATGAAATATATTGTTAGCAAATTTGTTATAATTATGTTCTACATTTTACACAAAATATAGACAGACATATAAGATACAAATTATATATATATATATATATATATTATATATATATAATATATATATATATATATATATATATTCAGTATGAGCACGTCTCAATGATACTCAATTCATATGAATGCAGCAAAAAGTTGTATTGATAATTTGAACCACTTCTTAGTGCTTTCTCGTCACCGTTGTGCCCAGTTACGCGTGACACGTTATTTTTGACGGAGTATTGCGTCAGTGATTTTTGTTCTATCATACGTATGATTTATATGCCCACACATGCTTCACTAGCGCAAGTAATAACTCAATCGAATGACGCAACCGGGCATTAGCCGTGATGCGATATTTGACAGCTACACCATCGGATCGACCATGGCTAAACGAGACTTGATGAGAAACGGTAATCATCTGTGCAAAGGCATGATGCTATTGTACTTTTTCAGTAATGTATGAATGACATTCTATAGCATGAATGCTCGAGGGTGTGTTGTCTCCATTCATGTTTTAGAGTCTAGTTTAGTAAAAACATTCGCACATTTTCTCCCGTACATACCGGCCTTGATTAGCACGTGCATTACGCATTGGGGATAATGTTAATCATGTGAGTTCCAACATGTTCTGCCAAAGATTTCATGACGACCATAAAATGTATTTTATTGGATACAAAAAACATTCAAACAAAGCAACGTAAAATATTCACTGCGTACAGAATTATTCAACCTAGTATTTTGTCGTTCCTTAATTGTTTCAGTTGTCTTTCATTCTCTCTAACGAAATAACTTGTATAGCCTCGAGCATTGCATTGTATTTCATTTTATAGTGAACACAGTGAACAGACCGGGGAATAGACAGAAATAAAAGGTTATTTTTTTTAGGAAAACGTGAATGCTGATTGTTCAATCAGACGACTTCCTTGTGCCCTTGAATTTGGCCAATATGTCTAGAGCTTCGGACCCTGGGATAGTTCCAGGGCTCATTCTAATGGTAGAACCTTCAAGGATCATCTTGCAAGTGTGTCATAGCCGGAGGGTGGGTCTGTTTTGGCGTGTGCTGAATGAAAACAGTGGGCCTTGATTAAGGGATATTCAATGACGTCATAACGTTTGATATCTGTAAAACATACTTTCCATGCATCTCTCTCTACATCTCTCTCTCTCTCTCTATCTCTCTCTTTTTCAGTCTCTCTCTCTCTCTCTTTCAGTCTCTCCCTCACGCTCTATCTCCCTCTCTTTCAGTCTCACTCTCACACTCTCACTCTTTCAGTCTCTCTCTCTATCTCTCTTTTTCAGTCTCTCTCTCTCTCTCTCTCTCTCTCTCTTCACTCTCCTCTTCTTTTGATACCCTGCTCCACTATTCATATCTCTCATAGATATCATTTGTAGTAATAGTCAATTTGTTGTCTGTATGTCTGTCTTTACTGAATAAGGGACTGTACTTATGGCTATCTCTGCCCTCTCTAACTCCCCCCCCCCCTTTCTTTCTCTCTCTCGATCTCCCTCTCTCGATCTCGATCTCGATTTCGACGACTCCCCCTCTAACTCTTTCTCTCTCTGTCTCTCTCTCTCTCTTTCTCTCTCTCTCTCTTTCTTTCTCTCTCTAATTCCCGTGCGTCCTCTGCTCGCCCCCTGCACTGTATGTGTTATTTCTTATTCTACTAGATTCTCTTTTTCCTCTCCATCTTTCTCCGATATTCCCTAATTTTGTCCATAATCGCTCACAACATTTTCAATAAGATTACATTTTGAGAGAGTAAACTGTAAATGAAAAAGGAACCTTATATAGCATGTAGCGGTGTTTGGTTTATATTGGAACGGAAGGAAATTGTCCCTAGTACTTGGACAAATATATCTTAACTAGCCAATGATGCGGAGTTAACTATGTTCATCCTATACCGAACCACGTACCGGAAATTATCAACTTAACAACTATCCGACGCTTGTTTTGATCCGGTTAAAATAGATTTTATTCTTGATGACATTCTAACGCAGTAAAAATTTATTTCTTAGTCAGTGGCGTAGCGTTGCTCCAGATAGGGCACTGGCATTATTTGAATGGAGATGGAGGGGTGGCACCCGATTTATCATCGAATATTGTTAAGACTTTGTCATCTTCTTTCATGTCCCCGAGCCCCCCCCCCCCCCCCCACCACCACCACCACCATTCGCCCTTTCCTCTCTCTCTCTCTCTCTCTCTCTCTCTCTCTCTCTCTCTCTCTCTCTCTCTCTCTCTCTGTTTCTCTCATACTCAGATCGACATAAAAACGAATCGGTTAGAGACAAGGTTGAATGTTTTAAAAAGTGATTGTCAATTTATAATGGTAATTTTCTCTAATATCGTGACATCACTATGAAGAAACAAGGCCGCTTATGAAATAGCAAAATATATTGATGTATAATAGTAACTTTGGGTTTACTCTCTAAACAATTTTTGATATCTGTACCTCATCTGTCATAACCAATACCGACCGTGCCTTTTGTTTTTCACATGTTTAGCTCTTAGTTCATTAATGTTGTGTGAAATCTCTTTTGAATTACCCCCAAATATATCAAGGAAACAAAATATGTCCCCCCAAAATACAGGCAAAAGTTTCGGAACCTTTATTGAAAGCCTGTGGCCCTTATGTGCTGTTGGCAAGTTAATGGTGAGATTTAATTTATTTCAGAAGATGTTTGTCTAAGCTTGTGTTAGGTGTCTTTATTACAAACCACTAATTTGAAGACCCCCTTTCACCCCCTCCTACGCTCATCCACCGCAATCATTATCATCTCCCCGTACCAATTCCTTGCTCTGTTATTCAATTATTCAATAATTATTCCTCCCTGCCCCTCCTCTTTCTAAATCACCGTATGTTTGTCGGTCTTGTCCAATGTCGTCTCCCTCCACCTTCATCTCTTCCAAGCACCTCCTCCTCCTCCTCCTGTTTCTCATTCCACCTTCTCCACCACTCCTTATCTCCTTCTCCTTCTCCTCTTCCTCCTCCTCCTCCTCCTGTTCCTCATTCTACCTTCTTCTCCCACTCCGCATCTCCTCCTCCTCCTCTCCTCCTCTTCCTCCTCCTCCTCCTCCTGTTTCTCATTCCACCTTCTCCACCACTCCTTATCTCCTCCTCCTCCTCCTCTTCCTCCTCCTCCTCCTCCTGTTCCTCATTCTACCTTCTTCTCCCACTCCTCATCTCCTCCTCCTCCTCTCCTCCTCTGTATCCTCCTCCTCCTGTTTCTCATTCCACCTTCTCCTCCCACTCCTCATCTCCCCCTCCTCCTCTCCTCCTCTGCATCCTCCTCCTCCTCCTCTCCTCCTCTTCCTCCTCCTCCTCCTGTTCCTCATTCTACCTTCTTCTCCCACTCCTCATCTCCTCCTCCTCCTCTCCTCCTCTCCTCCTTCCTCCTCCTCCTGTTTCTCATTCCACCTCCCCTCCAACTCCTCATCTCCTGCTCCTCTCCTGCTCCTCCTCATGTTTATCATTCCACCTTCTCCGATCAGTCTCCATCCGCCAACTTTTATCTATTAACCCATCTTCCTCTAGCTCCATGATGATTCTATTCATTCACCTCCTCTTCCACAGCATCCTTCTTGTTCTGCCCCCTAGCTACCATTCGTCGTCATCCTCTCATCCACCTGTCAAGCCTTCTTCGTTTGTATCTCATCTGTAATACTTCACTACCTTCTCTTCCTCTTACCCCATCGATTCTTCTTCTTCCTCATACCTTTTCCTCCTCCTCCTCCTATTCTTCTCCTCTTTCTCCTCCTCTTCCTCCTCCTCTTCGTCTTCTATTCGTCTCACTCATCTTCCTCATTTTCCCTTCTCTTCCCCTTTTCTCCTCCTCATCCACCCATAAACAATGGCCTGCACTTTCTCCTCCTATACTTCTCCTCGTCCTCTCGTCCTCCTCACCTCCTCGTCCCCCCCCCCCCCCCCCATCCTCGTCCTCCGGTCACCTCATCCTATTCCCCTAATCACCTTTCCCCCTCCCTCCTCCTCCTCCTCCTCCCTCCTCATCCTATTCTCCGCATCACCTTTCCTCCTCCTTCCTCTCCTCCTCCTCCTCCTCCTCCTCCTCCTCCTCCTCCTACTCCTCCTACTCTTCCTCTTACTCCCGCACCGCCTACTCCTCCCTTCTTCCTCTTTCCCATCCTCATCATATCAAAGCATCTCCCTTGAATGTGAACCTGTGTTTGTCTAGTGCCTCAACCCAGGGCGCCTCGGGGCCTACCTGTATACAAGTCATGCTCAGCTCTCTGAGCGCCGCTTGGTTTCACACAATGCGGAATCACAGTTTCAAACCCAACCATCAACAGTACATACAGCTGAATAGAGTGAAAGGGATATTTACATTGTAGTTTGGGATTAGATGCTATGTACACCTCTCTCTTTCTCTCTCTCTCTCTCTCTCTCTCTCTCTCTCTCTCTCTCTCTCTCTCTCTTCCGCCCTCCCTCCTGCCCTAACCCCCTCCCTCCCTAACCCCCTCCCTCTTATAAACTTCTCATTCAGTTTTTCTCTTCACTTCTTTTTTCTTTCATAATTTGTATACAAATTTTCAATATACAGTAAACAACCAAGTTTTGTAATTTTTGAAGATTGTGAATCTTTCTCTCTCTTTCTCTCTTTCTCTCTCTATCTCTCTCTATTATTCTATCTCTCTATATATATCTATTATTCTATCTCTCCCTACCCCCTCCCCTCCCCTTCCCTCTCTCTCTATCTCTCTATACCTTGTTGAGGTCTGCGGCTGCGGCAATGTCCTCAAATGAGTTTTTCGGCGACATCAATTGGTGGGTGGGGTCCCGGGGGCGTTGATTAAACGAAAATTAAATAGTTTGCTTGAGTGATAGGCATTGTGTTTATGAATTACTCGGCTTAAAATAACTGCAAGCAATGCAATATAGGTCATTCTCCTCCTGGGACTCACATACACGTTACTTAAATTATATTCCCCATGTTCATGATAACGAGATTTGGGCGGGCAATGCGAAATGCGAACTAGCGGTTAATGTTCCATGTAAAAAGTGTATGAACCACGACGGCTAGACTACACATTTCGCGACTATAGTACTTTTAATGATGCCGAAACTCATCTGTGTATGTCAGTTAGGCCTCTCCGTTTGCGTATTTAAACACTATTCTTTCATGTTTTTCAACTATAATAGAATTACTTGAGTACGTAAAGTTCATATTAAAGTAAAGTATATTAAGAGAGGTTCAGTAACTACGCCCTCTCACATTGCCTGGCGAAAATCATCTAATGACGATGGAAACGCCATTAACGCCATCACAACAACAACAACAACAACAACATCTAACCTGTAATTCATTCTTCATACGACACAAAAAAGTATTGTTTAATCTTTCCTTTTATTTTCACTTTCCTCTTCTTATCGTTTACTTTTATTGAGATTTCGATGTGAAAGGTATGCAAGACTTCCCTTTCTAGCCGCCCCTACCTCCTAATCTTTGTTTTGAAGAAAATCTTCGATCAATGACAAGAAATACTGCAACCTTTTTAGTAAATATCTACTCCTGTTTTGTACAATTCACCTGTCTATATACAAAAGGGGGAAAAGAGAAAAAAAATGCATCCACAACTTCATTCAGTCAAATCGTTATATGAAACGAACACCTCGGTTTAGCGACTGGCAATCCAATAAGGTCTCCAAGTCAAGTACACACTCGTAGTTGTTGACTAAGGCACTTCCCATTATTGCTGCCGCTCTTGTCACAGAGGCAAATAATTCGCTAATTACCTGCCTTGTTCGGACAATATTTGCAGTGTCACAGTGCGTGATTCGTCGATGATGGGTACAGCAATGCAGGGAATATGAAATGATATGTGTTGTTTGATACCCTACTGCCAGTTCCCCCTTCCCACCCTTTTTCCCTCTTTATCTCTCCCTCTCTCTCTCTCTCTCTCTCTCTCTCCCTCTCTTATCTCTTCTCTCTCTCTCTCTCTCTGTCTGTCTCTCTCTCGCTCTCTCTTCCTCCCTCACTCCCTCCCCTCTCTCTCTCTCCCACTCTCATCTCTTAACGCCGTTCCGTGCCCCGACCCACTTCTCCCACCTTAAAACCATTGGTAAAATTGCAATATATATTTACTGCACAGAATGATTACTTGTTAACGAATGAATCGTTAATATATATATTTAAAAAGAAAAAAAGAACCAATAATGTGTTTATGAATTGTGTTTCGTCGAATGAGCTGCCACACAGTTGTATTTTCTCTCTATCATGACCCTTTAAAACACACCAACAAATATCTACAGAATGATGTGTATATGAGGTGCTGAAGCAAATAAAACAGCCGTTGAAGGAAGAATTGCTGAAATATTTCACATTCAATCTTTTTTTTTTAAGGAAAAGTAATGCAAACAGGATGAGATTATTATTATTTTTCCAATGGATAACTAAGCGAGAACTAAGCCAACGATGGGCTTTGCAGCATTGCAATTTTTTGTGGATAGGTCCCTCGATATGCTTTTCGGCACCAAAATTAATGTGTCAATAATATGGAGCCTACATCCGTTGTTTTTATCACAGGCGATCGTTTTTAACCATGACCTACATATAACTATGTAGGTCCAGCATGTTGTCCAGTAGTGAGGATCCGACTTTTGATTGGCGCCTTAGTTAGTCAATAACTATACAGCTTCACTGAGTGTATGGGATTAAAGGTTAGGGTAAGATTATCGGAGCATCCCCCCCCCCCCCCTCACTCCGGAATATTGATAAGTCTCTTTATGTTTCCCTTGGGAGATATTTTGGACAATACCTCGGGAATTTTCTTTTGATCAGCCATTATGTAGGTCCATCCGTTATCCACTTGTATTTCCTTTGATATGCCACGGTAGCTTTCGTTGGTGTAAAACAGGATTTAGATTTAACTCGTATCAACGCTGAAATTATCAGATTTATTTGCAGATGGCTATTAAACATATTCGATATATCATATAATAATTAATCACATTAGCGCTAGTGATAACGGATCTTTATTTGTATTATTTTTTATTTTATTATTCCATATGCATATAATAGTAGAACGCCCACTTGACTAAATATTCATCATAAAACGTACACGTTCCAAAGAAATTTGGAATGTTATCGATGTTATTGGGGCCAGTAGCAGATCAGGGGGTGCAAACGAAACACACCCCTTTCTATGTGGTAGGAAAGGGATGCTGACTGCACTTGTAGTTTGGCAAGCTCCCGTAGCATACTTTAATGAGCCCCCCCCCCTCCCCCCCTATCTTTCCATTTCAAATTCCTAGTTAATATACAAGCAACCAATTATCGAAATTTTACTGGATACACGCCAACAAATTTCCCCTCAATTAATGGAAATATTTAATTATGACAGTGAATCTTCTTTCAGCAGAAGTTCATTTAGCGCAGCCAATGAGAAAGGCGAAATTTATTACTCACCTGCCTAACGAAATCTATGCCGGGTCATTTTAATTAATCGCTTTTGGAGCCGCCCATTTTCCAGGTACTGCACTAGTGTCCCTGTAAGGAGCAGAGAGCCCTTGGAACACGTCATAATGGAGATTATGTGACGTCATTATCAGTATTGATTTATGCCCTCATGTTTGTACTGTAGGGAGTTTGTAACCTTAATGCTTATTTAATAAATTTATGATATTCACAAATGTGATTCCAAGGAGCAGATGTTTCCATGACTGAATATAACTCGAATTTTCGTCACCCCTCTTTTTATCTCTCTCTCTCCCTCTCTTTCTCTCTCTTGTTGTCCCCCCCCCCTTTCTCTCTCTCTCTCTCTCTCTCTCCCTTCCTACCCCATCCCACCTCTCCCTTTCTCTCTCCATCTACATCTCTCCCCTCTCTCTCTCTCTCCCCTCTTTCTCTATCTCTCTCTCTCTCTCTCGCTCCGGCTCTTCCTCCTTCTCTCTCTAACACTGTCTCTCTCTCTCTCCTCTCTCTCTCTCCCCTCTTTCTCTATCTCTCTCTCTCTCTCTCTCTATCTATCTCACTCTCACTTACTTCTTGATCTCAATGACTCTATACATATATCTCCTCTCTTGTCGCACCTATCTCGTTGACCTCTTCCTTCTTTCTTCGTATCCTTTCATTGACTAGGAGACGTACGTGGTTACGAATACATAAATAAATGCAGGTACCCGTGAAGGAGGTTAACCTCGTTATACAAAAACAATATCTAATTCGTTCCAAATATTACCTTAGGTTTGGTTGTTGATGTTTTTGATCTATATATGTATAAATTAAAAATGATTTCCCGTTATAAATATATGATCATGATGAGTTGATTTACAGAAAATGTCACAAAATGGTGCCTGGATGACGTTACGATATTCTGATGAAATGGGAACTTATTAGGAAAACGAGAAACAAACAACACAGTTTGAAAAATAATGGTCAAACGCAAGAAAATAAATATACCAACAAGAAGGAAAAAAAATGTTTTTGTTGTTTCTAAAGTTATAGGGTATCATCATGATCATAGGCACGATTTAAGCTTTGTATTTACCCGTGGTTCACCGTTTGTTGATAACCACTGAACCACGGGTCCGCCCATTATTCTCTGAAAAACAGTCACATAAACTCATCACGCACACGCACACTCACACACCCACACGCACACCTAAACACTAAACGATTCAGGTAAAGCCAAGGAGAAATATATTCGACTTACAAATCGTGTCCGAATGCCTTCCAGCTCAACCTCATAATTTGATTAATAATAATTAATCTATACGGCACTGGATATTTTCAATTACGACACGCCCCAACTTTGACCATTTTTGTCTCCAACGGTCATCATGTAAATAAATATGCCCTCCACACGACCTTATATTCACACTGGCAATGACTTGGTCACGGAGTATCAAATCCGATCGATTTCCTGTCAATATATTATTGGTCACCCGTGACAGTGTTAACATCGAACAACTCAATAATCTTTTTTTTTCTCCCGCCATTTCTCATCCGATCCCCTCCCTCCGGTACAGCCCATATGATCGCGATCGAGCCGGGTAATTTATGACCTACCCTATCGACTGCATAATTATTATCCGCTCATCATTTTTCGCGACATTTCAAAATTCGGAGCGCTCTCTTTTGTCGCTATTTCACAACCGAACAAAGAATTACGATTGCTGCAAAGTAGAGCAGAAAGGGCAAATCCTTTGCGGTGTAAAGAGGAGTAAATGTCGACTGATATATCCGAATCTTTTAATGCCAAAGGATAAAGAAACAGTGGGGGAAAAACGAGCGAATTCGATTGAAGTAATTAATTAAACATTGGATAGAGACGGTGGCATGCCTCCGCGGTTGCTGGTTGGTTTTAATTTGTGTTTTTCGTCAACTTGTTTAGCGAGTTGCGAATAGATTCGTGACCGGTAAAGTGGTTGGCGTGTTGGGGGTACCTCCTGGATTAATTTGGTGGTAGCCGATCACTATCAGGGACTGGTGGAGAGAGAGAAAAAATCAAAGCTGAGGAATTGAATGAATGTATCTGCATCCGTTCACCTATGCTTTCAAGCTGGAATCACATACGTGTTGACCTCATACGCTCCCAGACCTTAGGATCGCGACTGTTGCATCTTCCACTTATATTTTCATTTCGAATCTGACCGGCGGTCCATCTTTACGATACAATATTTTCTCTGATTGTATTCTTATTCGTGCTACATATTGACACCTTTCGTAATTTTGTTTGTTTACCTTCGAGGATTAACTGCACATATTGCTCATCATTTATACGATTCAATGCCTCATTCATGTGAACACGATTAGTTGATTCTTTGCAAGACAACGGCCTCTTTTTACTCCTGACAAAGCTGGAAAATCAACATCACAAAGCAAATCGGAGCGATCGGAAGCATTTCAGAGTGATTGAAGGGCTGGAAATCAAGATTCACCGGAAACAACGACCATTTTCCAATTGACTGGAGAAATATTTTCTAGTCGCCGGTTGGTCAGTCCCGATTGAGAGGCGTTATTTCGTCATCAAAGTGGAAATCGCTGGACACTTGACCTTGCCCTCTGCTGACCTTGGTAGCTTTGTTACTCAAGGAAACGTATATTCTTGCTATTTTCTACACATTTTGCTCTTAAAAAGCAGGCTAATTGAATCAAATTCCATCTATCCTCCGTTGGGTGCGAGCCAAGAAGCTTATTCTCAGAACTCCATCATCAGTTACTTACACATTTTTGACAAGTTTTTTCTTCCTTCGTTGATCGGCGTCGAAACATAAGCATCCTTGCCAGGTGCCTCACTTCAGACCTTGTGTGTACACATGTGACGTTTACTTATTGATTGAACCAAGAACACTAAGCGTTATATCGATGACATTGTGTCGGGTTGCCGATTTGCGTCCCCATGCCGATTGGCCCACCTGCCTTTGGTAAACTTCCAACCAAAGACCGAAGAGAGAGAGACAGAGAGAGACTGACAAAATGATGGTGAAGAAGATGAGATAATGTAGTTGGATTTGATTTACTCATGGTTCTACGTTCCATTTGAGCAGAGCTGGGGAGTACTTATCCTCTTACGATGGCCAATGTTTTCGCTTTGTCTTTTTAGAGTAAATGGACTTTTGATTTACCTTTTGGTCGAAGAAGCATTATAGATTGACGGATTGACTACATGCATCACCAAAAAGCTTGGAAATGTACCGGAACATCAACATTCAATTGACATATTCCTCCTCAATGGTTCATACCTGAGCACAAGTTCCCTGTTTTTGTCTGGAAAAAAACGTCTCTGAGGTTGTTTCTATTCGATTATATTTTGTTTGTTCATCGCCTTTACAAAGAAGTAGCATTAGGCTGAGTGATAATTCTCACATACCTGTGCATACCTTCTCTGATGCTCCAATGTTCACCCTTCTTGGATAAATCTTTGACAGAAATAAATCTCCCTGGTTTTTCTACCATCCTGAGTTTGCATCTACATCGTACGTTGACCCTAGCTCTCTGTTTGAAAGGGGAGAGGGGAAGTTGACCAAAGCAGAGCGTTTGCAAACGTAACGTCTTACTCAAAATGACTGGCTCGATTCACCAACGGTTCCGTATCTCCAGGAAGATCAATATGAAAGATGTATTGATGATAAACAGTGCAAGCCCCATCCCCCAATATACTCTGCTAGCTGACAACTGACATACTCGCAGATAGATATAGAAACAGGGAGAGATAGAGTGAGGGAGATACTGACAAATATTTACCAGGATATACTTCTTCCTTTTCTGTGGATAATTCCTTGTGTAAGACATCACCGTCAGCCATGGAAACCAGTCGTGACAGTGACCGTAGAGGCGGTGTCCTCAACACCACAGAGACCGTTGTCAACCCAATGGACATACCGAATAACTCCAGTCCGCTCCTACTTCAGAATGAACTCACTCCTTTGGATATTATGATGGGATTTATACCCGGATCTACCGAAACACCAGGAGATGACGACAAAGGAGCAACGAAATCACAACAATCGGTATCTTAATATTTCCACACAAAAAATAGATTTCAAATTACTTCGACACGTAATTTCAGTTTATTTAGAACTGTTTTTCTTGAGAAAAGAAGTGGAAAAATATGAGTTGAAATTCATATTTTGTGGTACCCACCCGGTTTATTTTTTGCAGGAAAATTGATTGGAGATGTAGCTATCATTACCGACGAATTTTAAATTACTATGGTACAATATGATTTAAGAGGGTTCAATACATTGTGTTGTATTTCTAAGGAATAACTGAGGGAAAAGAGAAGGCCTCTTTCTTTCCTTCTTATTTGTGTATACTTTGTTTTTATTTTTTAAACATAGTCTGAATCTACGTAAAGATAAAAGCTCTCTATTTTACCGCTCGGCATGACAATCCTGACCCTTTCTATCACCGTAAAGTGAAGTAAAGTTAATTGAGAATTATTCTGACTTTCCTAGAAATAAATGATAAACATGCCCTCTGTGTGATCTCTATAGTAGCAAGCCGGTAATTGATGGAATGAAAGCAATGGGAATAGCTCCATGTAAACAATTAACAAAAACTCGACGTGGCTATTTATCGACGGTAAGCTGATCGACCAAACAATATGACACATGGAATGCCATAATAATTAAGCTTAAGGTAGACTTACCTTAGTTAAATCTATTTACTGAATACATGGTTGGCAAATTAGAACAATACACTCTTCATAATATTCCCAAAGATTGGGATTAGAGACGTGATGGTAATTTAAATGAAAATTTGGTAGGATATATATATATATCACTTAATCCTAACCTGCTATGTTTTACTCAGGAGTCAAAATATTTTCAAGTCAAATCTTAAACCCATCAAATAGATCTTTCTTGCTCTTGCTTGATTTTCTCCCGTTGATTTTGTTATTGTTTCGTATAGATCTTTCCTGTATGTCTGTAAGTTGGAACTCTCCAAAATATAATCATCGTCATTCGTCAAATTTACAACAAATAGTTTCTTCACCATAATAATGTTTCGGGCTACTACCGGCATGCATTTAAGTCAAAATAAACATGATAAAACTATTGTGATATTCAATTCCATGTGATACTGTGATACAAAAAACACACATAATCTCTACCTTCCATTTGTAATAAACGATACAACTGGTTGGTATTTCAAAAGGTCTAACACGTGTCCAACTAATACGTGTTTAGTAGCTCAGTAATAATTCGTTCAAATGTATATATGTATTCATTTGTATTTTAGCCTGTTGAGAGCTATAAAAGTGTTATTCCTGTGTTAAATGATACAAGGAAACGCCTATCTGGCTCTCAACAAGAATTGTTCACTGTAACTCCCGCTCCTTCCAGATTTTTTCTTTTGAACAGATTTGATATAAACCCATAATATCCCTGTCACGATTACCGACTAATAATAATAATAATGGTGGGTTCTTGTATAGCGCTCATCTGTCAGACTTGACACTCCTGGCGCTCCCGGTTATAACCCTGGCTTTAGCACGGCTGCCATTAAGGCGCTCTAGCATTTCAAGGAATTAATTCCTGCCAGGTACCCATTTACATCACCTCAATTTGTATGCTATTTGGTTTTTACTATTTGAAATGGATAACAGTAACTATATTTTCTTTTTTTAGGATGTTTATTATTTTCATTTACTCATATTTCATTTCTCTTTTTTTTTCCAACAGAAAGGGAGTCCAACTTTCAAGATGTCCCGGATGCCAGAGAACTCGGTCGAATCGCTCTTCCTTCAAGCAACGGAGAGGGGCGACCGAAAGGCCATTATCTTCGCCCTCGAAAACGCCCCAGACCTCAACGTCAATTGCACGGATGCCGATGGAAACTCCGCTTTGGTCGTAGCAATACAAAATGGAAACTCAGGTAAATAGTCATGTTTGTTCGTCTAGATATTTTTTGCAAGAGAAGTACTATTGTAGAGTGTAGTATATTATTCTAGTGTAGCACTGGCCATGTGTACTATTATATATACAGTACTCGTAGAAGTAGTAGAAGTAGAAGTAGTAGAAGTAGTATTAGTAGTACTAGAGAAGTAGTATAGTAGTAGCAGCAGTAGTAGACGTAGTAATAGTAGTTGTTGTTTGTGTAGTATATAGTAGTAGTATAGTAGTAGTAGTAGTAGTAGTAGTAGTAGTAGTAGTAGTAGTAGTAGAAGTAGCCCTGCAAAAATGTTTGGAGTTATTGTCCTACATGAAGGTAAGCATGAGTTCGACCAAATTTAAAGCAGTTATAGGCCCAACGTGGTGCGCTTTTTACTCACTTTGTAGGAAAGGCTGATCGTGATTTGGCAAAACATTATACTAACGTTGAACATGAAATTGCTCTAAACTGGTCGGGCACATAATAATCGCCATGTGGGGCGATTTCTTCCCAACATTTTTTGTGTAAAGTATTCAATGCATTTTGAAACACAGTGGTAATCAAGCAATAGAGTTATCGGTACATAATGAAGTTGTTCAGTTTACCTAAAACAAGATGTGCAAACATTATTACATGTAGCAGGTTATGTACAACTGTCTATGTTCACAAAGGACAGACAGCTACAAACAGACCGAAAACGAATAGCTACAAGTATTTGTATAATATCTCCACAACGTTGCATTGTTAATTACACTGAACAAGATCATCTTTGTTGAATTTTGATATTTACTGTTTGTAAAAATTAACCGATGGAATTCGAAAGAATGACGAAAAAGAAATATTGATCAATTTGGGAGGAGGAGGAGTCGAATAATAAGTGAATACTTAATATGCCGTCGTCGAGTTATTTATGTGTCTAGCAAAGTGCATCGTTCGAAGGACAAGTTTGATAACCCTATTCCAATTCATTATCCCTCACAAAATAGAAATGCCAAAAGCACTGAATATATTAAATACCTTTTAATATCAATTACAGTACCCCCTATGATCTATTGCGATGCAAATCCTCGCGAATTATTGTAATTGCATGATCAGAAATCCCTCAATGGCCGGCGCGGTAATTAATCATTACAATTTAAAGCCTGCATACAGCCTGAGCGGCTAAATTAGATCAAACGGACTTAATTTTGGAACAGTTTATCTCTGTATCCGTGAAAGGCGAACACACTTTCATAAATCCATGGCATGTTTTGAAGAAAAAATCCATTACAAATGACCAAAATAGAATTCAATTGGGCAGAGTTGAAATTATCTAAGGCACGTGGGTCTATTGTTATACAAATGGCAATTAAGACCCATTAACACGTCCACCTTATCCACGTATTTTGTTCCAGTATTGTTTTTTTATTTTATGTTTTTACGATATTTCTCTTGTACAGCTAGCAATTTGAGAATTAATCTGCATGTATTACTTTGACAATGTGAATATCCTGGATCAATCACCGCACCAATTAATAATACTTTAATCTTTCTAAACGTTTTTATTAAATAATCTCCCAATTCATTAGTGATAAATACCTTTCCGACATATATGATGTAGCACCATTGTTAATCGATCCAATTCATTTGCGCATGTCCGGTTTCGGCCTATATTTTCCAAGTATAGTACTTTACAATGGTTCAAAATTTGATTTGCTTTTGTAAAAGACAATCCCATTGCCTAATTTTATTAGCCAAAATTTTCCTGTATAGATAGTCCAAGTGATAGTGTTGAAGGTTGAAGGTGGTTATTTTTATTGGTCGTAACATAAATGCTTGTAAGTAAGCAACCAGACGGCCGACGGCTTTAGGTCCGAGGGACCTGGTAATGAGGATTAATGCCTTACCAAATGGCACTAGCGCATCGACTTGGTTTCGAACCCGGGTCACCGGATTACCAGACCACTGCTCTACCGACTAAGCTATCGCGGCCAATATGTTCTCTCTTCATAACCCCCCCCCCCCCCCCCCCCCCACCTAATAAAAATATTTGCATATTTTATCTAAATGTACACTTTTACATGAATATTTACCTTTAAATAGACCATCAGATCCAATTTCCTATACTGGGGCGAAGTCATAAGTGATCACAGACACACAGAGAGTCGTTTATCCCGGTAACCCAGTTAGACCCATATTCCTCCGACAAAAAATAATTACCCGTTTGATTACATGGTTAATTAACAATCCTATTTTCATCCACATCATGAGATATGACAACAGAAAGACCTAAATCCATGAATTCAGCCAGATTAGTATATAATTAAGCATTTGATAAGATACGTGTATGGCTTTAAATGGCGTAGACATCAAATCCCCTTTTGCGACCCGCAAATAGGCTAATATGAAATTAAACTACAAATGTAACTCGCCTTTCCCATATCACTGTAGATATATCAGTATTAACAGGGGAAATCCTAATTAACGCACATGATTGTACGCCGGGGATAAAAGTTAGGGTCGTGAATTTTAAATGCATGCATCAGAGTGAGAAATGGAAAGATAGAATACAAATGTTTCCGCGGAGTATGACTCTAGGAATTCAGTTAACACAGGTAAATAAGAAATTTAGTGTTCACATTCTTTTCTTCATTTTATCAGTCAGCATCAATTGCGAATGATGACCTTTTAAAGCCCCACTGCACTACTTATATCTACTTGCGTCCTCTATGTAGCAAACAATGCCTAATCGGTGACCGTTGGTCCCCCATGGTCCCCTTTTTCTTATGCCAATTGAAAGCTGATTTGACGAGATAACCACCTGTCAGTGACCATGCAGGGAGGTATAATCCCTCCTGGCCAAACTAATAGGCTTTAAACGTCGTGTTTTTAATCCAACAAACACTTGTTTTAAATTCTTAAAGGTAATACAAAACCTGGTCACTTTCCACCATGTCCACCTGAATGAATTTCAAATGAAATAAGGATATTTTTTTCATATGCACTTTTGCTGAAATAAATTCATACAAATTTATCATAGATATTTTTCTAATTAATATCAATTGACATTAATGATATTTCTTGTATCTTATTTTTCAGATATAGTAAAGTTATTATTGGATCATAACATTCAGCTTGGTGATAGTTTACTACGTGCTGTAGATGCTCAATTCACGCCAGGTGTACGACTCATATGCGATCATATAAAGAAGAAAAATATTCCAGTGAGTATGGCTAATAATTTGTATTACATTAATTAGTATGATAATTCAGAAAGCGGATGGTGATGAGGATGATTCTGATTCTGATGATGATAGCGGATGACCACTTGTCCGTAATGATGATGATGGGGGAGGTGGTGCTAATAATGTTGGTGGTAGTGGTTTTGATGAAGATGATGATGGTGATGATGATGATGGAGGTGGTGAAGATGATGGTGGTGGTCGTGGCTGTACTAATGATTGTGGAGATGGTGATGATGATGATGATGATGAACATGATGATGAACATGATGATGGTGATGATGGTGTTTTTGTTGTTGTTGGTGTTGGTGGTGGTGGAGATGATGATGATGAGTAGAGGAACAAAAAATGAGGATGATGATGATGATGACGATGATGATGATGTTAATGATGATGGTGATGATGGTGGCGATGTTAATGATGATGATGAAGATAATCGTGGTAAAACTGATGGTCACTATTTTGATGATAAAGAATATGACAATGATGATAATGATGATTATGATGATTATAATAATGTTAATATTGATGTTATATTATGATCATGGTGATCGTAAAACTGATGATCAAAAATTAATGATGAAGATGATGAAGCGGTAGATGAAGAATTAAGCATATAATCATGTTCATTTGAAAGAAAAGAAGACGAAAGACGAGGTAAACATTTAGTGAAAAGAAGGTCGTGTGTCCTTTCGATACAGGCAAAATTTGGCAATCGTAGATCATGCTGATCCTAAAATGTGTCTGTCTTTCTCTATTGTAGGAAGCGCTGAATTGCAAGGCGCTGAACGGTGATTTTCACCCCGACGTCTCCCCGCTTGTCCTGGCCGCTCAACACAACAACTTCGACACGATCAAGACGCTCCTGGAGGCAGGAGCCAGGATCAAGGATCCCAGGGAGAACCTGGACCAAAGCGAGGTCCACACCCTCGAGAACTCTGTAGGAATGCTCAATCTCTACAAGGCCTTGGCCAGTCAATCTTATATCTCCCTGACTTCGTCGGATCCCTTCAACACCACCTTTGAGCTGTGTGCCAAGATGCGAAAGCTCATGAGGACCAAATACGAGTTCTGCGATCAGTTCCAGGAACTGGCAGACCAGTGTGAGCAGTTTGCTGCAGACCTACTTGATCAGGTGAGTTTGACTTCATTTCCTGCATCATTTACCGCTAACGTTATGTGCAAATTTGTACAAGTTGACAGATGAATTTTAATACAAGCATTACCTTCTGATAAAAGTGTCAATCTCTTTCAGTATGGGGAGGGGCTTCCCCCAATTGACTACATTATATTGTTCTTTTGCTTCATATCTCATGGTTAATGTCATCCTTCCAAACTTGTCTATCACGGCCACGCAAAACAAACCAAAAAAGTAGTTGGCCACTGTAGACAGGAGGTTCTACAACGCACGTTTTGTTTTAATTCTCGAGGGAGGCAAAATGCATGGCCACTACAGACAGGTGGCCTTCGTAGAGAGGTGGCCACTTAGGCAGACTTAAATGAATACAGCTTTTTATCAAATAAAGTCGGTAAAATGTATATGTTTGAATTTGAGTTTCGGTGTTGATGGGAAACAAAATGACTAAAGTCAAATCAACTTGCCAAATGAAAATATGTAGGGTAGAAAACTTTTTTGTTTGTTTACGGTTGTCAACATGGACGCATACACATTGTCCGTCCCGGTAAATATGGATTGCAAAAGGTTTTAGGAAATTTGTATAAGTGTTGGTGGTCCGATTGACCCATCTTTCGCATGATATACAACGTATTGAACCAGATTCTCTCAAAATAGAATGTCATCGATAAACCTAATATTAGTTTATAACGTTTATCGCTATTTGCTGCAGAACTTGGCATGTATTGCTTAAGCAAAATGTCAATTTATATTTGTGTCGGTCATGGAGGAAATGCGGCCAAATCAGTGCATGGTGCAAATATTGAATCATGTTATTTATAAACATTATGTAGTCATCAATAAATTGGCTTCGACACATTTGCGTTATAATCCCCCAAAATAAAGGGGCGCCTGCTTTAATATACAACATAAGAACAAAGTTGCAATTGCTTCAAAATAAAAAGATGAGAATGTGTGAGCGATGACGTCAGAGGTACGCACGTGACCTAATCGTGTTTTGTTTTTGTCAACCTGTGCTGTGGCGTCGCCATCTTGTAGACGGAAACAGACGGTTGGTATGGCATTGTGACGTCACCTTAACATAGCTATGTGTGATGAAGTTGTCGAAGACCTGGTGGATTCCTCGAACAGTCTATTTACACGCTTGGCGTGGTGTCGCTCATTCCCATTGGTTCAAGCTAAAAATAGGAGATTGTTTTTAATAATACTGGATAACATGTGTTCAGAGTATCTTGGTTTTAAGGAGAAAGGGAAGATAAGTTTCATTGCATCCAAGGGCCCATTTCTCAAAATGGGGTGGCGATCTTCCTTTTGGGGGGGGGGTGGTGATGACAGATTTTAAGAATAAGAGAAATTGATCCCTTTATGTCCCATGAATTTGAATTCTTAATATTTCTGGACAACAAAACTTTGCCCATCTTCTGGAAACATTTCGACCATCTTGTCAGTACATGTGGCCTAAAATACCCTATACCCAACCCCCGTACTACGACACCTCCGGTATACCGAATGTCTTAATATTCTTATATTATATATACTTTGTAAGAGGGGAGGAAATTAGTAACTCACAAAATTCTCTGGTAAAACGGTACGAACCAACAAAAAATAATAATAATCCGCATTCAAATATGGATATTTTAATGGTATTGTTTAATACAATGTTCTTGGTATTTTGGGGGCATCTTAATATAAACACCGGATCGAAATATTCGCTCATCAACTGGCAAATGAAATAATTATTCCTAAATCTAGACTTTCATCTACCGACCACTCTGCAACGTGGTACAGTGGCTGCAACTAAAACGTGGCACAACATCCCACTGTGCCTTAGAGAAATAAATTGCCTTGCCACTTTCAAAATACTTCTTCTAACACACGTCTTCTCTCATTGGTATAACTGAGATTTATTTATTTCATGATTCCACGCATATAATGTTTATTTCTTGTTTCTCTTCAAATCCTGTGATCTTGGAAGCGCTATGATACGTTTTGTTTTTAGCTCTCCTTTAAATAATCTGCATTCAAACCTGTCTATGAACGCCATCCACGGAAAACACAACACGTGGCTACCTTAGACAAATGGCCTTTCTAGACAGGTTCTAAAACACACATAGGTGGCCACTATAGACAGTGTGGTTTTTATATAGAGATTGCCACCTTATACAAACAGGTTTGATTGTATATTGTAAATTAATTTCTATGAGGGGGACGCTTTTCAGATTATCCAATGCTAATTATAAGGTTTTAATTATTTTAATTTTCAATTTCCCGATGCAGGTACGAGATTCGGGAGAGCAAGCCTACATCTTGAACCATGACTCGTATGGCTGGGGTAATCCAAACTCGAACTCTGCCGCTGAGCAACCGAACAGAGTCAAAGCCGCCATTCACTTTGAACAAAGAAAGGTACGTACCAATAATAACAATAATAATAATAATAATCCGTAAGTCCACTCCAAATTTTATTAAACCGAAAATGGAAATTCTTTTAGCCCAATTGATCGTGGGCCCGGCAGCCACTGCATGAGCAGCGCCAGATCGACGTTGCTCTATCTCGAATGACTCACTTTACCCTGAAGCGTCGACATTGATCACACAATGTACCTTGATGGAAATTCGTTTTATAAAAACATTAGCCGACTTTCCCTTGTAGAAAATGTAATTGGGCTAAAGTCCCATTATTGCTCTTGCCCCATATGCGTTATGATACTATTGATGCAGTGAAAATACAATAACACCGAAGATTTCTTTCCGCCCGGTATACCTACCAAAATTACATTTGCCTTGAAATTAAGAGGGAATAATACACATTGTAACTCCAGTGTCAATCTTTATTAATGTTTCCAAAATGTACCTGCTAATTTATGTGACCCAAAAAGGATTTTTTTTTTTCTGGTCACCTTTACTAGTGGTATTTGTGATGTCGCAAATTTGCTTTGGTGTATGGAGATTGGGGCTTTATTTCACGAAACCTGTCATCAGTGAAAAATGGCAGCTTTTGTTATATTAAGCTTGTGAAATCCTTGCTACTGATTGGTTAATAGCAGATTTATCACTGATTCTTGTCATTTTTCATTGGAAAAGAAAGGCTTTGTGAAATGGGTCCGTGGTCATGCAATTTCATTATGAAGGAAAGTGTCTTGAAGCCAATTGACAATTAGGCTTGGTCACATGTCAAATAATTATTGTTGAATAACTGTGAGGGTCTGGAATCATCAAAATGATAAGAACTTGGCCCAGTCTTGCTAACAGTCACGTCCACCGTACATAGGAGCGTACTATATGGGACTACATAAACATGTGACATGAAACTGACAAAAAGTGTCTGTGGTCCACATATTAACTTGAGCTGTTTCGTATCATTTTTCGAATACGCGGGTGTTTGAAGAGCCATCCTCTTCAGGGGACATTTTGTGTATATGATATCATTCTACACTATTATAATAAGAAAGAAGAAGCTTAGAAATTACCATTATCATTATTTTTAAGCATGGTATTTGTATTTTCATAATTATTAGTATCATTATTATTGTTTTTGTTGTTGTTGTTGCTATTATAATCATTATCATTATTATTACATGTATTATTATTATTGCCTTTTCATAATAATAATAATCATCATTTTTATACATCTTTTCTTTTCCTTCTTCGTTACTTCTATTGATTTAGAGTTGACTATTGACTAATCTTTATATTCATGTTTTTTAAACACTCTTAAAAGAGTTCCCTATATCAACATCCATATCTACATCATCCGACTCTTTCCAATATCCTATACCATCTAATCTCACTTTTCTCTCTCCCTGCAGTTTGTCGCCCACCCTCACTGCCAACAGCGTTTGATCGAGCGCTGGTACGCCGGCCTACCGGGCTGGCGAGACATGAGCTCGTTAAGGTCGGGGTTCCTCGTTTTCCTCATGGGTCTGGGTTTCCCTCTCCTCTCCATCGCCTACATCATCTACCCCCGCGGGCGCTACCGTGACTTCCTCTCCATCCCCTACGTCAAATTCGTCTGCCATACGTCATCCATGATCTACTTCCTCCTCCTGCTCCTCTACCAAACGATGGCCGAGAACCAGGTGCGGACGGAGACGGACACGATGACGGACGGTAACGGGACGACCACGGCGACGAGGGCCATTGATTCCAGGTCGGACCCGCCGACGATTACCATGCTACTCATTGTAGCATGGGTAGCAGGTTAGTTAGTTTGTTGATGTGATCAGTTCAGTACCCGAAAATCATAGGTATGGAAAGTAAACATGCAAGATGGGGTGAGAATAAAATTAATCAATGCCTTTCTGAATTAAGAATATACACCCCACCTCTATTAGTGATTAATGGAAAGGTGAAAGTGCTTTAGTCTTCTTTAATTTGTGATTTTTCTTTCTCTCTCTCTCTCTCTCTCTCTCTTTCTCTTTGTCTTTTCATCAAATATAGAGAAGACAAAAATTCCAAGCATATATAGTATATCCAGATAAAGACGATTAACAATGAAAAATCATAACATAATAAACGTAGATAATATAACAAGAATAAAGACACCCTTAAACTCTTCTTGGGTTTACAATAAACACTACTTATTTCAACCTCTTTTTCTCTATCCCACCATTGCATATAGTAGTGGTATGAAACTGTGTATATTACTAATATCGTTAAATGGAGGAATGGAGCTGCATCTAATGACGGCATATACTAGTATTATTATACATGTCTTGAAAATACTAGTATATCTCTTTGAAACTGGGTTTTGCTTCTGTTAGACGTCGTTAATGTTGCATGTGTTTGTATTCTGCTGTTGCCGTTGTGGTATATGTCTTTATCTCGGATAGTCGAAATACTGTAAGAGTTGTATAATGATGTATTCGTTTTAATGCCATTCATGAAAAAATGGATTGCGTGTTGATATCAGAGTCCCTGCCTTCCCCGATCTGTATTTCTGTCGGTAATAAAAACCATAAAAGCTGCCTTGCATTAGTTAAGGAGAACCGTTCGAATCTAAGAAAGATTCCAAAATGATTCATGGTGAAGGAGGGGTATACATGACCACATATTCATTATCGGCAACGGATGGGAAAAGTTAAATTCTGTTTCTTAGGCGGGAGAGGGGTGTTTTGGGAAATCTTTCAATCTTTAACTTAAGGATAGTTTCAACAGAAAAAAAAGAATGGAAAAGAAATGGAAGGAAAAAAAACATCCTAGGCCAAATTGTAAAAAATCTATACATTTCTACTTCTCTTGATCAAAAGAAATTGAACGATAATGTATAGTTTGCTGCGTATAATATTCAGTACTTGACATGACCAAATACAGATTTATTAAAGATGATCAAATTTCACCTAAAGGGGAACAAATTTCAACATGTTCAGTGCAATCAATACAATACAAGTCTGTGAACCCTGGTACTATAAGTCTGCTGCAAATTAAGTCAATATGAAAACAATTCTAGACAGACATTTATCGAGTCATTCAACGTGAAGGCTCTCGAGCGAGACCCGAGACATTCCTCAAAGCATCTACAAAGTGGACTAAATTGATGCCGAATCGATATCAGTTTGTGTATGATAAGGACGTCGACGGGGGAATGCTGCTCGACGCAGGTGCTCAAATCGGCTGCCGTCAAAAGTGACACGAGGCGAAGTGTCATGCCTGCGCTCTGCCGACCAATCGACATCAAGGTCCCCTTTACACGAGAAAAATTATTTTGATAATATTAGCCTACCCAGGGAGGCCTCGATCATCAGCATCCAAGCTGTTCTTCACTCGGTACTGGAATTACTTTTATCCCAGCAATTGCATATATACACCTGGGTGGAGGGTGGCAAATATGGATTAATGTCTTGCAAAAGGACGTTTAATTGTGCTCCGACTATGTTAATTGCAATTAATACCAAGGTCTTATTCCTCACGTGTGAAAGTTCAGCTGATGCTCCGACCGTGTCAATAGCAATGATACATAAACTAATTGAGATCAAGGTCCTATTAACATGTAAAACTTAAGCATTGCTCCGACTGTGTAATTTGCAATGCTAATTGAACCGTGCTAATTAGTAGCAGATCCGATCGGTATGCGTATAATTATGTATGCGGTATGAATTAATGCATGATCATTAGCTGGTTAATAACCATATAAATTGCTCTCTTACCATGCAATCTGAAATAGTATGACTTTTATCTCTTGAAATATCTTTTTTTATGAATGATATTGAAATGGCAATTTCATTAGCGTATAGCAAGGGGTTTCGATAAATGAGGGGAAATCTTTCTCTCCCTCCCCCTTCCCGCCCCATAGTTGATATCTTTTATTTTCCTTCTTCGCGCTTAACATTCGGTTTGTAAAAAAATGCCGTTATCCCGGTGCAATAGCGTCGACAAATTATTTGTCGAGGCATTTCACTTGAAATGTTCTTCCCCCTTCCCAGTCATGTAAAAAACATTAATCCTTTTACGCATTATTCAGTTTATACTTCATTTGAATACACCCTCATTCCTGATTAAGAAGAAAAAAAGTAAATCAGTTAAACAATTAAGTTTACAAATGTACAAATTCAAATGAAAAGCTTAAACTTTTGTCATCTTTCATAATGTTGGTATTTTTTTTTAAAGATCTCTCAGTAGATTGTGATTGATTCCATTTTTCTTCGACGCTGTAAAATCCTATAACAATTTTGTTTATCATTTTGTGCTCACAAAGGAATGACAGAGCAGCGCATTATAAGCGGCAAAAACTTGCATTAAAAATGCTCGAAAAACATTCTTGCAAGAAATCTTTTTTTTTTCGAGGCCATCTCAATTCTATATTTTTTCGAAAGGAAGGAATTCGTGAAGAAGTGCATGAGATTCCAGCGTGAATAAATTATCTTACATTCATGTCCCTTTCTTCATAAAATCAAGGTATTGGTATTTCGCATGTCCCTTTAACAGTAAACGCTTATTGAGGTTATGAAAAAAGGATCAATCGCACTATTCTCTCTCCCTCTCTCTCTCTATCTCTCTCTCTCTCTCTCTCTCTCTCTCTCTCTCTCTCTCTCTCTCTCTGTGTGTGTCTCCCACCCTCCCCCCCCTCTCTCTCTCTCTCTCTCTAAATTCCGAAAGACTCAATTTTCATGATATTGATAGGCCGAGTGAGACAGGGTCTGGATTTGGGGCGGACTGTAGCTAACTGCAGTTCTGGGCGGCGTGCCAAAATGAAATTGGTCCACATCCAGGCAGCTCTCCCGTTATATTGCTCAGGATATCGTGATGAATTATTTTCCGAATCACTTCACGTGTTTGATTAAACCATTGCGATGTACATCACAAGCCTGCCCCTACTCGGTGGGGCAGTAATTGATCATTTGTAGCGGGGTAGCTAGCTGGTCGACCGCTTAAAAGCAGTGGCGTACAAGTCTCTTATTTCACTATTCAGGGGTGGGGTGTGTATTTGTTGGTAGATTATGGGGGAAGCCTCAGGTAACCTTAGCTTTAAGTGACTATATTCAAGTGAGAGAGAAAAAATAGACAAAACCAAACGGAAAAAAAAAATTACACTGTCAATATATATATGTTTTTTAAAAATGTTCGATATAAGCGTAATTATGCGTCATTTGGTGAGGTTTGCTAAATCCAGTGAGAGATTGATATCTACCGGTGTTAAGAGGTTTTTCATGGAGTCATTCAAGACCGGAAATTGCTAATTTTTCAAATCCATTGTGTTGCACAAAGAATCCCTCCGTCAACTGGTGCCTACCGTTTTGTGCAAACCTGCACATGTGGCAAACGAGATCGAGACCGTGCAGAGAGGCAAGGAAGGCATATAAAGTGTTAAACTTGAAATCACAGTATGGCGTTTGTTTTCGGGAGAGGGGGCCGGGGTGTACCCAATACCACCACCATCCCTCATCCTTCCCCATGGACGTCATACCGGCTACTCGGGCGTAAGTCAGGCAATGCCTCCCGCTTACTGCCTCCCATCAAACACACCCGAACAATTATTACTTCCTCAAACAGGTCCTGATTTCAGGAGGGAAAAAATCCCGCTGTTGTTACTGCTGATAGAGGGAAGAAATTTAATGTGCTATATTATTGGCTTTTATTGCTTCTAATTAACTTGAATGTGCTATTGGACGTGTTGATGAAATTAGAACCATGAATGAGAGATAGTCAGGAAAAACGGCAAAAAATAATTGTTAAACGTTGCGTTGCCGGCGGGGGTTCACATCTATCATGTCTATATTTAACTAAAAGCATTTATAAATAGAAGCTAGCAAAATTGTGTATTAAAGCTAATCTTGAGCTCTGATATGGGCATCGTATGTCGAGAGAACATGGCTATAGTTCATTCTGGAGTAGACTGATTGTATGAACCAATAAAAAAAAAAAAACTCACAAAAACTTGCTGGTAATCATCTTCAATAAAAACCACAACTCCCATTTGCACATAGTGACTTATTTAATTTAAGCAAATGGTGTCGGGCCTATACTTACCTTGATTTCCTTATCTTTCTATGCTCATTACTCAGCCCCTATACATTTCTACTAAAATCGTTTGGCACATGTCTTTTTTGTAATATTGAACACTCAGTGTAAGTTGTGTTTGATTCTGTAAAAATTCATTTTCTATCATAACAAGAACTCAAGCATATCTTTAAGTCAATCCTAAAAGAGAAAAATGTTTAGAAAGGGATATTTGATTGGTAACCAAAAACGTGTCGGCATGAACATGAAAAAATGTAACTCGATCGCCACATGCTTGAATCAGATTAGAAAATAAAATATCATTAGGCAGTCACTTTCGTCAGCTTAGGATTGTGATAATTATCTGTTCGAACATGTGGCAAATATCAACAAGAAAAGCATAATAATAGACTCAAAATAATGTTTAAAAACAGTCTTTGTTTACACATGCGGCGTGTTAATTAGAATGTGGGCCCCTAGATTCCGAAGCACGCCAATTATTGTCAGATCAAAAATATCATTTATTTGAATGTATTTTTGTCTTGACGATGAATCATACTTGTTTTGCGTTATAATTTTTAAAAATGTAAATCATGGTAAACAAAAAGGGCATTGCTCCCCGATTTGTGTGGATAACATGAGCACATACATTCGCAGGTGGGTCTCAATAGCATGATCTAATTATTGATATGATCCATTTGCTTACTGAATATTTACCCTGATTGCGGTCGCGTCTGGGTAATATCATTATTAGTTACTATCTATCATACCAATATTCAATTATTTCAGAACGACTTCTTTTCATTAATATTCTTAATTTCCGGGCCATGTATCATGTGGTCATGAGCATGATGAACGAGATCATTATCTTACATTTGACATATGTATCCCTGTGCTAAATTGTCGTTTGTTTCGTGTTATCTCATGATTCATGTACAGAACTCCATTTTTGTTATTATCACTTTACTAAATATTGAAATGAAAAAGGAACATAGCATAAATCGAGCAAAAGAATCACGCCCACATCAATCAATGGTTAATTACATGCAGGGCATCAAAAAAGTATAAAAAAACACTGTTGGCTTCAAAGTTGGAATGAAAATTTCTTGCCTCTGTTCATGGATTAATTGTGACAATATGGTTTATTCCTTATAGCTAAAGTTCATATCCTTTCGGGGAGGAGGAACATAGACAGCGAGAGATAGAGAGAGAGAGAGAGAGAGAGAGAGAGAGAGAGAGTGAGAGAGAGAGACGCAAAGGTCAGATGAGATTTAGTACATAATTAAGGGCACTTGTAAATCAGAGAGAGAAAGCTAGAGAAAACCAAAAAGATCAGACAAGCGTGACAGATCAAAGAGATACATGATAAAAAATAATGGGATAGATAGAATGATATATTGATAGATAGATAGATAGATTGATAGATAGATAGATAGAAAGATATAGAAACAGAGGACGGAATAATCAAAAGTTATATGACATGGGATGGAAACAAAGCAGTAATTTCTCAATAGTAGCTGGGTCAATCAGACGTTCTCTTAATTAAAAGTGAATGGGTATCCTATTTTCTACGTTCATCCAACTATCTAATGCAGTTCTCATATGACCTTTTCCCGCCGAAATGAGAATGTAATTACACTTTCTTTTCTGACCTTTTATGACAATGACCCCGTATATATATATATATATACAACGTGTTTAGGTCCGGTCACACCATACCGTCAACGATAAGTGCAACTATACCTCAAATCTTATACCGATATTTGAGAGGTCACACCGCAACCACATTCACATCGGTTCTAGATTGGTTCCGCCAATCAGGAATATATTATTGACACATACTGAAATTTAAACTATTAAGAGAACATTAGCATGGCCCCTTGCACAAAGATTACACGAGCAATCGCGAGGTGTGCTGATTTTTTTTTTTAAAGGAAAAATACATGATTTATCATGCATGTAATTAAATAGGTAAGTTTTAAAAGCAATTGGTCATTTAAACGAGAATCGATCAAAAAAGAATAATGAAAAAGACAGGAGGGAAATGAATTTTTGTCACTTAATGATAGAATGACTAACATAAATTGGTAAAGGTCAACTTTAGTTGAGCATTGACAGTTATGAAATGGAATTTTTCGTGAAATAATATTTATGTCAAAAATACTGTGAACTGTTAGTAATCACAAGGGTTGAAATCCAATGAACAAGATTACAATATATGTAATTCAGAGGGTGCACTTTTATTTTGTGCTCGCATTGCCATTTTCACCCCTTCACTTTCGCCCACATCAGCGTCTATTAAACTACATAACGTTCCTACGTTGATTTATCATACTGACTCCTTTTTTCTTTCTTTCTTTCTTTCTTTCTGTTCATTCTTTCTTATTTCCCGTACCGATCTTTAAATGGTACACTGAACATGAAGTTATATTGGTAATCGAGTAAAAGCGTTGAGGTCCATTAAAGAGGTGTCGAAAATGCGGCGACCGTAAGACGGGGCAAAATATGGCGCCCTCGGTCACCAACTCACCCAGTCACGTGACCTGAATGCCATCCATCTGATTGGAAGACGATTTCCGCCTCTTGTCATCGCGATAACACGGTTGATCGTGCTTCTCTTGTCGTTTGTATTGACCTAACCAGAGAAGTTTACTTGCTAGCGTGTTGGAATCCTACTCAACACTCTAACCGCATGCCTGGTCCTGCCATATCGAGCTCTCTCTCTCTCTCTCTCTCTCTCTCTCTCTCTCTCTCTATCTCATATTTCTTTTTCTCTCTCTCTCTCTCTCTTTCTCAACTCTTTCTCTCTCACTTTCTCTTCCTCTCTCTCATTCTCCCGATCTTCTCCTGCTCTCTTTGTTTATCTCTAATTTCCCCTCGTTTTGTATCTCTCATTCTCTCTCGCTTTCTTCTCTTTCTCTTATTCTCTATCTCACTCTAGAATATGTCTGCCTCTTTCTCTCACCTGTATATTCATCTATCTCTATCATTCTCTCACGACTATGTTCTCCCTCCCTCTTTTCAGCTTTTTCCTCTCGAAGGACTTGAAAAATGTGTTCATGATCATTGTTTCTAAGTCCGTGCTGCCGTCGCTATGCTCGTTCGCCAATACCTAACTTTGCTACAAACTCATTTTACGTGTTTCCATGTTTCTTTCTTTTGTGTTGTTTTGTACTTGTTTTCCTTTTATTTCGTCTGTTTTGTCGATGTATGTACATTTTTCTTATTCATCTAACTATTTGTATTATTATTGTTTGTATAATCATCTTCATTTTCTCCCTCCCCATTCTCCTCTCCTTCCCAACTCCTCCTCCCAACTCTTCTTCCACCTTCTCCTATTATTCTTCGTCTTAATTTCTTCTTTTTCTTCTCCTTCGTCTTCTTTTTTTAATTCTTCTTCAACCTCATCGTCTGAATCGTTTGAATAATTTCTTTCTCATTTAATCTAGGTTTTCTTTTTCAAATTTCGATTGTATCCCTCTTCAGTGGGAACTTTTTTTTTTTTGCATGTGCATTTTCTTTCTTTTTTCATTGTAAGCATAAATTACAAAACCAGATGGACTGGGTAGATTGGTACAACTGAAATTGAACCCATTACACTTGCACAAAAAACAACATTCGTGCCAGGGTTTTTAACAAAGAAAAATTACACCATTTATATATTCCATTGTCAGTTGTATAAGTAAAGGATTAGTGTTCATGAAAGGCTTTTCGAAATTACATCATAATTCATCTCAAACAAAAAGTCAAATTTCGGTCAAGCACTATTCAAAATAATAATTGACAATTTACCTCTTTACAATAGCCTATATGGATGCAAACAAGTGCATTTTAGTATATACAAGAGAACGACGATATTTGATCGAGTGTTGTCGATATTGACTTAACGGTACTTTAAGATTAACGCTTTTAAAATTGGCCTTGAATTAATAAACCAGCCACTAATATTTCATAAAATGAAATCAGCCAGTCATCATTTTTCATAGTTCTGTTTGGAACGCAACTATTTCACGAATGACTGGGCCGAATAATTATCTTTACTTTGCGTGCGGACCGGCAATATTGCGCAATGGAGTAGATTAATTTATTTCCGTCTTTAAATATGCTTTCGCGGCGTTCATGAGGTCATATAGAGTGCTTATTTCGGAGTCGCAAAATTGTTGTATTGTCATACTAAGATGACCGGTTATCATCCACTACCTAAAAAACTGATACCAATGTATGCATCATTAATTAAGGACAAGATAATTGACATGGCATTTTGCAGGCGTACACTCATAAATCGGTATTTTAAATTATTTTGCCAACCCTTATTCAGTTTATGCAATTTCAATTTATTGAGCTCTGTAATTTATTTGGAAGATATTTTGATATTGCAGTCATATTATTATATAAACTGTTGGTGGGTGCTGTTAATTTCCTTCAAAATCTTCAAACTGTCATAACCTTCAGCCCCATTGGTCTTAGTAGGGACTTTTAGATGTGCACGTCGCCGTATACTGCTACGTGTGACGTCCTTTTAAGGCAATGTGACTTCCTTTTAAGGCACTGCCAGTGCGTTAAAAGGACGTCACACGTAGCAGTCCACTATGTCGATGTGCAAATCTAAAAGTCCTTATTAGCTCATTCCTTATACTTTTGTCAACTCTATAGAGGTCAATGCCACTCTCAGACAATTCTTTAAAAATGTAAACTTTTACGCTGGCGGCCTCTTAAAGGCACACTGCCATACTTATAGCTACTTGCTCCCTCTATATAGAAAACTTCCCTAATCGGTGCCTGTTGGTCCCCCATGATCCTCTTTTTCTTATGTTAAATGAGAGCTGAGTTAATGAGATAGCCACCTGTCACAGTGACCTCGATGGCTCTCTGTGTGGTCTAATCCCTTCTGGCCCAGTAGTGGTGACGATCTTTAACAGTGTTTGTGTACTAGGCACCCTTTGAGGTAATGGTACTTACAAACACTCTAAAGGAGATGTGTGTTTAAAAGGTGCTTACTAACACCGGGCAGCTGTTGTGACAAACTCGGAGACCTTTTAATGGCTCGTCATAAAAACAATGTGATTGACAGGATATCAAACGAAGAAGTGCTTATTAAAGCCCCACTGCAGTACTTATAGTTACTTACGCCCTCTATATAGTAAACAATGTCTAATCGGTGACCATTCGTCCCCCATGGTCCCCTTTTTCTTATGTTAACTGAGAGCTGATTTGATGAGATAACAACCTGTCATCTTGCAGGGGGTCAAATTCATCCTGGATAAACTAGTGTAGATGGGCTTTAAGGGATGTGTCGATAGATCCCTCCTTAATATCATAATTTTATGAGAAGAGAAGGCACAGAAAACAGGAAAACAGGAAAAAATTGAGGGAAAGAGAAGCAGACGGAGACAGCATATCAAATACATGGATGAGTTCATTGGGCTGACTGGTAACAGAAGTAACGTCACATTACAAAGAACCAGAGATAGAAATAGATGGAAGGCCTTGATCGCCAATGTCTTGACCAGACAATGCATCTAACAAGCGAGCGGGATTATAAACATTCCACCCTATTAGTGTAGAGTATTGCAGATGTTATTAGACATTGTTAAAGTAAACATTTTTCAGATTATTGATATGTGTCTTCTTCTTTTTTTGTTATTGATGATGACATCATTTCACTTCCGTTATTTTTTGTGTCATGCTTTCTTTCATCATGTTGATATGACACATGCGAAAAATCAAATTAAATCAAACAATTGTATTCTTCTTTTCTTACAGGTCAAACGTGGCAAAAGTGCAAGGAGTTATGGTACAATGGCGCTAGATTCTTTGTCAACTTGTGGAATTATTTTGATTTCTTCATGCTCTCTCTCTTTTGGAGTTTCATCGCACTCAGGGTGATGGTCTACATACAGGTGAGTAATAAATAAAATCAAATAAAACTATTTCCGAATTAATTAATTCTTCAAATACAAATAAACAAACATTGCGTTGAAATTTCAAAGTCAAATTAATGTAGGCCTATATACTTAAAAAACAATAGCATGTTAAAGGGGATGCGTCCATGTAAGTTCTAGAAAAACAAAATCTGAACGGCGCTAACCCTATGTTAAAGCAAAAGAGTTAACGTCTTTCTGGCTTTAAAGAGAAAATTAAGGGTTATTTGGACTGCGCCAATAATCAAGAAACTATATATTTCAGAAATAAATATATTTACATTGTTTTTTCTGTAGTGTGTAAGAAAATTTTCAGAGATAAATCTTTAAGTATCCTTATATATTTGAGAACTTCGTAGATTATAACTCGCTATAACAAATAGGAATGAATTCTTGAAAAAGTTCATGCAATTACAGGTGAATATAGCTTTTAAGCTGTACAAAGGGAAATACAAAGCTAAACAACAGAAAAGAGAAAGAATAAACCTGCATTACAACAGGAAAATGGGTATATTTTGTACGATATCAGTATTGTTATGGAAATTCTGCAACGGTAAAGCCATTTCAATAAATTTAGGTTATTTCCGTCTTATTCATTCATAAATTTTGATATTGATATAAAAAAAAAACCTGCAAAAGGGTTAGATCTAATATTGGACAATCGATCTTCGAGCCCGAATCAAATATTTTGATTAAGGGTTTGTCCTAAATTTAAGTGCAGGAATGCTAGGCCTATGTGTCCAGTAAAATAAACATGAAACTAGTTTCTTTCTGCCTAATTCATTCATAAAATGCAATATTTCTCAAATTTGTTTGTTAAAAGGCTTAAGTCTAATATTTGCTAACTGATGCCTTGGATTAAACCCGGTTCTTGAGAGGGCAATCTAATTCCGCTAATTCTGTTTGACTCCGGAGCTGTTCCTGTATGCAACCATGATGGTTAAGGTTTTTCTGTTTGCCTTCTTCAGCTTACACTTCATAATGGTTTGCATAACCTCTTTTCCCAGTCTCCTGTTCGTTTCCTAAGGGTGCCGATGCGTGTAATAAGAGCGGGGGCTGCCGGATCATTTGCGTCACCAGCCTTTGACACGTCTAAAAACTCCAACCGATGTATTTTTATTTTTTTAATAAATGGCGGGTCACCATCTTTCTACCCAGAGGTCATGCATATGGGTTTCTTACAGTTTCACGACTGTTCGTTGTCGGTTTATACATTGAAATTGAAACGTGGAACATGGATGATGAATGATATTATTAAACATAGCGAAACCAACATGCATAACCGCGTCATTGTTCAACCATACAAAGCTTGTTTACGCATCATCCATTTAAACAGCACACATTGTGGTAGAACAAAATTCAACATCAATCATGTTGCTTGCATACCGATATATTGCCGAGAAGGAATTTGACACGAAAATAAATGTTCCGTTTAATGAGCTGTTTTAACAATGATGTTATTAGAACCTTTGATGGTTGCTGCTTGCTAGTGTGGTATCTCATATTAAGTGTGCTTGTAAATAAAAATTAAATGCTTATTTTATTACTCTTAACAATGAATAATGGATGTTCATAAGTTTATTGTTTGTCTTTTGTGGGGGGGGGGGGGGTCCTCACAACGCTGTGGACCTGATACAACCAAAAACGTACAGTACCCTGTATTTTTTTAAAGTAAATTAGGGTATAATACTTCAAAAATTAATATTTCTTAGGTTTTATTTTCAAGGTCAAACAATGTGTTTTAGTTTTGATGGATATATCGTAAGACATAATATGGGCATATTTTTTAAAAGTTTTCGAGTAAACTGTTGTCTGTTTATCTGGGTAGGGGTCTTAAAAGATTTTTTTTTCTTTCATAATTTCCTCTGAATATTCAAACTAAAAAGGAAAAGTGGTTAAAATGCATTGTACAATGAATACGAGGGGGAAGCAGTGAACGCCTCAGAACACAGCATCCTGAGCAGTAAATTCATTGTGTTCAGAAGAGTCTTGTAGAAAACACACTCTTCAGAGGACCCGCGATGCCAAGACAAGTTTGACAGCGCAATAATGTCAATAAATCTTGACATCAGCGCTTCCGAAGGGGCCCAAACCTCTTCAACGGTCCCACGCGATCAAAATGGTGTTAGTATCACCGTCACAGTCCAACATAAATGCCGCTTCTCCGTTGCAATCTGCAAACAAGTGCGGGTTATTCCCAACCGACTGCATGCATACCGGCACTTCCGTGAATGCTTCTTCAATAATCTTGGGCAAATATTGCGGTGTCAATAGCTTGCCTTGAAGCACACTCAAACTCTGATGACAAGATTTGTCACATTGCCACTGACAATCATGACAGCATGATGAGGATGATTTAGACGACTTGCTATATACGATGGCCCACTTGAGCTCCGCAAGAGAGCGTTTATCTGTGGTAGATGTAAATACATTAAGTGCTTCGTGTGATGCTCAAGAAAATGATGTTTAAGGGTAATCTGAGAGAGGTGGTAACCTTTTCATTGCTTCGCCTTTCTGTATATCTTTTCTGTCCCCTCCCTTTTCTCTCTCTCTCTCTCTCTCTCCCTCTATCTCTATCTCTTATCTCTCTCTTCCTCTCTCACTCTTCCCCTGATTCCTATTTGATCCCTCAAGATTACAATAATAGTTATTTTCGTGTATTTTAGGTAAGGAGTTAATAAAAAAAAAAGCTGATTATCTTGTATATTGTTTTTTGTTTATTTTCACTTATTTCAGGTTTTGTTATTTCCATTTCCTTCAAACAGTTGTATGAAACAATTTGTAATTTGTAATGTCCAATGATAACAACCTTTTTTGGTCTAATTTTATTTATTTTTTCTTTGGGTATGGGTTGTTTGCGTTCAATTTTAATATATTATACGTCTGCGCGCGCTCTCTCTCTTTCTCTCTCTCTTCCCTTCCCAGCCCCCCCCCCCCCTCCGGCTGCCAAATCTTGAATATTTTCACTACTTTTTCCAATTGATGAATTTTTAAAGGAACAAAATCATACTATACAAATGTATCACCATTCATTCCCATTTTGTATTTCGATTTATCAATTATAATCATTGTTATTATTATTATTATTATTATTATTGTGCAGGCACTCGCAGCCGAAAACGCATCATTCCACATCGCACCGCGGTCGCAGGACCTGAACGCGACGCTGCCCCCGCCAACAAGTGCCAGCTCGATGGACACCAGCGTGCTCAACGACAACGCGGTGGTGACCGAAACCCTGGACGGCATCCAGGACAACCTGCAGGGTATCCACGATCGTCTTGACCAGCTGGGAGTCGGACAATCCCAGATCAAATCCATGTTCTCAGCAGATGTGAGTAATATTTTTTACTTTAGGAGCCATATCATCTTGCTAAATGTATTACTCATTGCGGATATAATGTCGGAAATAATATCTCTAGCGATATTCGTTTGTCTCGCAATGTATGGTCAACACGGGATCTAAGAGATCACGACGTTTCGTTCACCTGACGTGTTGTAGTGTTGTAGTGTTGTCAAGTGTTGTAGCGGCGCACGAAACGTCGTGATCTTTTAGATCCCTTGTTGACCATACATTGCGAGACATAATCTTATTGCCTTTATATTGACCAATACAATAGAATGTTCTACATTATAAGATCCTCGACATCATCATTTACATGTTCATGATTTGAGTCTTTGATCAAGTAATTACAAATAAACACATTTATTTTGATTTAGGTTTTATTTGTTTGTTTTTATTATTTACATATTCATCCACTCATTGGTTTAATTGATTGATTTACGTTTAATTGAAATACAGATGTACCGCACAATGCTGTACAACTTGAAATGTGAACATTAGCATACATTCTTACTCAAGTAAAGCCTCGGTCACAAATACCATTACGAACTGCTACGAACGCCGTACGAACGATTTACAGACAATGGAAATTCGGGAAGACAATGGAAAAACAGGAAGATTCGTACGAAATTATCGTTCGTACAAACCTTTGTGACCGTAGCATAAACATAATCTACAGTTGCTTGTTTAAAACGTTACGATTAAACTTATTAAAGCATAATTGAAACCATACACATAATATGTTTTATATTTACTATATAAGGCCTTTATGAATACATAAAAAAAACAAATTCTGACCGTTTTTTTCTTGCCTGTAGTCGGGTGAAGGTTCGTCAAGCAGAAGACGGGGCAGTGGCGGCCTAGCTAAGACCGACATCACGGAGAATGAAGACTTCGAACGGGCTAATTGGGGTGCTTACGATCCGGTCCTTATTGCTGAAGCTCTCTTTGCAATAGCAAAGGTAACTTTATATATTTTTCTCTTAAAAGCATCGTTTAACAATGTTTCCAGTTTTACAAATCTGAGATGAATGGCCCTACGTGTTATCGGAATCTGTGATACAGTGTTATATTGAGGCCATAAATAAGTTACGCTTCAAAATGATCATGAAGTGCCTCAAAAAAGTAAAAGTCTTTTAGTGACCGGTTTTACCATACTTATTCCCCCCAATAGACTGTAGTGTTATAAAAACCGCTGGGAAAAAGGGTTTTTGAAATTTCGATTTCCAATCATAAATATCTTGATAATCAGAAAGTCGATCGGCTTGTAAAAGTCATGGGATTCCCGACTGACCTAAAGGTTTATAACTATGATTGCAGCATGAGCTAAATCCAGGATTTTGTTTAGAATCCGAGGCAAAGATACCCAATCACTTTAATGTTTTTTTTCATGTTAAGATCCCTGAAAGCCTTCTATCCCCCCACCAACGACCTCGTTACAGTTTACATAGGATTTGTAAGACCACTCCTCGAATATGCCTGCCCTGCCTGGAACGGAGCATTGACTATCGCCCAGTCCAACAAGATCGAAAATGTTCAAAAACGGGCATTAAGAATTATACTAGGTAGATATTACATATCCTATTCAAATGCCCTATCAATGACCAAGCTTCAAACTCTCCATGCTCGCCGAGAAGAGCTATGTCTCAAGTTTGCCCTGAAAGCACTGAAATCCGACCAATCAGACTGGTTTAAACTGAACGCCAGCACCAGAAACACACGGAAATCACGTATCTGTATAGAACCTAAGTCCAAAACAGAACGTTACAGGAAAAGCCCAGTCCCATATCTCACCAGGTTACTCAACAACGCATAAATTCCCCTGATTCCTGCCCGATTCCACACCTCTTATTCAAATCGTATGCCTTTTGTTGCTTTTAATACTGCTCAACTTTATACCCATCAACTCATAAAGATTAGTGCATGTAATCCACATTGTAATTAATGGATACACTTGTGTTTTTAACTGTCAAACTGATTAATTAGTGAATATATTTTTTATAGTTACGCACGTTCCCATGTACATTCTATGTCTTTACATATTTAAAGTTTTTACGCATATATGATGTTATTGTCTTAGTAATGCATGATAGGTAAATTGTACTGTTTTTCTCTGTAAGGGAAACTTTGTATTTTACTTTGTAATTTCTTTCTAATCGCCTTTTCCTTGTCGTCTTACTTTCATCATCATTCCGCTTCTCCATGTCTTCACAGTTCCAACTGTTCCATTCTTCTCATTCCACTCCCTCCCTATCTCCCTCTCCCTCTCCCATCTTCCGCATGTCTTCCTATTTTTCTTTCTAACTTAACTCTCTCTCTCTACATCGTTCTCTCCCTAACCTTTTCTCTCCCTTTCGGTAATTGTTTAATCATGTTTCTATGATAAATCCTTATATATTGTGTAGCTTTATAGACATTCAATGTGCATTACGGTTCGAAGTTAAACAAATCTTCAGTACTTACTAGTTATAACTCCATTAATCAGCCTCAATTTATATTTAAAATATGAATATTCCTCACTTAACAATGATTACAGAAAAAAAGTAACGCCGAATCTATTTTATTTGTTTCATCAATTTGTTTGTAAGTAGGGAATATGTAATTAGTTATGATCTAACCGACTGTGTATTATGTGTACTTGTCCATATTATCTAAGTTTGTTGAATTGATTTTTAATACATGTAAAACTTGCAATGTAATTTAGCTTTCGAGCTACCATTTTGAAGTTGTCTAATAAAAAAACCATTCTACATTCTACTACTACTTAACTTGTATTACGAAGGATTATATTGTATAGACACGATGGAATTCGGATTTGGTTAAGAGGAAATGACGAAATATATTTAATTAATATTTTGGAAGGAGCAATACATAATGATAAGGATAATTTCATAAGTTGTAAACCCAAATTGTATTGGGCTTGTCGAGAGGAAAATGACGGTCTTTATGATATGGCTTGGACGATCATCGACGAAACATAATTAAAACAAAATTCATCGTGTTATCTGCAGACCTTGAACACGATTAAAGGTTCTTTCGAACTCATGAAAATATAGTGTTAAATCTTTTCAAAATTGTGATGAGAAGCATGATTTTTAAATGAACTTAAATTGTCATTATTAAACATTGATTATTTACATTTCTAACAAGAGTGATAAACGCTCGAATATTTACACGATGTTGTCAACAACCAAAAGAAACTACCGTAGGTTTATTTGCACTTTTTTGTTTTGTTTAATATGAAATTGTTTATCGGTCTATAGCGCTTTGAGACTTGGTGGTAAGCGCTTTAAAAGCAACGTTTTTATTATCATTATTATTAAAACTCATCTATAAAAATTGAAATGGAAGCTCTTCGAACTAACTCTTACCTTTTGTATTTATTTCTCGATCTAGGTATTGAGTTTTCTTCGACCTATCTGTATAACCGTGGTCAATCGCCATGTCGGGCCTATGCAGATCTCACTTGGTGGTATGATCATAGACATCTGTAAGTTTCTTCTTATCTTCTGTTTCGTCTGGTTCGCTTTCTCCCTCGGTATGAACCAGCTTTATTGGTACTACTCAGCCTTCATTACAACGCAGCCATTCGGAACGTGAGTATTATTATTTAATCCACCTCCCCATAGTTTTTCCTCTCCCTCTCTCTATCTCTTCGTCCCTTCTTCTCTTTCTCTTTCTATTTCTGTCTTTCTGTCTTTCTATCTATTTCCTCTACTCTTCTTGAGTTTACATTTACGATACAACGTACATCATTACTTGTGTTCCTTGAAAAGGAAAACTTATCCAATAAAAATAAGTCTACTTTCATTTTCTTTTTTTGTATAATTCTAAATCTTGGATGAACCTTTATTGTCACTTCGGGTGTTTGATAGTATTTAAGAATACGAATTGTTACGTTTCTGGTATGTTTCCCTCATATTAATGATTAAACATAAATATGACGGACACGATTGTAAGCATTGTTATAATGATATAAGATGAAATCTAGAACAGCATTGAAATATGAAATTTGTTCATTGGGTTTTGGTTCTTTTCTCGCGCTGTGTGTTTGTAATACAGGTTAGGGGAAACGATGGCAACTCTTTTCTGGGCTCTGTTCGGGCTACCCGATATGAATATCGTCAACCTGTCCAGCCAGGCGAACATACCCCACACCTTCACGCAAACAGTGGGAAACTTCCTCTATGCTACATATCACGTGATATCTATCGTGGTGCTGCTGAACGTGCTTATCGCTATGATGAGCAACACGTATACGCGTGTTGAGGTGAGCATTGCGGAAATAATTGCTATCGTGATTGTAGTGATGTGATCGGATGGAATGTCGTCTGATCAAATCTAATCCGGAAAAATGCGATTTATCGAAACTGGTACCCCCCCCCCCCCCACTCAGTGTTATTTAGGATACGCATATGCTTGTTCCCTCTTTTTGAAAGCACCCCCTATCTGAGGACTGCCAACATTTCCGAACCCCCCTTTCGCGGGCTTTTCGCAGGCTTTTCCTGGCTTTTCCATATCTTCCAACAATTATTGTGCTTTGACTTCACTAAGTTTGGTTCTTATCGATACATGTCTTCGAGTACAGTTGAATAGGTGTGAATGTTATTGTCTCCGCTGATTTGTTAGACACACACACAATGAAGGGTAAAACATACCCTAAAATAAAAACTTTCTAGGATGCCCGGACGTGTCGGGCGTAGGCTGACAGTGGCACCACGCTAAACCCCCTCAGCTATGTAACTTTTCACAAGGCCCGCTCGATCCATGTTATCGATATCAGGGGTAGTCGAACGTGTCTGCTGCTGGTCTTCGGGCTGTCAGCTTCCGAGCTTATACCATCTAAATATTATTGTGTTACTTGTGTCGTATTAGTGAATGAATACCACTTCATAACAAACTTGTTTTAATTCTCAAGGGGTCTATAAAATACACGCCATGCTTTTTTAATAGACTCCTCCACTAAGTTTTAACCACTGTGCAAATCAATTTAAACAATTGTATAATCATTTGTAAAATGTTTGGTTAATATCATGTTATTGAATTTGGTATATATTTCATATTCATTTGATTATCATGTGGAAATAAAAAGAAACCTTGAAACCTTGATAACAAAATTTGCCAAATAAATAAAAAATTAATATTAAAAACAAATCTTTTCCTAGATGGATGCCGACATCGAGTGGAAATTTTCAAGGTCTAAACTCTGGATGAGTTACTTCGACGATCTTGGAACAGTGCCCCCACCGTTCAACATCATACCAACTCCCAAAGCCTTCTTCTATTTCTTCCGGTGGTTATTTTGTGAAGTGGTTTGCAGAGGAGAAATGGCAAGAGCATACAAGGTATTATAGTGTTTTGATTCAAAGACATGCTGCCCAAATATTTGTTTAGGGTAAAGAAGAAGAAAAAAAGGCCCATTTTCCCTTTGCACTCACATGATTAAAATCACAAAACTTAGAAGAAAGCCGAAATCGGACAATATGACTGTAAATATTTTCCAATTTCGGTTTAGCTCTAATCTAACCCTTTATTTTTCTTTTTATTAAACGCTTGATTCGTTTTAGTACCAATCATCCCTTTTCCGTACAAATGAACATTAAGCTGTGTAATTAAAATTTTAAAACACGTTTAATGTTTGAATAGATGCTTGACTAAAGTTATTCAAAAATGGTTAAGCTAAACATTTTAAATATCGAATCCGAATTTTCAAAGGCAAAATGAAGATGACACAACAGCTAATTAGTAAAAGAATTATTTTTATAACGGGTGTATTTTCGGATGGAAATACTTCCCCGTAGCTCATTTTAGCGAACCAATTAAACATTTCTAAGAAAGACAGTTCGCTGATGATTGTAATCTTAATGAGTTTCTCAGGTTTGGTCTGTGTGTTAATCAGCGATGATTACATATTCTGTGTTATGAGATCTTATGACTCATACTTTGCTTTAATGAGATTTTCTGACCGTTAAATCGACAAGGCGTGACCAAATTATTACGAGCCCAGCTGATGTGTAACATTATGCACCGACGAAGGATACCTCATAACGCCAAGGACGCTGGTCGTCCATTAAATGAGGGATTTAAAGTCGTAGAAATACATTAAACAAAGCATCTTATTACTTCATCTAGCCTTGAAGTTTACCTTATTGACAAAGGTTTAGTTTGACTTGTTAAAGAGTAATAAGAATTATTAAAACGAACATGGATGACGAGATATATCAGATTAATGTTAAACGGGCATGGTTTAAAGTCGTAGAAATACATCAAACAAAGTATCTTCTATTACTTCATCTATAGCCTTAAAGTCTACCTTATTAACAAGAGTTTACTTTGACGTGCTAAAAAGTAATAAGAAATATTAAATCGAACATGGATGCCGAGATAAATCAGATTAACGTTAAACGGGCATGGTTTGAAGTCGTAGAAATACATTAAACAAAAGTATCCTATTACTTCATCTAGCCTTTAAGTCTACCTTATTGACAAAGGTTTAGTTTGACTTTTTAAAAAGTATTAAGAAATATTAAAACGAACATGGATGACGAGATATATCAGACTAATGTTAAACAGGCAGAAGAGTATATTTGTATAAATATTGAGCATTATAAATCTTCTGCACTCGTTATTATTTATCTATTATTGTAATCAGGGCGCTGTCAGGATTGTCAAATCTATACGAAGTCGTCAAAAATTAGCTTTAAATTTGTATACGTAGTGATTGTATGATGTGAAATAATAAATGTTAAGCTTTTTATTAACAATCTGATTGATCTGATTAACGAGCCCTAAAAACAACAACATAATGTTCATTTATTTGTGCAAATTGCATAAGAATACATTGATCATGATAAAGACCTTAATAGTGCAGGCATCAATATCCATACTCCGCATTATTTTAATCAAGCTAAGACCTTGTGTCAAAAATTCATAGTGTCATTCTTTTTAAGAAATAAATTATACAAATAATACACAGCAGTGAGGGCATTAGTAATAATTACCCACACAAGGTACCTTTGGAACAGTCTAACACGCCCGAGGCGTAGCCAAGGGTGTTATGTACCGAGTTTGGGTAATTTTACTAATGCCCGAACAAAATGATGTGTATTATTTTGTTTTATGAGATGATGTTTTATTCGTTTTATAAAATGAGGTTTTATAACATGATTTTAGTAATGACCGGTCTTTAGTATTTGCTAATGACCGGTCATAAGTAAAAAGACGTGTTGAGCAAAATAAATGCCTGGACACGTATACCATCTTAACCAATCATTTTATTAGGATCCGCTTCATCATCTTATAATCTTTGTAGCATGACCTAAAGTATTTTCAATTCTGTGATTCTGTAGGAACGATTGAAGAGCTTGGTTGATGAACGACAGTTGCGTTTCAAGGTAAGAAAAAAATGATTTTGTAAAGTTCCCAACAAAATTAAGAGTAGAATATCTGTTGATATGATCCTACTGTAAGACAAAAAGTACGACGATGAAGACAACTATTACTACAATACTAGAGTAATACTACTAGTAATGCTACATGTTTTATTACTGTTGCTACTGCTACTACTACTAACACCACAACTACTAATACTAGTACAACTAATACTACTACTACTACTACTACTACTACTACTACTACTACTACTCCTCCTCCTACTGCTACTCCTCCTACTACTACTACTACTACTACTACTACTACTACTACTACTACTACTACTAATATTACTACTACTACTACTACTACTACTACTAATAATAATAATAATAATAATAATAATACTGATGCTGCTGCTACAACTGCTGCTCATTCTAATAGTGATGATGATGGTGATGATGTTGTTAATAACAATAATAATACACAAAATGATAATGATAATGATAATTGAGGCTATATATGACTACTTCTTCTATTCACTCGTTCTTTATGCTACTATGATATTTTCTCAAAACACCTTCTACTCCTCTGCCACACCTGTTTCGTCGTACATCATGTGCTAACTTTTACTCCTCTTCTTTCCTCATCCGAATATTGTATTGTAGTAATAGTTGTCTTCATCGTCGTACTTTTTGTCTAACAGTAGGATCATTTTAACAGAAAATATGTGAATAATGAATTCCTAACCATCTAAACAATCAACCTTCCGTAAATAGTTTTAGACGTTCCATTTATTGTTTGTATTAAATTTCAGCAACTTGAATATCATATTCGATTTATGACGTATATATTTGTTTATGTATTATATTTTCCTTTTCCCTTCTACTGTTACCCCTGCTTTCTTTTTCTTCTTAATGTGATGTTAATTATGTACTTTCTTAAGGGTCAACGTTCAATAAGGCTAAATGCTCTTTTTTGGTTACCCCTCATTTGAAATAAATTTGCTTTTTGAATATATTTCCTTGGTAATTTTATTGTATTCTTAGTATCTATAATGTTACCCTTTTGCACGTATCTATGTATCACAATTTTTTGTTGTTTTGTTGTAATACTCTGTATGTATTGTATATGTTTTTTTATGAAGAATGAAATAAATACCAATACCAATTAGGAATAACCCTCTCCTCTATTCCTCCCATCGCAGGAAGTCTCGGACCATCTCGTCAGGAGGTATCACTTCGAGAAGCGTCACCAGGAGGAGGACGATGACCAGGCCAACATCCTGAACGAGCTCAAGCAGGACATCTCAGGTTTCAAGTTTGAGATGTTCGAAGCCCTGGGTGAGATGGACAAGAAGATTCGACAGGTGGAGGCCAAGGTGCACGACAAGGACTTGGATGACGATGGCACACTCGGTACAGGGATGTTCCAGGTAAGATTAACCCGTTGACTGCTGAATAGTCCCATTCACATAGTCTTGAAACAGGAGCCAGCCGATTCCCGTGGGGAATGGGTAACTGTTACTATGATTGACTAGGTAAAGTCGATCATGGTGAGAATACTGATGATGATGATGAGGAGGAGTGAGGGGGAGGAGAAGTAAAGAGGAGGAGGAGCAGACGGTGGAGGGTGGAGGTGACATTGAGGAGGGTGATGATGATGATGATGATGTTGATGAGGATGATGATGATGACGATGCTTAGATGATGATGATGATGATGATATAATGACGTTAATGATGATATAATGACGATAATGACGATGATGAATTATGATGATGATAATAATGATTGTGCCGATGATGGTGATGATGATGATGATGATGATTGCGATGATGATGATGATGAATTGTATGGCGATGACGATGATGACGAGGACTATTATGATGATGGTGATGGAGATGAAAGCGACGATTACTTTGTTCTCTATGAAGATGATGATGATGGTGGTGACTCCAATCATTATGATGATTATGATTAAGATGATGAATTTGAGGATGAAAATAATGAAAATGGTGACAATGACGAAGATGAGGTTGATGATGACGATGGTGACGATGAAGGTGAATATTTCCGATCATGTCGAGCTGTAACTGCAAAACAAACACAATATATTACCGTGTGTGTAACGTAACGTAACGTAACATGAGTGTTTTTTCTTTCTTTCTAGGCTTTACGAGACGCCATGAAAGAGCCCGAACGGCGGGACAGCATGTGTTCAGTATCATCAGGCTGTTCAGTAGCCATGGTCGACATGGCCCAGGCCAAGACAGAGAAGAAACCTAAATGGCTGGACGAAACCGAGTTGGAACTCCAGCCGTTGGTCCCACCGGTCGTCACACGAGAAGAATCGTCGACATCACCTCCGAACGGCATCCACGCCAACCAACTCCGCTTTATTGACGAGGACGATGCGCTAGGAACACATCGAAACACAGAAGTATAGTTTTTTGACGTTTTGCTTCGGCCTGCTGTTAAGTTCTTCTTGCAATGCTTCTGTTTCTTTCTATCTCGCAACCCAGTAGAAGCTCTCTATTAAAAGTCTAGACCACTCTTTGATTCTTCTCTTTTATACCATGCACGATCCTTCTTCAGTTATAGAGATTCAAATGTAGTCGCGACTCTGTATGGCGTACAATGAATTAAATAATGCCTGATTTGTATCACGTGCTAAGAATGGAATGTATGTTTAGCTGATAGTGTATGTCCTGATGACGTAACATCGTATGCCATTATGACGAAACAATGTACAATGTATGCCGTCATGACGAACAATCTTTAAATATTGAAATCGTGTATGAACATTACTATGCGAATGGATTTCGTAGATTATTATTAATCCTTGTAGAAAACGGTAGATAAGCCTCTATTCATCGCCTTTTACTTTCAAATGCCCTCTTCTTTTCGCTCTCAAACCTTCTGAATCTTTCTTTAGAAAAAGTGAAAATGATTGAATCCTGACAGCTTTGCATCCTGCTATCTTTCTTTAATTATCATGTAATGTTTATTTCGATCACAGAGAGTGTCTTACTAGTTTTTGTATGAAATGTAACCGCTCTGGAATTCAGTACAATAATAATAATAGTAATAATCTTTTAACCGAAAGTTAAACCGAAAATGGAAATTCTTTTTGCCCAATTGATCGTGAGCCCGGCAGCCACTGAGCAGCGCCAGATTGACGTTGCTATATCCCTTATTGTTGAACGCCAAACAAGGTAGCAGCATCTTGAAAAGGAAAACAGTCTGTCCTTTTGGAAGATATTTTTGAAAACTCTATCATAATCATATTGATTCAAACAAATTTAATATACATTTGAATTTGGGCTGATATGAATTCGTCAAACACTTACTTTTACGGATCACATTTCTAGCACCCCTCCCCCTCCTTTTCAGAAAAATAAAGACGAACTAGAATTTATGCTACTATGTTATATCTCTCGATTGTCATCACTCTTATATCAGCCTTATATAAATCGTATTTTTAAGAAATCTTTAAACTGAAAATTGATTAAGAGACAACCATAGGAGATTAATTTCCCTTTTCTACATAAATGAATAAATAAATTATCTCTCTGCGTTTACAAATCCCGTGTTTAACGAATAAATTTGAATATCAATGAAAACTGTATATACTTGACTTACGCTTAACTTGCAGCTATTTTCATTGTAAAATCTTCATTCAAGATAAACAGCACTTTGATCTATCTACAATATCGCGACTTGTTTGTTTACAATAAATATAAAAAATGTGATATACAAGATTCTGCGTTTGATCTTGAAATATGGTAAGCATATAATCACGATAAGTCTGTTTTCCAAATAAAATTGTCACTTTGGCTATAGAGATTCAGCGTTCCACGTAACAATTTGTGGACCCTAAAGAGAGGAATGACAAACCAGATCCAGATAGTGGACTAGATTTAATGATGTCATTCCGTTTTATTTTCCCCATGAATAGGCGTAATGATGGCATCATCAAAAACACTGGCCGATCGTTGATGATGATTCCTGATTGGTCAGCTAGCTGGCATCACGTGGTCTACTAATGCCGTGACTCGTACATTCGCTTTTCAATACACAATGGGCATTAAATACTGTGTCAGTTTTATAATGACTTTGACCGACTTAATTCGAGGGAAAGAGATCTTTGAACTATTATATGTACAGTGTTTTAGAGAAAGGCAATGGTTAGCCTATCGTATAAACTTGGCAAGGTGACAGCATGCTTTGAAATGAGGTTTTATTCAATGACGCAGCGTACTCAGGATGAAGCCAGTAAATTACATCCCACCCCTTCCCCATTTGAAGGTGAGGGTCGGACGATCAGTTCAACTGGAAATATGTCTACAGGATATGGGTTTTTCATGATATTTTACCCCCCCCCCCCCCCCTCTTACAGGCTAATGAACATGACAAAGACTATGGTCATCATCATCATTATTATCATGGTAATTAAATCAATATTTGCTACAAAAACACATTAAAAATTACATCTCACGTCAATGAGTTGAGAGCTGTGTTTTAATTTATGGTTATAATGTCAGTAAAACGAGCATCGTATGCAGAATTATTCAGCAAATAAATTAAAACATTCATTGAGAGGGCCTGCGGTCCTGAAATGCGCTATATAAGGACGAACTATTATTATTATTATTATTTATCTCACACAAAAAATAATGTATGCAAGCAATATTTGGTTGAAGACGAAAGTGAAACTTCCGGTATATCAATGTGGGGTCTTTTTATGCCTGCTCTGTTCTGTTATTTCTTGTAGAATGAGCATGATGAAGGCGGACGAGAGAGAAAACGACTTGGAAATATTTAAATAATGTATATCTTGTCAGATAACTAAGACTAGAAGACTTATAACTTCAGATTTGATTTCGCTTTGTAGAAGACAGACTCTGCTTTGTAATCGTACCACATTTAGTCGATTTTATATTTTTAGAATTAAGTGGAAATGTATTAGTTGGATTCTTTTTGTTATTGAGTTATAACAGGACATTTACTACAAACCAACGTACTAAGTATTAGAATTGCTACAGATATCGATTGCAAAGTTTTAAAAGCGTTTTCGACGAATTGATTTTGAAGTGGCTTGAGTTACCAACGAATTTTCTTTTTCTTAAGATACTTCATTTTGTGAGATGATGATAATAGGGTGCACAATCTTGCTATAAAATAATCCCTGCTTTTGTAGGGAGGTGGTCTTCGTGTTAGCAATATTGTAATTAAATGATATCTGTAACTATTATATTGTTATTCCGATGTGTACATATATTTTATATTTCTTTCTTAGCTTATAATGGTAATTATATCATTTATGATTAGGCATCAATTATTTTGAATTGTTTTGCTTACATTTACAAATTATAACTTAGGTAATAGAAATATGTAGTCGTTGTGACATTTATGTTTGTTCTTATAAATTGACATACTCAAATTAAATTGAGTTTATTAAACGTAGGTTTGTGTCTCAAGTTCTATTTTCTTAAATCTTGTTTGAAAGCGTGACAGATGTTTTTTTTTTCAGGCTTTCCTTCTAGTTTTACAAGAAGCAATTCTAACAATGAAAAAGCTAAGGTGGCAAGAAAACCTTTTTCGTTTTTTATAGCTTTTAAATCATTCAAAACCCTAGGTTCAAATTTATCTCCATAGTGGCTAATATCAACAATTACATGTTTATAATATACATGTATTCAACACTTTCACAGCGCCATAGTATAGTGTTCTTGTTCAGACTGGGGGTAACCCCCCCCCCCCCTCCCCTATCAAATGGCGAACGATAATAAGAAGACAAGGAAAAGAGGTAGAAAAGGCAGTGATTAGGAATGACTGAACCCCTTCCAAACCCTTACCCCTCCCCTAAGCGGTTATTTTTATTCCTTATTTTATTCAACAATAGAGACCGACTTTCTTTCTTGTTCTTTGGTATTTCATTCACTAAGAAAGAAAGACACCCACCCCATTCCTCTGAATATACGCCCGTTCGTTCGGGAAAATTATACATTTAGTTTAACATTTATTTGTGGACACTTATATTAAAGGCAATTATTCTCTGCAGCATATGCGTCAATCCTCCTTGTTTTCCAAACTAATAACAGAGTAAATAAAATGAAATTAACTCGACTATATATAGCAAGACGAGGGGGAACAACATTATCTGCAATAATCACTACTTTTTTAATAAGCTTTTCAAAATAGTGTTACATAATTTAACGCTTTAGATTTATTCCACGTTAGAAATTGAAACCATACCAACAGTGTTATCACTCTTCATTCGAATAGTAAATCGGTGAGGATTTGTTGTTGATAGGAACCGGTTGCTTTAATTTAGTTTAAAGGCAGGATATTTGACTGACATTACTTCTGACTTACGTTTACTGCCATCTGCTACTAATAATGTCTTGACTTGTCGACAGCAATGTCCCACAATTCATCACCAACTACAACTACGCGCGCTTAATGATGCTTGGGTATACAGCAACCGAAAATCACTCTAGATACTTCACCGAAAGATGGTAGGCCTACCATTTGAAATTCATTTCAGCAGTGGTATCTATGTTGGTAAAGTACGCTGCTTTTAAAACAAACCATCGTTATGGCTTAATTCTTTTTTTGGTAGTTATAAAACGACCTGAATCTTTGACGAAAATAAAGACTTTGATTGTATATTACGAGATTTTATCAAAGAAGGAATTTAGGATTTATGTTAGAACAGATGTATTGCATTTTGCGTAGGTTATTTCGACATTGTGGAATAATTGGGGACAGTGCAAAGGCGAATACAATGTAATACAGCAATACAAAAGCAGAAGACTGATTTCATATATTTCTACAAAATAGTGTTAGCAATATGAGGTATGTGTTACAAGATGTTACAAATTTCATATTTTTACTCACTAATAGTCTCCTTTTCTTTCATTCTATTTGCTTGCTCTTACTACTCCTATCAGAACATTTCATTATTTTCTATTTATTATCTTCTTCAATCTTTCATCTCATTGCTCAATCGTATTTAGTTAAAATATTGTACTCTATTATTAGTTATTGAATATTTGTTGTGTATTTGCATATTCATTTTTGAGCAGTGTAGGACGACGTGTTTAATAAATGATAACCATTTACGAAGATGAACAAATTGCTCTGTGGACTGTACTATAATCATAGGACTATTTCATGTATATATTTCTTGCGGATTGTAATTTACATAATATATAAATCTAAGCTTCTTGCAGTAAATGATTTTGGAATGTATATCAAATGTGTTTATCTCAATTATTGGTTATGTGTTTTGAATTGAATGTCGTATAGTATAATTATAGGAATATATTTGTACAACTCGTAGCGCTCTTTCAATGTCATGTAGCTACTGAGAAAGAACACTATCTTTATATGAATGTTTAATCAATTAAAGACAACTTGTATGAAAGATATACAAGGTGCTTAATTAAGATCGCGGGTATCATAACTTTATCATATTCAATAAAAACAATGTTCCCTCTTCGAAGTCACAGGGTGTTTTTTTTTTCATTTTATGTGATGGAATTGTTTTTCACTGAAATCAAGGGAGAGAGAGAGAGTGTGTGTGTGTGTGTGTGTGTGTGTGTGAGAGAGAGAGAGAGAGATAGAGAGAGAGAGAAAGAGAGAAGAGAGAGAGAGAGACGGGGAGAGAGAGAGAGAGAGAGAGAGAGAGAGACGGGAGGCAAGAAGAACAAGGTTGATGCCAGTAGTCTGACCAAGTAATAAAATACCGTCCTAGAGAGGAAAAATACCACAAAATCAAAGAATGAAGTAAAAGAGACGGTCATATAAAAAGAGAAAAAGGAGAGAGAAAGACAGGTAGAGAAAAAAGGAGGGTAAGAAAGAGAAATGGGTGTGAGAGGGGGAATGGAAGACAGAGGGAGAAAGAGACAAAGAGAGAGCAGGAGACGAAACGGAAAGAGAACGGGGTTGATGTCACAATTCTGAAGTAGACTGTCCACACACAACAAGAGGAAACAATGAACAATCGAGGTTGAAAGAGATGAGAGGGAGGGTGAAAGAGATATTCATGTACAAAAAATCAAAGGAGAGACAAATAGAGAAGGGGAGACAGAGAGAGAGAGAAGAAAAAGAGAAAGAAGAGGGGAAGAGTTAACGTTAGAGAGCGAGAAAATACAATTGAGTGTGGAAGAGCGAGAGAGAAAGAAATCGAGGGAGGGACAGAGGGACAGAAGGACGGAGAGATAGAGGGGAACGATAGAGTAAAGTTAAGAAAGAATTAGAAACAACCAGTTTTCGTAGATACAATCTGCGTGTAGGTAAAAAAAAAGTTAATTTCTACCGCCCCCCCCCCCCCAACAACAAACACAAAATAAAATCACCAAATAAAAGAATACCAGATGAAGTACAAACAAAAAGAGTAATGGTAACAACTATGATTTGATGAAATCGAAGATGAAAATGATCGGGAAAGGGATTTGTTGTGATATTCAGAGATAGCAAAGAAATTAAATTTTTAGGGTTAGTGCTTAAAAAGGATAGTTATTTTAGAACCATGTATTTACGTACCATTATTCAGACACGTAAGCTCTTGAGACATTAATGTAAAATCAACGCATGTACACGTAATAGTAACAAGTACAAACACAATAAAAAAAACGAATAAAATGAATTGTAGGTTGTGTGTTTAATCACTCAATATATAACGTAACGTATACATTCAACTGCAGATAAAGAAAAAAAAATCAAAATCCAGTACCATTTTATGGTTCGTTTAAAATGAGTTATATAAAAGGAATAATCGATGTCGTACCTACAGTAAAACCAAATCATCTGAGTGCTATCCTTGCAACACAATTTATTTTCAACAGAGAGTGAAGCCCTTTGTAGCCTTTTTTTCAACTTTGCAGGAAACCTTTTTTCCTGAATGAATATACTTTTGTTTTGTATGTAACATAAACTAGTACTTACTAGGAATAAAACTTAAGGTTCATAAGTGTATGTTTGAAATTCCATCCATGAACATAGATTTAGACAGTGGCACCACTGTAACCGTTGTCGATTACCTAGTTCAGGAATGAGTCGAGGAATTCACGAATCCTCAGTTCTAGTTCGTCAATATCGAGTGGCTGCGCAGCATCATTCTCTTCGTCCTCATCTTCATCGGATTCGGCGGAGGTCGATGATGTCGGTGTTCCACTCTGCCCTTGTTCAGCAGGTCTGTTGTTCTGCATGTTCTTCTGCGTGGTGTCCTCGATTTTCTCCGAAGATTCTGCTATGTCAGTCCTTGACTGAACAAGGTTACTCAAGGCAGAGGTGGTGTCCTCAATCATCAGTTGGATGTCATCGGCCTCGTCGTTGTCGGCGTCGTTGTCAGTATTGAGTGACGCTGCCTGAGTGATAGCTTCATCCTGATCATCGAGGGGCTTCGTGGCGGGTTCTTGGTCCAATACTGCACCGTCCTCTTCCTGCGACAAGTCAATGTCGATCATCGACGTATGGACTTCGGGTTCGATGACGGGCTGTGGTTCGACGTCAGGTTCGAACATAGGCTTAGGTTTTACCTCGACTGGCCAAGAGAGCTGTTCAACGATGGATGCAACTGCTTCAACGTCCTCAGAGGTTGCGCTTGGTAGGCAGAGGCGATATATGAGGTACTCAATGACGTCATAGCGATTCTGGACGTCCGCAATGTTTTCGATCTGGTTCGGATTATTCAGTCGATCTTTGCAGAGAGGATTAATAAGAGGTTCTTCGGTGACAGGCAGCGATGTAGTCATCAGGTAAGCCGGAGCTGTAGAGACGACTGGCTCTTCTGGAGCCAGAAAAGGTTCCTCGAACATATTCACATCCTCCGTATCCCCCTCCTCATCTTCATCCTCCTCTTGGTCCTGCCTTTTCATATGAAACCAAGTAGTGAATGTCCTGTCGACCTGCAGAAGGAAATTCCGCAGGATTCCGTTATCGTCATCCTGAAATAAAAGGCATGTGATGAAATTGTATTAGATAATATGTACATAATGCAAGGGATGTCAAACTGAAACAGGGTAGTAACCAGATCATTGTGAATATGGGGGGGGGGGGCTGTCGGACCAATTTTAGAGGATATGGAATTTATGTATACGATATACAACAAAGTTTTACATAAACGCCCTTCAGCCCTACAAAGGGGCGTGAACACATTGTTGACAAATTTTTAAAGTTGTTTTGACTTCAAAAGTAGGATATGTAAATAACTTGACAAAATTAGACGCTGTAGGGACAGACAAATAGCGCAGGTAGTATCAAAGAACTTTAAAACATTGGATTGCTTTCTTCTCTATGCTATTGATCGTATATCTGTTATGCAGGGCACAAGACAAAAAGTTAATTCATGAAGGATTCACAACCATGGTTACATCAATGGACAAAATTAATTCACTACTTAACTGATTCTTCGAGCTGTGTGACCTTCTCGTCATCTGCGATGGTGGTTATGCCGTCGTCATTGATTTCATCATTGATGTCGGGATTGAAATCGTTCACCTGAGTCCGTGGCATCTCTTGGTCATCAAGCTCCTGGTCTGAATCTGTGACTGCCTCTCCCTGCAACAGGTCAATGTCAATGGCCAACGTTTGGACTTCAGGGACCAACGTTTGGACTTCAGGGATCAACGTTTGGACTTCAGGGACCAACGTTTGGACTTCAGGGATCAACGTTTGGACTTCAGGGACAAAGGGGTTCGGTAGTCCTATTACCGGCCTGCTGTCCAAATCTGTGTCAGCTTCTAGTCCCGGCAACAGGTCAATGTCAATGCTCAACGTTTGGACTTCAGGGACCAACGTTTGGACTTCAGGGACAAAAGGATTTGGTAGTCCTATTATCGGAATCCTGTCCGGCGAAGAGAGACGTTCGACGATGTCTGATACTGCTAGGACGTCCTCAGCGGTGACAGTGGGTAGGCAGAGCTGGTAGATGAGGTACTCAATGACGTCGCGGGGATTCTGGATGTCATTGATGTCCTTGATCTGATAGGGGTTATTCAGTCGTTCCACGCAGAGAGGGTGGATGATTAACTTTTGTGGTGCTGGTGTCGGCATCTCAAAAAGTTCTGGCCCTTCTGTTATAAGTGTCAACAGAGTTGTCAGCCGTTCGTCTTCCTGTTCTAGTGGCTTCGTGGTAGAGGTATCTTCCTCAGAGTCTCTGTCCAGCCCAAGCCATTGGTCAAGAGTCGTCTGGTCAGACTTGAGTAGTATATGCCTCAAGACTGCACGCACGTCATCCTGAAGTTTAAAATGACAGTAGAAAAATTACATGATTAATGAATACGTCACAAAGTAGAAGGAGCATGCATTAAAAAGTTACATCTGGGTCCCATTTCACAAAACTTGTCATCAGTGCCAACTGACATATATTGTTATTAAGCTAGTGACTTCCTTGCTTCTGATTGGTTATCAGCAGATTTGTCACTGATTTTTGTCATTTGTCATTGAAAAAATGCTTTGTGAAACGGGTCCCTGAAGTCAGTATTTTTGCCAGTATCTCCTATCTATCTGACATCAGATGTAAAAATGAGAATTGTGGCACTTTTAATTGCAAAGAGTTTGTCGGTCTCGTGAGCTTTATGTGGCTGTTAGCAATGCATTCATTACAAAAGCATTTTAGACTATAAAAGCGTATACCATGTCTAAAACAAAGGGATGCGGGGCATAACCTCCCCACTCAAAAATGTTGAGGATTCGTATGATATTAACTATCAATTTATGTTACTTCGTTATTTTTATCTTAAAAACTGTCGCCTTACTTTAGAATCTGGTGACCATTTTTTTAATTTTCTTCTTTCAAGAAAATTGTGTAAAAATCATTTGACACCATCGACCAACACATTCTTTTTTTGTTGAAAATCCATTAAACATTGACCCGATAATAATAATCTATGTGATATATGTAAGATTCCAGATACAACTAACCACCTTCTCCTGGCTTGCAAGAAGGTTTTGCTTTTTTGGAAGATTGTATCCAAATTAATTGATACTTCGTTTAATTTTAAAATCTTTTTGAACGAAGAAATTCTTTTAATAGGTTATGAAATAGAGAGAAGAGAAATGAATCTTGTCAATCTTATTTTAAACTTTGCTCAGTTTATTATCTATAGAAACTATATTAGAGAATGTTTTGGAAGTGAAAAGCACAGGATACATGCTGTATATTTGATAAAAGAGTTAAAGGTGGATATTCGCACCTATCTCAATATGAAATGTAATCAAAAGAAATTCGATACAAACGAAGTTACAAAAGTTACAAAAATGTTATCATTATTTTAGTTAGTGATTATGTCACATTAGTTTCATGTTCTGTACTATGTATGATATGTTACAACTGCATGGATTCTGTATTTAAACACTGTTGTAAATAGCTGTTATTTTATGAAATGAACAAATAAAGTCCCTCGAAAGAGGATAAATAGAAAAAAAATTAAACATTGACCCGATAAGAATTAAACACAATGTATTATTTAGTTGAAAGGGACAACAAAGTAAGAGTGTTCTGTGCCCGGTTTTTTGTGTGACATATTAAAAATAATTAAGTTATTGCATGCATAAAATCATTTAAATTGACTTATACACTATGAACATCACTGACAAAGAAAGCGGACAAAATTTACAGTTCCTCAGGCAGACAAAGGAACATCCCTTCACTGCTATTATGTAAAAATGTGTAGAACAGGTGTCACATGCATATTCACTTTTTACATAATAGCAGTGAAGGGATGTTCCTTTTTCTACCCGAGGAACTGTATATTTTGTCCGCTTTCTTTGTCCGACATATTCATAGTATATATTAACGATTTTTGACCCATCGACATTTACAAGACTGCAAAACTTCCAGCAGTTTTAAAGCATTTGGCCATCCCCTTGTAATGGTGTCTCGCGTTCTTACATTCACAAGTTAACTTAGTTTAACCTGGTGGTTATAATACATTTTTATTTCAAAATGGAGTTTATTGATCGATGATTATCTTAAAGGCAATAGAGTACTGAAGCTGGGACGTCATACAAATCTATTTTTAGAATTTCTCGATTTTTTTTTTCTTCATTTTCCGAAAGAGCATCAAAAATGTCGAAAACCAATTTAATATGTCAAGTATTGGCTGAGATATGACCATCTGAATAAATATATTTCCAATAGGAACTCAGTGTTATATGCTCTGGCTCCTAACCATTATGAGCCAGAGCATATAACACTAGAGTTCCCATGGGACATTGGTTTTCGACATTTGGACATTATTTGTGATGGCTCTTTCGGAAAATGAAGAAAAAAATTGAGAAATTCTAAAAATAGATTTTGATGACGTCACACTTCACCACTCTATAGGCCCTATCAAAATCGTAGTTTAAAAAAATGTCATTCATAACCTTATCTAAGTTGTTAGGCCTACTAAATGTAAGGTTAGCTGCATTTTTTTTTTTTACCCTAATAAATCTTTGAATCTATGAAAAATCACTAATAGAAGAAAATGTAATAGCAAGCGTCGAAATATTTCAGAAGGAAATGCCTTTCTTTTACTCCGTTCTTTCTTTCTTACAGATGAAAATGTTGCCTTGAAAATGACAAGCTTAGCAATTATTTTGACCCCCAAAAAAAGGTTTATTAGCACCGAGTAAAATTTGTAGCAACTAATGCAACTGTGTTGTTTTGTTTTTGGGGTATAATTTCTTGTTTTCTCAAGGAAAAAATCTGTTAAAAACTTACCCTTAGCCTTATGTCATTTTTAGGCGTTGGAGCAGCGGTAGTCACGTGGTTGCCGCAGACTACGAGGACGATGAAAATTGAGAGAAACTTCATCTCGACTACAGTCACTGAGTAACACCAACTTAAGTTTAATTCGACGGATTTACGGGGTAAAGTCGGGTTTCTAGACCTATAGACACAAAGTGATAACTGCACACATATGAAGCAGGCGAAACAGACTGCTACACATGACAGTAAGTCCTCAAGAATTGAAGCTTTATTTCCCGCCTAGACGTGTAGAAAGTAATGAACGCAATGTGATGCTTCACAAATGATTTCGATTCCAAAAGTGGAATGTTTCTTTTTCTTTAAATGATAATTATTCATGCGAATCAAAGAAAGTCGACATGGTTTTACTGGGCGTGTGGCCAGCCTGCTTGTCGCGTCACATTGCTATCTAAAGAATGTGTGCACCTGTTTCATTTGATCTTGGAAGAAAAGACATCTAGACGACAGTTTGGTTACGCATCTCGTCACCATTACGACGTTATTATATATTCCAAAGATGTGCATAAATTGTCTGTGAAGTTAATTTGTTTCTCATTATGCAAACAGACAATTCATAAACTAAACATTTATTCATGCTGTACTACAACAGTGACTAAACAAGGCTCCACATTTGTGTCCGACATAGCAACAACTATTGCACGTACGTAACACGTGCATTCCGACAATGCATTCTGCTACGGTTGGATGCAATACATGTAGTTGGTAACAATACTCTCGGGGGGGGGGGGTAGCATCCCAAGTTTGTAAACTATTTGTGAACTGTTCCCTGTGTATAGTTTAATCATACTTCTATCGAGATGACGACAGACCTGCAAAATAATGATGGCGTCTGCCATTTCCCTTGCAATAGGCATTTGCATACATTTCGCGATGTTAGCTAGCTAGGTAGGGCAAGCCATAATGTTTGTCCTATCAACAATTTATGTAAGCGATTCGCATTCTGACTATTGAAATTCATTATTTGTCAGATGTTTGCATTAAATTTGATTACATTACGAAAATTTCCGCCCCGCCCAACCGATTTACTGGGTGGATCTGATATAGTCACCCCATTTATGTCATCAAGCCAAAAAGTAAGAAAACACCAAAAATACCAAAAGTAAGAAAACAAAAGAAAGTGATTCCACGTTTTTAGAAGAGAAATTACAAAAGATCAATGAAAAAATGTGGACACTTAACGGTGAGAAAATGCAGGAAACTATTAATGAATATGAAAAGACTTCCGAAGAACTAGAACAAATATACAAACATAGATGTAAAGGCTCAATAATCAGGTCGAGAGTCAAATGGTTTGAAGAAGGAGAGAAAAACTCTAAATATTTTATGTCATTGGAAAAAAGAAATTTTGATAAAAGTACAATTTTGCAACTACGCAACGACAAAGGCAAAATTTTTAGTGAGCAACAAAATATAAGAAAATGTGTTCATCAATTTTATTCAAACTTATATCGTCAAAAAGAAAGACAACATGATTTAGAAGGATATTTATTTGATTTACACAATTCTGAATTGACCGAAGAATCGGCAGAATTATGCGAAGGCCAATTAACAGAAAAAGAATGCCAGCAAGTTATTTCAGAGTTTGCCAAAAACAAAGCGCCTGGAAGTGATGGCCTGAATATTGAGTTTTATCAATTTTTTTGGACAGAAGTTAAATGTTTGCTTGTAAACTCACTAAACGAAGGATTTGAAAATAATGAACTTTCTAGCACGCAAAGACAAGCTATAATTAAGCTATTACACAAAAAAGGTGATCAAACTAATTTAGAAAATTTTAGACCAATCTCACTTCTTAATTATGATTACAAGATTGCGGCATCAGTCCTAACTAAAAGACTCCAGAAGGTAATTCCCACATTAATTTCCAATGATCAAGTAGGGTACATCAAGGGTAGAAGTTTAGCTGAAAATATCAGATTAATCGAAGATATATTTTATTATGTCCAAAACTACTCAGACAAAGGACTTGCATTTTTAACAGATTTTAGAAAAGCATTTGATTGTCTTAGTTGGGATTTTCTCTTTAAATGTTTACGGAAATTTGGATTTAAAAATGAATTTTGCAGATGGGTCAATACTCTGTACACAAATGTTAAAAGCAGTGTCAATGTAAACGGTTGGTTAACAGAACAAATTAACATAACAAGAGGCGTACGCCAAGGGTGCCCTCTCTCGGCCCTGCTTTTCATACTCGCTGTCGAGGTACTAGCTATTAAAATAAGAAACGATCTAGACATCACAGGAATTACCCTTTTGATTCAGTCGAAATAAAGATACTGCAATTTGCAGACGACGCAACAATTTTTGTTAAAGACACAAAATCTTTAAAGAAAGCTATAAAGCAGATAGAACATTTCGGTTTATTTTCAGGTTTAGAGCTGAATAAATCAAAGAGTTCCATAGTTAACATTAATGGAGACACCACTGGTGAAAACATTTATGGCATTCCATGGACCTATTCTGATGTTAAAATATTAGGGGTTCATTTTGGGAAAAATGAACAAAACCTAATAAACCTTAATTGGAAACCCAAAATATCAAAGATTGAAAATATAGTACGTCTATGGAAAGCGAGGCGCTTAACTTTTTCTGGTAAAATAACTATAATCAAATCATTTCTTGTTTCTCAAATTATATTCAATGCTCAAATGATTTCCATGCCGGAAAATGTAATGAAACTCATTGACTCTTTACTGTATACTTTTTTGTGGAATGGAAAAAAACACAAAATAAAAAGAAAAGTGGTTTGTATGAGTTATGAGTATGGAGGATTAAAAATGGTTGATTTGAATGCTCTGTTACAAAGTTTTATATTAAAGTGGATATTGCACTACTTCTCCCACGAAAACTCAAAGTGGAAAAAGATAATTGATGGTTTCTTTAAAAAGTGGGCAATTTAAAATATGTGTTAAATAGTAAATGTACAAAAGATGATATGAAGTTTTGTTTAAAGAATATAAAAATGCCCCAATATTACAAGAATATGGTATATACTTGGTTTGATTTTAAAGAGATAGTAGAATGTAAGACGCCAATTGATTTACAATGTACTAATGTTAGAAGTGAAAACATATGGTTTAACTCAAATATAAGAGATCACAACAAAAATGTACTATTTATTAAAAAATGGTTCGATGTAGGCCTTTTGAAAATTAATGATGTCGTAAAAAACTCTAGATTTATGTCTTTGAGAGAAATTGAAGAAAGATTTGAGAAAAAACATGCTTCTTTGTTTCAAGAATATTATATCATAGTAAATGCAATTCCCAAAGTTTGGAAACAGAATATGTTAAAACAGGTACATGTATATGATGCGACACGAGAAGAAAATGAAGGTGTCATGAAAAATGTTTTAATGAATGTTAACACTAAACGAAAGTCGAAGTTTTTTTACTCTACGTTGTCTATTCATTCAATTGTTAGACCTCCAATAGAAGAGAAATGGGAAGAAATGTTAAATAGTGCAGAGCAAATCGACTGGAAAGTCATATGGTCGTTTAATTTACAAGCTATGAAAGAAAACAAAATATCAGAATTCAATTTTAAGTTATTACACAACTTATTACCAAATAGGTATAATTTATTTAAATAGAAATTGTGTAACAATCCCTTATGTTTATATGATGATCAGTTACACGACAATCTCCATTTATTTGTAAAGTGCAAGCACACAAGATTGTTTTGGTTAAAATTTGGAGACATAATTCGAAAACTTTACAATGTTAATTTTTCTTTTGACAAGTTCGTTTTAATTGAAGGTTATAAATTGAAAAACAAAATATTTAAAAGTTTAAATTTTCTTATCATATATGCAAAATACGCAGTTTATTTAACATTTATGCAAGCAGAAAATCGCAAACTCATGTTTCATGAAGTCTCTATTCTTTGTATTTTCAAAAGACTAATCCACAATCGATTAAAGATCGAAAGGAACTGTAAAACAAAGAAGATATGCATTTTTGAAAACACTGTTATTCAAGAAAACGAAACATGTTTTATTTGAACTATGCTAAGATGCTACGATGTTATTTCAATTGATTGTGTATGATTGTTTGTTTTGTTCAAATGCATATATTTATCAATAAATTCATTTTACAAAAAAAAAAAAAAAAAAAAATGTGATGCTTCACAAATGATTTCGATTCCAAAAGTGGAATGTTTCTTTTTCTTTAAATGATAATTATTCATGCGAATCAAAGAAAGTCGACATGGTTTTACTGGGCGTGTGGCCAGCCTGCTTGTCGCGTCACATTGCTATCTAAAGAATGTGTGCACCTGTTTCATTTGATCTTGGAAGAAAAGACATCTAGACGACAGTTTGGTTACGCATCTCGTCACCATTACGACGTTATTATATATTCCAAAGATGTGCATAAATTGTCTGTGAAGTTAATTTGTTTCTCATTATGCAAACAGACAATTCATAAACTAAACATTTATTCATGCTGTACTACAACAGTGACTAAACAAGGCTCCACATTTTTGTCCGACATAGCAACAACTATTGCACGTACGTAACACGTGCATTCCGACAATGCATTCTGCTACGGTTGGATGCAATACATGTAGTTGGTAACAATACTCTCGGGGGGGGGGGGGGGTAGCATCCCAAGTTTGTAAACTATTTGTGAACTGTTCCCTGTGTATAGTTTAATCATACTTGTATCGAGATGACGACAGACCTGCAAAATAATGATGGCGTCTGCCATTTCCCTTGCAATAGGCATTTGCATACATTTCGCGATGTTAGCTAGCTAGGTAGGGCAAGCCATAATGTTTGTCCTATCAACAATTTATGTAAGCGATTCGCATTCTGACTATTGAAATTCAATTATTTGTCAGATGTTTGCATTAAATTTGATTACATTACGAAAATTTCCGCCCCGCCCAACCGATTTACTGGGTGGATCTGATATAGTCACCCCATTTATGTCATCACGCGGAGCTGTTATCTCAGGCAGGGTCGGATCTAGACCGAAAGCTTCAGTCTCTCTAATCGTCGGTTGTTCCACTGAGACTACGTCTGGCTCCACTAGACCTCCGATTATGACAACAAATGTCAGTTTTATTAAAGAAATGACCCAAATCAGATGGTTATTGCTGTCTAGGTCGGATCCAGCCGGCGGCGAGGGTGGGTGCATGCCCCAATTGGTGATAAAATATTTAGAAGCGGGGGGGGGGGGGGGGGGGGGGGGTGAGCACTACTTGTTTTACTTCCCCCCCCCCCCCCCCCCCCCTTGAGCAAAAAACAAAAAGGTAAAATTTTGGTTACCATCTTTATGTTTAACTTTTTTGCAAGGGGTGGTGGCCCGTCCCCCCCCCCCCCCACCTGGATCCGCCCCTGAGCTCAGGTATACTTAACTCTGCCCCCTGGCCCCTAACTAGGGGGGATTTTTCTTCCAACAAAGTTCCGGATACACTAGTAACCTTTGCAAGAAGGAGAAGGGTTTTTTTGTATTGCAAACCTTAGGTGAGTGGGAAACGATGATGTTGGCTATATACTTGACCGAAGTTATTTGAAAGTTAATTGAAATTAATACAAAATATTGTATAATTAACAGAACTAAATTCTGTATCATCACCACTATCAGTTTCATCATCATCCTCCTCGTTACGTCACTGTCATTACGTTCATCATCGATTATCATCATCTTCTTTTTCTCTTTCTTCGTCATAATATCACTATAAGTATCATTGCATCATTGCATCGCCACTGCTCATGCTTGTCATCATTGCTATTATCACCATTATCATCTTCTTTGTAACTATTATATTAACATCTTTATCATTATCATGCTTATTCTCATCACCTTCATCATCATCATTATCATCATCACTATCACAACCACCATGCACTAACACCACCATCATCATAGCCATAATCATTTACATCATCAACATCATTATCACCTCATTATATGCAACTTCTTTTCTCTTCTGTAACTCTACCCAGATGATGAATTCAACTGTATATTTCTAGCGACAACATCAAACCCCATATTCATACAATGCAAGAAATGAAGGAAAACCTTACAGTCTTGATTTCAAATAGATTCAATATTATATTTGCATATCATACAGTCATATTTACAGTATAAAGCCTCTTTATATAAAATGACACACTTGAAAAATAGAAATATTAGCAGTTTCTGGACGAAATTTGGACGGAGAATATTTGGACATATACATTGTTCACTTAACTACACAATTTTTGTTTACAATAACACTGTACATTTGGCTACTGATAAAAACTGAGAAATTTACAGCATATATAGGACAGAAAACTTGTCATTGGAGAAAAGTGATCTCAGGTTGAATTCCTTTTTAAAATAAAGACACAATTATGCAATATTGATCAGAGTAACTTCTCCGGCTCGGTGGGAATGAAAACAGACCTGGGGGTGTTACACAAAGACTAAGAACGACTTTAAGTTGGACTTAACTATATGGCAGGCCATTCATGCCACTGTATGCTCTTGCCATTAACTGGCATTGGTCTCTCAAAGGACGTACAAATCATGGTCACAAATATACAGAATTTTGGACAATTCATTATTATAGGAAACTAAAATATGTAAAGTTCATAATGGTGAGAGCAAACAGTGGCACGAACGGCCTGCCATAGTAAGTCCAACTTACAGTCAATCTTAGTATTTGTGAACCCCCCCCCCCCCCCCCCCCCTGTTATCACAGCAATCTTCACAACCTCAGATAACATGTGAAAATGAATTAAACACTGAAATGCACATATGGATACCAATTGTTTGTCCTATTTTGACAAGTGATGCAACATTTGCTCAGGCAACTGGCTCCTGGCTTCATTTCGTCAAAGATATAGGTTTACGGCAGCGATTGGGCTTTAGGTAAGGTGCTGGGTTCATGGTTTAAGTTCAAGAATTTGGTATTGTAGGAAATGGATGCAGAGGAATTGCTGCAAGAGCATGTGTCCAAATAACCCTCTAGACAAGTTGCGCATGAATGACTCTAGGTCTCTACCGCGAACATGAAAAGGCTAAATACTTCAGCAGTCACACCAACACCAGACCAGCATTATTAGCCCAACATGACATTCTGATTCCTGAATGGCCAAAGTTTGGTCCGTTTGGAGTCAGTTTTAAAGTCGATTTGACTATGTGGCCGGGTCTCGGATTTTCCTTTGAAGTAAGCAGTATCCCCACTTGTAGACTAGCTGGATAATACTTAATGATTTTGTCTATTCTCTCCATTTGAAAATATGTCAGGTTTATACAGGAACTGATCATAGAATAATGCAGCATTTTGCAAGATATCAGAAAGTCTCATAGGACTTTGCAGGATATTGCAGACCTACAGGAATTTTTGCAGCAAACACTGAACCGAGCAAGCAACGAAAAGGTAGAAAAACACATTTGATTTGAAATCCGGGCTACATTGTACCATATTGCAAGCTATACCAAAGTATCAATCTATTTCGTTCAGGATAATGTTCCACTGAGACTTTATCTCGCTTCACCGATTCGCTAATGTCTTGAAGGAGAGCGTCAAAAGATTTTTTTTTTAAAATTTAAACTCCTCCAAGCCGACACATTTTCTGTCTAATCATATGCATTCCCCATGTGAGGAGACCCTCAGACATTCGTACATAAACCAAAAAAAAATCTTTGACAAGCCTCTAAGGTCATTACAAATAACAACGTCTGCCTAAAATTGTACACAAATATAATTTTTAGTTATCATTATCATGTGACAATATAAAAGGAGGACATAATTAAACCAACTTGTCTTAGCTTCAAATCTCTCTGGCTATTATGCACCAGAATTGTGTATTCCATGCTTACATGCCAAGCAAAACCTTTCAGCAGTATTTGTTCAGCCTCTCTTTATTGCTTGTGTAAAAATATACTGAAATCGTGTAGATATTTTAAAACCACATGCTTTTAGACAAAATGCCTCTTTTAGATCCATACTTAACAGGAAAAATACTGCAACTATGATATGAATGAAATGCACGAAAAACTATATCATTGCTTCATTGTTTCGACTCACTCAAAGAAAATTTGAGGAATGGTTTCCTGATGCCAGTGATAGTGAAGGCGGGGTAGGTGATTCAAACCCTTGACCCTTGGATTGAGATACTCTTTTCACACTGGCAATATTTTGCTTAACCCCGTACTATAGGTGGGGTTAAGGGGGGTCTTAGCCCCACCTATAGTACGGGGTTAAGCCTATTCCACTTTCTGTTCAGACTGGTTTTTACCAAAGTGGGCTAAAGTTGGCTAACCCCACCTATAGTACGGGGTTAACTAACCCTGCAAAATAGCAGGGCTAACTCCGCAATTGTGGTGCTAACTCCTGCTAACCCCGCAATTGCGGTGCTAAGCAAATGAAAGAGAACAGAAACGAAAAATAGTCCGGTACTACGCAATGGTGCGTATCGCAGCTGGCCAGATGCGAAGTATGTCCAATCATAACATTCACGATATCCGGGGTTAACGAAATGCAGTGAGAACAGCAGGAATTTTCTTATTCCGGAATAGGCGCTAGTACGGGACTAACAAAAGCGTGTGTGAAAAGCCAAAAACCAGTGTGAAAAGAGTAAGAGTCAAGTGAATGAACCACTTTACCACCCTAGAGTGTAGCATGAGGCCCCAGTGCATGACTTTTAGGCTTCCTGGTGCCAGAGATGGTGTAAACGGGGTAGGTGATTTGAACCCTCAACTCTTGGATTGAGAGTCGAGCGAATGAACCACTGTACCACGACACCTCCAGGCCAGCCCTTAGAGTGTGGCATGTGGCCCCAGTGCATGACTTTTAGGTTTTCTGATGCCAGAGATGGTGAATGCAGGGTAGGTGACCTTTCGTGAGGTGTACTTGGTGTGAGGGTTGTAGTAGTTTGGGGCTGGCGTGATTTCTGTTGAGGCAAAGCATAACAAATCTCGAAACATTAAGCACTGAAAATGAATTCATGAACTAGAGCAATAAAGGTAAATCATTGGTGAAGATGGTGAAGATGGTTCGGTAATGGTTTATTTAAACATTTGTTTGCAGCCACATGGGCAAATTGCAGAAATGTGTACAGCATATAAAACACTTGATCAATCGCCAGCTGTTACAAAATCAAGATTTCCAATAAATTGAGGAGATTGCAATTTAAATTTCTAAATAAGCAGGATGAGTATAACACAAATTCTACTTTAACAGATAATTTGTGAGCATATAATTCAACTTTGAACAAAAGCTGCACTTCAGAGTAACTTGGAGCGGGGCTCTTAATCGACGGGGAGTGGGGGGGGGGGGGTGGCAACAATTACAAGATAACCTTTGTTTCTTGAACAGCATTATATACCAATGATAATAGGGAAAGAACAAAAAGATTTACAAAATTGAGACTAATCGATTTTTCACATACTTACAAAATTATAAAACTGGGTAAGGGTATAAATGATTTAGTTAACTGTACATGCAAGTACAAAGCTAAACTCTTTATCCTGTACTTTATCATTGATGGCCAAGTTTTGCATGAAAAAAAAAGTTGATTTTAGGATAGACAGTGTTCTTACCAGGTGCTCCAAAGAGCCTGCCCCGGTCTAGCTTGGCCCCCATACTGAAGGCTGGAGCTCGACGGAAGAGTAAGGGATCAGATCTCTGACGGTGGTACTGGTCTGGTCCAGGCTCATTCTCAGACCCTAGGGTAATAATAGACATAAGAAGATATAGTACAGATATTACTAAATTTTATGTGCACTGGAAAGCCAATATTGTGGTGCTAATTTTGAAACCAAATTTATTTGAGGCCAAAAATGAAACTATGTGTCAAAAATTGAGTTGTTTTCAAAGTTTTCATCTTTGTTAAAAAAAAAAATTAACATGGAAATTGAATTATTTACAGGATTTGTATAATGAATATTCTTAAATATTAAGTAACTCCAGATATTTACTATGATATTGCAGAAAAACGGAGCGCAAAAAAGTGATAAAATGAAGGAGATATTGTCGTTTGAAAATGTGCCTTTTCGGAGAGCTCTACGGTAGGGGTCGAACCGAGTATGCCATATTAATGAAATAAACATGTTTTTGCACGCCTGCCGTTAGGCTGTATGATGCGCATCACAGTGTGCTTATCATCAATGTCCTTGAAATATGAAATTACAAGTACCGGTATTGCATCGCTTCTGAACTTTGAAGCATCAATATGTGGATTAACAGTAGCGCTGCATTGAGCTTGCATAGTGTTGCACATAACTAGCATCTCACTGCTGCACAAAAAGTGCATAGCCGAGCACGATCGAAAAAAAAATTAAAGGAGAAACATGTGACTTGAATACAGGTTTGCCATTGGCTACATTCTTGAACCCATCTTATAAACTGCATCAATCTTCAGGATTATTGTAAGAAGCAGTTGCATCCAAACCAACCTCCATTGTTAAAGATGAAGTTGAGTTGTGGTCATGCGATTGCATTATGAAAGAAAACGGTGTGGAACCGACCAGAAAAGGTTGATCATCTAGCATATAAGAATGTGTGTGTATTGCAAGGTTCTGGAATCATCAAAATGATAAGAAATTTGGCCAAGTCTTGGAAAAGTTACAAACACTTGCACAGAAAGATGTATATGGGACTACACAAACATGTGGCGTAAAAAGCCGGCCCCCCGATTTTTACGATGTTACATGCATATTTAGAATATGAAGGCATTTGAAGAGCCATGCTTTTCAGGGAACATGTCTTAACTGATGTTCTTCCACACTTGCATAATAAGAATGAGTAATGCTCACAAATTATTTTTCACCTCTTCCCAGAACTCAACCTTCTATTTAAAGGTATTGGGTATTAAACATGGCCTCAGATTCTTAAAAAAAATCCTGGATTTAGTTCATGCTGCAATCATAATTATAACCCTTTAGGTCATACATGAATCCCATGACTTTTACAAGCCAATCACCTGTCTGATTATCAAGATATCTATGATTGGAATTAGAAATTTCAGAATTTGTTTTCATAGTGGTTTTTATAACACTAGAGTCTATTGGGGGGAAATGAGTACCGGTAAGATGAAACCGGTCCCTCAAAGATTTTAAAAACTATTTTTGAGGCACTTCATGATCATTTTGAAGCAGAATTTTTTAGGTCTTCAATATTACACCATATCATAGACAATCTCAGAATTGACATAGTTAAACGATGCCTTTAAGCTTACCTCTTTTGTTGATGATGAAGTTTGTTTTTCCTCTCATGCTGAATGAGGGATAGTCTTTCTTATCAGGAACCTTCCTACCAACCATAGATCTCCCTTTACCATAGGCGTTGGGTGAGGGCCACTGTCAATACAAACACACAAAATGCACTTTATAAATCAAATGTAAAATTCAATTTGTTTGTACTGTGAAACTTAACGTTTTTTCAACTACAGTTAGTTTGATGTTTGAAGGTTTGCATGGTGGTATGAATAATCACGGTAGAGGTTTACGGTACACCATGTGTAAAGTCCTAGAAGGACTAAGGAAAGTGGATAGAAATTAGAAGTGAAAATAGAAACTCAAACCTCTCATCCTATCTACAACTTTCTGGTTTACAGTCCTTTTCAGGACTATACTCACTTCTGAAAGATACTCTTCCTTCCAACCTCCACTTTCTCGCCTTTCTATTTTCACTTCTAATTTCTATCCACTTTCCTTAGTCCTTTTAGGACTTTACACATGGTGTACCGTAAACCTCTACCGTGATTACAGTTAGTTTGTTTGTTTGTTTATTCCAATGTACAGGGTATGCACAATAAGCAACTGGTACTTAAAAGTTAATCTTCACTTCTGGCCAACAATCTTCTTTTCTTTTTTATTCTATTTCATTGTTTTTTTATCTTCAAGAAGAAAATGTGACTAAATTGGTGATTTGAATCAAAATTGATTTTGTTTTCAATTTTTTTTTATCATTTCTGGTGACAGAAATCTTTTCCATGAAACCTCCTTCAAGTGTGTGTGTTTTTGTTTCACTAGAAAACTTTAATAACTTTAAGTTAATGAAAACAATATCTACTATAGAACCCATAAATATCATTGCACTACCAACATGAATTGGCTTCTCACTAGAGACAAGTTTCTATAGACACGTTCACGCTAATGAATCTTACAATCTGAGCCCTGTTTCATAAAACTTGTTATCAGAAACAAATGCTAAATTTCTATGGCAAATTTGCCCTCAGCCAATCAAATGCCATGATTTCAGTAGCTTATAACATTTATTGTAACTTGTTATTGCTAGCATGTATGAAACAAGACCAAGATCACATACACAGTAGTACCGAAAAATTTCATTCTGCTTATGTAATAATAGTTTGTCAGGTAGTAAACATGATTAGATTTAAATACAGTAGTGAAAAGGCACAAAAGTCTTTGATATCACACTTACCCTTCTTTCAAATCTTGTCTTGACCGTGTAGTTGTCGTTACTGTTGAACCAAGTCTTGGAGTACGCTGTGCGTCCGCCACCAGCTGAAGAGAAAAACACCAAAAAGTAGTTGTGATGAATTCATGTCCTTTGACAAAGATGAAACTACCGGTACTCCACTAGCATTAGCAAGCTCAAGCATGAGATTTACAACTCAAGTTTTATTGTCTATTAATTTACAGTCTATTTGGAGCTAGAAGGGGGTTACTTTTATACTTCAACACACAGGGTAAACACCCTTCTGGCTCTGAACAGACAAATTAGTAATACAAAAAAAAACATTCTATTGAAGTTTTGAAGTTTGAAGTTTTATTTATTCCACATTTTACATAGAAAAACAGTTTATATTCTTTTTAATTTTTTTTTATATAGGCGTATATTATTATAAGAGTAGATTTCACACCAGAAAAAAATTAAAATTAAGTTACAAGCCATGTAAACACAGACAAAATATGTGCTGAGTGCTGAAGGGCATTATCATCATTAATACCGGTAGATACACAATTAACAAAGCATGAAACAAAACAAAAAAGAAATATTAAAGGATCTAGCTATCCTGGGCTTACCTCTCTCAGGAAACTTCATGCCAAAGGAATATTCAGGAGCATTATCTTCATACAAAGGCTTGTTTCTGGGAGAGTATAGACATGGTCCAGGCGTATCAAGGTCAAAGGGCATTGGGGGTCGGCTGTTGATGGCTTCGTCCAGACCTTCAAACAAACACAAAAGCAAAATTACATAGTGGATGATTTAATGTTTAGTACCGGTTTCTTTGTAAAAAGTGTGTACAGTATATACAGTGTGAACATACAATTTGTTTCTTTGTTTCTCAAACTATTGTATACTTTACTTAATTTGTTGATAATGATGATTAATGATAATGATCGATGATAATGATGATTATCAATAAAGCGATATGGGAACAAGTACAGTTTGTATTTGGTAAGCTTCTACAGATGACCAGGGCCCTGTTTCATAAAACCTGTTATCAATAACAAATGATAAATTTCTATGACAAATCTGCTCTCAGCCAATCAGATGCCACGATTTCAGTAGCTTATAACAGTTATTGTTACGTGTTATTGATAACAAGTTTAATGAAACAGGGCCCCGGGCCCTGTAACACAAATCTTAGCGAATGTAAATTTATTTTTGTGACTGACCGCATTGATCACTATAGATGCTATTAAAATGCTGATCAATTTAATAGTTAAGACTTTCATTCCCAAGAAAATCAATCACAAAAATCAATCGTACAATCAAACGCTAAGATTTCTGTAACGATCGAAGCCCTGATTACGGCAACGTATGCAACTGCAAATCATCATGTATTATCTATTGATTTCTTCTTCTTTCTTATCCTGATGGGATCCCTATCTAGACTGTTCTTGCACATCATAATCACTACTGATACCAGGGGGGGGGGGGTGAAACTAAATTAAAAGGCTGATCAATTAGTTAAGACTTTCACTCCCCAGAATGTTTATCTGGCACTTTATTACCCTAATGTACAAAAAGATTACTTCTTCATACCAAGAGAAAGATTTTTTTTTTTTTTTAAGAAGAAGATTTTCAATACAATAGTTACCCTAATGGACCCATGAGCTGAATGGATGCAAAAAAAAACTAGTTTCTGGCTCATTATCAAGAGCAGAATAATTTATTTTTTTTAAATAAAAAAATAATCAATTCCCACAATATTAAAGAATGTTAGAGGCAAGGAAAAATCCATTACAAATGTAAGCTTACCTATGGTTTTGTGGAACTGTCTCTCCTCATAGTACACACTTGCATCTCTGTTCTTCACTGCCTTTTTCCTGAATTAAAAGTAGGGAGATTTTTTTTGAAAAGATTTAGTGAAATGAGACAAGTGTGAAGCCTCATTCTACAACTGCCTGAAATTCCCTGACTGTGCCTTGATTTACAGTTGTAAGTGATCTTTCTCAAACTCCATGACTGGAAAAAAAGGGAAGACATTTTTCCAAGTTTTCCCCAATTTCAGGATAGCTGGAACTCACATAAAAACTGTATCATGTAACTTTGCACTAGTTTGGCCAAGAGGGATTAGACCTCCCTGCATGGTCACTGTACAGGTGGTTACATGTACATGTATGTCATCAAATCAGCTCTCAATTAACATGAGAAAAAGAGGATCATGGGGGACCAATGGTCACCGATTAGGTATTGTATGCTATATAGAGGGCGCAATTAGCCAAAGGTGGTGCACTGGGGCTTTAAAACAAAATATTTAGCATTGTTACCTAGCATTGACCATGACCGAAGACATCTTCATCACTGACGGGGGCAGCCTACTGGATGTTCTAGTCGACGCCCTTCTCTCTTCATCTATCATCATCTGGGCCTTGACGTGAGCAGGCGGCGATGGGATGCGAGCAATCTGGACCATGGACAGACTTGTCGCCCGGCTCATTGATTCTAGCTTTGAGTTTGAGCCACTCCTAGGATGCTGCTGGTGATGTGGAGCTATGGAACAAACAGGTGATAATAATAATAATAATAGTAATAATAATGATAATATGTCTAATTGTATACCCAGGGTAGCCTCATCAGTATTCAAACTGTTCTTCCCGAGGGCCCTGCAATCATTTCATTACCCCGGCTTTAACTGGTAAAGATAAAAGGACATGACTCAACAGCTTTGAATTTAAAGAAAGCTTGTTTAGAGCTTGTTTTTAAAAAGTAGGAAGATTGAATGCGTGTATAGAGTTCTGAAATCCTAAATACATGATTTGTGTAAGGATTTAATGCATATTCCCTCACAAGTCTTAAGAATTTGCTATAGCTAAACAGGCCTAACTGGCCGACAGAATTGAAATTCTTACAAAAAGCAATGGGAAAATAAAAGGGTACCCGGTATGTATCCTAAGAATTAAAAAAAAAAAATTAGTGGCAACATGGCTGACTAATAAGTTTTTGTTTACCGTATTTGATTTTGGGGGCTGAGAAAGTACTTTGCTAAGTTAAACTTCTTGAAAAAGTCATCGCAAAATGTAAAGTATATTTACACAAAAGCACTCTGCCTTAATGAATACTTCCAATAATAACATGTTTTCTTTTTTAATTAATGTTAGCATGTTTCTCATTTTAGTCTGTGCTCCAAAGTAAGCTTGAAGACATGTCAAAAAACACAATTTCCATGTGTCAGAAGAGCAGGCAAAGGTTTGAAGGTTTTGTTTCTATTTTAAGCTCAGGACAATATTCCCAGTAACTTTCAATTCTTGCATTATTAGTCCTACACCTAAGATTATGAGAAGACAGAGGTAGATAAGGTACTCACATCGGAGAGGGGATGGTAATATTCCATGAGCTTGGTTGGCTTGGGTCAAGAGTTCAATGGGACTGAGACCTTCAATCCTTCGCTCCTCTTGTAGTTGGAGAATATCGTGCCTAACCATCTCTGGCTCTATAGGAGGCAGCGGATCAAAATCACTCGCTAATATCGGTTGTTGTTGTTGATACTCTGAGTAGTTACCAGTTGTTGGATCATCTTCTTGGTTAACCGAAGACAAGTTGGGATCTGTCTCATATGGGATAGACTCTGAAGGATATGTTAGGTCTCGCGTATAATTTTCATCCTGGTTTTCCTCAAAATTTGTATTTTCGTCCTGTAAAGCATCATCCGTGTGAAGTTCTATATGACTGTCCACTGCTCCATCTTTTCCATCGTCCAGTTTTTCTTGTTGATCACCGTTACCATCCATATGAACCTCTACTCCCAACACATTATCTTCAGCCTCTTGGCTACCTGATTCATGGTGTTCCTGACTAGTAGCTTCTTCCATTACTGTTGCTTCCACAACATCCTCAGGAGCACCTGCTAGAAGACCTGCTTCTGCTTCAACAAAAGCATTCTCAGCCTCGACCTCTTCGGATTGAAGAACAGGAACATTCTCATGTGTTTCAGTCTCTTCTCCTTCCTCTGTTCCTTCAACCTCGGCAATAACCTGCTCTGTGTTGTCCTCCACAGTTGCTTCCAGGGTAATCTGAGGAGCACTCGAGTTTACACTTCTATGGACAACTTCCTCATATTCATGGACCGTTTCTTTCCGTGTTTCTTCCATAGCTTGGAGTACAGGGATATCATCGAATATCTCATCTCCATCCTCTTCTCCTTGTTTGGCCTCCAGATTCTGCTCAGCTGTGACCACTCTCGCATCCCCGGAAGGTGCTGTCTCTGGAAGAGGCTGCTCTTCTTCAACCGCTTGACCCTGCTCTGTCGTGACTATGTCAACTTCTTCTGAAGCCTTCTCAACATCAGGAACTGCTTCCTCCATGGAAGCAACATTTTCAGCAGTATCCAAGTCAGATTGCTCCTGCTCACCTGCTTGAGGTGTAGCTCCAGGAATGCTTTCAAGTTCATTGCTGTCTTGTGCTGCTGAAACTTCTTCTTCTGAATGATGTCTATCTTCTGCTCTTGCCATGTTGGTAGAGCTCCCAACGGCCTCTGTTTTGTTGTCCTCAGGTTCAACGATACCTCCAGTGTCATCATCTCCCTTATCAGCATCCACACCACCATCATCATCCCCTCCAGTCGGTGTCCACTGCTCCTCAAGCTCATCTTCATTCAGGACTTGGACTTCACTTGCAAAGGACACTGTGGTCACTTTAGAAGACACTACCTCATCCCCCTCATCTTCCTTCCTTGACCTTCTCAGCTCATCTGCTATATGGATTTCTCCTTGCTCTAACTTGTCCTCACTTTTCACCTCAGTTTCTCCCTCATCATTTGCATCATCCCGTTCACCTTCCCTTTCATTTCCATCTACATGTATGTCTCTCTCGGCTTGTTCTGCAGTTATCTCAGTCTCTTCATTTGGATGAGAGTCCCCTGCTCCCTTATCACCTTGCAGCGTGGTTTGATCTTCACTTACTCCTGCATCTTCAGCTGTCTTTACATCCTCATCTCCACTAACACGTTGCTCTAAGGTCACTTCCACATCGTCTGTCACCTCTTCACCTTTGACCTCATCCTTGACCTCTGACCCATCAACCACACTAGGTTGAGCTTCTGCTTCCATGGTGCTTTTAGGCTCCAGCACAGTTGGCGACAATCCTCACGTGGATTCCATCATTTTCGTTAACATGTGGCACCTGAACATGAGAAGCAAAAAAAATTATGCATATTTAGGTACTAAAATAGTGTATTAATCAACAGCAAGGGTCACGTCAGCTGATAAACATTTTGTCCCAATCAATTCATTGATATAAAGTGTGCATGGGTCTGCAACAGATATCTAGTAAAATGCAAACAACTAAAATAGTCCAAGGTTTTGCTAAATACAGCTACAGGTCGCTTTCGATGCCGGCGAGTCTGGCCAGGCTAGGAACTTTAGGGTCCTATAGCCTAGGGATATGCAAAATACAAGAAATTATGGCTCACATTTCTCCTAGAATGAAATTGCTAGGTCAATAGATCTAGGTGTGAATGAATTAATAAGTTTGCAGTTCATTATTTTAAAATAATAATATCAATACTCTCCCCTCAGTTATTCTTCTTGTTTGGTTGCATCTGCCTCCTTCCGGTTTAGAATTAGAGTCGAGATTCATGCAGATAGTTGACTCAGTGTATTTGGGTAGCTGAGTTTTACTATTTAAACAAGACCAAATTGGCCCGCCATGGCAATTTAATAACAAGAACTAGCTTAATTGGTAAACATCACGAAGGGTCGAAGGCGAAGCATTCAAAATATGATAATCACTAATTGTAGCTACAACAAATTAAAGTAGTACTAGTAGTCTATAACTGCATGTAAGTCTAAATATCAGAGGTATATGATACCATATACCCAAGGCAAGTCAATGTAAATCAAAGGTAAAGTGACCAAGTGAGTTCCATAATGTCCAACACCTTCAACGGCAGCTTGCAGCTGCCAATGCTCAGCTAGCACCATGCGTATTGCCAGACGGGAATTCACAGATAACTGTGCCTACAGCTCCGGGCAAAACGAGTTCCGAGGCGCGCTGACACTTGCAATGAACATGCATGCAAGTGCCCAAAAGTAAACAATGATTGTTTGTTTCTTGTAGGCTTTGTAGCAAGTGAACACAGAATAAATATTAATCACACATCACCTGTATCCTAATATTCACATTGATAGGCTATGAACATTTCTGAAACATTAATAAGATCAATATTTACATGTTCTTGTAAAGTTCTTCGGCTTTCCCTAGACCTAGCGAAACTATCATGCACCTGCGATGCAGCATGCAGCGTCGCCGCGGGTTACCAAGGCAACATCGCTTGCACTCGTCTCGAGTTCGCGCATCTTGCGGTGCATGTGTGGCGATGTAGATATAAAAAAAAAAAACCTCTTGAACATGATATTTTGATTTGATGGTATGGCAAGACAGTGTCAAATGACAGGGGACGGGGCATATCCTGACCCCCCCCCTACTTTAGTGATGGGGCATCATGCATTTCCCCCACCATCCCAACTTTGGGGATCAAAACAATTTAACAATAGGCCTATAAGCTTTTTAAGTAATACACAAATTCTGCTTGTTGACTCTGCTATATATGCTCGAAATGTATGATAAATCATAATGCTAATTCCTTAACGAAAGTACTTCTCTATAGTTTGTAGTTGTACCACCATATGATATACTAAGTATATCTCTAAATAAATGCCCCCTCCCCCCCCCCCCCTCTCTCTCTATCTCTCTCTCTCTGTTTCTCTCTATATCTCACTCTCTCTTCCTATTTTCTTTCCTTTTTTTTCTGAACATCAAATAATATTTGTCCTTACTAAATATTCATCATTTTTAGACAGCTTTCAGAGAATATACAAGACCACCCAACTAAACTAAGCATTAATGAGAAAAATATGAAGGCATTAAAAAAAATGCTGACAGCTTATGACTTGTTTCATTTTTGTGACCATTCTGTCACACTTTCATATTCATATTCATATTCAAATTTATTGTCCAATGATTGGAAATTTGTTTCATTTGCATGTCAGTACAAGATTACACATTATAAACATCAATAAGATACAGATGGGTACAGAGTAGAACATTTAACTTGGACATAGGTAACAACAAATGGGATAGTTCAACATGCAGACTAAAATTCGATTCATAAATTCAGACTACCGGTAAGTAGTTTGTAGCGACAAATGTTACAGTGCATTCATTTATAATTCACTGGTATACATATTGTGTTTTTAATCCAAAATGGCCGCTTTAGAAGTCATTGAGAGTTCGAGGATTTGGTATTACGCCATGTCCTCAGAACTGGTTTTAACTCGATTTATTATATAACGATGTTTATTCATTAGTATTTTGATCACATGACCAATTAACATAGATGTACGCGTATTTATTCATAAGTATTTAGATCACGTGCCTTATTAACATACATGTGCGCTTGTTTTGAACCAATCGCGCTGTAGTTGATTGGCGCTCTTCTGATTTTCCTGTGCGGGAATCAGTGAGCTGTTTTAATATTGGTATACACACATGCTGTTATTGTGTTGATATTTGTACCTAGAAAATTGTATCCAACGAGGATTGAACTGCTACGTCCCCGGACGCGCTCCCCGGACCATTCCCGGTGGACGTGCTCACCTATTTACATCTTGTACGTTTTGCAAGATATATTTTGACTCTCTCGATGTTCAACATTGACGACACTTTAATTCACCAGCAGTGAGAATAGAACATTTAATATGATCTAACGTTTTTCTCACCTGCATTATTGTTTGACAACCTTTTATCATCGACTTCATATATATTGTCTCGACATTTGATTCTTCGACCTGCATCGCAAGTCACTGAAGTTGATCTATTGACATTGACTGCATCATCATTGTATTCATCTGTTAACTGATTCATCATCGTTGTCTTCATCACCGTTGTCTTCATCATCGCTGTCTTCACCAGCGTCGTCTTCATCGTCGACTTCATCATCGCTGTCTTCACCAGCGTCGTCTTCATCATTGTCATCATCATTGTCTTCAACATCGTCTTCATCATCGTGGTATTCACCTAGCGTCGATCATCGTCTGCATATCCTACGCGATCGACAACCAGCTCGTCGACCACTGTTTTCGACTAGCTAGTTTCTACATCTACCTAGAACTTGAAGAAGATCTACTTTGAATTCAACTCCAATGACTCACGTAACGTTAATTATATTGTGATTTATGCTTTACATTGTTTATCATTGTGAGGCCTTATTTTGACTGACTGAGTGCCTGTTGTTGAGTGCGTACGCTTACTAACACATATTTTACATGTTTATTATTGCACTAGTTCTAGGCCTATGCCTGGTCTACTGATCTGGATCTGCTATAGTCTAGATCCACCGATATATTGTTGTATTCTCGTGTTGTGCATTCCGTACACATACACAAGTAGAGATTTGTTTAGCGGTTTCTTGAACCACAATATTTCGTGCCTATGTAGTATGTAAGTAAATCTAAACGCTGTCTAGCTTAGATTTGAGTAGTATTTTCTTGACTGTTATTATTCATGCAGTGGGAATGATATTTAACTGACTTGTTTTAGTACTGTTTTAAGTTGTACTGAACAGCTAGACTCCTGATATTTCGAGACTTGTATTCAGCGGTAATCATTAATACCATAGTGACTAAGTTGAGTCACCTTTACATTAATGTGCTGTTGGAAGTTATCTATGTTTGATTATTAATAGTAACTACCAAGGGCCTAGTGATAGTTTAATTGTCTGTCACTGTTGAGATAGACAGAAGAGGTTTCTGATAATTCTGTAATCATTGTATCTTATGTGAAATTATAGAATATAGAACCAGTTTTTAACCATAATCAATTTGTCTGGATGTGATCATTTATTAAGTGTTTTCTTGTCTGGAGGGATACTGCTTTTTAGTAGTTTAATTAAAAAAGGGAATTATGTGGGATTACTAGTTAACACGCAACATAGTCCATACCCCATGTAGTTTTCTAAATTGGTGACCCCGACGTGATCCCCCTGAGATAAGAAACATTTAGTTAGATTACCTTTGCTTATTAATATTTTTTTTTTACCATTAGATAATCACATTTCTTACTGATACATTGAATTTAGTTGTGTGAACAGTGGGCGTGGCGCGGCGTCATGACTGAACCCAATACTCTTCAGCACCAAGTTGCTGCGCTCACGAAATTGGTCAAGGAATTGACCGCCACTATCGGTTGCATGCGGAACCGAAGCAGCAGCATGAGCAGCAACAGGAAGCGCGACTCATCCGGCTATAAATCAGCGAGCACTTCTGAAGTTTGCTGGTATCATGAGAAGTGGGGTGACAAGGCTCACCAGTGCCGCCCGCCATGCACATATAGCAAGCCGGCGGAAAACAACTAGGCCAGGAGGTGGGCGCGACACCCCTCACTGGCCCTCTTCGTGACGGTCGCTTGTTCTATGTCACAGATAGAGATTCTGGGACACGATTTTTGGTCGATACGGGTGCCGCGGTAAGCGTAATTCCTGCCAACACCGCTGATAAGAGGCACCTTATGCCACTCGTTTTGCAGGCTGCAAACAAGACGCGCATATGCACATATGGGCAGCGTGAGCTCACAGTGTGTATTGGGCTGCGGCGTTCGTTTAAGTGGTCATTCATATTGGCCGATGTTTCGCAGCCTATCCTCGGCGCAGATTTTTTGAGGCATTACGGCTTACTAGTGGATTTGCGCACAAACCGACTTTGGGATGCCACCACTAGTCTGTCCGTACATGGCATCGCCTCCGACTTACCGTCGCTGAATCTCACAATAGTGCAAGTAGACTCCGATTCTGTCTACAAACGCTTACTTGCCGAGTTCACGGAAGTAACTCGGCCCATGTTTAAGAACTGTCCGTTGAAACATGACGTCACACATAGAATACTCACAACCGGCCCACCAGTTTCGGCACGACCTCGACGCTTAGCGCCGGACAAACACAAGATCGCTAAAGACGAGTTTGGCCGGTTACTCGATTTAGGCATTGTCGAGCCCTCAGACAGTTCATGGGCGTCGCCGCTCCACATGGTGCCAAAGAAGTCAGGCGGTTGGCGACCATGTGGCGATTACCGCGCTCTTAATCGCGTGACCGTCCCGGATCGCTATCCCATTCCGCACCTTCACGACTTTGCCGCACAGTTGCGAGACAAGTGCGTATTTTCCAAAGTTGACTTAGTGCGCGCATATCATCAGATCCCCGTACACCCTGATGATGTGAAGAAGACCGCGCTGACAACCCCTTTTGGGTTATTCCATTTCCGACGCATGCCATTCGGACTACGCAACGCGGCGCAAACCTTTCAAAGGTTTATTGATAGGGTCGTCCGTGACCTGCCATTTGTATTCGTGTATCTTGATGATATTCTTGTTGCCAGCGAGAATCCCGAACAGCACGAGACTCATTTGCGCCAGCTGTTCACAAGCCTCCGTGATTATGGAGTAGTAGTGCATCCTGACAAATGCCAGTTTGGAGTCGAAGCACTAGACTTTCTAGGGCACCATGTGACTGCCCAGGGCGTCTCCCCGATGGATGACAAGGTCGTGGTAATTCGCAAATTTCCGCGCCCTACCTCGCTACGCCAGCTGCGCCGGTTCTTAGGCATGGTTAATTTTTACCGCCGATTTATGCCTAAGTGCGCATCCTCGCTGGCCGCCTTGACTGATTTGCTGCGCAAGCAACCTAAGCGCTCTCGAAAGGCGTTAGATTGGTCCCCTGTGTGCGACTCTGCTTTCGCGGCTGTCAAAGAGGACCTCGCGAACGTCACGATGCTTACATACCCGTCTGTTGAGCTACCTACAAGCCTCGCGGTAGACGCTTCCGATCTCGCCGTAGGTGGTGTGTTACAGCAACTCCATGAAGGGGAGTGGCGACCGCTTGCGTTCTTTTCTCGCCGCCTCAAGCCTCCCGAGACTAGGTATAGTACCTTTGGTCGAGAGCTGCTAGCCATTTACCTCGGAATACGCCATTTCCGATACTTCTTAGAGGGGCGTGATTTTTTTGTTTTTACAGACCACAAGCCTCTTACCTTCGCACTCAAGACATCGCCCGATCGACATTCCCCTAGGGAAGCGCGGCAACTCGATTACGTGTCACAGTTTACCTCCGACATACGCCATATTCGAGGCGTTGATAATCAGGTAGCTGATGCACTTTCTCGCACCGAGATTGACTCAGTGCAATTACCGAACTCGATTAACCTGCGTGTAGTTGCGACCGACCAAGTCGATGACGTTGAGCTCGCTGCTCTGCGCTCAGACACGTCAACCTCGCTCAAATTTGAGAAGGTCCTCCTTCCGGAAGGGGACGCGCACATTTGGTGCGACATGTCCACAGGGCATCCGCGGCCGTATGTATCGGTAGCGCACCGTCGATCGTTGTTTGACAATCTGCACAATCTCGCGCATCCGGGCATTAAAGCTTCGCAAAAGCTTATAGCGGCCCGTTTTGTGTGGCGGGGTATGAACAAGGACATTTGTACATGGGCGCGTACTTGCATCCCATGTCAGCGCGCAAAGATCCAACGTCATACGCACTCACCGCTTGGCACTTTTGCCAACCCCGATGCCCGTTTTGCACACGTTCATATTGATCTTGTTGGGCCACTACCGCCCTCGAAAGGGCACATTTATCTGCTGACTTGTATCGACAGGTTCACCCGTTGGCCCGAAGCGATCCCGATAGCGGATGCCACTGCCGAGACAGTAGCCATAGCTCTAGTGGAGAACTGGGTAGCTCGCTTTGGAGCTCCAGCCACGATTACGCATGATCGAGGTCGTCAGTTTCAATCTGCGCTTTTCACTGCATTAGCTAATTTGCTAGGTTGTCGGACCATAGCCACCACGGCCTACCACCCGCAGGCCAACGGTATGGTGGAACGGTTCCATCGGCAACTTAAAGCCTCTCTCAAATCTCAACCCGAGCCGAACCGTTGGCAAGAATACCTTCCTTTGGTCATGTTGGGTATCCGCGCAGCTATTAAGGAAGACATCGGAGCTTCCGCTGCCGAACTAGTCTACGGGACGGCGTTGCGTCTTCCAGGCCAGCTGATAGTGCCTACGCGACACGATACTGTTGACCCCGCGGACTACGTCCAACGCTTGAAGGACCATATGTCTGTTTTAGCGCCTACAGCGACACGTAGGTCACCACAGACCAGTTTTGTACATAGGTCTCTCGATACTGGTACGCATATTTTCTTGCGTATCGATGCTGTCCGTAAGCCATTACAGCCTCCGTATTTGGGTCCGTTCAAGGTTCTCAAACGAAACCCGAAGTTTTTCGTTATTGAGCAAAAGGGCAAGCATGTTTCTGTAAGCATTGATCGACTGAAACCCGCATTTTTGGAAAGCGTTTCGGCTAGGACTACCGCGGCTGACGTGCCTCTAGAGGGAGAGCCTACCGTCTCCTCCCCTCTGCGCACAGCACTTCGCGCAACCTCTGCGCCTGCTCCTGCACCTGCTCCTACGCCTGCTCCTGCTCTGGTGAAATCGCAACCTGCTGCGCGTGTCACACGTTCAGGCCGCCACGTCCACTGGCCGCAAAGGTACGTTCAGGTTCACTACATTGAACGTGTCGCATAAATAGTGGTTATTTTCATGTATATTAATGTATTTTGTACATATGTTTCCTTTATATTTTTAAGTGTGTATTTTCGCCCCTCGGAGCTTACGCAAGCTCGGGTCTAGTAGGGGGGTTAATGTAGCGACAAATGTTACAGTGCATTCATTTATAATTCACTGGTATACATATTGCGTTTTTAATCCAAAATGGCCGCTTTAGAAGTCATTGAGAGTTCGAGGATTTGGTATTACGCCATGTCCTCAGAACTGGTTTTAACTCGATTTATTATATAACGATGTTTATTCATTAGTATTTTGATCACATGACCAATTAACATAGATGTACGCGTATTTATTCATAAGTATTTAGATCACGTGCCTTATTAACATACATGTGCGCTTGTTTTGAACCAATCGCGCTGTAGTTGATTGGCGCTCTTCTGATTTTCCTGTGCGGGAATCAGTGAGCTGTTTTAATATTGGTATACACACATGCTGTTATTGTGTTGATATTTGTACCTAGAAAATTGTATCCAACGAGGATTGAACTGCTACGTCCCCGGACCATTCCCGGTGGACGTGCTCACCTATTTACATCTTGTACGTTTTGCAAGATATATTTTGACTCTCTCGATGTTCAACATTGACGACACTTTAATTCACCAGCAGTGAGAATAGAACATTTAATATGATCTAACGTTTTTCTCACCTGCATTATTGTTTGACAACCTTTTATCATCGACTGCATATATATTGTCTCGACATTTGATTCTTCGACCTGCATCGCAAGTCACTGAAGTTGATCTATTGACATTGACTGCATCATCATTGTATTCATCTGTTAACTGATTCATCATCGTTGTCTTCATCACCGTTGTCTTCATCATCGCTGTCTTCACCAGCGTCGTCTTCATCGTCGACTTCATCATCGCTGTCTTCACCAGCGTCGTCTTCATCATTGTCATCATCATTGTCTTCAACATCGTCTTCATCATCGTGGTATTCACCTAGCGTCGATCATCGTCTGCATATCCTACGCGATCGACAACCAGCTCGTCGACCACTGTTTTCGACTAGCTAGTTTCTACATCTACCTAGAACTTGAAGAAGATCTACTTTGAATTCAACTCCAATGACTCACGTAACGTTAATTATATTGTGATTTATGCTTTACATTGTTTATCATTGTGAGGCCTTATTTTGACTGACTGAGTGCCTGTTGTTGAGTGCGTACGCTTACTAACACATATTTTACATGTTTATTATTGCACTAGTTCTAGGCCTATGCCTGGTCTACTGATCTGGATCTGCTATAGTCTAGATCCACCGATATATTGTTGTATTCTCGTGTTGTGCATTCCGTACACATACACAAGTAGAGATTTGTTTAGCGGTTTCTTGAACCACAATATTTCGTGCCTATGTAGTATGTAAGTAAATCTAAACGCTGTCTAGCTTAGATTTGAGTAGTATTTTCTTGACTGTTATTATTCATGCAGTGGGAATGATATTTAACTGACTTGTTTTAGTACTGTTTTAAGTTGTACTGAACAGCTAGACTCCTGATATTTCGAGACTTGTATTCAGCGGTAATCATTAATACCATAGTGACTAAGTTGAGTCACCTTTACATTAATGTGCTGTTGGAAGTTATCTATGTTTGATTATTAATAGTAACTACCAAGGGCCTAGTGATAGTTTAATTGTCTGTCACTGTTGAGATAGACAGAAGAGGTTTCTGATAATTCTGTAATCATTGTATCTTATGTGAAATTATAGAATATAGAACCAGTTTTTAACCATAATCAATTTGTCTGGATGTGATCATTTATTAAGTGTTTTCTTGTCTGGAGGGATACTGCTTTTTAGTAGTTTAATTAAAAAAGGGAATTATGTGGGATTACTAGTTAACACGCAACATAGTCCATACCCCATGTAGTTTTCTAAAAGTTAAATTCAGTTCAAGTTCGGAATAAATTAATTCGCAATTCAGATTAAATACAATTACAGATTTAGACCAATTAAATTCGTAATTCAGATCAAATTCATTTCACATCTCGATCACATTCAATTCGTAATTCAGATTAAAATACAATTAACAAAATCAAATCACATTCAATTTATAATTTATAACTTTTATGATTCTTTAACACTACACCATAAATTTACCAACAAAGAAACACATCCATGTTACATGCTTGATTTCATTTAATGATGTTTGATGTTTCATATTTTTCTGCATGAAATTACAGATAAGGCACAGCAAATTACTTTAAGTATCCACTATTTATCAGCTATCCATGCAACTCTGCAAAAATTTAAAGGTAAAAACCAGTATTGGAAACGCCCCAAATTCCAAAAAATGAAATGGAAGCTCTTATTACCAATCATGTGCAAGAATATGTTTTGACGAATACATGATGGAATTTTTTTGGCCGGGAAACCGCCTACTAATTGACATATTTGGTAAATTAGTTTATCTATTGGTATGTGAGAGATAAACGCATGTGTCGCGCATGTGTGCGTATAGTCCCATATACATCTTTCTGTGTACATGCAGTGCTTGTAACTTTACGAAGACTGGGTCAAATTTCTTATCATTTTGATGATTCCAGAACCTTGCAGTACACACCAATACTTATATTCTAGATGATCAACCTTTTCTGAGCGATTCCACAACGTTTCTTTCACAATGCAATCGCATGACCATCATAACTGGTCTTTATCTTTAAATAGTTGTATAATAGAAGGAGGATCCCTCCTATAAACCTGTATACCGGTAATCATGCAGTTTCAGTGGCTGATGAACAACTACCGTATATGTGCTGTAGTAACCACTTTATTTCAGTTTTTTTCTTTCCTTCTGTTCGTTGCTACCTGTACAATTACCTGCTAATAGCATTTGCACACAAGTTAGAACAAGCCCACATTGTATAAATAAATGTGGTCTAAATTTTTTAGACACAGACGTTGAGTGTAGGGTTATATTACATAATGGCAAAATTGATCATGAGTTGTTCTTCAAATTGGCAACAATGTTATTTCCTTCATTGTTATCAACAATGTTCTAATAAAATGTAATGTCCCTAATAACAATTTGTATATGTACGGACTGCGTCAAAAAGTTGAGAAAATTGCAAATTTCGATAAAAATCATGATAAAGAACCTCTTGATGTGTTGCCAATTTAATGATTTTAAAGCTAATTTTTCCTTTTCAAAATTCCTGGCATCAAAATATGGTCATACAAGTGAGATGGATGCAGTGAATGCAGAAATGTTGCTCTTCCTACTATATGCATCAGGGGGGTGTTTCACAAAGATTCAAAGTCTAACTTAAATCTAAGTTGGACTTAAAAGTTATGGAGAGCCATTTGTAGCCTTAAAATAAAATATATTCAAAAGCAAAAGTGTTTTAAACTTTTCATAAATTCCACATCAAGAACATGAAATCTTTCATAATAAAGAGAAAACATGATTGATTTGAATCAACATTTTATGCCTTTTAAAATAACTTTTACAAAATATTTTCAATGATGCTGATGGCTTTCCATAATTGTTAAGTCCAACTTAGAGATAAGTTCAACTTAGGATCTTTGTGAAAAACCCCCCTGGTAATGTTTTTTAGGGCTCTGAATCAAAAGTTATTGAGCGCTGTCACATATTAAGTGCAAACAAACTAACAAAGTAGTTGAATTCCATAAACCATAGTCTGGTGTTTATTCCCCGCACTGGGTATCAAGTCACGCGTATCGCATATACATCGCGCACATGCGATCTGACCTCCTGAGGTCACAGGTGTCACATTTGCATAATCTGATACATATTCATTATCATGACATCCCTCCTTTGCCAGAATGAAACTTTATCCTGGTCTATTTTTATACTATAGTTTCACTGAAAATTCTTGTATTATTTCTTTTGTTCTTGTGTTTCAGCCATATGTGAATTACTGAAATAAACATGCTTTGATGCATTTGCTTTTGTTTCTTCCTTTTTTTTTTTTTTTTTTTTTTTTTTTTTTAAAGAACAACTTCTAACAAACAACAAATTTATCTGGTCGATAAACTTTTCCCAAATGTTTTATCTTCCAAACAACTTTGTTGAACAACATAAAACATAACATGCAATATAATATCTTTCATGCAATATCTTTCATGCATCCAGTCTGTGGTCCAAATAAAAGTTCAATTGTTCATTGGATACTATTTGAGTTCTAGTTTTGAGTTTGTGTAAATCATCTGTTATCTCCAAGCGTTCATACGACTAGCTGAAACTGAAGTTTTTGGAAATACTCTCTTCGATGATTGAATCCATTTTTGAAAACTGATCGATGCTCCAACTCAAACTTGTGTTTTTCGCAACACCTATCACATACAATAAGGGCAGCGTTCGGCGTACACCCTTTTACATTGATTAATGTATGTGTAATATTGAAACATCTATATATCAGAACTTATTATTTTAGCACATAACACAACTTCCTCGTACGCTTGGTTTCCATGGTGATTTCTCCAACATGTCGATTTCACAAATATGGGCAGCGCAAGGCGTACACCCTTTAAATCATAACTTGGCTTCAACCAATGATTTCCAAACATTTCTCCTTGGCACATGTAGTTTCATATATCACTGTCGCTATTTTACAAAGAGCTCATCCCCACCATATTGATCTGGAATCACACAAAATCATCATATCGCTTAGGGAATCTTCTCTGGCGTTGTGGTCTACTAGCTGCCATAGGAACGTTGGTGTTTGTTGTCTCTGCTTGGGTATCACCATCTTGATGTCTCTGGTCACCGCCTGATGTGTTGCTCGCTGCCTCTGAGTCTGGATCTCTGGTCACCGCCTCAGGAGTACTGGTCTCCGCCTCAGGATTACCGTCCGACCCTTCAGGAATACCGGTCACCGCCTCAGGATTGCCGTCTGTCCTCTCTGGATTGGCAGCTTCGTTATGAGTGTCTCGGGACATGTATCTTTTTACACTTGATACATTCCTATTATACAGGACTCCGTCAGGAGATTTCACAGTTACCATACTTCCTGTTCTTGCTGTCACTGTGTATGGCTGGCTAAAGTATGGCGTGTCTAGTTTCCTCCTTTCATCACGTCTTACTATCACCTTATCTCCTGGCACTATGTCAGAATGTACGGCTCCCCTCTTCAGATCTGCATAGTGTTTTGCACCACTTTTCATTTGGAGGTCCCTGTCTCTGAGTTCCTGATCCTCACTAATGTCCTGGATTTGTGGTAGTTTAGTTCGGATCTTTCTCCCGAACAACACTTCTGCCGGGCTTTTTCCCGTTGTCGAATGAGTACTAGCCCTGTAGACTGCGACGTAAGTCAGCAAGGCCTCTTTCCAATCCTTGCCTTCTGCCTGTGCAATTCTAAGCCTTTTCACTATACTCTGGTTCTGTCTTTCGACCTCGCCGTTGGCTTGGGGCCATTTAGGAGTCACCCGATGGTGGTGAATTCCTGTAATGTTCATGTACTCTGCGAAAACTTCTGAGATGAACTGGGGTCCATTGTCTGAGTATAACGTCACAGGTAACCCATGTCTGCCAAAGATTTCAGCCAGGGCTTTGACTGTCTTCTCTGCAGTGGTTGATTTCATGATTGCATACTCGTAGTATCTGCTATAATAATCAACTACCACAAGTATAGATTCTCCTGTCGGAAGTGGTCCTAGGAAATCAACAGCTACATCCACCCAAGGTCCTGTTGGCAACATAGTACTTCGAATTGGTTCTGGTGGATTACCCCTGCTTGTGATTTGGCAACCATGACAAGTCTTGACGAATTTCTCTGCATCTTTCTCACATCCTGGCCACCATACCTTGGTTCTCAAATTCTGTTTGGTGCCAACAATGCCCAGGTGTCCTTCGTGAGCTAATGACACCATCTTTGGCCTCTGTGCCTGTGGAATCACCAATCTGCTACCTCTCAGCACACACTGACCAATTATACAGAGTTCATCCTTGATGGGAATGTATGCTTTATATGGACAATCATCCCATTGTCCACTGTGAATACACTCTCTGATAACTTCGAGTTCAGGATCATGTTCAGATTCTCTTTCGACTTCCTTCGTTGTCACCGCACCTGGCGTTGACTGGACTGCCACAAAACGCACAAAGCTCTCTGCTTCTGTTTCCAACACAGAAGTTTCTCTCGGTTGATCATCCTTCAGCAATCTTGACAATGGATCTGCTATGTTGGACTTTCCTGCGATGTGGACTACCCTGTACTTGTACTGTTGAAGCCTCAGAACCCACCGCTCTATTCTCGCACATGGCTTAGATCTCGGTGAATAAATGACTTCAAGCGGTTTGTGATCAGTCACTAGATCAAACTCTATTCCATACAGGTACGCATGGAATCTTTCACAAGCCCACACAAGTCCAAGGGCTTCTTTTTCCGTCTGAGAGTATCTCCTTTCAACGTTACTTAACGAGCGGCTGGCATATGCTACTATCCTCGGGCCATCACCATGCACCTGCACCAGCACTGCTCCTAAGCCAACTGGACTGGCATCCGCTATGACTTTTGTCGGTGCATTTAGATCATAGTAGCCCAGGGTCTCTGCACTCATCAAGCTTTCCTTTAGCGACTTAAACGCTTGTCGCTGTTCATGACCAAATTGAAATGGCGTGTCCTTTCTGGTCAGCTTTCTCAGTGGATCTGCCAATGTAGCAAAGTTCGGAATGAACTTTGCGCAGTAGTTGACTAGCCCCAAGAAACTTCTCATCTCAGTTGCAGTCTGGGGTTCACGGGCCTCTGCAATTGCTTTCACCTTGGCCAATCCTGGGTTGAGTCCCTCGCTAGTCAGTCTGTGCCCCATGAAGTCCAACTCAGAGACACCAAACTTACACTTTTCTGCATTTGCAGTAAGTCCTGCGTCCCGCAGTCTGCCAAGCACCTGCTTCAACCTCTTGTCATGCTCTTTCTGGGTCGATGCATGCACAATGATGTCATCTGATATGTTCGCAGCTCCTTCTATCCCAGCTATCACTCTGTGTATCTCATATTGATAAATCTCTGGAGCAGCATTGATTCCGAACAACAGTCTCTTATAGCGGAACAACCCACAATGAGTGACAAAGGTTGTCACCTCTCTAGACTCCGGATGTAACTCCAGTTGGTGGTACCCCCACTTCAGGTCTATTTTCGAAAAGACCTTGCTAATCGACAGCTCCTGTAGGACTTCCTCAATAGTGGGAATGGGGTGACGTTCTCTTATGATTGCTTCGTTCACTCTACGCATATCGATACACAGTCTTATTTCATCATTTCTCTTTGGAACTATGACAACTGGGCTTACCCATGGCGTGGAGCGTTCAACTGGCTCAATGATGTCGAGATCGATCAATTCCGCAATCTTCATCTCGACCTTTTTTCTCAGTCCAAATGGAGTCCTTCGCACAGGCTGGGCCACTGGCTTCACCGTTTCATCCACTGCTAACCGCACCTGTCGGCCCTTCAACTTCCCAACTCCTTTGAAGACTGCTTCAAACTCCTGCTTTAAACCTGCATAACTCTGTACCGCATTTACATGTACAATTCCCACCTGGAGCACTCCCAGCTCTCTAGACGTATGTTTGCTCAGTAAAGGTTCTCCCTTTTCTTTAATGACAACAAACTCTGCAGTCGACTTCATCTTGCCAACTTCTACGGTGGCTGTGAAACATCCAACAGTTGTTAATGGTATATGTGATGTGTACGGATAAAGCCTCTTGGTACTCTTAGTAGATTTGCAGATGATTTTGTCCTTCTTCAGTTTCTCCCACAACATCTGATCTATTACATTGCAATCACTTCCCGAATCTACTATCACTGGGACTGTGACACCTCCAATGATTATTGGGACTTTCTCATGATCACCATTCACAGCAAATTGATAGTACCTCTGATCACGGCCACGGCTGTTGTCATCATCACTATCATTTCCGGGTTCACCTTCCACTTGGCGAACTCTATTCTTATACTTCTTTCCATCTCTGGACTTCCCATCTCTGAATTTTCCTCTCGCCTCACTTGTGCTCTTGGCCTTACTTTTGCACATTGTCGCAAAGTGGTTTTGGCCTCCACATTTCCGACAGATCTTTCCTTTGGCTGGACATGATGCATCCTTCCCAAAATGTCCTTTGTTCCCACATCGGTAGCATTCCAAATTCTTTTTTCTGTCATTCTCATACGATACTTGGTTCACTTGAACTTGTCCACCAGCTCTAGGCCTTTCTCTCTCTCTCAATGACATGGAGTTAAATTGACCTTCAACAGCTTCTAGAGCAGCAGCCATGGACAATGCATCATTTAACTTGAGCTCACCTCCTTTCTCCAGCATTCTCCTGCGAAGTTTATCAGCTCTACAATACTGAACTACTTGGTCAAGAATTTGGTTTTCTACATCCCCAGCTACGAAATTGCATCCAATAGCAACCTGTCGTAATTTGGTAACAAATTGGGCAACCGTTTCACCATCTTCCTGCTTTGTTTTCCTGAACAAATGTCTTTGAAACGTAGCATTAGGTTTGACAACATAATGAGCATTTAGGGCATCTGTGGCTTTTTGATACTCATTCCTCTCTCCTTTATTGGGAAGTGTTTTGAAAGTCTCCCTTACCACAGGCCCCGCAGTGTACAGCAACAGTGCTCTCCGTTGAGCCTCCTGGGCCGGCGTACATCCGTCCAGAAACAGGCCGCGACTATCGGCGTAGGCTTCGAACTCTTCAAGCCAAGCTTGCCACTTGCCGCTGACAATACTTGCACCACCCGTCGGATCGAAGTGTGGAACTCCTCGAAGCGCTAACAATTCCGCTCCAGCGAATGCCATGTTGAAACTTTTCCAGCTCGTAGCCACAGATTCAACATCCAAGAAACATTAATCCTCGTCGCCAATGTCACATATTAAGTGCAAACAAACTAACAAAGTAGTTGAATTCCATAAACCATAGTCTGGTGTTTATTCCCCGCACTGGGTATCAAGTCACGCGTATCGCATATACATCGCGCGCGCACATGCGATCTGACCTCCTGAGGTCACAGGTGTCACATTTGCATAATCTGATACATATTCATTATCATGACAAGCGCCAAACCACAGAATGTGGAAAGCCTGTCAAGAAAGGGTTAAAGATGAAGTTGAGTTCTGGTCATGCGATTGGATTGTGAAAGAATTGGTGTGGAATCGACCAGAAAAGGTTGATCATCTAGCATATAACTATTGGTGCGTATTGCAAGGTTCTGGAATCATAAAATTGATAGGAAATTTGGCCAAGTCTTGGTAAAGTTACAAACATTGACCTCACTGTACACAGGAAGATGTATATGGGACTACACAAACATGTGGCGTAAAAATCCTACCCCCCCCCCCCCGAGTTTTACGATAATACATGACATATTTAGAATATGAAGGCATTTGAGGAGCCATGCTTTTTAGGGAACATGTAATATCTGATGTTCTTCCACAATTGCCTAATAAGAATGATAACGCTCACAAATTATTTTTCACCTCTTCCCAGAACTCAACCTTCTCTCTAACGTTCACTGGTGCAGGTAATCACAAATAATACATGATTATTGAATAAAAATGAACTTAATGAAGTTTTCCATTGAGTGGATATACACAAAAAAAATGATTGCACACGTATGTAATATGTAATGTGTCTCAGCTGTCACGAACTGGCAATTAAGGTTTTAAAATGAGTTTCATCTACAATGAGGTACGTTTCTATTCATTTTAACCCATTAGCAACTAGAGATTCTGTAGAAAAGGCCTATGACTCACTGGAAGATGTTGCATTATTTGTTGTATTATGCAAGTTTAACCATATGTATTGTATACAAACTACATGATGCGTGCACGAATATAATTGTGACGCGCACGCATATCATTGTGACACGGCATATTGGTCTGCGCCAATAAACCTCTTACCCATGTGAGATGTGACTCTATAATCGTCTTCAAGATCCCACTTATTTGCAACCATAATCTACAGTGTGTTATATTTGACATTAGGCCATGTCCCATAACACAGCAATTATTGTTTTCATTTTGACAATGTTCTGAATAATATAAAACCGTGCGCTATTTTTCTATGCAGAATCGTACTGTAGACATTGTAAGGATTACGCACGTATAACATTATCATAGAAGAACCCAGAACGGATACTAAAGCGCATTGAAAACGAACGAAAACGGGCGGTTTAGTAAGTACAAGGAGGGGCAGTTTTGGGCGGTGTAGTCGCTAATGGGTTAATATACTTTCATAAATCACTCAATAATAAGACATCTTGTAATAAGGCACTTTTAGTACCAAAATAATGGCAAAATCATATTTGTTTGTAATAAAAACCTTGAGTTCCTTGAACAGTTTTATGTTATTCTTTATTGTGTTCATACTCATTATCCATAAGGCCATAGTTCGAAGTTTTTAAGGATGATTTTATACATTCTAGCTGTACACAAATTATTTATTTAGGTGATTGCATGGTACAAATAAAAGGAACATTCTACAACTCCTATATCTTACTGATACCAAAATAAAAGTTCTTGGTATCAGAAACAGAAAAAATATTTGAACAAATATATCCCGACTACCGAGAAAGTAAAATACATTTACATGCAACATAATAAGATATAAATCTAATTTATCTTTATAATTTGTGTATTACTTTGAGACAAAATGATCCTAGAATAAGCCCTATGTACAGCTAGATTAACATTCTTTTAGAATAGAATAAAGCATGAAGTTGCAGCATGGTTTCAAATTTGAAAGCTAGAACATCAATGATTTCATCACTAAATGATATCCCCTGGGGCAATATTCTGAAATGATGTTATTTTTTATGGAAGTGGAAATGATGTTAATTGACACAGCAACTCAAATTTTCGAGGAACCAACGCTTATACTTGTTGCTTGTGCTGATGCTTCTTTTAGCTTCACGCAATTGCAGCCAGATTTGCATAGACATGTACATGAGCCAATGACTCGTCCTAATTCTTATTTGTTATGATAATTTAACATCGTTTTACTAAACATAAAATATATCATCATTTCAGAATACGACTGGGCACTGATACATACAAATGTATCCTTACCATAAAGATATTTTCTTTGCATCCTTTAATTCTTTATATTCAGAACAGAAATGATTGCAACATAAAGTAGATACATATTTTTCTATATAGTTATACACCAGTGCATCGTTTCACAAAACTGTCATGATAACCACTAGTCCACCGACATCCCATTAAAATGTGTGCTAATTTCAATGCATGTTTTAATGGGATGTTGGTAAACTTTTACTTGTGAAAGTTTTGTGAAATGTGCCTGGGGCACTGATGCATACAATCGTATTCTTACAATAGAGACAAATTTGTAATCATTTCAATTCTTAATGTCCAGAACATCAATGATTGCATCACGCAGTAGATAAACATTCCTCTTTATAGTTACACATCAGCCTATTGAAATGCTTGCAAATTTTAATGCACATTTCAATGGAGTTTTGGCAAACCTGTACTTATCACAGTTTCCCGAAGCACTGCCCTGGGTACTGATAGGTACAAACGTACCCGTAAGATAGGAACAACATTTAGTTATCCTTTTAATTCTTAATATCCAGAACATCAATGACTGCATCACGTAAAAAGTAATATTCCTCTTTATAGTTGTACACTTGGGCACTGATACGTACAAACCGATCCTCACCATCATTACTCACAGCAACAGCCACACTATGCTTTTTCAAAATCTCATAAATCAAATCTTTATTGGCCTCATAAAGAGCTAGCTTGGGAGATGGAGGAAGTAGGACAAGACGCATAAATGGCGCCCTCAACTCCTCATCCCGGTCAACCCAGGTTGTGTTCCATGCCTTGGCCAACATCTCAGCTGCCCATTGGACGAGCAGAGAGTTGTAGGCTGTGATCCTCTCCTAATAAATGGAATCAAAAAAGCAAAAAGAGGGACAGAGAGAGGGAGAGTGGGAAAGTGAGAGGAAGAGAGAGAGAGAATCAAGATAATTAGGAAATACAAATTTAACAAGAGAGAAGAAAAAACAAGAGAAAGGGGTGAGATATAACATGGCATGAATTCATTGATTTTGAAATTACTGTACTATTATGATACCACTAATTCATTTTTGTATCGCATGATATGTACAATGTCACTTGAACTTCACAAAGTGCTTGAATATTACCTTTGGCCTGGCTTACTCCATTAAATTAGAAATCTAATATGTAATATTTAACCATCATCATAGAGGAGACGACAAGAAGATTTGGAGAATCGATGATACCTTCCCTTATATTTCTGAAGATCATCCAACCCAATTGAAAAGCAATCTGTGGGTCTTATTTTGGCAATATAAAATCCACTTTAGTACTGCATTATCTCTCCCCAAATCTTATCAATCTTATCCTCAATCGATGCCTATAGAGTGGTGAAGTGTGACGTCATCAAAATACTACTTTTAGAATTTCTCATTTTGAACTTCATTTTTCGAAAGAGCATCAAAAATAATGTCCAAATGTCAAAAACCAATCGAATATGTTAAGTATTGGCTGAGATATGACCATCTGAATGAATAGTTTTCCTATAAGAACTCAGTGTTATTTTGCTCTGGTTCATAACATTACGAACCACAGTAAATCAACACTGAGTTCCTACATTGGATCATAGTCAGATCGAGTAATGTGCGCCGGTTCATTAAACAGAATTCTCCAAGGTCAGAACCAGGTTACTGTTAACCAGGGCCCCATTTCACAAAACTTGTCATCAGTGACAAATGACAGTTTTTGTTATAAGCTACTGAAATCCTTGCTTCTGATTGGTTATCATCAGCTTTGACACTGATTTTTGTCATTTGTCATTGAAAAAATGCTTTGTGAAACAGGTCCCAGAACACATCCTCCAGGGACCCGTTTCACAAAGCCTTTTTTTTCAATAACATATGACAAAAATCAGTGACAAATCTGCTGATAACCAATCAGAAGCAAGGATTTCAGTAGCTTATAACAAAAATTGTCATTTGTCACTGATGACAAGTTTTGTGAAACACCCCCCAGCTCTCACGCTCAAACTCACCAATCCACCGAGGTAATAATGATAGTGAATGGCATGCTTGGCCGTGAAGTAAGGGATTGCATCCCTGGTCCCGATGTAATGGAAGCGATCTTGAAGATCTTGATCAAATGTATGATGGGATGAGATAGCGGTTCGGATCCAGCTCTGATGCTTGGGATGTACATAGAACAAGGCACATCCCCTAGGTGAATAAAGCCACTTGTGCAAGTTGCCTACAAAATTTAAGATGGAAAAATAGCATTAATTTAAAATTTGTAAAAAATTTAATGTTATTTTTGAGCAATCATCAGAGGAGGACACTGGCGCTATACAAGAAGACATCATCATTATCATCACCTAGAAACTAAGTCTGAAAAGATATGCCGGTGTCAAAAGTCAATTTTTACCTTAGAATATAAACTCTGTACAGAATAGTATAGGTCCAATAAAAGATCCTTGTGGCACATCTACATCGCCCACAAAGGACTGCAAGGCTTCGAAGGTCGGGTGACATCCAAATATAGATTCCTGTTGATGTGCAGGAATGCATACAACTCATATTTTGTTATTCAAACATCTAAATAATCTTAATATATTTCATAGAATTTAAAAAGGCTTTTCAAATAATTTCAAAGCAAATTTCACTAGCGCAAATTGGTACGCCTCACCATAGTAAAAGTCCGCCCCAAGTTCCTCCAACCGAAGAGGGAGCTGCCCCGGAGCATGAGCCCCATCGATAGCCACTATCACTCCACGACTGTGACAGATCTCGATCAGTTCCTTGATTGGCAACAAGAGGGCCGAGAAGGACGCAATGTGATCCAGCATGGCAATCTTGATCCTGGGGTTCTCGTCGAGGGCACGGGTGTGGAGATCGATGATCTCCTTGGCTGTCGTCTGGATTGGGATCTCAACGGACACAGTGCTGACATCTGATAGGTACATGACAGGTTTGATAGGCATACAAAATATTTCCTTTGTCATCAGTTGGTCACAGAAGCACCTCCAGAAGGATTTTTCTTTTCAAAACATGCTTGATCTGAATTCCCTAAACATATTGTCAAATGATGGTTAAAATATATGACTTAACATTTTTTTTTTTAAAGATTACTGAAGATGAGCAGCCTTATCTTCATGCTTTGCAAAGTAATCATACCATTTTGGGAGGGGGTAGGTGAAATATTTATTTGGTCATCAAAGAAAGTATTTGTCACTGTACAAAAGAGGTTTCAAAGTATACCCAGTTTTCTTGAACCTTGTGTCAAATGATGCCTAAGACTTGAATAAGAGTCATGGAACTGAGAACTGAGATCTTCATGCCTTACAAATGTATCACTAAGTTGTTGAATCATGGCTCCCACTCTTTTTGTTAAATTCTTCTTGACTTCTTCCTATTGCACATGAAAAGGAAGGCCAATGCACACATCAGTAGCCTACAGTCTATCCTTTTGACTTTTGACTCCTTTCTCATTTCCCAAGGTTTAACCCTTGCAGGGCAGGATATATTTTTAGAGCTAAGTTGATCATACGTTGTTCTTCAAATTGGCAACAATAAGTTTTTCTATTATTGCTACATTGTTAAAATGAAACATCATGTTTCTGAAAACAATAAAAATGGGCGAGAATGTTGTCCAAAGTTGAAACATATCAAATTTTATATTTCATTACTACATCTACTTTTAGTAGTACAATCTACTGCATGTAAATTGATGAGTTGAATTTGAAAGTGTTACCTTGATTGAGATTGGTAACAAATTTCAATGTCTTCAGCACAGCCCCATAGGTATGATTTGTCACCAAGATCTGGTCACCAGCACTGAACTTGAAGGATTTCACGATGCTGTTTGTTGCTGAAATATTGACAAGGAAGAAAAGTAAAATCACAAATTTGTGCCACCTACATGTAGCAAGCAAGCAACAATAAAAAGACATTTGCAGTTCGCACTTCATAAAAGTATAATTTAAGTATTAACCCTTGCAGGAAAAGATTTATTTTTAGGGCTAAATTGATCACATATTATTCTTCAAATTGGCAAAAATTATAATAACAGTAATGTAAAACAACATGCCATGGAGCACCAAGTGTAGCACCTGTGATTCTGTCACAAAATCAATGTTTTTGTCACCAATCAATCCCACCAATTGATTTTGTCACAAAAACAATCTCAGCAATTGATTTTGTCACAAAAGCAATATCACCTGTTGATTTTGTCATGAAAGCAAAATAGATTTTGTCACAAGATTACTCCCAAGAATGATTCCATGGACAAAATGACCTCCTAGACCGATTCCGTGAACAAAATCACTACCCCATAAAGTTGGAAAGTTGCCAAAATTGCAAAGTTTGATAATAAACAATGTTTTTGAATATCTCAGCATGGTGCCAATTTAAGGATTTTAAAGCTTGTGTTTCCTTTTTTTTAATTCCCGGCTTCACAAGAAAATTGAGCCATGAAACAAAAACAGAAAAAGGTAATTTGTACAAAATTGTAAAAACCCTCCAAGACGACTACTGGAAATGTATTCATGAAGCACTTCCACCACACTGGCAGTGATTACATGTATTCTAAAATACTCAGTGTTTAAATGAACTTTGCTAACTGTGTGCTAACTATAAACTGGTCTGCTTCGATACTAACCAGTCGTAACGTTTTCAACTAAGACCAGATTCTCCGGCTTCGCGCACACAAACTCGGCAACGTTCTTGACCGCATCCTTGTACATGTCCTGTCTACGGAAGCGACACCACATCTCAGGATTGGATTCCCGTTCATCCATCATTCTGAAAAATATGGAACATCATCATACATTCAATTATTTTGCCTAATGAGTCTATACCCTCAAGTCAAATAGACCAGCATGTTTGAGTAGGGAGATGGCAATTATAACAGAAAAATAATGTTTGAACACGACAAATGTGAGAGTTATCCACATCTACGTCACAATCCACTACCCAAACTGCCAATTTGAGATTCACATAGACTTAAAGTGATGTCATATTTCAAACATTCATAACTTTCTTATTATGGGTCCTGTTTATTTCAAACTTTTGACTTTCTGTTTCTCTCATTTTTCTGCTTTCAAACAAATGAACTTATTACAAGGGTTGGATTGCCCTTTAAAGTTGACAGCTGTTTCCTTACTCCCACAGGTCACTGGCAAGTCAGGAAATGCAGTGACTAAGAACAGATGTGAATGTAGCACAGGAACTTTGCACACATGTAGTATCAAATGGCAATATATGCCTGGGTATCTGAGTTTAACTCTTTACTGTTTGGCAACGTTTTTAGCACTGGACTGCCACAAAAACTGATTTACTAACATATATCTAAATTCACAGATGTATCTTTCCTGGGGACCTAGTGATGAGCTATTCTATATAACCTGTTTTGAATGAACTATAATACTCGGAATCCAGTCTGCAACCATTATTTATTGCTAAATTGGGCAAGCCTCAGGTTTTCAAGAACAACATTTGTTTCAAAATCATGCATACAAATTTGGATACCGGTATGTTAGTAAACCAGTATTTTAAAAAATGTGAGTAAAGTTCACTTTTGTAGTCAGCTGCAGAGTTGAACAAATGAGAAAAAAGAGTAGAAGTTCCTAGATGAACAATGCAGAAAACAAGATCAATTAGAAAACAAACCCAAAGTGAAGTGGTTTAATTTCAACTTTCTAAAAACTGAAAACTCTTGAGATGACTAAAGCAAGTTTTGAATTCCTTCCCTGTACTATGGGTGGCAAAACCTGCCCCCAAAACTCAAATCTTGTAAAATGTGTTTAAATTACGAATGGCCCTCCTCAGCATCTCTTAAACTTTATTCATGTACAGCATACTTGATTTCTAAGTTTTAAAAATGAAGCAAATAATAAGAATGCACAATATTTTTGGTCTTGACCTCCGATAATTATCTTAAAAGCTTGGTAACACATTTTTTTATTCCCTTGAATATGGTTTCTCTCTGTATTAAACTAGAGGAACCTGTACATTAAAGGCCCACTGCACTACTTGTAGCTACTTGCGCCCTCTATATAACAAACAATGCATAATCGGTGACCATTGGTCCCCCATGATCCTCTTTTTCTTATGTTAACTGAGAGCTGAGTTGATGAGATAATCACCTGTCCAGTGACCTTGCAGGGCAGTCTAATCCCTCCTGTAAACTACGGCAGATAAGCTTTAAGACCACCTGGCTATTAAGACCACTTTCTTTTCATGCCTGCCTTGAGCGGTCTTTATATATACAGGTTTTCACTTCACAAACCTTTTCTGTAATTCCTTCCCTGTACTATGGGTGGCAAAACGTGCCCCCAAAACTCAAACGTTGTAAAATGTGTTTAAATTACGAATGGCCCTCCTCAGCACCTCTTAATCTTCATTCATGTACAGCATACTTGATTTCTAAGTTTTAAAAATCAAGCAAATAATAAGAATGCACAATTTTGTTGGTCTTGACCTCCGATAATTATCTTAAAAGCTTGGTAACACATTTTTTTATTCCATTGAATATGGTTTCTCTCTGTATTACACTAAAGGAACCTGTACATTAAAGGCCCACTGCACTACTTGTAGCTACTTGCGCCCTCTATATAACAAACAATGCATAATCGGTGACCATTGGTCCCCCATGATCCTCTTTTTCTTATGTTAACTGAGAGCTGAGTTGATGAGATAACCACCTGTCCAGTGACCTTGCAGGGCAGTCTAATCCCTCCTGTAAACTACGGCAGATAAGCTTTAAGACCACCTGGCTATTAAGACCACTTTCTTTTCATGCCTGCCTTGAGCGGTCTTTATATATATACAGGTTTTCACTTCACAAACCTTTTCTGTAATTCCTTCCCTGTACTATGGGTGGCAAAACGTGCCCCCAAATCTCAAACATTGTAAAATGTGTTTAAATTACGAATGGCCCTCCTCAGCACCTCTTAATCTTCATTCATGTACAGCATACTTGATTTCTAAGTTTTAAAAATCAAGCAAATAATAAGAATGCACAATTTTGTTGGTCTTGACCTCCGATAATTATCTTAAAAGCTTGGTTACACATTTTCTTATTCCCTTGAATATGGTTTCTCTCTGTACTAAACTAAAGGAACCTGTAAATTAAGACCACCTGGCTATAAAGACCCCTTTCTTTTCATGCCTGCCTTGAGCGATCTTTATATACAGGTTTTCACTTCACAAACCTTTTCTGTGCTTTGAGCACTCTCTGCGGAACCCCGCCATAAGAGCCATTATTCAATGGATGGAGATTTTCAACAAGAGAGTATTCCCGATCACGCAGGCTCTTTCCAAGTTCTGGCAAAGCATCACTTTCACAAACATCAGTAGTCTTCTCTTCCTGCTCATCTCCCGTTGCCCATGATGCAAGTCGTCTCAGAATCTCGTAGACGACCACAGATGCACAGGCAGAGATGGCGGCTACAGCCACAGTGCATTTCCTTTGAGACATCCCGTTTCACTTGGATTATGAAATTCCCTAAAAGAAAAGAACATGAAATTGTGTTTTGTAGGATTTACTACTTTTTCAGAACTTCAGAACAGCCCGCCAAACAAGTAGTACGGTAAGCCTAAAAATTCTGACTATTAACACTGACTTTTAGGGCCTAAATAGTCAGCTAGTTAGTGAGTCGGGCTAACTCGGGTAGTCCCGTGGGCCGAGTTAGCCCGGATTCGCTAGTAGTAATCCTATAATAATGGTGATATCAATATCATAAACCTTTTCATAAACCACCAAGCCGGCAACGTAACTTCAACTGTCTCAAGTTTATTTGGCTAAACCAAGGAGTTACTACACTAGGAGTGGGGACTGGATTAGGGTCAAACGACCCATCCTGTATGCCGCGCTCCCCAAGCGACCATTCCACTAAATTGGATTAATGCCGCCTGGTCGCACCGGTCGTAAATAACATTACATGGCGCATGCGCAAGGTCGGTTAATCAGCCGGAACCGCTGGCATGTGCGGTGCATTGTAGGATATGTTTACAGCTTTCTCGCGTGACGATTACTATTTGGAAGATGACTGATGACTATTCAGCGGCTGACTGAGTCGTTGCGAAATTTTCCCTCAAAAACTAGACAAAATAAAATATGTGCTCTTACACCCACCCCCCCCCCCCCTCCCCCCACCTTTAAATTGTAAACATAAATGTAAACATCTAGGCATTACCATCGATAATATGCAGGGAGGTGCTCCCTGACATTACCAGTAATAATAATATTAATTTAATAATAGTAATATTTAATTTTTATAGGTATAGCGCTTAATACAAATGTCTCTAAGCGCTTTACAAATATACTATTACCCCAGCCATTGGATCAATTATCATTAGACTATTTATATACAAATAGACCTAGATCTAATTGCATATTTGACAACACAATCAACATCATTAATCGCCACAAAAGTCAAAGACAATCAATAGACATCACTAGAGTCTAGACATCACAATGGATTTGTAATTGTATTAGAACAGTTGTTTAATAATCATTAAATATAATCCTAACTATCCGCCAAGCTTAGCGCTTATAATTATATGCATGTCATCTCATTCATGCCCTCCCGGCCCAGCTAGCAGCTATAGTTCCTCAACTCGTCCAACACGCACAATAATACCGCCAGGTGAACTGAAACAAGTAACTCCTTGACTGAAACCACACACCAATATATATTAGTGGGACAATAGAAAAATAGTGACACAGCAGATGTTAACAGGTTTCCAATAGGTCATCACAATAACAAGAACGGCCAAGATCGGTGGAGTCATACATCAAAATAAAGAAGAAAATCTCATTTGTCTGCCAAAAAAATGATTTTCATCTGGGGTAGTCTGGGTCTACCACTAATATTACATTGAAATATGAATATAAATGGAACAAAATAAGGACATTTTTCAACAACAATCAGGTCAAAACTCAGCTTGTCGTTTGCCGATTTTCGAGATCTTTGTACCAATCGAGAGCTGAATTCTTAGACTACCACGACATCAGAGTGTGTGTCGCATATGATGAAGCTATCGACATGTGTATAGAGCTAGTCTAGATAAACCACCTATATATTATGACTGGACTGTCGATGTTTCCTCCTAGAGAGGGCCAGTTTAGCACGGCATCGCGCATGGCCATGGGACATAAAAGTCCGGAGATCGAGACCAGGGTGACCTCGTTGCGTAAGAGGTCGTTTTGTTTTTCGTTGGACCCCTAATCCCTCATAATCCCGCTCTGAGTGATAAGAAAAGCCCTAAGGGCAGAGTGTTCACTCCTAGTGTAGTAACTCCTTGGCTAAACTAAACTTGTCAGCACTGCACTGTGCATGCATGTGCACTACAGTCATGCCACATGATGCCCTCGCGTTCGCCGCCAATGCAGGCCAGACTCAATACGCATTTAGCATTGACTGCAAAATGTATATTATTTAACTACATTTTTGTACAATTTTCCATTTAAATGGTACCTGTTATTAGTTATATATATCCTCAGAAGTAACCTACCTTTTTAATTTGTCACGTTCGCAGTGATGTTTACTTTTAGTAGATCTAGGGCTCTAGGCCTACCTATTTACTTCTTTTGTCAACAATTAAAATCACGTGATGACTAGCATGTCACCTGACCTAGTTCCTATTTGGGTAGGTTACCATTTGGGTAGGGTCGATCGGCTCCTCTACTAAGAGGCTAACGAACGAAAGAGAGAAATTTTTGGTATCATGCGTGCTCACCACAGAATTTCTTCTATTTCAAGAACAAGAAGAAAAAGAAAAGGAGGATCAGAAAAGGGAGAGGAAGAAGAAGAAGAAGAAGAAGAAGAAGAAGAAGAAGAACTTAAGAAGAAGAAGAAGAAAGAAGAAGAAGAAGAAGAAGAAAAAGAAGAAAAAGAAGAAGGAGAAGAAGAAGAAGAAGAAGAAGAAGAAGAAGAAGAAGAAAAAGAAGAAGAAGAAGAAGAAAAAGAAGAAGAAGAAGAAGAAGCTTGAAAGAGAAGAAGAAGGAGAAGACGCGGAAAAAGAAGAAGAGCAAGCGTGAAAAAGAAGAATAAGAAGAGATCGAAGAAGAAGAAGAAGAAGGAGAAGAAGAAGGAGAAGAAGAAGAAGAAGAAGAAGAAGAAGAAGAAGAAGAAGAAGAAGAAGAAGAAGAAGAAGAAGAAAGAAAAAGAAGAAGAAGAAGAGAAGAATGAGAAGGAAAGGAAGAAGAAGAAGAATATGGATAAGAAACATGCGTTTTTTACTATTAAATATATATTTTATTTGCCTTATCCAACGTACACGATAAAATGTAACTTGTGACAGAGTACATAATAGCAACAGTAAAGTTCATATAATACATTTTTGTAAAATATAAAGACGAGGAAGATTAACGCTTAGCTTGTAGAAGTCAAGCCCCTCAATTACAGCAGTATCATTAAAAAAATAATAAGCAGCCTAGCTGGTTATATAATAAAGTAACAAAATAATATAAGAAATGTTCGTCAAAAGCGCTTGAGTGCTTAACAAATAACTATAAACATGGTTTAACTGAATCATGAAAAAAGGTGGGGAGAAGAGACTTAGTACAAAGGAGAGTGATCAAACATTCAGGATATAGAAATGGAAAGAGCTAGGGGTGAAAAAGGAAGAGGAAGAGGAAGAGGTAGAGAGAGAGAGAGAGAGAGAGAGAGAAAGAGAGAGAGAGAGAGAGAGAGAGAGAGAGGGGGGGGGGACATATTTACACTGAAATTGTGTCCCTCTGCTCTTTCCTCTCTGAAGGTTTCAGAGGAAAAAAAGGAAAAAAAGGAAAAAATTATAAAAGCTGTCTATAGGCGAGAAAGGGAATATGAAATAGGAAAATGTGAGTCGGCAGTTGCTATATACCAGGCGCGTCGCCAGGGGGGGGGGGCGTGCCAAAAACGCCGGCCAAAGAGAAAGAGAGAGAGAGGGGGAAGAGATAGAGAGAGAGAGAGAGAGAGAGAGAGAGAGAGAGAGAGAGAGAGAGAGAGTAAAAGTAAGAGGACGTAGAAAGAAAAAAGAGTAGACAAAGAAACATGACAAAGAGACAACAGATATTCATCAGAATCATTTGATTAATTGTTTGTAAAATCTCAAAAATGTCGATGGGTCTTCTAGAGGCGACGGACCCGGAGGACAGGAGGCACAGTGCCCCCACAAACTTTTTCAAATACCCCTGAAGTGCCCCTTTTTACATAGGAAAATGCCCCCTTTTACTTTTTAAACGTGCCCCTTATCATTATCTCTGATAAGATTACAGCCTTTTGGAATGCGCTACGCAGAAGAGTGACTGATTTTAATCCCGATTATTTTCTTACAGGCAAAATCATTTTATTTAGAATTGCCGAACCAAAAAGTCAAGCCACCTCAGATTTTAATTTTCTTATTTTACTTGGTAAACAGTTCATTCTACGTTGTAAATATCAAGAGAGTGTACCTAGTTTGAAACAATTCAATAATTATATTTTGTCTTATAAATCCGCTGAAGAAGCTATTGCAAAAAAGAAAAACAAATTTGAGAAGCATATGGCAAAGTGGCAAAACATCAACAAGTATTTCCGTGTTGCATAATGATAATGTTATATATTATGTGCAAAACGTTTCAGGGGATAGATTTATTTGTTTTTGTTACATTTTTTTTGTTTTATTCATGTTGTAGTGTATTTGATGTACTATGTTCTCTTATGTAATAGAAAAGGTCAGATTATATCATGCGTTATGCCCCGGCGGTGCAGCCGGGCCGACTACGGACCGGCGGGCCGGGGGGGGAGAGAGGGGCTATAAATGTTCTTTACTTTTTGGCCTCTCTCTTTCCATTTAGTGTCGGATCTGGTGGTCGTATCGTCTGTGCGGCCGGGTAGTATCATGCTATGTTTTTTTAATGTTTCACACTGATATGTGAAACCGGCAATTGTAAGTGTGAAACAATATGATTATTCATTATTTTTGTGCTAAACGATGAAACGCATATTTTGTAAATCATTGTGCTTTCTGACCAATAAAACTTATCAAGATAAAAAAAAAAATATCTCTGATAACTTGCATCTATTAAAATCTGAAAGGTGCCCCTTTCCCTAACAGGCGCCCATTTTCCTTTGTAAAATGTGCCCCGGCTATTCATCTCATGTGAGCGCCCTTTGCAGGTACAAGACGTTCCTCTTACCACATCTGATAAGTGACCCTTATATTTTGACAAGTGCCTCTTTTCCTTTTTATTCCCCTTTTTGCATTCTTATAATTGTCCCCGTTTTCATCTCCGGTGAGTGCTCTTATTCACATTTGAGAGGTGTCCTCTTTATTTTGTGAAATAAGGGCTCCTTTTCATCACTGATAAGTGCCCTTTTTATAATTTTGACAAATGCTCCCTTTCAATTTTTAATAAGTACCATTTTCCTTCTGATAATTGCCCCTTTTTCTTTCAGTAATAAGTGCCCCTTTTCTGTTCTCATAAGTGCCCCTTTTCATTTCTGGTGAGCGCCCTTAATCAATTGCGAGAAGTGCCCCATTTTTACCTCAAATGATTCCCCTTTTCTTCATTCTAATAAGTGTCCTTTTCCCATTTGGATAAAAAGCCCCCTTTTCCTTTTGCCGTAAAATGTATTCCTAATCTAAAGCGCCCAAGAGCAACTTTGTCTTTAATATCACCCAAAGCTCGTTCGCTACGCTCGCTCGCATTTAAAGTTGATATAGTATAATTTTGTTTCTTATCAAAGGTCTTTCCATTCTTTCATGATGAGATGTACTTAAAACCCTATCAGAATTGTGTTTTCCATCTTTATAGGATGCATTTTTTTTTTTGCGACCTCATATATCCTTACAACTTTACTCAATCGCTCGCAAATGAATTTCAGACCATCTCACCTAACTGCAAAGTATTATATGCTTCAGTAATATTTTTGACCATGTAGAGTGAGAAAAAATATTGAAATCATCGCTGCATGTAGTCATTGTGTGTAGGGTATATATCACTCTCTAAAAGAAAGGAAAACAAATTGCTTTGAGGTTTCCTTTGGTAGGTGCCCTTTTTTGTTGGTGCCCCCAGGCGCGGATCCAGGATTTCTTAGAGAAGGGGGCCCAACTTCTTTTGTTTTGCTCCTGAAAATTTGAAAATCGCGCCGGCCGAAAAGTCGCTCAGTGGGGGGGGGGGGGGGTAGTGAGCACTATTTTTTTTTGGGTCCTCGAAATTTTTTCATTTGCTTCCCCCCCCCAAAAGGTAAAAATCACGTGATTTTACATGATTTTTTTTCTCAAGGGGGGGGTGCCGGGCCCCCGGGACCCCCCCCCCCCCTGGATCCGCCACTGGGTGCCCCCCCCCCAACTTTGAAAGAAGCTTCTCCGCCTCTGGGTTTTTTTCGGAGCGATATCCATAGAATGATGTTACATTGGCAAACGTGTTTGAGAAGTTGCATGACATTTCATTTATTGCGATTGAGTAAAGTGGCATAAAACAATTATTACTACTTAATCATTAATGCAACGAAAATGTTTATGCTCTAATATGGCCGGGGGGGGGGGTACTCGCCTAATACGGTATAAGGGTACCGCTCTAATTAATGGGTTACTTATTTGCAAAAATCCCTAAAGATGGGGTACTGATTTTGTGCTGCAAAATTCTTCAGTGCTCCGCTTTTCAGATCTTTGCCACATTGGTAAATATTTTCTTCAAGTTGATATCTTACCCATTACTTGCTTAAGTGAAAATTCCAGATGCAAAATCCCGCAAAAAGAATTGAAATCAATTCGCTTTTTCATCCAAAGAGGCTCGCCGATAAACGCTCAGATTATCAATCATTAAGTAGAATACGGCGAAAATTAAACATTGGTTGCGTTTTGAATGGAAGCCCCTAATAACAGGTAAAAAAAATTCCCGAAAGACCCTTAAATGGGTATGGGTTTAGACGCTTAAGCCGCACACCCCCGTCCAAACCAAATCAGAATCCCCCCCCCCTACACACACACACACACACGCACACACAAACGACAGCTATACATATAAAATATATATATATATATAGGGCCAATATGTTGTAAATATATTGATAATTCTGTTTTCACGTCACTGGTGTTTTTATCGAAATAAAACAAACAAAAACCAAAATTCCACCCAACTGCCCCAATTTTTGAAAAGATAGATCTATTGAATTGAATTGAAAATTTATTGTCCCTTTCGGGAAATTCTTTTGTCACTGGTTTACAGTCTTTGTACATATATACATAATACAAGAACAATACATAATACAATAATTATCAAATGTACATCGTTACAAACAGGCGCGGATCCAGGATTTCTTAAGGGAGGGGGCCCAACTTTTTTTTTTTTTTTTTTGCGCCCGAAAATTTGAAAATCGCGCCGGCCGAAAAGTCGCTCAGTGGGGGGGGGGGGGGGGGGGGGGGGGGGGGGGGGGGGACATTTTTTTTTTTTTTTTTTTTTTTGGAGTTCCAAAAAAATCACAACGACTAAGCCAGCTGAAAAGTCGCTCTGGGGGGGGGGGGGGGGGGGGGGGGGGGGGGGGGGGGGGGTGGGGGGGGGGGGGGGGGGGGGTTAATAAGCACAATTTTTTTTTTGGTCCTCGAAAATTTTAAAATTTGCACCCCCCCCCCCCCCCCCTTGAACGCCAGGGGGGGGGGGGGGGCCAACCCCCAAAAAGGTAAAAAATCGCGTGATTTTGCATGATTTTTTTCTCAAGGGGGGGGGGGGGCGGGCCCCCGGGGCCCCCCCACCCCTGGATCCGCCACTGGTTACAAACGTAGTTACATTCTGAAAATAATTGTTGCATTGGAAACGGAACAAACGATACATGAAAACATGGCATTCCAGTGTGAAAAATTCGAACATTAAGCTTGCTGTTTATTTGAGAATAGGTGAGTTTAATATTATGAGCTTAATATATTTCATTTTGAAAGTGAAAGTTTTGTCAATAAATGCTGTCGATACTGTTCATTTCTATATTACACTTACACATACATTTTGTTATATACTACAACACTCCCCAAAGTAGTATTCAGGAGATTCCCCCCCCCCCCCCCCTGCCTATAGGTTTCCCCATGCTTCGAGTGGCCGTATACGTAGCTAGCGTCGGTGAAGCTTTTCTTCACACACCTAATCGGAGATGAAGGTAGCCCATCCAATGTGTAAAAATTGCCAATTTGATAAGTGTAAGGATCGCATTGTACACATACAACCGCTATACTACACACACGCAATATATTCTTTGTGTATTGTATCCGTCAGGCATGATCAATGCAACGATGGCTGGCTACCAATTAAAATAGGCATGGTGGTCGGATATAATGAGAGTAGATGATGGAGGGGGGGGGGGGGGGGTAAAGCGCAGTACTTAGGGGCAAATCAAAGAATTATACTAAGACCTCACCTCATGTATGTTAGAAATTAAAAAGTTATTATCTTCTTTTGAATTGCAATATATCCCCGCACCATAAGTCATGCATGAATGTTATTTGTCATATGTTATATATTTGAAAGGTGGTACACGATTCAAGCTCTATTTGCTTATGTTTCATCACGTACCTTTGTGTGTTCTTTCTTCAAACTGTATATTAGTTGCAACGTGTCTATGATAAATCATTGTTATATTCTTTTTCATGTAAAGTCAATTCAAATGGATTGTAAAATTGAAATGATTTGTATATTATTTTATATCATTTTTCATGTGATGTTAACTTCAATGAATTGTGAAATTGTGAACATGCATGCATGCATAAATAAATAAATAAATAAATAAATATGCCTTCTCTGGAAAAGGCCGGGGCATTGACTCTTTAAATACCAATCACAGAAACTATTCACCATTATGTCAAGGTCATGTACATATTTTCTATGGATATATTTTTTAATTCTCAACTCTTTACCACTAGCGTCATGTACATTGTCTATGGATAAAGTAGAATATTAACTCTTCACCACCCTACGCTAACTTATCACCCCCTAGCGCCATGTACATTGTCTATGGATAAGCTGGAATATTATAACTCTTCACCACCCTACGCTAACTTTTCACCACCCTATATAGCGCCATGTACATAGTCTATAAACTGGAATATTAACTCTTTACCGTGTTAGTTTGTGTTAGTTATGCCTATGCCTTTACGGTGACCATAATGGTAGGAATATTCCCCAGCAGAGGCCGCACTCCTGGGGGAGTAGGGGCACAGTGCCCCTCCCCCCACTTTTTCAAGCACCCGAAAAGTGCCCCTTTTTACATAGGAATAGTGCTCCTTTTACTCTGATAAGTGCCCTTTTATTTGACACGTGCCCCTTTTCCTTCGACAAGTTCCCATTTTCCATTGCAATAAGTGTCCATTTTCCATTCTCGTAAGTGCCCTCTTTAATCTCTAGTACTAGGGTAGATGTGGAGAATTGGAGACCCTTAAGCACATTTCCATAATTTACAAAACATGAAAAATGTTACACATACAGAAAGTTTTGTTTACTCTTTAGTAACTTCTTCTCTTTATTGGGAAACAAAATTGTGGTCATGATGTAACTGATTAATAACATAAAAATAATTATGACGTCATCACCAAAGGTCTCTCATTACCAACATGCGTAGGTAATAAGGGACAGTTACAAATCAAGACATTTCAAATCAAGACATCAAGACAAAAATGGAATTGTTATAGTTAGTTCAAACACTTTTTGAAAGAGATACAAGCAGCCAATGAACTTACTGTAATTTTGAAACGATTTTGAAAGAAGAAATTAATCCCATGTTATCCGCTTGTTATGCTTTATAATTCATTGATATCACAGTATATAACATATTGCAATTTAGTATTGGCCACCAGCGCCAAAATCAAAATCAACTCTATTTATTTATTGCAAAAGAAAGCCCTTCGTATTATGTACTGGTTCACCATTATTTATCGCACACAAGTCCAATATTTTACAAACTGAAAACCCTTACAGTATTCGACATAAATTCGCTACAATGTTTACTGATCATGTTTAAGTATTTAAAAAATATGCTCCCTCTTTCATTTCAAAACTTTTACACTATGAATAAAGCTATTCACTCTTACCCTACTAGTAATTCCTCAAATTTTCATCTAGTGTACTCGAAATAAATCATAAGACACCATGGTCCTGACCTATGGAACTTTCCTCCAGAATCTATTAAATCATGTTGCTCCCTCTCAGGGCCGTAGCCAGAGTTTGATGTTTAGGGGGGGGGGGGGACACATACATGTAGTTGATCGACGTTCTGGGGAGGGGTCTAAACAATTTCAATTTTTTTTGGGGGGGGTGGGCACGTGCCCCCCCCCCCCCCCCCGTGGCTACGGGCCTGCTCACTCTACTCATTTAAGGCCAAAGTTAAAACGATGTTATTATCAGAATACTCAAGGTAGAATTTCTGTGTCAACTATTCATTGTTTATCATGTCATCTCTTCTTTCATTCGAATCATTATCATCATCATCATCATCGTCTTCATCATCATCATCATCCTCATCTGCATTGTCAATATCACCATCATCGAAATTGTATTTTCAATTACCTATCCGTATCTGCTTAATATGTGTCAATGTATTCATGAGTTTTTGTCTGGGGTTGTCGTTTTATCAAGCAATCTGCTTACAATGACAGTCCTTCTTCCGCAAATAATTGTTTCATGTTTTATAATGTTTGAGGAAACTTAGTATTTATGACATTTTATATAATATATATATATATATATATGTATTTGCTAATTTATGATTCATTGTCAGAAAAATACTTATTGTACTTATATTATTATTGTTATCGAAAAACTGTATGATTACACGAATGCAGAAGAAAATATAATAAAATCAAAATATACTTAAGACCTTAAAGGTCTTTTCAGTCTTCCGTTATGAAAATGTAATTATAACCCTATCAGGATTGGGTTTTTTCCTCTTTATAAGATGTAATTTTTCGCACTGCGACCTCACAAATCTTAACACTTTTCCTCGTTTGCAAATAAATGTTCAGACCATCACACCCAACTGCAAAGCATGATGCATTATGCAATATCTTGTATGGGTATAAAGTGAAACAAATATTGAAATCATCCCTGATAATGTAAACACAATGTAGGGGTATATACCGAAGTCTAAACAATGTCCAAGGGTGTCGATTTGTATCCGTGGTTGGGGGGATGATAGGTGCCAAGATATTTTCTGCAATGGATCAAAGCAACCAAGAGGTAAAGCGTGTGGGCAGGTTGCACCCCCTCCCCAAGCGCGTCGTAGCAAGGATTCATTTTAGGGGGGCGGTAGGTAGTGAGCACGCAAAGCGTGCGATGCGCAAATCTTACAGAGCGCGCGAAGCGCGCTCCTAGGGGGTTGGGTGCAGGGAGGAGTTTCCCTCTGGCCCTCTCCCCCGCGAAGTGCAGAAGCTTTGACGTTTCATTAAATTATTAGATAAAGAAGACGATTCGATGTACATTCTCGACTCTTAATCCTTAATGTTTGAATCAAGTTCCCCTTCCTCCGCGCGTAGCGCGGAAGCTCTGACGTCTCATTAGATTATTAAAGAAAGAAGACGATTTGATGTACCATTCTCGACTTTTAATCTTGTCTGAATTCAGTTCCCCCCCCCCTCCCGCGCGAAACGCGGAAGCTTTACCGTTCGTTAAATTATTAGAGAAAGAAGACGATTCGTTGTACTGTTCTCTATATTAATCCTTGTCTAAATTCAGTTTCCCCACCCCCTCCCGCGCGAAGCGCGGAAGCTTGACGTTTCAATAAATTATTACTCTTAATCTTTGTCTGTATTCATTTTCGCCCATCGAGCGCTAAGCGCGGAAGCTTTACCGTTTCATTAAATTATTAGATAAGGAAGACGATTCGTTGTATCGTGTCCTTGTCTGAATTCAGTTTTCCCCCTCCAACAAGAAGCGCGCAAGCCTTGACGTTTCACTAAATTTTTAGAGAAAGAAGATGATTCGTTGTACTGTTCTCTATATTAATCCTTGTCTGAATTCAGTTTCCCCACATGATGTACGTACGGAACGTTCGTTCGCAAATCGTTGCATGCACAGCCCGAGTGGTGGTTAGCATGGGTTATCTCCCGGCAGTGCTTGTCGCAATAGCTCCCGCAATAGCTTCCGGAAGGGAATTGTATACTAACTGTTAATGTTAACGGCCGCTAATTAGGCCCATTAGTGACTATACAAAATATATGCTTCCTTGATGGTCATCTTGCAAGTAATAACCATTAACTTCTCTCATCATTAATTTTTTCTTATTTTTTTTCTTTGAGGGTGAATTATTGGGGGATGATTGTACAGGCCACCCCCCCCACCTGAAATATTGGGGGGATATATCCCCCATCCCCCCCCTCCCCCCGGGATCGACACCATGACAATGTTATTTCTTTTGAGATTCCCTTTGTAGCCTAGGTGTTTTTTCTTTAGAAAGTGTCCTTTTTTCTTGGTGCCCCGCCCCCCGCCCCCACTTTGAAGTCGCTCGGCCGCCCCTTTTCCCAGTGAGTGGAGACTACAAACTTGCGATTGATTGGAGGACTTACGATTGATTTGGATCAATCGTAACTCTATAAGACGGGGACAACTAAGCTCTCATGAAATTCTCACAATGATACACATCTGAAGTTTGAAAACAATATTAAGACTGCGGACACCAGAATATTTCGAAAACTAATAAACATTTATTGAGAAATTACAGGAAATGCCAATGCATATATGACTTTTTTTTCCTTTCAATTCTATTTTCTCTTCTTCGTTCTCGTAGACATAGCCTCTACGGTAATACATGGCAACATTAGAATAAAGAATCATTACTAGTACTATATAGATCAGGCGCGCCGGAAACAGTTGGGAGGGGGGGGGGGGGTTTGGGGTGGCAAACATTCCAGGGGGCTCACCTTCCAGGGGCAGTGACGTAATGAGAAAAAACGTTCGGAAGGGGGGGGGGCAGACGAAAAAATCTGCATCACCACCAGTCTTACATGTTACATGCAGCTCCCGCGGAACGTTTTTCAAAGTGGAGGGAGTATTAACGATCAGGTAGAGAGCGTAAATTGGCGTAGGGTCCAGGGCATGAGTCTCGGTAGGGGGGTCAAGGGGCTGAGCCCGGAAACTCAGGGGTTTTAGGTATATTACGGTCAGATGAGCATCAAGGGGGCCGCCTTAAGGCCCTTGGTGGGGTTCAGGGCGGAGCCCCCTTAAGCTCTGGGGTTTAAGGCATTTAATTACGGTCAGATGAGCATTTTTTATACCTTATTTGTGACATTGGCAGGTCACTTATTTTTTCTCTCCGTCTTCTTCTTTTTCTCTTTAACATACTTTTTCAAAAAGTGGTGGGGGGGGGTGGGGGGGGAGGCTCGAGCCCAGCCTTTGCAGACCATGACATAAAGGCTTCTAAATAAGCGTATTTCTCGCTCGACTGTAATTTGGGAATTTTCTTATCGTCCTACAAACGCATAAAAAGGTAAGACTTACAAAAAAAATGGAGAAAAAAATACCGTAAAATCATGTCATAACAACAACATTTATAAATTACTGGTATCGAATAAGAAAACACCCCCCCCCCCATCAGTACGCCAGCGTTCGGGGCTCATGTCTTCTCACCCCTATAACAAAAAAACAGACACGCTTTCCCATTTTCGCACAATATGCCATGATATGCGCTATTATAAAGACCTCCATTGATAAATACCGTATAGGTGGCATGCGCAATGTTTATGAAATTTAATTCCTGTGAACGTTTCTTTCTTTGAATGGAATTGTATATGTGATTTAATTCAGGATTTTATTATTGTTATGTTCTTTTGGGTTAAAAATACAAACCAATGTTTACTCCTTTATTTTTTTTTTTTTTTTTTGAGGGGGGGGGGGGGCGTTTTTGTGGGGGGGGGGCAAAATGCGTTTTGTTAACAAATTCGTTGTTATTCACATTCTCTCTAGTATAATTATATGGGAGATAAATTCAATGTTGTACAGTCAGTTTACATCTCAAATGCAGCTGTGCACATATTTAAAACATTAGACATGGCAACCAAGTCACAATGAAAACCACATATTATTAAAAACATTTACGAGACCAGCTTTGCCTTCGTGCTTCATTATGTTGTCATCCCTTTGGAATCAATGTGGAATTGTGTGGAGGTCCTACATAAACAGCACAACAATTTCGCCGTTCATTTCCGATTCTCTTGAATTCATAACGACTGAAATAAGATCCATTCAAGTTGCAAACTTCCGACGAATCAACAGTTTTCCCAGTTGCATGTACCTGCATAAGGTCTTGCGGTACCGCAAAATATTTCGGGATGCCAGGTATATTGAGGTTCATTTGTAAAATATATTCCACATATTACAGAATGTTACAATATATGTTTTCTCTACAGTTGTATTAGAAAAAGATATACAGGCTAGTACAATATAATTTTAAATTCTTCACGATAATATTTTAGAGAGTGCAAGTTTTATAATTTGTTTGATAGTCTGTTAAATGAAGAGGACTGTTTCATTGTTAAATTATCTCACCCGTCTACATATCAAGCCCTATATATTTTTTTAATTTATATAGGCGACAGAAGGGGGATCGCATCTGTTTATTTCAGTTCATCCTCGTGAAGCAATTGCTTATACATAAACCTACCGATCGGAAATAATAAATCTCTTAAAGGTTTTATTTGAACCCCATGATCTCTTTTTCAGCCAACATGAAAGTCTGAAGAACTTTGCAGGAATTGTGAATATGTCACGTATGTCCTATCTGTTAGCAGTGTCCTATAGAATTCAAATTATGCAAGGAAACCTGTTTACTTTTAAGACTTGACCGTCAGACGCTATTGAATAAATGATTGGCTTGCTAAATAGAGCTGTAAGGGGTACATGAGCATTACATGCAGGCACGGATCCAGGATTTCTTAGGGGGGGGGGGCAAATTTGAAATCATGCGAGCCAAATATTGGTACGTTATGGTGACCAGCAGTGACGTAATTGGGAGGGGGTGGGTGCAAGTAGGGGCGAGTTTCCCCCTCCCTCCTCCGCGAAGCGCGGAAGCTTTGACATTTCAAAAAATTATTAGAGAAAGAAGACGATTCGTTGTACCGTTATCGACTCTTAATCTTCGTCTAAATTCAGTTCCCCCCCCCCCCCTCCCGCGCGAAGCTTTTACGTTTCATTAAATCATTAGAGAAAGAAGACGATTCGTTGTATCGTTCTTGACTCTTAATCCTTGTCTAACTTCAGTTCCCCCCCCCCCCCCGTGCGAAGCGCGGAAGCTTTTACGTTCATTAAATCATTAGAGAAAGAAGACGATTCGTTGTACCGTTCTCGACTCTTAATCCTTGTCTAAATTCAGTCTCCTCCCCCTCCTCCCGTGCGAAGCGCGGAAGCTTCGACGTTTCATTTAAATTTTAGAGAAAGAAGACGATTCGTTGTACCGCTCTCGAAAATATTCTTCGTCTGAATTCAGTTTCCCCCCTCCCGCGCTCCCTCGCTACGCGTTTTTTGGGGGACCACCCCACCGCCCCCCTGGCTACGCGCCTGCAGTCAGATGAACCTATGTTGATACCTTGTCTGCCCCCGGAAGTTCAGGGGTTTTAGGCATTTAATTACGGTCAGATGAGCATTATTTTGATACCTAATTGTGACATTTGCAGGTCACTAATTGGCGTGGGGTTCAGGGGGCGGAGCCCCCGGAAACTCAAGGGTTTTAGGCACTCAATTACGGTCAGATGAGTATCAAGGGACCCGCCTTGAGGCTTTTCGTTGGGGTCAGGGGGCAGAGCCCCCGGAAGCTCAGGGGTTTTAGGCGTTTAATTACTGTCAGATGAGCATCTAAGGGCCCGCCTTAGGGCCCTAGGTGGAATCCAGGGGGCTGAGCCCTCGTGGTTTTAGGCATTTAATGTAATCATGGTCAGATGAGCATATTTGATACATCATTATAATGTGTCACTGGCAGTTAACTATTTTTTCTTTCTTGCTCTCTTTCTTTCTATTCTCTTTAATATACTCTTTTTTTTTAAAGTGGGGGGGGGGGGGGAGGCTCGAGGATCCCGATCCCCGCCGTTCCGCGGGCCCTGACATGTAGGCATCTCAAGAAGCATTTTCTTGCCTGGCTGTAAATTTAGGAATTTGTCATTTTCCAACAAACGCATACAAAAGTACAATTTACTTAAAAGTGATGAAAAATCTCGGAAAATTATGTCATTTCAGCATTATTTGTAAACCACCGTTATGGAATTAGAAAAAACCACGTTTGAATTTTATTTCCCCAAAGCCCCCCCCCCCCTCCTTTATCAGTACGCCAGTGCCCCCCCCCCCCGATTTACACCTTGTTGACGAGAAAATTACAACTGATATCCCTTACCTTTCTTCATTCTCTTTTTGCTCTTTCCCTTTCTCTCCTCTTTCCCTTTCCCTTCCCTTCTCTCTCTTTTAAGGTTGCCTGGGGGGGGGGGGGGGAGCGTCATTTTGGCCCCACTCCGCTCCACACATTGTTGACTGATCTCCCCTTCTTTTCTCCCTTTCTTTTCTTCTTCCTCTTTTTTGTTCCCTTTTAGCTCTCCTCTTTTCCTTTTCCTTCCTTCTCTTTTTTTTAACGCGGGGACGGGGGGGGGGGGGAGAGGCAAGGGCCTTTTGCCTCCACCCCCCCCCCCGATCGGGAAAATTGCAACTGATATCCCCCTTCTTTTCTTTTCTTCTTCCTCTTTTTTCTTTCCTTTATCGCATTTTTTCCTTTTTTTCTTTCCCTTTCCTTCCTTCTCTTTTATTTTTTGATTGGGGGAGGGGCAGCAGCCTGGGAGGCAATTCCTTTTGCCCCCCCCCCCCCGATCTCCTTTTCCTCTTTTCTTTTTTCTTCCTCTTTTTTCCCCTTTTCCCTCTTTCCCTTTCCCTTCTTTTCCTTTTCTTTCTCTCCTTTTTTTTCGGGGGGGGGGGGGCAAGGCCCGCTCGCCCCCCTGGATCCGCGCCTCTCTACATGTACTAAATGTACATTTGTCTATTATGTAAAAATCAGACTAATTAAACGAGCGTGCTCGCTAAATTCAATTCGACAACTAATGATCATTATTTTCTCACAAAAAGACATTTTCAAACCTTTTGGTTTTGAGGGAAGTTCTAAATTATTATTATCATTCAAATTACGTTGGAATTTAACCTCGTCATTATTTTTGGCCTGCACATAGGACATAATACCGTTTTAACTTCAATAAACTGTATTGTAATTGGATGGTGAAAAATTAATATTCCAGTTTATCCATAGTCAATGTACATGGCGCTATAGGGTGGTGAAAGTTAGCGTAGGGTGGTGAAGAGTTAATATTCCAGCTTATCCATAGACAATGTACATGACCGTAGGGTGGTGAAAAGTTAGCGTAGGGTGGTGAAAAATTAAATATTCCAGTTTATCCATAGACAATGTACATGGCGCTAGGGTGGTGAAAAGTTAGCGTAGGGTGGTGAAGAGTTAATATTCCACTTTATCCATAGACAATGTACATGACGCTAGGGTGGTGAAAAGTTAGCGTAGGGTGGTGAAGAGTTAATATTCCACTTTATCCATAGACAATGTACATGACGCTAGGGTGGTGAAAAGTTAGCGTAGGGTGGTGAAAAATTAATATTCCGGTTTATCCATAGACAATGTACATGACGCTAGGGTGGTGAAAAGATAGCGTAGGGTGGTGAAGAGTTAATATTCCACTTTATCCATAGACAATGTACATGACGCTAGGGTGGTGAAAAGTTAGCGTAGGGTGGTGAAGAGTTAATAATCCATAGACAATGTACATGACGCTAGGGTGGTGAAAAGTTAGCGTAGGGTGGTGAAGAGTTAATGTTCCAGCTTATCCATAGACAATGTACATAACGGAAGGGTGGTGAAAAGTTAGCGTAGGGTGGTGAAGAGTTATAATATTCCAGCTTATCCATAGACAATGTACATGGCGCTAGGGTGGTGAAAAGTTAGCGTAGGGTGGTGAAGAGTTAATATTCCAGCTTATCCATAGACAATGCACATGACGGAAGGGTGGTGAAAAGTTAGCGTAGGGTGGTGAAGAGTTATATTCCAGCTTATCCATAGATAATGTACATGACGCTATAGGGTGGTGAAAAGTTAGCGTAGGGTGGTGAAGAGTTAATATTCCAGCTTATCCATAGACAATGCACATGACGGTAGGGTGGTGAAAAGTTAGCGTAGGGTGGTGAAGAGTTAATATTCCACTTTATCCATAGACAATGTACATGACGGTAGGGTGGTGAAAAGTTAGCGTAGGGTGGTGAAGAGTTAATATTCCAGCTTATCCATAGACAATGTACATGACGGAAGGGTGGTGAAAAGTTAGCGTAGGGTGGTGAAGAGTTAATATTACCATTTATCCATAGACAATGTACATGACGGTAGGGTGGTGAAAAGTTAGCGTAGGGTGGTGAAGAGTTAATGTTCCAGCTTATCCATAGACAATGTACATAACGCTAGGGTGGTGAAAAGTTAGCGTAGGGTGGTGAAGAGTTAATATTCCAGCTTATCCATAGACAATGCACATGACGGTAGGGTGGTGAAAAGTTAGCGTAGGGTGGTGAAGAGTTAATATTACCATTTATCCATAGACAATGTACATGACGGTAGGGTGGTGAAAAGTTAGCGTAGGGTGGTGAAGAGTTAATATTCCAGCTTATCCATAGACAATGTACATGACGGAAGGGTGGTGAAAAGTTAGCGTAGGGTGGTGAAGAGTTAATATTACCATTTATCCATAGACAATGTACATGACGGTAGGGTGGTGAAAAGTTAGCGTAGGGTGGTGAAGAGTTAATATTCCAGCTTATCCATAGACAATGTACATGACGGAAGGGTGGTGAAAAGTTAGCGTAGGGTGGTGAAGAGTTAATATTCCAGCTTATCCATAGACAATGTACATGACGGAAGGGTGGTGAAAAGTTAGCGTAGGGTGGTGAAGAGTTAATATTCCAGCTTATCCATAGACAATGTACATGACGGAAGGGTGGTGAAAAGTTAGCGTAGGGTGGTGAAGAGTTAATATTCCAGCTTATCCATAGACAATGTACATGACGGAAGGGTGGTGAAAAGTTAGCGTAGGGTGGTGAAGAGTTAATATTCCACTTCATCCATAATTGACAATGTACATGACGCTAGGGTGGTGAAAAGTTAGCGTAGGGTGGTGAAGAGTTAATGTTCCAGCTTATCCATAGACAATGTACATAACGCTAGGGTGGTGAAAAGTTAGCGTAGGGTGGTGAAGAGTTAATATTCCAGCTTATCCATAGACAATGCACATGACGGTAGGGTGGTGAAAAGTTAGCGTAGGGTGGTGAAGAGTTAATATTACCATTTATCCATAGACAATGTACATGACGGTAGGGTGGTGAAAAGTTAGCGTAGGGTGGTGAAGAGTTAATATTCCAGCTTATCCATAGACAATGTACATGACGGAAGAGTGGTGAAAAGTTAGCGTAGGGTGGTGAAGAGTTAATATTACCATTTATCCATAGACAATGTACATGACGGTAGGGTGGTGAAAAGTTAGCGTAGGGTGGTGAAGAGTTAATATTCCAGCTTATCCATAGACAATGTACATGACGGAAGGGTGGTGAAAAGTTAGCGTAGGGTGGTGAAGAGTTAATATTCCACTTCATCCATAATTGACAATGTACATGACGCTAGGGTGGTGAAAAGTTGAGATCGTGAAAAATTATATCCATAGAAAATATGTACATGAGGGTGACATAATGGTGAATAGTTTATGTGATTTGGTATTTAAAGAGTCAATGCCCCCTTTCGCAGAGAAAGGCATATATAATTATGGTGCGGGATATATTGCAATTCGAAAGAAGATAATAACGTTTTAATTTCTAACATAAATGAGGTGAGGTCGTATTATTCTTTGATTTGCCCTTAAGTTCTGCGCTTTACCCCCCCCCCCCCTCCATCATCTACTCTCATTTTATCCGACCACCATGCCTATTTTAATTGGTAGCCAGCCATCGTTGCACTGATCATGCCTGATGGATACAATACACAAAGAATATATTGCGTGTGTGTAGTATAGCGGTTGTACGTGTACAATGCGATCCTTACACTTATCAAATTGGCAATTTTTACACATTAAATGGGCTACCTTCATCTCCGATTAGGTGTGTGAAGAAAAGCTTCACCCCTTAGCGTCACGTAGCTGCGCAACCATTGTCATACTGCCTAAGTTTTCGGAAGTAGATCTTAATCGTGGTCCAATTCATCAGCCGTCTGTATTCACTACACGTGCAAATGCGTGGTTGCAAACTCGCTTTTGGGAATCAATTATTTACTCAGCTACGTAAGCTATTTCAATATACGTCGGTGTATAGTGCGTGTATGTAATGCAGAGGATTTCGAAAAGTTGTTGACAAAAAGGAACACAAATTATTATCTGCTTCACCTTTTGACAGCTGATGATGTCACACAATGGAGGAGAAATTTTCAAAGTTTGGAGGAGAAATGAAGAAGCAGGTCAGGTTTGATTTTAATACATGATAAATGATAGGATTCTTAACCGTGCTTTATTTCCATCGAATCGCATTGTGACATGGATCGACACTTGCACTGCACTGCCAACTAGGGCTGGGCTAGGCGTTGGCTGCCGTTACCTCCCCTGGCCGTGGCCTTGATTTTCTCCGGCTCGGGAATGGAGTAGTTAAGCCATTAAATTTAACAATAATAACAAGTGTAACTGTAGCTGTAGTACGCCATAGCTCCAGTAGCATAAACAGAAATACCTGTACGTTGTGCATTGATTGATTGTGGTTGTTTAACAATTTTACTTTTTTAGTCTTTTAGAGCAGAAACTGAGAAAGTGAGATTGAGTGAGAAAACCAGAGGCAGAACTTCAGTTCAGAACAGAAGATTGGAAAAATGTTGAATAAAATTGGACAAACAATAATGAGAAAGTTATGATTTTTGTAAATTTGTAGTATCATGTTAGCATGCATGCATGTTTAGGGAATTTTAAATTGGCTGAATCGGTAAACTAATCTAGACTCTAAATGTATAACTTTCCGCATCGAGCGCTGTGAGTTGCACTCTCCCATTCATCATCATCATCATCATCATCATGATACGAGGAGAGGTAGATCCTGTAATCCTCGGTCACTTCTTCAGGGTTGGTTATGTTCTAGAGGTTAACTCATTGCACATGCGCAGGTTTAGGACAGTTTTGATCATATCAATTTATTTGAATCGCTCAGACCACCAGTGCTTATCCAGTCTCATCTTGAAGATATCGATGGAGTTTGAGTCAATTATTTCTTGAGGGAGACTATTCCAGTCGGACACCACTCTGTTGCTGAAAAAGCATTTCCTTATGTTTAGACGAGACCTTTCGTTGAAAATCTTTAGAGAGTGTCCTCGGGTTCGAGTATTCAGTGATAAGGTGAAGACGTGACTTGGGTCCAGCTTTACCAAGCCCTTTAGTATTTTGAAGACTGTAATGGCATCGCCTCTCTGTCTCTCATTGAGCAGCTTTGAAATTAAAGTTGCTCAAGCTTGGGTTAATAGAGGGCAGCACACTGAGCCAATGGGTATTACGCTCCTGCGCATACTAGTGTCTCTTTATGCATACGTCAGTACCGGTGCGTAAAACCCGTTGGCTCAATGTTCGCCAAGTTGCCTACTACTTCACGAATGACTATATAACGACGCATGAACATCTTTAAGTGAGAGAGAGCTCACTTAACAAAGAGCGCAATGACAATGCCAGTAGTCAATATGTAATATTGCATAACACACTGACATATCATGCTTTAAACAGGTGATGCACTTCACTCATAATAAGCTGACACACACTTCAGTACAACTTTCCAGTTTGTAGAACCTTAAATATGAGAATTTTTCAAACTTAAGTAAGATGCTGAAAAAATTGTAACAAGAAGAAGGTTTGACTGAAATATCATGATTTTGGTATCAGCAGGGCGTACCAGATCAAATGGAAAATCACAAGCTTTTTCCTCACACCAATATCTTACTTCTTATCAAATTCATGACCGACAAATGGAAGATTTGGCTATGACTACGTCACAATCAACTGATTAATTTTAGATCTGCACAAGAGTAACAATTTAACAATTCAAATGTTCATAACTCCCAAATATTGGTCCAATTTATTTCAAAATTTTGCTGTTCTGCTTCTCATATTTTCCAGCTTACATGAAAAGTCAGACTCCCCTTTTTTATGCTGTATTCTTTTTTCTTTTTGAATTTCTGGTTTCAGTATTGGTTGGAGCCCACTGCTGCTGCCATGGCCAAACTAGATGAAATCCAGTTTTCGGTTGAAAGTATGAAGCCAGCCAGTGCCTTCAACGTGCAGTCAGTATGGAGTCCCGCAAGCTCTACACCCCCTCCGAGTTCTCCAATCGGGAGGAGTCCCTCCAGCTCCAAAGCATCACCGTACACGGAGCTTGAGACGGAGCCACCGCTGTCTACAGTCAGCATCCAGAAAACGTCTGCTTGGTGAGTGATTGTACGATGATAGACCGAATTAATCGTCTAGTATGGGACATTTGTCAACATTCCCCATAGAGGCGGTCAGAGGAGCCAGATGGAATCTTATCTCAGCGGAACAACCATCGATATCAGAGACTGAAGCTTTAGGTCTAGTACGTGCATGCTCTACATGTAGCTACCATCGCTCTACAAATTCCTATACTATTTGACTTCCTAATTTCACAAAGTGTAAAAATACTTTTCTCTTTGCTGGAGCCCTTTTAGGTTTTGATGTCACATAAGTGTGATTTACTCACATTGATATTTCAGTATTTAATTGTTTGGGGGATTTCAGCTAGTCCTTAGATCCTTTTGATTTTTATTGATTTATGTATTAATTGTTGTGATTCAACTTCATTTTGTCCAAGATACAAGGATGTACCAATAACCTAAAAAGATAATCTGTGTACAGCAAGAATGTTTTAAATCAACCTAATTGTTCACCATGTTTTTTTTCTATTGGTCAATGGGGACATATTTATGCGAGAGTGTTGAGTAGTCTATTCACAAACTGCTTTTTTTGTTAATTGAGAGATTATTTAAACTTTCAAAACTTCTATTAAAGAAATGAAGTACAACATGGAACTGGATATTGCAGTTCTGTCCTACACTAGCTGCAATATAATTGCTACAATTTTTTTTTTACATACTTGCAAAATATACCACATGTCTTTGTGGAAGCTAAGAACAAGCCTATATATAAACATAACATGGCACAGCCTTATAAACTTTTTTGGGATAAACCATTTCCTTTTTCTTTTTTTTTAATTTCAGGGGTAGTAATACGTCAATTCCAGATCTTATCAAGGCACAGGGGGAGAGACAGAAGAAGCCGAAAGGTGCCCCCAGGAGGCCCTGGAGCGGGAGGAAAGTGCCCTCGAGCCCCACCCTCCAGAGGAGGGGCAGCCAGACTGGGAGCGGGGATGACGCTAACAAAGATACACCAGGGGCCTTTATTGCAGGTAAGTACTCATCATTCATGTTTCATTTTGTGCAATCCAAGTTATAAGATTAGTCAAATTTGGCTGTCGATTAAAAAAATATGGTAGTAGAATTAATTGAGTTGTCAAGATTCATTTTTTTCAGGAGAGCCTGTTGCATTGAGGCTGGAAAGCTAGCACATCAAAGAGACTTATTAACAAAGTCTGTAATACATGGTGCAAAGTCGTCAATGCATTCTTTTAGAAGGGCAGTAGGAATTGGATCTAGCTCACATGATGATGTTGGAGAACTCATGATATAATTTATTCGCTATTTTAGCATAGATCTGTCAGAGGAGTAACACTTCTCTGAAAACTCAAAATCTAAAATATTTAAAATGCGGAAGTTGTGGACCTAAAAACTGGGTATCAACTTGAGGACTTCATCTTGTATGGAGTACACATATTCACGATGACTTTGCATTAATTAAGCACTACTCATCGCCCCAGTTTTAAAGCTTATCTGTACTAGTTCATAGGAGGGATTAGATTACCCTGCAAGGTCACTGGACAGGTGGTTATCTCATCAACTCAGCTCTCAATTAACATAAGAAATAGAGGATCATGGGGGACCAACGGTCACCGAATAGGCATTGTTTTCTATATAGAGGGAGCAAGTAGCTACAAGTAGGACAGTGTGGCTTTAAAGGCGAGGTGATCAGGTCCACATGTTATGTCGTCATTGTTACTGCAGCAAATTTGATCCCTGTTGACCTGTAATTTGGAGGGGTGCAGAAAATAGGTTTTAACTTACTTTTCTGCACTATATACTGAAAGAGAAAATATTTTGTATTTCTGTGTATTTGTATATTCTACATTCATTCAGCTTTCCATTGATAAAAGTATGATTTTTTTCATAGGATAGGGTGTTTTTGCATCATATCAATCCAAATCATCGTTGAATTGATATATGTTATCTATGTCTGTTTGTGATGACAGTGAAAGGAGCAAAATCAGTCATGTATGATGTGGGTTCCCGACCTCCCAGTGGCCGCTCCCACCCATCTTCCTCCTCATCCTCGACTGCAGGCCCACATAATTCATCCCATGATGTGTTTGAGATGATGGAAGCAGCGAACACAGCAAGGCCTACCCATGGGGAGAGTGCCACAGAGGGAGAGGACAATGCGCTGGAGGAATTCTTAAGAAGTCAGCCAAATGGACACAAGCATGAATTATGTAAGTAATATCTATGATGGATGAGTACATCTTTGAATGTGTTAAAGGGAAAGTCCACCCCCAAAATAAGTTTGTTTCGATAGAGGCAGAATAATAAGAAAATCAGGTGAGTGAAAGTTTGAGCAAATTCTGAATGAAAATAAGAAAGTTATGAATTATTGAAGTTGTGATCAATCAAATACAAATTGGCAACTCTGTGACTTATTATACGAGCTCTCCTTCATTTGCTTTGTGCATAATATTCCATAAAATCATGTTTTCTTCGTTATTGATGACGGAATATATATTTGGTCCTTGCAGGGGGAGTATAGAAACATATTTGCAATTATTATATTTAGGGTGCATGTACATGTATGGTTGAAATTTTTCTTGAGGGAAAATGAAAATTTTAGATTTTTTTAGTACTGAGCAAATGGAAGTTGAGCTCGCATGATACGTCATAGAGTTGCCAATTTGTGTTTGATTGATCACAACTTCAAAAATCCTAACTTCCTTATTTTTAATCGGAATTTGCTCAAACTTTCACTGACTTATTTCTCTCATTTTTCTACTCCTATTAAAATTAACTTAATTTCAGGGTGGACTTCCCCTTTAAGATTTTTAAATGGACATATAAACTTGAATTCAGAACCATTTAAACTGCCACAGATGTGCAAGTAGTCTAGTGGATAAGTCATCCGACTGCAGATCACAAGGTACTATGGGGTTCCATCGAGTCCTGCCGCAGCACTAATGTCCTTTCGAAAGACGTTAATCTACTTTTGCCACTCTCCACCCAGGTGTTAAATGGGTACCCGGTAGGATGTGAGAGTTAATGTAGTTGGATAAGCAAGTGTGTGCTTGTAAATGGCGACTGGCCAGAATGTTCCCTAGGGAGTGGAGAATGAGCATACGTACATTGTGTGCGGGTAAGCCTGAATCCGATGACCGTGGTAATAATATATACTGCGCCTAGAAACAAAGTATTAGGCGCGTTATAAATTTGATCTATTATTATTAAAGATTGCTTCATTGTAATTCTTTCATTTAGGAAAATATGAAGATCATTACCAATATGTACTCTTTAATGCATAATCCCCCTCCCCCCCCAAAAAAAAAAAAACAATGATGATAATAGAAAGTGTTCAGGAAAATTGCTTATTTATTTTAATTAACAATGACTGAGAAGTAAAGAAATCTAATTATTTATTTTGAATTAACTTGATATGAAGTGTGTATTTTCACTGAATCTTGTTCTTAAAATCTACAAATGATAACAAAGTAATGAATGATAGTGATTTGACATGTATTGCCTATCTACCGCATGTTCATGATATGAGAAAATGAATTATTTTACTGAAGTGGCTTTAAGAGTGTTCTTTACATTTAAACTGCTGTCTATAGATTACCAAACGTGAACTTTGTAACCAATGCCACGTTGTGTTTTCCTTTGTATTCCTTTGTGTGAGCACCTAATGACTGTTGTTACTCTATCTGCACTTTACAAAAAAACAATCATTACGGCAATTGTTGAACAGGTGTTTTTGGTTTATGTAGCAGATTGCATTTCCCCTTGCCCACTATTAAAATGCCAGGACAGCATTCATTTGAGCATGCATACTGTACAATATGTGTTACAAGTCTTCTAGAAATGTATATGTATGCTTTGTATAGGAACTCTATCTGTTGATGAAGTAGCCAGATTTAATTTTTGAAAATTTTGTTGAAGAATTTTTGTATGAATCAATTTTATAAATTTTTGTTGTCGGGAAGTTGATGGAAAGGTTAATGTTTCCTAGCCGATTTAGTGTTATACCCAAAGTGATGATTTAATGAATTTCAAATTGGAAAAGCTTTTTTTTTTAATGTATCTTTTTTTTCCACATAATTATCATGATATAAGAATTAATCAATTTTTGTATGATTTTAAATATTCAATCATTTCACTATTTTTCACGACCAAGATGAATGATATAAATACACACAATGTAAATAGTGACACTAATTTTCCAGAACTGTATGGAGAATAATCCCTCTCTTTTTAAATTCCAGTGTAAAAATTTATTTTAAATTCTGTAAACAGGAAACAGAAGCATATTTACTTTATATCTTAACAAAGTAAAGCAAAAAATATATTTCTGCACAACGGCCGATTCACAGATACAGTCTTATAATTAATAGAAAATATCTCATGGGGCAATCTAGTTTGTATTTTAACAGGTTTGAAAGAAATCCATAGTTTTTAAAAGCAATGATATAAAAGTACACTTTATCTCTCGGCAGATGGATAAATGATCACATTGAAAACAGTCAGCCAGGGAATGCCCCCGAAATGCTAAAAAGAGCCCCGAAATTCATAAAAGAGCCCCCAAAATGTTTTATATCCTTCTATAACAAGGACACCTGCTCAAGAATTTTCTAAGTTTTAATATGAATTTGGACTAAACTATAATTCCTTTTTATACCTAATACTTCTATGGATGATATCTGGGCCCTACATGTACTGTAGCTGTAACACAATACTTAATAGCAATTGACTTTCTGATTGATTGATCGGTTGACAGCTGCTCAAGAATTTTCTAAGTTTTAATATGAATTTGGACTAAACTATGATTCCTTTTTATACCTAATACTTCTATGGATGATATCTGGGCCCTACATGTACTGTAGCTGTAACACAATACTTAATAGCAATTGACTTTCTGATTGATTGATCGGTTGACAGGTGATTAATTGTACATGTACATCATGGTCAATTGCAAAGCAGCAGTCAATTGCTAACTAAAATCTTTGTGTTACGAGGCCCTGAAGCCAAATTTAAATTAACGTACATGTACGTGTACCTAAGCAATAAAATCTTGATTTTTTAAACTTAATATTTTTAATAATGATGCTTGTCCAGAAATGTGTTGGTATACATGTACATGTAAGAGGGGTTAATGCAATGAATCTTGTGGGCTATGAATGATTGATCAAAGTGAATACCTCCCATAGCTTTCATGTTGAAGGCAATCAGCAGGCATTAAGCCATCTGAATTATTGATCAAGTTCACTGTCAAGGGGAAGTGGATAACACCATGCATTGAATGCACACCACGTGGGGATGGCATCCTGTGTTACCATGGCGATGTGTACGTTGGAGAGAGATGGGGAGTTCAGTGGACAGTTTGAGTAGCTAGTGCTCATTTGGTTTAGGCTCCAGAACTGTGTGGCACATAACTGATTTGAGGGATTTGAGCAATTGTTTGGCAAGCTAGCAAAAGGACCTTTGATTACCAGTGGAAAGTTTGAGAGAACAATATTAATTTACATTTGTAATTTGGGCAATAGAACTGATGGCGGATAACTGATTGAGCAAGCTGTATGCAATTCCTCAGGAAAATTGCATACAAGGTATCTAGAAAAGAACTTTAATATATGTCGCAGTGCTTATTTATGCACTGTGAAAGTTCTCAGTTTAAGTGTAGGTATGTTTTCACTTTCGGTGTGTATTTTTTTGGTGATATTGATAATTTGAGTGTGCCATATTAAAATCATCTATTTTTCATGATTTTTTTGTTTTGGGGCTGTTTTGGTGGTTGTTGCTGCAATATTTGACTGTTTTACAAATCAACCATCTATATAATTGCATCAATGATCTGCAAATCATTATCTTTTAAATTGATATTTGTACATATCAGTCTGAAGTTTCTGCACACATGTATTGATTTCCAATTTTGACTATTAAACTGCCTTTTCAATGAAGATTCACAAATGTCAATGTATTTCCATTCTGTCTCTTCAGCTAAGTTATCAGCAGCCTATGCGGATGAGAGAAACGTCACACCCCCTCCCCCTCCTCCCTGTGCCTCTCCCGATCTTGAGAAGCTTATTAATGGGGGTCTAGATGAGGAGGACTATTACTACGCTGACAGAGATCACCCAGAGGTCGAAGGTCATAAAGAAGAAGACAGAGATAGTGGAGAGTTGTATATACATGTAACACAGGTTTGTTTTCTGTTCAGTCTTATTGGTAGTTTGGTATTTGTAAGTTGCTACAATGCATCATATGTTTTCATCCATCTGTCTCTATGATTATTTTGTTGTGCTTTTCTTTTAATGATCTCTCCTTGTTGCAACATAACTTGATTGGAGACAAAGAGATTCTACGTAATCTTAGTAGAAGGATCTGATGGGAATTTGAGAGAAAATGTTGCTTTATAGTTGATAAGAAACTGAATACATTATATTGGTTGAAATGTATTTTTTTTTTTTTCATTTTTGGTTTGACAAGAAAGTGTGACGTATACTTCTGATTATCTTCCTCTCCATTTTGATTATTCTTTACTTTCTGTTGAAAAAAACAAACAAATTGTTGTTTTGAAATACTGATTAAAGCCATCATAAAGAAACGGATGAGAATTAATGTTTGTGCAAAGAAGAAATTTTACATATATGTTTAAAAGTATCAATAATACATGTAGTTGATGATTTTATAATTTGATATTACATTTATTCTTCTCCATAAAACTAATGAATTTCAACTTTCAAACAAAATATGCTTATGTCAACATTCACTTTTAATTTACAGCCCTCCTATGTCCCTCCTCAGCTGCTACGCAGACCTACCCCTGAGCCATTGAAACTGTCCATGACTATACCTGATGCTGAAGGGGAAGAGGACTATTCCACTGATGAAGATAGGTAGGATTATGTTATGGATAGTATGATGCATATGGTGTCATGAGAATAAGCCAGTTTGTAGATTCAATCTGTGCATGGGCAGATAATGCTTATGTGTACCAGTTCTACAAAAATCGTAAAACCCACCAAGATGAATACTGGGTACCTGCTCATGAAAATTATGTTATCATTATTCCATAATAATAATAATAATAATATTGAGTATTTGTAAATCGCCAAATTTACAAGACTTACGTGCTTGAGGCGCAATGGTGAAGAAAAACTACAAGTACGCGAATACATAAAAAATTAACAACAACGACGGATCGTACAGTCTATGGAACACAGGTGGAAGTATTCTTCTCAAGAGGTCAAACAAAAGGGATTCACAAAGCACCTCCATGTCTTAAGCCAATGATCATTTTAAATTGAACCTAGTGGAACTTCTACAATCATGTAATGTTTAAAAGATCTGTGGATATCATTTGAGCCATGTGCTATAATTAACAACTGGTGTTTTGCTATTGATGGGTTTCTAACATGAAACAAATTGTGAACTTTAACCTGGACCAAATGCTTACCTTAAAACATAAACCTAACCTAAAACCCCATTGCAATCAAGTTTCTGGTTTTGCAATATATGTTTTCGAGGGAATTTAATTTCTTGTTTTTGCTGATTTTGATTTTGTGTTTTTCAATTTGACAGGTCTTCAGGTGCACCATCTCCTCAGCTTTCTCCTGACATTGAGGTTCAGAGTGTAACAAGTGAAGTATCCGCCCAGCTAACAGCTCAATACATCACCTCTCAACGGGATAGTCCATCCCACACCCACCCTTTGACGCCACAGGGAGTGGATTCTACCATTACCCAGGATAGGGTGGACGAATGGGACCATCGCGAGATAGATGCAAGTGCTGGTAAATCTAGAAAAGGGAGACAGTCTGTGAAGTTTGTTGAAGAAAGGAATGTGACTTTTGATATCACACCAAGAGATTGTGCATCCACTCACAAGCCTAGTCCTCCATCTGTTAGTAGGGTTCAGAGACCACGAAGCGCTTTAAAAAGTCCAGGAGTTCGGAAGTCCATTGTGCAGAAGAAGCGACCATCATCCGCAGGTTATAAAGGCAGCAGTCAGCCGTCACAGGGCAACTCATATTCTTCTGGACGCTTGAATCATCGTGATGATGAAGGTGGATCCAATGAAGAAAGCGATGAAGAACAGAATGTTACCAATGATGAACTAATGGACGCAATTAACAACAACGCCATAAGCCAGTTGCTTGATAATTTGACAAAACCAAGGAGTAAAAAGGAGGTAGAAACAATGATGTCACATCTAGCCGTCTCCGAAGCCAACAAGGCGACTACTGACACGACCAAAGCAACGCAAGAAGTGCCGCAGTCTCACATCGTCAGAACTGTCCAGGTATCGTCATCCTCCCCAAAACAGAACTATTACGAGAAGGCGATACTAGCCAAAAAGAAAAGCATGTACCACAGGCAGAACACGCCGACCCGGACGCTGACCACCAAGGTGATTGAGTTTGGTGATGAAGGGCCGTCCATGGAAACCAAGGAGGTGTCGTACTTCCAGGTTGTTACACCGCCCTCGCAGGTCAAGGTCTCCAGGCCTACATCCTCCAGAGGGCCTCGCAGGGGATGGGAAGAACCCGGTGCATCAGAGGGTACCCATGTGAATAGGCCTACCATGGGAAAGAAGTCTGTAAGTATATGAGGACTTTGCTAATTGAATATACCCCGCAAAAAATTGTTGTTTGTCTTTTTAAAAATTATTACTGGTTGCTTGTTTTTGTAGTGATTGTTGTTTCCACCAGATATTGTAATGTTTTCTCCGTCTCACTCGAGCCATTCTCCTGACGACAGACGGAGCACAGTGTCCAAAATGTTGTGACCATCTGTTTCTCTGAAAGATCTAAAAGTTCTTGTGAGAATAATAGTCACAAAAGAATTATACAACAGTTCTTTTAAGAACTAACACATCCCTCCAGAAAGAATACCCAGTCCTTATAAGGACTACTCACGTGGTGTACCCATTTAAGTTTTCCTCTATGCAAACCTATAAAGAACATTTGATTGTTGTTTGTTTCATATCACTAGAGATGAAGAAATACCTAAAGCATTCATTTTACAGAATGTTCAAGTTTGGTTGTACTTTCTTTCAATGTTAAGTGGTTTAAAAAATTGACAAGGATGTCAAAGTCGTTGTTGATTAAGCCTTGGCATTGCCCTAATGTGCATTAATAAGACATCATTTGTGTGCCATATTTGTTTCAGGTATAGTAAATGGCTACCCATCTGTGTAATTTTTGAAATTAAACAAATCAGAAACCTTTTTTTAATACTTTCTGGCTCCTGCGGGAGGGGGGGGGGGGTCAAGGTATATCATCGGGATAATCTTGTTCCTGATGTGTAATTAAACTAGATAACAATGCGAGCAGTCATGTAATTGAAGCCTTTTCATCAAGTCCCGATTACTATATTACTCATGACACATGAGACCCTACGTCCAGCTGTTTCACACCTTCTTGCCTTTGTGCAGGTGGCAATGACGTACATTAGCTTGGGAGGGAATCAGTGATAGTTCCTTTACAATCATGCACATTGCTTCACTCTAAAATAGCACCTGCTGAGAGCCATAAGGGCGTTAACTTTGGATGAAAACAGCTGCTGCTGTACATTGTATATCATTGTGGAATAGAAAAGGTCCCAGTAATGTCATGTATCAAAGCTTTATTCTGTGAAACTTTTATTTATTATATACATTTATTTTTCATTTTTTTGTTGGTTGTCCTTATAAATCAGAAGTTTAATTTCAAGTACAGTCTGTCTTTCGTTAGCAAACACCTGTATAGAAAGAACACCTGCCACAAATACAATTTTTTACTCAATAGAGCTTAGAGATTTTGGTGGTAAGCACTTGATAAGCACCGTTTTTATCATTTATTGTTATTTAAAAGGACCCAATTGGGCTGAAATGTGAGTTGGACTTTATCAGTCAGACATGTATTTTGGAATGAAGTATTCTCTGAAACATGTCTTATAAATAAAATAATTTCATGGAAATGTACTAGATTAGGTTATTATTAAAGAAATAATTTTTAATTGTTCTTTTTTTCTTAAACAGTTTGTTGAGCAGCAAGTTGCCAGGCCTACATCAAGGATAGGATCTTATCAAGATTTTGAGGATTCTGACCCCCTAGAACTGGACAAGAGATCTCCGAGGTCTGCAGCTTCTCAGGTGAGACTGACCCCTTTACCTGGAATTAGTTAAAGAGCAATAAACTTGGGCCCTGCTTGCACAAATATCATGGAAGGGGAATCAAATATAACAATGTATGTTCTGTAAGTCATTTATGGTTATGTGACACAATGTACATGTACAAAGTATAAATGCCACTGTTTATGTAAAATATTTAAGAAATAGTAGTAGTATGTCTGATCAGATGATTTAAATTGTGCTTTCTCCTCTTTCTTTCTCTCCCATTTTTTTCTCCCACTTTGCTCGCTATCTCTCTCTCTCTCTCTCTCTCTCTCTCTCTTACTCTCTCTCTCTCTCTTACTCTCTCTTTCTCTTACACTCTCTCTCTCTTACTCTCTCTTTCTCTCTCTTTCTCTATCTCTTAATGCTATCTATGACTCTTTGTATGCCTCTTTCCCTGTGTCTCCACCTCTGTCTCTACTGCTCCTCCACCCCACCCTCTTTCTTTCTCTCTCTCCCTCCCTCCCTCCCTCCCTCCCTCCCTCCCTCCCTCCCTCTCTCTCTCTCTATATCTCTCCAAACAGAGAGCCCGACCAAGGTCAGCTGTTTTGAAGGCCAAATCACAAGTGAGCCCCCACAGTTGTGCTAGAACGAAGAGCCCGAATAGGACCAAACCTAGGCCTCACTCATCTTTTGTCAACTCAAATCCACCAAAGGTATGTATGATGGCCAAACTCTAAATATTGCATCTGCAGCCAGAAAAGCTCCCCGTCCACAAATAACATTTGAACCATTTTCTTATCTTATATCCCTATGATTTCACATCATGTTGCATTTTTGTCAAGAGACATATGTTTTGGGGTTGTCCATCCGTCCGTCCCAAGAATTCGACCTTCTCTATGTTTTTATCAGAGTAGTAAATCTAAAAGGTATATCATGCTACTAGTTGTTCATTTTACTTGTTGGGATGCAATTCACATTAGTTTGTAAAATTCTTATTAATTGGTATATCCATATTTTCTCTTTGATCTTTTAATGTTGCCTTGGGAAAGTATAATTTCATAATCACAAGTGTTTTAATGAAAATTCATTGCAAGTGTGCACTTTTAAAAATGATGCCTGGCTGGAATGCTCCCCAGGGAGTGGAAAATGTGCATAAATTGTGTGCAGCCTGAATCCGTTGACCTGGGTAATAATATATATCTGTAAAGCGCTTTGAGAGGGCCTGCGGTCCTGAAAAGCACTATATAAGAACAAAATATTATTAATATTATTATAATGATCCTTGAACTAGTTCAACTAAATTAAAGGTAATACAAAGTTTTGGTATGGGGTCATGAATTTGGTTCAAATGAACAAATTGGAAGCGATGCGATCGTACAATATTCAGTGATCGTTATCGCGGTTGAAATTGAGTCTAAAGTTATGAAATTGTGAATAATAATCTCTTTGTGTTGTATAGCTCCCTCTCAAGGTTAAGATATTAATTAAGCTATAAAACAATGTTTATTAACTAAAATCGACCGATTATCTATTCCCGTTTGGAAATTATATATCACAACTACATGTACATATTCTGACATTTTCATGGTCGCAGCTACCATTGTACGGCCGTAGGCGCTGTTTGAAATTTATCCAAATTTACCGGGAGCACCGGTAAATTTTTATATTCAATTTTCCTTGAAAGCAGAAGTGTTGTAGGGGCTTAATTTTCTAGTGCTTATGATCCACAGGGGCATCCAAATATATCAAAGTTGTAAAAATTCTCTATCCCATCAATTTTCAAAATTTCCCAAAACTTTGTATTACCTTTAATCTCATCTCATTATCACCTTGGAACAGAAACCAGTGAGACGAAGCTCCTCTCCGTCCGCACAGAACTATAGCAATTCAAGCAGGGCTCTCGTTCCTGCCGTCAGGAAAAGGTAAAATTTTAATCATGGACCTTTCTTTGCTATTGAATTTTATTAAAGTGTACCATTCACCACAACATATTAATGGTGGCTTCTTATTTAGCGCACATGTCCCTCACATCGTGACGCTCCTGGCGCTGCCCCGATTATTACCCTGGCTTTAGCAAGGCGGCCATTACGGCGCTCTAGCATTCCAAGGAATTAATTCCTGCCAGGTGCCCATTTACATCTCCTGGGTTGAGTGTGGCAAATGTAGATCCATGTCTTGCCAAAGGACATTAGTGCCGTGGCGGGACTCGAACCGCTGATCTTTTGATCGACAGTCCGTTGACATATCCACTCGACCATGGCACCTCTATATTCTGTTCTGTGTGTTAGTATTTCCATATTGTTATACTGTATTAAAAATCTGAGCTTCAAATAACATTCTGTAAAAGGGGATTTGCAAATTTGAATGCAAACTCATTAAACATAAGAGTAGTTAGTAGACTAATCGGCGCACCTGTATGCTTGCCCAATATAGGGCCCACGCAGAACCAAAGTCAGATTTAAGTTATTATTATTATTATTATTATTATTAGGCATTTAGATAATAATACAATAATACAATAATATGCAATATAACAATATAACCACAAGTCTTAACATAACATTGAACAAACAAAATTAATAGCGAATCAAGTAGGAAATGAGTTTCTTAAAGACATCCACTGATGGAGCAGCTTTTATACGGGAGGGAAGTTTATTCCACTCCTTAGCTGCTGCAACAGTGAATGTGCAATCTCCTGCCTTACTACGAGCCACATGAAAAGTCTCCCTTTTATTTGTTATTTGTCAGAAAGCTACCAATAATTGATTATCCATCATGTACATTAAGATCTTATAGATCAGAGCATAAAATTTAATCAAATAGTTTGACCAGTCTGAATTGAATGCTTTTTCGACACAGATTCATAAACCAAGATGATTACTTGTATCAAAGAGAACTGTTGCTGAGCTAGCGCCATGAGCGTCCCTGGACGGTGTGTGCGCTCTATAAGTTTACACTATTATTATTATTATTATTTATTTAGGAATTTAGAAGTCTTTTCATATCATAAATGCAATGTTTATCACAGTATTTGTTTATTTGCTTCTTCAGCAAAGCAGAAGTCCAAAGAAATAGAGAGGCTTTCAGAGCATTAAAAGATGGGTCCTTGAAGAAAACTAAGACATATGGAAAGCAAAGTAAGTACCATATTTCAAATTCAAATGATAAATATCGCACCATTTTCATGAAACCCCTTGTTCTAGCAAGATCTAATAAATCTGTGCATAAAGTGAAGATATTTTGTTAATCCCGTCCAGTTTTTAAACTCTTAATTAATGGCCAGTTGAGTACCAAGTACAGTGTCAACTACTAAGTCTTGCTAGCGCCTGTTTCATCTGTCGTACATGTGAAGCAATAAAAAGAGACAAAAAAAGGAAGACAGCTAAGGTGATTTTGGTATGTAATTAGATGGAAGAATAGCTTGGCAAACACTATCTTGCAAGAAGGAACTGATGGGAGAAGAAAGAGGGGCAGACCAAATAGGAAATGGACTGCTACCATCAAGCAATGAACAGGAATGTAATATGAGTGGCTAACTAGAATAGCTTAAGACAGGAAATTATGGAGGCCAACAGCCACCAGATTATGGGACATAGAAAGATAGATAGATATATAGATATTATAGATAGATATATAGAAAGATACATGTGCAACTACAAGTGTAGAAAGATATTATGTGTGAAATGACATGAAGAATGACATAAATGGCCAAAAAAGATAAAAAGAACAGTATGTAGAAATTCAATTCAAATTCAATTCAATTCAATTCAATTTCGGTTTATTAATATCAACATATACAATGTACAATGCAGTAGTCCAGGAACCAATAATGCAATGTTTACATAAAATGTGCATAAAAACAGGAATGATCATACAAAATAATGTACAATAAAAATGATAAAAGATAAAGTTAACATTATTGTTCATACCTTAAGTTATATACATATATAAATAAATGATAATAGATGGATGAACAACAATATTGAACCAATTATTGCAAGTAAAAATATTCTTTAAATAAACAAATTATTTTAACATAAGAATGAATTATTGTAGTACATCAATATATATACAAAGGAATTCCAAGGTGCAAGCTGATAGCTAGATCATTCACTGTGTATTGAATTAGTAGGTTTCTAGTCTGTTTTGTATAGAGAGTGGAGAGTTAGAGAGTCACCGACAAACTTTTTTCTAAGCGATTAGAGATATAATTAAGAATTACTCAGCTAGAAATTAAAATGTGTTTAACGTATTGGAATACTTTTCAGTTGTTGCGGTAGACGACAGGTCGCCTGTACGCACAGTCTCGACAGGAAAGGAGCAGCAAGACGGCGGCAAGGGATCTGATAGTGACAGTATTGATGAGGTTAGTTGAATTGTTCATTTGAAGACTCTCATTTCAGTCTAGTTCCCCTAGACTGTCACCAATTCTCATTTGATCTCTTCAGAGCCAGGAGGGCGTTAGCTTGGTGTTAAAGGTAATACAGTTTTGGAATTTTTGAAAATTGGATGATGGTGATTCTTTTCAATTTTGATATATTTGGATGTCCCTGTGGATGTAATATAAGCACTAGAAAATTTAGCCCCTAAAACACTTCTGCTTTCGAGAAAAATTGAATATAAAAATTTACTGGTGCTCCCGGTAAATTCTGATCAATTTTAAATAGCTCCGTACGGCCATACAATGGTAGCTGCGCCCATGAAAATTTGTAGATGTGATATATAATTTCCAAACGGGAATAGCTAATCGGTCGTTTTTAGTCAAGAAACATTGTTTTATAGCTTAATTAATATCTTGACCTTGAGAGGGAGCTATACAACATAAAGAGTTTATTATTTATAATTTCATCACTTTAGAATCGATTTCAACCTCGACAACGATCACTGAATATTGTAGGGTCGCATATGCTTCCAATATGTTCATTTAAACCAAATTCATGACCCCATACCAAAACTTTGTATTACCTTTAAAGGATATCACCTACTGCCCTTCTGACTCTAAACAGACAATTATATAGTCATCATCACTACTCTGAAAACACGTCCTCATGTTATATTCTTTTCAGGTATTAGTTTCATAGAGGAACATGCAGGGCTCACTTTGATCGAATTTAGTCACGCAGTCAATGTCTAAAGAATATAATGATGATAATAATAGTAGTAATAATAACAATATGAGATTTGTAAGGCGCGAATTCCACTTAAATCATGATTTTCGAATACTGGAATTGATTTCTTTTTCAATCTTCAATTCAATTCAATTCAAATGATTTCATTTCTCATGCAAAATATAATACAATAAATAAGTATATTACAAAAAATATACAATGAGACAGCAAATATAATAGCAATAGCACTAGAAAAGAGGAGCTAAGTAGGAGCAGATACAGTTCTAACCAAATTTTGTATTAAAAAAAAAAAAATCTTGCACTAGATATGATAAACATGTCATCTTTGTATCTTTGTATTCCTACAGTATCCCAAGAGCATGAGGGAGGAGGAGGTATTTAGTTTACACAGACACCTAACCAAAAGTGGAGTTAAGATCTCTTTTAAAACACTGAAAAGGTAAGTGCTGTGTACCTACTTGTTAATAATTTTCTTTTACTTCCACTGCTACTACTTCTACTTCTATTACTTCCACACTACTACTTCTACTTCTACTACTTCCACTACTACTACTTCTACTTCTACTACTTCCACTACTTCCACTACTACTTCTACTACTTCCACTACTTCCACTACTTCCACTACTACTACTTCTACTTCTACTACTTTCACTGCTACTACTTCTACTTCTACTACTACTACTACTTCTACTACTACTTCTTCGACTTCCACTACTTCGACTGCTACTACTACTACTACTACTACTACTACTTCTACTACTTTCACTGCTACTACTTCTACTTCTACTACTTCTACTACTTCCACTACTTCCACTGCTACTACTTCTACTACTTCCACTGCTACTACTTCTACTTCTACTTCTTCCACTACTACTACTTCTACTACTACTACTACTACTACTACTACTACTACTACTTCCACTGCTTCTACTTCAACATCTACTACTTCCACTGCTACAACTTTTACCTCTACTACTAGGCCTAATCCCTACTGGTCAAACTAGTGCAGATAGGCTTTAAGGACTACCTACATGGTGCTACCTGAACTTCGTTATATTTCATCCTGAAGACGATTTGTACGGCCTATCTTAACTTCGAGAGAGAGCATGAGTGGGCCCTTTTTAGAGCCAACTAACCCTGTTGAAAGAATAGACCAGTTTATGGTTAGCATATGTCCCGAATGACCTCGAATATCTACAGATCTTCAAAACATGAAGAGGTCCCACTTTGTAAATTTTGTATTATAAATCACTCTTAGGGCGATGGAGCTGCTACATAAATAGTCTTTGTTTCCCCTTTTCAAAGAATACTTCCATCTGTGTATCATGGAGTGCACTGCTTGTGCAGAAATGAATAATTATTACATAACTTTCATGAACACGTATCCAGTATTTTGTCTCCATGTATTTCACAATTTGGTCTGCAATGACCTTTACCTGCTCATTCTCAGACTGCAACTACTGTATGAACTGGCTTATTGGCGGGTGTAACCGCAAACCTCGCTCAAATCTATCCTCACCATGGAAGCCTCCAAAGATTACATATATATTTCTTATTTACCTTCTTTTATGTCCTTTAGGGGTCTCGTCGCACCAAATGAGAAGAATGCAAACGATTGTCTGGATCAGTTACCCAGCAATGTATCCCTCAAGTGAGTCAACACCCCATTCTCTCCATAGCTTTCCCTCTCTTTTGTTTTAAAGTATTATTCAACATTTTTTAGGCTATAAAAAGTGATCAATCCAAAATCAAATGTGCTACTTCTCCTGAAAATGAAATTCATAGGTGATATGACTATTTCTGACTGTTTCATTCCAATGTACATTGAATGTAACAAAATAAGTGTAATTTTCACGTTATAACACAAGGTCCTTTGTGTTTGAAGTGTGTATATTTTTTTAAAACACAAATTAATCACTTTTATGTGTTTTTCACCAAAAAAATGCAACATTTTACAAATTTAAAGATTATGTTTTTTTTTTAACCCATAAGAACAGCGGAATTGCATAGAAACATGTACAAGTAAACCCTGCAACCCCAACAAAAACTTTGCTTTAAATTTTCTCATTAAATTTTAATGGAAGAGCAAACATTTTACTTGACTGTACTTACCAGTAAAACATTTTTCTGAAATTTTACTGGCCCGGGGCTAACGGGCCAGTGATTTTTCTCTTCAAAATCTGATTTTTTTTTTTTTTTTTTTTTTTTTTTTTTTTTTTTTTTTTTTTTTTTTTTTTTTTTTTTTTTTTTTTTTTTTTTTTAGGATACTCTGTTTTTTGTGTCAAGAGGTTGGCATCTCTGAACATACACAAAGAAACGGTGCAGCATACACCAAAAATAAAAATGTAAACAAAATTCTGAACTTGTACACCTAACGTGCATAAGGAACCACTTTGTGTACTCAGTGGAATAATCTCTTTATTATTGTTTCTTTTATTTTCATACTAGTTTACTAAGTAAACCGGAAGCCTGGCTGGGTGAAACTTACAGGAATTATCAGATAGCTGAGAATGCATTGAGTAAGTATACTTAAAGACAAGCTTTCTGTGATCTACGCCTTCATTCTGATTGATTTGACAGAAGGAAGCAGTCTTGTCTTATGTCCTCTGAAATCCTTTCCCTCTGAATAAGCAGTTGGATTGTCGAGTGTACAGAACTTGGGATTGTTGATTAATAATCAATTATGTTGAGTTACTGTATGATTTGTTATTACCATGTACATATATATATATTGTTCTGTTTCATAGAATTTGAATCTCAATCCAGCTTTTAACTACAATGAGCTATCATATTGAGTAATCTAATTCTCTTTTACATTGACTAGGTATGTTGTTTATTGTTATAGCTTTACATTCCCCGATTTTAGGATATGCTCAAACAAAATAAATCAATTACTAGTACTATGACTTTTTGATGCATCAGAATTCAAGTACATATCCAGTTCAGAAAAATTAATGCTTTCTGAATCGTTCAACAATGTCACACTCCACACGTTTCATACTCCATCGTTCTTGAATCCTTAAACCAGTATAATTACTCATTCTGGGGAGTGTTTCACAAAGACTAAAATCAAATTTAAGCTGGACTTAACTATGGCAGGATGTTCATGCCACTGTTTGCTCTCACCATGTACTGGCATTAGTCTTTCAAAGGGCGTACAAACCATGGTCACAAATCTACTAGGTTTACATTTTTTATAATTCATTATTGAGGGTAAAAATACTATCTAAAGATCATAATGGTGAGAGCAAACATTGGCACAACAGCCTGTCATAGTTAAGTCCAGCTTAAAGTCAATCTTAGTCTTTGTGAAACACCTCCTTGTAATCATTTGTTTGTGCTTTCAATCATTTTATGCTGTATAAAATTACAAACTAATTCAGTCACTGATGGAATTTCAGTGGAACCTTATTATAAAGAGCTGTGATATAACAAGTTATCTGTCATAAGACAGTTATTCTGCTGGTCCTAGTTCTTTATATTCTTTTGTTTTTTACCCTGATATATCAAGGTTCCTGATTTAGCAAGGTAATTTCCATGGTCCCAAGGACCTGGGGGTGTTTCAAAAAGATTCTACATCAAACTTAACTCTAAGTTGGATTTAAATATTATGGAGAGCCATTAGTAGCCGTATAATCAAATATATTCAAAAGCAAAAATTGAAGTATTTTAGACTTCTCATAAATTCCACATCAAGAACATGAAATTTCCCATGATAATAGAAAATACGAATGATTTGAATTAACATTGTATGCCTTTCAAACTAACTTTAACAAAATATTTTCAAAGATGCTATCGGCTTTCCATAATTGTTAAGTCCAACTTAGAGATAAGTTCAACTTAGGATCTTTGTGAAACACCCCCCTGGTTATAAATGAGGTTCCACTGCACTCTCTTCTCAATAATTGATGTGACTTTGTATGTGTTCATTTTCTCAGGGAGAGCAGAGACTCAGATTGCTATTCAAGAGGAGAAGGCCCAAATAGAGGCAGAGAAACTCAAGGAGTCCATGAAGATGGCCAGTGGTAAGAAGAAAAAGAAGAAGAAAGGGGGTAAGAAGAAGACTAAATCTTCAGGCTCAACTAGATCCACTTTGTCATCGGCTAAGTCTAGTGCCAGTGTCATCTCATCAAGGTCAAAGGTCGCAGAGGGTGATAGACCGATATCAGCAATATCAGCATTAGGATTGGATCCAGATGAAATTCTGAAAGATATATTGTGAATATATCATAGGAAAATGTAGGACACATTGAAAAAATTATATTAATGTCGGAAGAGAGAAAACCTGCTTTCTCAAAGCTCAATCAAAAGACACAAACAGTGATAAACAAATATTAGCAATATCAAGCGATTTAAGTTTCTTCAGTATTTCTTGAGATGCAGTTATGAGCTGAACTGCCGGTTTGCAGTCCAGTGCAGTTGTAAATGTTAACAAGTTTGTTTCAGCTTTGCGGGGATTTGTATGAACAGTTTATTAATCATTGACATTATATTGATTTTTCATTGCGATATTTTCATGCGTGAGTTGGGGTGCTTGATTTTCTGTGACAGATATACAATGTGCAAAGGAGCTAACTCTGAAGTCTGAACTGGAATTAATTATTATTTTTCTTGAATACTAATCAAATTCATGTCTATGCCTGTAGATATGCAACATATGAAACTACTGCTTTTTTGCTATCAAAAGGATTGATAAGATTTGAACCCAGGACCTTCAGGTCAAAAGACCACAGCTCTTCGCTGAGCCATCATGCCTCTATCATGTTCTAATGATGAGGAAAATGCTCAAGAATTTTCTTATGTAGTTTTTGTCTTAACTTTACTGAAATCAGCTTATGTTGTGGTGGCCTTAAAAGCCTGAAATATTTAAGAGTAAGAGACTTATTTCAGTGTTTATAGAAATTTTTACAGAAAAATTATAACCTTCCAAACTGGTGGAGGAAATTGAGTGTTTTAAATTCAGATTACTAAGGTGGGTTTTTTTTATAAGAGAAAAATTGTATATTACGAGAAAAGTAATACATTTACATTGCAGCTCTGAATAGGAGCTTTATTTTATCTTATAAGGTGGGTATTTCTAGCAATATTTTAGTGTAATAGTTATTCAGTGTGTGTGAATTAACAGAATCCATCCAGCTTTTTGTAATCTTTTTATTATTCACCTTGAAATCTAGATGTTTTATTACTGAAATAAAAAATTATGTTTTTGAATTACTATGCAAATTTATGGATATTATCAGTGTTGCAAGTGCACAATATGATGCAGGTATATGACTTAAACTGTAAAATTGTTATTCTATTGATTATTGAAAGGGAAAATCTTGTGTTATGTAATAAGTGATAAAGTGAGGTAATTAACAGTCATTTCCAAGCATTACGGAATGACATTCTCAGAGAATGTTCAATTTTTGAAAATAAATGTTATAGACATTTTAATAATAATCAAAAATGAATGATATACCATAGAAGCTGCTTAGATACTTTTTAACAGTTGAGTTTCTGTAAACCATTTATAAAATTTACAAAATATTGAAATTGAAATAGCTTTTTAATGTAATTAAAGGGGGAAAAAGTCTTCCTCTACATCCTTCAGTAACAAACCTTTATCAATTCGATACTTCATGAATTTGATGAAAGGTTGATTGGAAGCCCAAATGTTGTGAAAGTATTTGATATTACGATAGTTAAAGGGAGTGTAGCATGACGAGACTACAGGTCTTTCCTGTGGCCTGACTCGATCGGGGGCCAATTGGGTATAATATGTCTAGCGCAGTATTCACGTGCGTGGAACATACGCGAAACCGAAGTGGAACTTCTGTCTCTTTCGCGAACGCTAGCGCGCGCTGACCCAGTTAATCAAGTCCATTCGTTTACGTGCAGTTGTCCAAAAGAAGTCGTAGATGGCTCTAACCAGTATTTGCCATGCTACACCCTCCTTAATGTATCATATCATTCATTTTATAGATTTTTAAACAAAATGTCTGAAATATTTGTTATTCTAAATAAAAAACAAAATCTGGAAATGTCATTCTGTAACACTTGCAACTAATAATAATAATAATAATAGCCTAATAGTCCACTCCAAATTTTATTAAACCGAAACGGAAATTCTTTTTGCCCAATTGATCGTGAGCCCGGCAGCCACTGAGCAGCGCCATATCGACGTTGCTCTATCCCTTATTGTTGAACGCCAAACAAGGTAGCAAGAACTCCCATCTTTTAACGTCTTTTGGTATGACGTGGCCGGGGTTCGAACCCACGACCTCCCGGTTGTGAGGCGGACGCTCTACTGACTGAGCCAACACCCAAATATAGAAAGTTTATTTTGTAGGTGTACTTCACATGAGAAACTAGGTACACTATGTTCTAGGAATGTCAAAGTTCAAAGGTCTATGAGGTCACCAAGGTTGGAAAATCTTATTGATATGATAATGTATATTAAATTGGATAAGGAAATTTAATTACTATAGAGAGGAGAGATGGAGCATGCAAGAGAAAGAAGTGAAAGGATGTAGGGAAAGGATCAGTCAAAAACATTTTTTTTTAATTCAGACAAGGATTAAGAGTCAAAACGGTACAACGAATCGTCGTCTTTCTCTAATAATTTAATGAAACGTCAACATTTCTTCACGCAGGGGGGGGGGGGGGACAGAATTCAGACAAGGATTAAGAGTCGAGAACGGTACAATTACGAATCGTCTTATTTATCTAATAATTAAATGAAACGTCAAAGCGTCCGCATTGCCTTCCATCAGGATGCCATCGGAGGTCACACTTCGAAAGATGCTGGCATCCGTAGATAGGCAGCCAGGCTTCACTATAGGAAGCAATTGAAACATTTAAATCCGTCAGAGACAACTCTCCTACTCAATTACATTGTACGTTAATGATAGATGCAATGACCATCAAAAGGCAAGTAAAATACGAAAAGAACAATGATTGTAACTCCGGTTTTACAAACATTGGAAATTTGAAATCGGAAGGGGAATCATCAGAACCTGCAACACAGGCGTTAACTTTTATGGTAGTTGCCATAAATATGCAAGTAAAACTAACAGTTGGCTATTTTCTTGTGAAGAAGTTGTCAGCCCCTTTTCAGGCTAGCCTGATTAAGGAGTGCTTACAACTTCTTCACGAGAAAGAAGACGATTCGTAATTGTACCGTTCTCGACTCTTAATCCTTGTCTAAATTCAGTTCCACACCCCCCCCCCCCCCCCCCCTCCCGCGCGAAGAAACTTTAACGTTTCATTCAATTATTAGAGAAAGAAGTATTGTACCGTTTTCGACTCTTAATCCTTGTCTGAATTTAAAAAAATGTTTCTTTGTCTGATCCTTTCCCTACGTCCTTTCATTTTGTCTCTCTTCTCTCTCTCTCTCTCTCTCTCTCTCTCTCTCTCTTTGACCGGCGTTTTGGCGTGCTCACTACCGCCCCCTAAAATAAAATCCTAGCTACGCGCTTGTTCGTAGGTTATTGATCATTTCATTGATTATTTGAAACATATTTAACCTGTAAAAAATAATAAATGTGATCTAAGACAATAACATCGTTTGACCAGTGTCATATTTTCGTTTCATGTTTTCTTCAAATGCACAGTTAAAAGTTACATGAAATGTATTTTCACACTAAGACTTCAATAAATATGCAATGAGTCAAATTAAGAAGTTGCTCGCGTCTTTTGCATAACTATAGCTTTTGTGTAATTTCTTTAATGAGCCCATATTCCCAAATCACTATTCAAAATAATAGTGCATTTCTCTACAATCGCCACTATTTACCCTAAAATTATATCCTTTACAATGCTGTCACTTGCGTTTACTCAATGACATAATATTGAAGAGTTCGCCTAACTCTCCCATAAATCAATGGCTCTGGGATAGTTCGTACACAATGCTTCTTCCGCTAGTTTTTCAACAACCGAGGAAAACACATCAAAATTCCGTAACGTTTCTAATTATGTGAAACCCCAGACTTGTTTCAATTTCATTGAAAAGTCACTTCGGCTTGAAGATTTACCTGTTAGGCTGTTTCCGCCAGCCATGCACAAAGAAGACGACAAACTTCATGCAAACGCCTGAGCTTCCAGGGGCTCCCCCCCCCCCCCCTGGACCCCACCAAGGGCCCTAAGGTGGCCCCTGGATGCTCATCTGACCGTAATTAAATGCCTAAAACCCCTGAGCTTCATGAGGCTCCACCCCTTGACACCCCGGGGCTTTGCCCCTGGACCCCACGCCAATTTACGCTCCACTTTGCTTTGCTTTGCTCTACCTGATCGAAAATACTTTAGCTCCCCCCCCCCCCCCCCACTTTTAAAAACGTTCCCAGGGCCTGCGTAACATGTAAGAGTGGTGGCGATGCAGATTTTTTTCTGACCCCCCCCCCCCCCCAAAAAAAAGAAAAGTTTTTGCTCATAACGCTAGTGTTCCATCGTCAATCGCATTTCGTCCCCCCCCCCCCCCGGTCATGAAAATAAATCGCCGCCCCTGATAGGTGGTGCAATGAGTGATGGCCTTATATGGAAAACCCAATACTACTGAATTCGAACGCAATAGCCACCTTGTCCAATGATGTGAGCAACGAGCGAGGATCGAACCCAGATCCTCCCGTATGATCGAGAGTCAAGAACCTTCACTAATATACCGCAGTGCTCCTACATAATACGCTATTGATGTACTCTTCGTTGAATAATGACTAATCGTGTGGTTGACGCTTTACTATATTCGCAAACAAAAGATTGTTTCCTTAAGCGTCAGTTCGTACCCTCGGCTTTGTTAGATTTACAATTACATTACATACCCCTCTGGAGCCTATATCCATTATTGTAAGCTTTTCTTTTTATTTGATTTTTTATTTGATTTATTGGTTTCGATCATCCATATCCTCATTTTCAATCTAACTTAGTCCTTGATTGATTGATTGATACATTTTATTTCATTTCATATAACGATTGTTTTTACAATAAAGAACGTATTTGACAAAGTAAGATCAAAATTATGAAATGAAGCAGAAACCTACTGGAATGCATAGCTTGTTTTTGTAGGTTCCCAAGAATAAATATAATATTAACATTATTTTCAACAATAAAATAGATATAATATAATAACATATTTTCATAAACCATTTTAAAAGGGAGGTCCACCCTGATATCAAGATGGGTTTCAATTGAAGCAGAAAAATGAACCAAATAGGTCAGTGGAAGATTTTAAAAGCCAAACAAATATAAATACAATCGTGAATTTTAGAGGTGCAATTAATCAACACGAATTTGCAACTCTGTGACGTATCTCCCGAGGCCCCCTCCCATTTACCCTTTACTTAAAAATTAAAATCTTTATTATTCAATCATTTTTTGCAATCATACATTCACCGTATATATAATTATGGAAAATATTTTTTTAAGAAGCAAATCTATGAGTCCGTCATCAATAACTAACAAAATGAAACTGATGACAATTTCAAACATTCATAACATTCCTATTCTAAAACGGATATTGAGCAAACTCCCACTAATTTGTGTCTTTACTTTTCTACTTGTATTAAATTTAAACCATCTTGATATCAGGGTAGAAATTCCCTTTAATAATGTTGATTTACAAGTAACTACAAGGAAACTAATATAATGTGATTTAATATAACTTATGTAGTTATGTTTATTCAATATACCTCTCTAGTGAAATATAAAATATGAAATAAACTGTATTGAACTGAACTACACAAACATATTCGAATGACGGCCTACTTAACTTGGGGGTCGCTTGATTTATCTTTTTTCCCCCATGCAAAGTTTCTCAACCGAGTGCAGGGGGAAAATGTGGCTTTCCCCTTTATTAATTCCACTCTTTTATTTTTATTTGTATAGTTCCTCTTCTGTAAAAGCAATGCATAGCGTCATGCATATCAATTGTTGTGCTGGCTTGTAAGTGGAAATTGATTTTTGGTAAAGGTACAAAATAAATTTGCTGAGCTTTTTTCATTTTGGGCTATGTGGGAAGCCATCAGGGCGTCGGGAAACGAATGCCCGCTAAAAATTTAATGCTCTGATATTTGAAATAATTAAAAGAAATAGACTTTCCCAATCCCCTTTGCCAATGACGTGTATGTCCAACATAATACATTTCCCTATGTGGTGCTGTTAATTGTAAAGGAGAATCACCCTCCTGGAAAATTACCAATATGACCGTTACTCCACCCCCTCACCAAATTTCTTTTGTACAGAGTAACGTAGAAAAGTGCTCGCAAGATAAATCACAATGTGGTTCATATTTTGGTTATGTGGGAAGCCAGGGCGTCAGGAAAAAAATGTGCACTGAAAGATATAGCTCGGAAGACTTTAGAAAACTTTTAGGACAACAACGTATATGTCTAACATGCACATTTCTATGGGCAATGCTGCTCATTGTATAGGAGAATTGCCCCCGGCAAATTACCAATATGAACTTTGCACCCTCCCAAACGAAAACAAGGAACGAGAAAAATTTCACCTCGAAAACTCCCGCCTGGGACAAATACATCCTGGATAATTACCTACTTGGGGGATTATTGTCCTAGTTGTGTTGTCCTAGGTGTTCATTATCCGCATTGTCCAAGGGGTGAATTTTTTTTCCGGGAGGTAATTGTATTTTGGGGTAATCGTCCTAGGGGGTAGTTGTCCTATAGTGGGTAATTGTTCTAAGGGGTAATTGTCTTAGGGGTGATTGTCCAGAAGGTAATTTTCCTATTAGTAATTTTCCGGGGGATAAATGACCTGGGGGTATTTGTCCCGCTGCTAATTGTCTATGGGGTCATTGTCCTAGGAACCTATTTTAAAAGTGTTATGGCATTATTTCTCTGTAGTTTTTTCCCTGATGTAGCTTCTGTTATCGATTGACGACATGCAGTTCGGCAAAAACAAATATGTTAGATGAATGTAGTAAATTGATCGATTGCAATTTTAATTTCATTACTGGTAAGAATATTCTTCGCCACAGGTAGAAATAACATCTACTTTAGTCATGTATATCATTTACCAATCAATGTAAACATATCCGATTTCTGGCTGTGTGTGCACTTATATGCCCGTACGGCCAGATGTCGGATATGCATTTATATGTTTTACGTTTCATGTCTTTTATATATGAAGAGTTTAATTCCAAAAGGAGCTAAATCCATTTTTGTAACTTCAGAGGAAAAAAGGATTAGTTTACCAGATGTTGTAGAGGGGTTTATGGACAAGTGATATTAGGAGGTGCATTTTTTCATAATTGCTCCCAAAATATAGGTCAATACTTTTGTCGAAAGACGGGGAGGGCCTACTTAAGTGAAAAATGCTCTGATATCAATAACTCAATTTTCATCAAATTAGAGTGGATTAAGCTCCTTTTGGAATTAAAGTCTTCATATTTAGATATCAATATATTCAAATTCTAGATGAATAATATTCAATGCTGATCATATACACTACTGCAATTCTGATATTAATAATAATAGTAAATTTAATAATATTTATAATGAGAATGATAATTATAATAATTATTATAATGATAATAATAACAATATCAATATCAATAATGATTATGATAATATCATTACTAATAATGATAATTATAATAATAATAATATTTCTAATTATGATAATAGAATAACAATGATATGCAATACTTATGATAATAACTTTATATGTCTTGCCCATGCAATTTTGTACTTTTACGACTATTTATCTTCACTGTCGAGATTAACCTATTATTCTAAATCTTAATTCATAATGTAATCAGATCTCGATATACGAATTTTCATGCCTGAATTTGAATACCCGACTGTAATTCCAAGTTTAATCTTCATGGTTTTAGGCATTGTTCTACATTGATTTCCATTTCTTCTTCTTACTCTTCTTCTTTTCCCTTCTATATTTACTTTGTCTAATCTGTCCTTTTCATTTCCTTGTGGGTTTTCCTTTGCCTTTCCCTGTTGATGTAGCCTTTGATCACGGCCGCTTTGCTGCTCTGTCGATCCCATGTTTGATCCTCGAAACGCACGGAATAGTCCTGTGATCGTGGGAAGTCAACACACGCCTACCGCATGATCGACCATGGGGAGAGGCTACTATTAATGTTTTTATTTCAACGTTTTTGTATATTATTGTATCTCATTGAATCAAATATCAATGTATTGTATTTTAATGAACGTTTATTTTCTACTCTTGAATAATTGTTAATCCAATTCATTTCAGCTTTGTTTTTTTATTTAAATAATAAACCATATCAAATAATTATTTTTGAATTTTCATTATTTTTTTTTCTTTTTCGAATCACTTCCTCTTTGACCTTATTCGATAAGTCCCCCCTGTTTGAACGCCGGAGTTCATGTACTAAGATGTTTTTATCTTGTGCACCATGCGTGCAAATCATATCATATCTAAGCAAAACATTGCCACCTATAGACATCACTCACCTCGCCGCCTGATTCGGGAACAGTTCGGTCATGTTTGCAGAACTACGCTTGAAGTCATGATGGATAGCTGCGTGGAAGCTTAGTTTCTATCATTTAAAGCCTGTCTGCACTAGTTTGGCCAGGGGGATTATAACACCCAGCGTAGTGGGGCTTTAAAAACTGCAGTATCTTCACAGACTAAAGGTAAGATATCACAACAGAGGAGGGATGTTGGGAACCTTTTCAGCCACCTTTTAATTCACCACAATAATAATTTCATGCATATGCAAACTTTAGGTTAATCCTTTAGGTATACATGCGCATTTTTGTATCCGCAAGGGGATGAGTCCTCTTGCTATATTAACCATCCTGTTTCTATTTGATTCGAGCGAACGAAGAGAGCGAGCAAAAATATAACATGTTTAAACTATGGTAATGGTAAAATGCTATTTCGTCATCCAGATACGTACACTAGACAGTATACAAGTATGATGAGAATCATACATTTGGGCATTTTGCTACCCGAATATGACGATATTCAGGCAATTAATCCACTTTCATAGTATGAGGATGCTTTTGATTTTATGTCACTGAGCAGCGAAAGTTTGGCGATAGTGGGATTCGCGGCGAATCGCAGTTCGTCAAAAATGTGAATCAGTCTGTTCCTAGAATTTGTAGAGGGCCTGCGTACTAAAAATGCCTGACTTCCCCGTTAGTTTTCATAATTTACAATCATCATATAATCTGTCGATTAAAGAAATTGAAAAGGTTTTTGTCCGTCCGAGAATCAGCTCATTAGATAATAAACTAAGAGAATTTCAGTTCAAACTGCTTTATAAAATTATTTATATTAATCGCTATTTATATAGGTTTAAATTCATTTCAAGTGATAAATGCTCATTCTGTGCAATAGATGAGGAAACATATATGCACATATTTTTTTTAATTCGTTATAGGGAGAAGATTATGGGAACAATGTAGTGATATCCTGGATCTTCCTATTCTTAAAGACATGAGCTGGAAGGAAATTCACATTAGATTGGATGAAGTAAATCACGATAGGCAAATAATTAATCAGGTTGTGTTATTAATCAAATATATGATAGTTTTAAGTAGGGAGAAAAAAAAATCCTCCAAACATTGAGGAAATAAAATAAAAATCATTTAAAAGCGAACAAGAAGAAAGAAAGACTGCTACTGAACGAAAAACATTGACACTCCATTATAAAAATGGGAACATCTTAAGGTAAACGGTGATAATAAACAAGAAAATTGAATGGATGTGGACCGGAGGGGTCCGCTCATTTCGTATGTATGTGATTGACCGCTCTCGACTGCCATGGCCTGCTCACGTTTTGTTTGTTGGTTTGTTTGTTGTTGTTTTGTTTTTGTGCTTTTTTTTTTTTTTGGGGGGGTGTTTTGTTTTGTGTTGTTGTTATTGTTGTTGTTTAAAAAAAATAAAGATGCTTCGTCTTTGTTTTTTGTTTTAATTTGGGGAACTTGGGTTATTAAGAATCTTTTATTTTCATTCGAAATAATTGAGTTGTGTATATTGTGTACTCTTTATGTTATGTATTGTAATTTGAATTACTTTGTATTTGTATGATGACATGTACATGTATTGAATGAAGACAATACAAAATACTACAAAACAAAACAAACAAATACAGACGAATTAATTTGTCGACCCTGTATGGCACTCTATCCGAAAAGTATTTGCAAGTCATTGAGAGTCCAAATCTGAATAATTGATGAATATTTAGTGGATGTTCATTAGCGATATTTTGATGAACATCAGGTGAAAAAATGAAGCAAAGCTATTAAAAAAAAACTCAATTTGACGATTAGTCAAAAAATTGAAAGAACAGTCAGCGACATTTCGCCGTATGTGTCAAATGTATAGCGACCATTACACTGCTTAGAGAAAAGTTGACAACAAACTGATGAATAGCTTTTGAGCAGTCTGTGAATAGCCCACGAATATAATATCCTCGTGAGATCACGCCCCTTTATTATTGGAGCCTACCCTGTTGAGTCAAAGTATTTGGAACACTCTATCATACAACCTGCAGTAGTCATATTTTTGCAAACATTTTCTCCTAAGACAAGATATAATTCAAATATATGTTGGATACATTTGTCCTGTTTTAACGGAGGTCTTACCTTTATAGAGCACATACAGAATTTAGAAAGAATTCCGAAAAGGGTGTGTAAAACCATTTTAGGGGAAATTTATATAAATTATAAAGACGCCTTGAAACGATGCCAGCTTGAACGATAACAAATAAGTCGTAAAAAATATGTATTGTTTTTTGCTGCATCTCTAATTAATAACCCACAATGCAACGGCTAGATTCCTGAACGAAAAATTGTTGGCATGCCATTACAAAATAAACACAAGTATAGTCAATATGAATGCAGAACCTCTCGTTTTAAACAAAGTGCAATACCATATTGTATTGATAATCGCTGATTGTTTTCAGATTTTCTATACAAACTCAATCTTTTTTATTTGTATATTTGAACAGTTGTCTCTTTAACCAGACCAGTATTTTATCTGTCATGGTTTCATTGTACGATTATGTAGATATGTTTTGTGAATGGATATTATTTTTCTATTTATATGTATCCTCGATAGTTGTAAACATATACATTTCAGCTTTTTAACTGCATCGTGTGCATCTTTGTATTCTATGTTTTTTCGAAAGAAACCTCGAATTGAATTGAATTGAATTGAATGTGCTTAATTGGCCGCTAATCCCCTTTCTTGTAATTACTTCTTGTATTTGACGTTAGTACCTTCTTGTAGAAGAATATACTATTATTCAATGTTAGTTACCTACTTGAAGAAGAATATACTATTATTCAATGTTAGTTACCTACTTGAAGAAGAATATACTATTATTCAATGTTAGTTACCTTCTTGACGAAGAAACAATGCTTTGTTTATTGTTAATTTCCATGTCGGCCTATCATACATTCCTTTTGAAAACTCCTCGGGACAGTTTTGTCAGGCGGTTTGTAAATGAGATGTATGTTGCTTACTATTAATAATATTCTTGTACACTAATATATTAAGTATGTTAGGTGTCATTGCAAACACCTCTTAGTATAGCAGTTTAGCAGCAATGTACGCAATAACATGTAATTCAAATGAACATACCCCCCGATGCCTATACCTCTCTTCTCGGTTTCTATAGTAACTTGCCCATTACGTGTACTATGCGTTCCTAACACATGGATTTTCGACTCCTTATGCTTTTGAACTTATATGTGCTGATTCCTGTACGTAAACTGTTCTATTTGCTTATTGTTTGACATTATGCCAGTGAGAAGGAAATAAATGTGACTTTTAATCATCTATATACAACAACAATAATACCAAAAAGAATGAGAGGGCAGTACCCTGCTACATTCGAAGATGGATTTCCAGAAATAAGAAATGGGTAAAAACATAATTATTCCTCAACTAATCTGTAACTATCTGTAGCTAGTTTTCATCAACTGCTCAGATTGTTTTCGCTAACTTTTCTATAATTATTCTTGAAATATTGATTACGTTCTGGAGGTGGGGGTGGGGGGGGGGGGAGTGCGAACTATTGAATAATAGTTGTCGATTAAAAAGACTGTTTGCAGACAAGTTGAAAGAAGATTAGCTCATGACCGTGGTGCATATTTGCATACCATTTATGGGGGGGGGGGGGTCATGTTCGCATAAGGTTGCTGTACAATCTAATATTTCATTATTTCTAAGATTTCATTTTAATAGTATAAATAAAAGCCTTAAACCTAGTTCCTAAAAACTTCACATAAAATATGTTTACTTTAGAATGTGCAAACAAATTACAAACAATCATTACAAACTTAATTATCTTGTTGTGTTATTCCGCTACTGTGCGATAAAAATGGGAAAAAGATGATAGTAAGCATAATATAGACAGTGACATTTAGACATGGTTATTATCACGTTGACAATATACTTTGTTACAATCTACTGCCTTAAATTGCTAGTGCTAAGTATTTGAAAAGCATTTGTTAAACTATGGTCGACACTGCGCTACATTTTCCAAAAATAAGTTTGTGGTGATTGGATTAAAAAGTACGGATGGAAAATGCCAACAACAAAGTGCCCCCCATTTTTTCAAGTACCCCAAAAGTGCCCCTGTTTACATAGGAAAGTGCCCCTTTAACTTTGTAAGAAGTGCCCCTTTTTACATAAAAGTGCCCCGTTTACTTTGACAAGTGCCCTATTAATTTTTAAAAGTGCCCCTTCCCCTTTCCACTTCTGATAAGTGCCCCCTTTTTGTTCCCATTTTCCTTTGCAATAAGGGTCAATTTTCCATTCTCATAAGTGCCCTTTTTAGTCTCTAGTAAGTAATCCTTTTCAGGTACGAGAAGCACCCCCTTTCACTTTTTAAAAGCGCACCCTTCACCTCTGATAATCGCCCTATTTAAATCTAAGAGGTGCCCCTTTTACTTTGACAAGTGCCCCTTTTCATTTGTTAAAAATGCCTCTTTCCCTTTTAATAACTACCCCTTTTTAACTTGGATAAGCGCACATTATGTTCACATGTGCCCCCTTTCCTTTCCAATAAGTGCCCCTTTTCCTCATGATAAGTGCCCCCATTTAAAAAAGAGCCCCTTCCCCTTCTCATAAATGCCCCTTTTCACCTACGAAAATAGTCCCTTTTACTTTGACAAGTGCCCCTTCCCCTTCTCATAATTACCTCTTTTTTTATCTCTGACAAGTGCCCCGTTTATTTGAACATGTGCCTCTTTTTCTTTATAATAAGAGCCACTTCCCCTTCTCATAAAATCCCCCTTTCACCTGCGATAAATGCCCCTATTAAAATCTGATCGGTGCCCCTTTGCTTTCAACAAATGCATATTTACCTTTATTATTTAGTTCCCCCTTTTCATTCTCGTAAATGTCCCTTTTCAGATGCGATAAGTGTCCCCTTTCACCTCTGATAATTACCCTTTTAACAATGATACGTGCCCCTTTTCCTTTCTTATATAAAGGAACATATCCTTTTTATTTATAAATGCCTCTTTTCACTTCTTACAAATGCCCCTATTAAATAGGATTGGTGTCTCTTTTCCGTCGACAAATGCTCATTTCTCATTCTCATAAGTGCCGTTTTCATCCCTGGTGAGTGCCCCTTTTTAAGGTGTAGGAGGTGCCCCATTTCACCTATGATAATTACCCGTTGTAATTTGACGCGTGCTCCTTTTCTTTTCTAATAAGTGTCATCCCTTTTGATAAGTGTCCCCATTTCCTCTCATCATTACATGTGCCCCTAATTTCAAGCGACTAAGAGCAATATACCCCGAAAGCTCGCTCGCTACGTTCGCCCACATTTATAGATGTTACAATAATGTTACTTTAAATCAAAGGTCTTTTCAGTCTACTGTTTAATATGAGAATGTGCTTATAACCCCATCAGGATTGGGGTTTTCCTCTTTATAAGATGTAATTTTCGGACTGCGTCTTCACAAACCTTAAATTTTTTCCTCATCTCATCTCATCCAACTGCAAGGTATGATGCTTAAGCAGTATCTTTTACGATGTATAAAGAGAAACAAATATTGAAATCATCCCTGATAATGCAATCACAATATAGGGGTATATACCAATGTCTAAAAAAAGTAAATTTTTGCTTAGAGATATCCCGTTGTAGGTGCCCTTTTTTCCAGAAAGTGCCCTTTTTGTTGGTGCCCCACACCTCACACCGCTGCCTCTGCTATGACTGAAAGTATAACCTGGGGCTCGACGCTAGAAATGTAGATATAGGTAATTTTCTACAATATATAGGGATTTGATTTTCTGCTATTCTAACAAAATAATATTCTTATATTAACTTACAAGTATAAAGTAATCCACAGAAGAGAGTCACAAATATTTCCAATGGGTGTCGATCCCGGGGGGGGGGGGGGGTGGGGGATATATCCCCCCCTAATATTTCAGGTGGGGGGTGGCCTGTACAATCATTCCCCCTCCCCCCAATAATTCACCAACCAAAACAAAAATGAAGAGAAAAATTAATGATGAGAGCCCGATGAGAGTATTAAATGGTTATTACTCGCAATATGACCATCAATATACACATTTTGCTATCTCATTTTCATAAAACATACATATATAAATAGAAAACGAATTAAATGAAACAACCGTGTATGAGACAAGAATAAATTGAATTCTCGCTCATATGGCTTCATCAGGAATTGATGAATTTATCAAATGTATTCAATCAACAGCATCATAGAAATGCAGTGCGTCAAATGCAAAGCCGCAGCGTTAAAAACCAACGAGCTAAATGTTAAGCGCGAAGCGCAAAAGTGCAAAAAAAGAAAGTAGAGAGTGGGAGAGAGAGAGATAATGAGAGACAGAAAAGATGATAACCCAGGTAGCAAGCCCATGTGGGACCCACATGGGTCCCATATTCTCTGAAACATGGGCCCCATATGGAAAACCATCTGGGGCCCTTAAGGCATCTGCACCCAAGAAGTATATGGGACCCATTTGGGTAAACCCATATAAGACAGATGGGACCCAGATGGGACCCATACCAAACTGTGCCCAAATGGGTATGCCCAGCTTAATCTCATCTGGAACCCATATTGGTTAACCAAGATATATCCCATGTGGGCATATTCATATTCTACCCATATGTGTACGTCCAGCTCATTCCCATCTGGGACCCATAAGGGCTGGCCCAGATAAATCCCATATGGGTTACTAAATATTGGCCACATATGGGATACATAATTTATATGGGTTCCATTAAGCTCAGATGGCACAAGTGACCCAGATCACCCCCCCCCCCCAAAAAAAAAAAGGAAGGGGAAGAGAAAAGGAAGAAAGACAAGAGAAAGAGGGTTTTGTCCAAATGACAGCATGTAGGAGACGAAACTTTCAGTTTGTTCCCTGATTCATACTCAGTATCTCTTTTGTTTTATTGTTTTCATTTATTTCTTTGTTTATTTAAATCTCTACATGTAAAACATTCGAAGAGCTATTTTTCCGAAAGGAACAAAATCTTTTGATAGCAAATGGAGATAATGATATAAACTTTCCTCTGTTAACCTTGAACAAAATTATTAACTTAAATTACGCGAGCAATTATGAACACATGCATCTTTTGATAACAATTTTCCATAGACACCTGAACAAAATCGGGTAAACAAAGTTCTTTCTTAAGTTACACACATGGATCTAGTGCCTCTTGAAAATAAGCTCTTTGTATGTACATAAACATACTCCAGTACGATATTTTGGAGAAAGATTATTATGTCACAACTTATTTTTGGTTTATTGAAAAGCTGATGCAGGCCTATGTATTGTATTCAAACTTAAAACGTTATTAAGTTTAAAGTTTTGTTTATAACACTCTTCCAATTTTAATGCACCTTCTAAGTCTGGTTATAGTTTTTGAAGAAAAAATTAGTGCTCTGGTCAGGGCCTTAGGGGAATATTATGCTTATATTCTAGAGCGTATCTGGTATGATAAGTATATCTGGGTGAAGAAGGAGATAATTGAAGTTTGTTGTTTGGTAGTTGGAACGTAATTTTTATATTATGTTTTTAAAAACAGACAGTTTGTATGAGATCAGGAGTGGAAATTTTCTGTCATTTTGAAAACCAAATTTTGCATCAGTCATATTCTGTTTCATTGAATTTAGTTTCCCGCAGAAAGGATTCAGTTGGTTTAATCAAAGAAGGAAGAGAGACAAATGAAGAACCAAAAGCAATATCTTTTTCATTTTCTAATGAGAACTATGTTTTTTTGAGATCTCCTTACATAGAATATTGGAATGGGTTTTTCACGATGAATGTTTTTTGGAGACATCAATATTCATAAAATGTATGTTTCTATCACCAGGAAATACAGAATTTTCTGTTTACATGAACCTTTCCTGGTTGCTTATTAATGCACTTAATTGCCCACTGGTAACATAATACTTTCACAAGTTGATATCCCTCACCATTGGATTTTTGTTTGTTAATGTCTAAATTTCGTTTAAAAATAGATGATATCAGTCTGGTAGGCCTACACTGCAGGCAAGAGTCAGGAATAACATTTAGCATGTTATTAATTGTATTACCTCTTTTATATTCTCTGAAATGTTATCTTTATTGAGGGTGACTTGAACAAGTTATTAACTTGAAAGGGAGGGGGTGCAACCTGCCACACGCTTCTACCTCTTGGTTGCTTTGATCCATTGCCGAAAAAAATTGGCATCATCCCCCAACCACGGATACAAATCGACACCCCTGATTTCCATTATATGAATAAATTAGGCAAACTATTATCGGGCATGGGTAGTTATACCTCAGACAGTTAGCAACTATATGTACTCCTGGCAAAGACCATTAATGTTTTAATACTAGGTACATGTATTTTCAAATGGCGGATATGCATGTAACTTTAATCCGGATTTAGCCTGAGTTGTAGCTTCGAGAACTAACTAGTTAAAGAGTTAGCGCACGTTTGAAGCACCAAATGTCAACTTCTTCGTTCTGTGGAAAAATGTTACAATTCTTTAAATAACCAAAATCTTGTCATTTTTAAATCAGTTTCTTATTCTAAATTTAAGAATTGGTTCATTTCGTTGGATCATTTTGTTAAAGAATGACAAAAATTATTGGAGACTAAAGAAGTTGAAGTAACGCGCTCCATTAATCAGTGGAAAAAGTTCAAACAAGATGAATACGGACTGACTAAAATGCCTTTCAAAGTTCATTGCTGATTTGATTCCTTTTTTCCCAACCCCTAAACTATCTTCTTTATAAAAGTCTTCGTCGATAGTATATATTTCTCAAGGGGTCATCTCTAATAGAATGAGTTACTCTGAAGAAATTGTGCTCCTTTTTAACAAATTGTATTATACCCTGCATTCTAAGGATGTATTTCCTGACATGTCTGGGGAGGAGGGGGGGGGTCTACACCGAGGCTTTATACATTCAATGAGAAATTTTGATGGAGACGATTGAGAGTATTTAGTTTAAATATCAATGTTTTCAATGCGGCACACACAATAACAAACAAGCAAACGCATATGCAAACACACTCTTTCACCCTTACACACTGGAAGAATAGCCCACACCCTCTTAGCTTTTTAAAAATTTGTTTTATCCTTCTATGATATGAAACGGGCCTATATCCACATTTCCTCCAACACATACATGCATGACTAATTTGTGTCTATGACGCATATACCAAAACACCTTTATAGGATCGCATTTAGAACTCGTGTTCTTTATGCGACATAATATGTATCAAGATCAATCACTGTTGACGTTTTATAGTTCCTCTTCTATTCACTGAATTTGATCTCGTCCGTGGGAATTACCCATGCAAAACCATGCAAACTCTATTGCTATTCAAGCTTCTTTTGAAGAAGAGGAAGAAGGCAACTTAAAAAACAGCGCTCATATTCACATCTGGTTCCCTTGTTCTATCATTTATTATTATCAAGATCAATCACCGTTGACGTTTCACAATTCCTCTTGTATTCACTGCATTTGGTGTCGTTCGTGGGAACTAACTGTGAAAACAATTTGCAAACCTCTATCGCTATTCAAGCACAATTGGAGAAGAGGAAGAAGACAACTTAAAAACAGCGCCACCCCACGCGCTTTGAGCAGACGACAGTATAAAGCGGACCGCCTCGCGGCTTGGCGTTGCCTAGTAACCAAAAGTGATCTGACACGCCTGAATGTCCCGGTATACCACACGGGGTGCTGCATGTAGTGAGTCCCGGTAAATGTGTGCTGGTATCAGATTTGTGCTCACCCATTCTAAACCATGGAGAATCTTTTCCTTGTACCTTGTGTTGATCACTTCCGAATGGTCCGCTAGGAACTATGACTGGAAGTACAACTTGGGGCTCGACGAGATTTGTGTAATTCAGGGTTTGTGCATTTTGGTTTAATTTTTGCCGTCGACTGTATTATTTACAGGCCTGTCGTTAACCCTGAAGATGAAGTTTTCCTTCCAGACTGACCTTAATAATCTGCTAGAATGGTCAAGCAAGTGGGGTATATGAAATTCAACTCATCAAAGTGTAAAGTAAATGAGGGTCTCCGGAAAACGAAATCCTTGGAAGACTGACTACCAGATGATAGGTACCCCCTTGAAAAGGTTAAAGAGAAAAAGTACTAATTGGGAGTTATCAAACATCACCAAATGATAAGTATAAATTTGAAACGAGCTATAAAACTTTTCATCGCGATGTTATTGTAATTATACATACACTGACTCGGCAGTCATTGTTAATGTGCACTGATTGATGTTCATAGCTGATTGCTTTTGAGCAGAAAAGAAAGGGTTTCTCACAAGGCACACCGATTCAGCAGAGAAGCTATAATCCATACTGACTTTGTTTATTATTGAAAGGAATGGGAAATGGGAAGGGCAGTATAAGAGATGTGATTCGATGTAGCGGTACTTTGCCCGTCAGCTCTAAAGTAAAATGTAATCAATAATAATAATTGAGTTTAGTTTAACCAGGGTAGCCATATCAGTATAAAAATGCGGTTCCTAAAGGGCCATGCAATAGCTGGATTTATATAGAGGGGCGAATATAGGCAAAACAACTTGTCGAAGGATGTACCACAGAGCGAGGATCGTTTCCACAACCTCTTTGTATGAGAGTTATCACCAATATATATCACAGAGCTCCCATAAATGTATACAAATCGAATAAAAATCCCAATAATAATCGCTTGATTAGATAGTTTGGTTTATTACATTGTTATTACCAAGCAGTTGTGAAGGAGATCTCATTTGAAATTTTCTCATGAATTTCCCTCTTCCACTTTTCACAATGTGCTTGCAGAATAATTGGTGCTAGCAAGAGTGTGTGGAGTTTGTAGCTGATAGGCGCTACAGCTTCTATTGGGCATCTCTGATATTATGGTTGCAATTGGTGCATAATCACATTAGTCGTGAACCGCTTGGCGCATCGAAGACTGAAATATTCTGGAAATCTTGTTTTAGTGTATAGTCGTCCGGTATTGATTTGTTATATCTACATCAAGTTCCTAAATAATTTCTTGGTACTGGTCACGGCCAGATTAATTCCACTAGTAATCCTAGCATGCAGGTCATAAAAGAGGGGAGCTTCCAGCTTATCCACAAGTTGACTGACTGTAATACCATTGATGATAAATGTTCTATAACAAATCAGAAGGAATGCACAAAGATTCCAGTTGTTCATAAAAGATGTATACGTTATGTTAAATCATTAGCTATATTATAACCTCACTAAATTAGTCCAAACTAAATGCCATCTCTGCTGAACTTCCTCGCTATTCCCCCACTTGATTATTTGTATACTGTTTTGTGTGCATATCTGGCACATTGGTCCCTTTCTCCTGCTAGCCCCGGATTATTATACATAACATCGTTTAAACCATGTCTGTCATATGAATCCGAATCTCATGTTATTTTCACCAATAACTTTAAATTTATAGATTTTTGTTTGTATAATAAATTGTCCCCCCCCCCCCAAAAAAAAAAAAAAAAAAAAAAAAATCAATCAATCAATAATCATAAAGTAAGATGAATCTTACAGAAATCAGCTTTTGGCAAAATTAAGAGAAAGAGGGGAAGATAGCAAGAAAAGCCAATAAGGCAGAATGTTATTGGCAGACAAGAAAAGGGAGGGGTGTTTATGAACCCCATTATATTAAAATACTTCACATTGTTAATCCTGTCTATTACTTTAATAATCTAAGTGTCACATCATTTCAGACTATTATTTGCTGTTAATCGGTTTCTTTCACATTAATGCAGATATGACCTTATTTTAATGTTGATTTATCTGGATTTAAGCCAAATATTAAAGAGGAGAGCTGGTAATGACAGACTTTTCCTGTATCATTTGATTATTGATGTTTTATGAAGTATTTTTGATCTCTTTTTCCAATTTAATGTACATGAAATTAATGATAAATGAAAGGAACTAGAGGTGAAAATGAGCGCTGTTTTTAAGTTGCCTTCTTCCTCTTCTCCAAAAGTGCATGGTTTTCGCAGTTAATTCCCACGGTCAAATGCAGTTAGTAAGAGGAACTATAAAACATCACCGGTGATTCATTTTGATACAATAATTATGTCTCATAAAAAAACGAGTTCCAAGTGCGATGCTCTCAAGGTTGTTTTGGCATGTTTATCTGTATTCATCTATAGGCTGCGATTGTCAGTATTATGTGCGTCATAAACACAAATGAGTCGTGCATGTGTGTAGATGTGGATACGAGCCCATTATCATGGAAGCAGAGGCGGCCCTCCCGGGGGGGGGGGGGGGGGGGCAAGCATCCGAAAAGTGTCTCTTTTTACATAGGAAAAATGCCCCTTTTACTTTTTACAAAGGAATAGTGCCCCCTTTTGACAAGTGTCCCTATTAATTTGTAAAAGTGCCCCTTTCCCTTTTCAACTCTGATAAGTGCCCTTTGTATTTGGACACGTGCCCCTTTTCCTTCGACAAGTACCCATTTTCCTTTGCAATAAGTGTCCATTTTCCATTCTCATAAGTGCCCTTTTTAATCTCTAGTAAGTGTCCCCCAGTTAGGTACGAGAAGTGCCTCTTTTCACTTTTGATAAGTGCCCCCTTCACCTATGATAATTGTCCTATTTAATTCTAATAAGTGCCCCTTTTCCCAATGATAAGTGCCCCATTAGAAAAACAGCCCCTTCCCCTTTTCATAAGTGCCCCTTCTCTGGTAAATGACCCTTTTCAGGTACGAGAAGTTACTTCTTTTCACTTCAGATAAATGCCCCCTTCACCTCCGATAAATGCCCCTTTAAAATCTGATCGATACCCATTTCTTACAACTAATGCACATTTTCCTTTATTACAAGTGCCCCTTTTTCATTCACATAAGTGCCCCTATTCATATCTGGTCATTGCCCCTTTTCAGATGCGATAAATGCCTCTTTTCACCTCTGATAAATTCCCTTTTAACAATGATACGTGCCCCTTTTCCTTTCTAATTAGGGACCTATCCCCTTTTCATAAATCCCCCGTTCAAAATCTGATAGGGGCCTCTTTTCCGTCGACAAATGCCCATTTCCTATTCTTATGACTCACCTTTTTCATCCCTGTAAAAAGTGCCCCATTTTCACCTGTGATATACTTTAGCACATGCTCCTTTTCTTTCTTGATAAGGTCCCCCTTTCCTCTCATCATTAAACGCGCCCTAGCTAATTTCAAGCGACTAAGAGCAATTTCCCCCAAAGCTCGCTCGCTACGCTCGCACGCATCTATAGATGATATACTTTAATATATTACTTATCAAAGGTCTTTTCACTCTTTCGTTATGAGAATGTGCTTATATCCCCATTAGGATTTGGTTTTTCCTCTTTGTAAGATGTAATTTATGGCAATGCGACCTCACACATCTTAAAAAAATTTCCTCGCTCGCTCGCAAACAAATTTTTAGAAATTCAATCCCAACTGCAAAGCAATATCTTGTATAGTGTATAAAGTGAAACAAATATTGAAATCATCCCCGATAATTGTAAGTACAATGTAGGGGTATATACCAATGTCTAAAAAAATTGCATATTTTCGCTGTGAGATTTCCCTTTGTAGGTTCCCTTTTTTTATCCAGAAAGTCCCCTTCTTTCTTGGTTCCCCCCCCCCCCCCACTTTGGAAGTCGCTCGGCCGCCCCTGCATGGAAGGATACACAAAATTAAGAGGGTGAAAAAGGTGTGCATGCGTGCGTGTGCGTTTGCTTGTTTGTTTATGTGTGTGCTGCATTGAAAACTTTCTTCAAAGTGTACTAATATCTATATATATATAATAAACTATTATAAGTGTCTGAGGGATATTAGCAGAAGTAGAAGTAGTAGCAGTAATATCAGTAGTTACAATGGATCAGTAGCAGAAGAAGTATTAGAAGTAGAAGCAGAAGAAGTGGAAGAAGTAGAGGTGGAAGTAGTAGCAGTGGAAGTAGTAGAAGTAATAATAATAAATAATAATGGGTTTTTGTATAGCGCTCATGTCAGTCAGATTTGACCCTCCTGGCGCTCCCGATTATATGGCTTTAGCACGGCGGCCATATACGGCGCTCTAGCATTTCAAGGCACAAATTCCTATACCAGGTACCAATTTAGTTCACCTGGGTGGAGTGTGGCAAATGTCTTGCCAAAGGACATTAGTGCGGCGGAGGGATTCGAACCGCGGACCTTGTGATCGACAGTCCGGCGACGTATCCACTCGACCACAACACTTCTACAATCTACATAGCAGTAGTAGTAGAAAGAGAAGTAGTAGGAGTAGTAGGAGTAGAAGTAGTAAGAGTAGAAGAAGTAGTAGTAGAAGTAGTAGGAGTAGTAGAAGTAGTAGGAGTAGTAGGAGTAGTAGGAATAGAAGTAGTAAGAGTAGAAGTCAAAGAAGTAGCTGTAAAAGTAGTAGCAGAAGAAGTAGAAGAAGTAGTAGAAGTAGTAGAAGTAGAAGTACTAAAGGTAGTTGTATTAGGAATAGTGGAAGAAGAAGCAGTAGAGACACTTGGCACCGGAATACTTTTAACAAGCAGGTATCCAACATTTACCTTTTGAGTGTTTTACAAGATACCTTAACTCCACTTTTGGTTAGGTGTCTGTGTAAACTAAATACCCCCTCCTCACTCATGCTCTTTGGATACTGTAGGAATACAAAGACACAACGATGACATGTTTATCATTATAGTGCAAGATTTTTTTTTTTATCACAAGTTTGGCTAGAACTGTATCTCAAGATTGAAAAATAAATCAATTTCAGTATTTGAGCATTTGATTAAGTGGAATTGGCGCCTTATAAATCTCATATAATTATTATTATTATTATTATTATTATTATTATTATTATTATTATATTATTATTATTATTGTTGCTTTTGGTATTGTTTTTGTGTTGTTATTACTATTATTATTATCATCGTTGTGTGTTCTTTAGACATTGTTTGTAAGCCAAAAGTCAATCAAAGTAAGCATCCCCATTCTCCTCAAGTAAACAAATACCTGGGGCCTGTCTCACTAAGCACTAAGATGCGTCTTAAGCGGCCTTAAGTCCCGTTATAGGACTTAGTGTAAGATGCATCTTAGCGGGAGTTTCACAAAGCCCACTAAGACGCGTACCGTACTTAGTACCCCTTTAACTAAGTTGCATACAGGTCGTAGCCTACGTCTCGTCGAGACGAGACGTAGGAACAGTTCTTAGTGTAATGTCATGTGATAAATTTCGCGTCAAATTTGAAAGTTGTTCTAATTCGATCTCGATGATGGCCGATCTTCAAATATTGATGGCTTTGACGTTTCATTAAAGTATTTGAGAAAGAAGACGATTCGTCGGATTCTTAATCATTGTCTAAATTTTCAAAAATGTTTCTTTCTCCGATAAAAAGTCACAGTCCGTAGGGGAATTTTTTTGCTAGCCGACCGACATAATACATCTCACCGGCTTCAAACTTCTGCATTGATATAGCACACGAGGATCGAGCAAGAATACCGACACAGCAACATAATTTGCGTGTCTTTCTTACCCCCTCGATGTGGTGACTTCACCCAACAATTCCCTCTCTCTCCTACTGCACCCGACTCTTATCCCTGTCTCTCTCTCCTCTCTTTCACCCCCGTTTCTTTTGTTTCCCTTTTCTCTTCTTTTTTTTTTTCTCTTTCCTTTTCTCCTTTTTTTTCTTTTCTTTCTTTTCCTTTCTTTCCTCTTTTTCTTTTTTTTTCTTTCTTTCTTCCTTCTCTTCTCTTACTCTCTTTTCTGTCCCTTTCCCTCTCATTTTTCTCTCCCCCTTTTCTCATTTTCCCGACAGTAGCGCAATTTTACCGATAATATCCTGACAGGGGGGGGGGGGGGGGGGGGTGGTCTCGCACCCCCACTTTAGCGACGTCCCTGGTTGTTATCCCATTATTATTTTTTTTTTAAATGCACTGTCTCATGCTCTCGCACCTCTCTTTTACCGTTGTTTAATTCTCTTTCATTTTTTTCCTTTCTTCTTTAACTCACAGAAATTCTCTATTCCCCCTTTTTTCCCCATTCTCTTTTGTTGTTGGTTCTTCTTGTGCTTTTTTGTTGTTGTTGGGGGGGGGGGGGGGGGCTACACGCCTGGCAAGAGGGATCCCATATTATGCACATTGCAAAATTGCGTGCCTCCCCCCCCCTTTCCCGGTAAAAAAAAAACTTCCTTTAATATCATCCCCCTTTCTTTCTTTTCCCTTCTCATTATTCTCCTTTTCCCCCTTTTCTCTCCTCTCTTCCTTTTCCCCTCCCTTTTTTTCTCCCTCTTTTTTCTCTCTTCCCTTTTCTCTCTTTTCCCCCCTCCTTTTCTCCAAATCAATGCAATGTAATCAAAGCATTTCTTCACTTGTCATGTATTTTACTTTTTCAGAATGACTATGTTGTAAAATTGACTGATATCTGAATTATCTCATCGAATCAATTGTCACCATTTATTTAACAACTTTTTTCTACAACAGGATATATTCATACGGGTACACACAAGTTGTACATAATGTGACAGAAAAATTAAATTTGTTAAAGGCCAGTAATTTAACTTTATTACACTAAAAAATAGCAAAGAAAAGACAACTTTTGCTATGGATTTTCTGTAAAGCAGCAGTAGTATTTATTATTCTGATAAAAAAAAAAAAAAAAAATCCATTTCTACCATAACTGTAGCAGATAATATTCTTCTTGATCGATAAGAGTAAAAACTGGGTAAAATCAAACAACCTAAATTACATAATAAAGGAGTTGTATGATGCATCACAAATGTTAGCTTAACATGTGGATAGATTAAAATGCTCTCACCTGTCTACCCATTGAAGGTCAAAGTTTTTCTGTTATTAACTAGTCTTTCGGTGTCATCACAAAATATCTTTAACAATTTACAGAAGGGTGCACAGTAACAAATTATGTTAAATGGTGTGACTCAGTTGATTTACGGAAATACTGTATTGTTTGTAATAGACGCACCTCCCACCCCCCTTATTCTTCACTTGAAAGAACAAATGAAAGACATTTTTTTTTCAAATGGGTCCGCAGTTAAGTTTCCTATTCACAAATCATAGTTATTAATTTATAATTAATGTCCGTGTTTTGATCAGCACGTGACCGAACAAAATTGAACCGAATTTTGGTGTACCTTTGGATGTTGTAATTTTTTAGTCTTAAAACACATGACTTGATATATATGACACAGAGACCTGTATATATCATATAATAAGACAGTAAAGGTTCTCTGAAGTGTTGGGAGCCCCACAAAACTTATTATGGCAAAATTTCCCCTAAATTGCATGAGTGAAAAGAAGATATCATTTAAGTTTTAACACACATTTCTGCAAGAGTTTTCAGAAGAAATGTGTTTGAAGACAGATATTGATGACAGAATACCAAATTGAGGTTTACTGCATACAACAGAAAACCTAAATTTGTCTCTTCAATCATATTTATCATGTTTATTATGAAAATCATTACAGAAGTGTCTGTTAAATGACATCCTCTTTCACATCATTAGACAATTTAAGTGAAACTTTGCCATGACATTTTTTGTGAATTTTGGTCTCCCAACACTTTAGAGGGGATTTATTTAAGGAGCTGCTGAATATACTTAATTTGGGAGGTAGCAAAATTCACCTCAAAACTTTGAATAAAATTATGGAAAAACATGATAAATAGCCCCCTTGTTGAGTTGAATTAAGGAAATCTATGGCTGTGGGTTTATTTGCTAGGGTAGGCCTATTGTGGATACTCCTTAGCTCTTCTAAAATTGATTTGCTTATATGTACTTGCTTCTGTTTAACTATTAATTTGGCCAGTTGTATTCTCAGCAGCTCCTCCTGAATTTCTAATTGCCTGATCTGTGCAGGTACGTCTTTGTGTTAAAATTTCACGCCACTGCTCAGACTGAGTAGACCAAAGCTGAGGCTGAGGCTGACGATCACTGGGGCCTGGAACATTTTCATTAGACAAGCTCAGGTCCGTAGCCTCTGAATCCTGTTCACAAATAAACAACAATAAAAGTTAATTCACAAAAACAAGATTTTGCAATTGCTATATCAATGAATATGAATTTGGAAACTGTGATTGTAATGAGTCAAATTTTTCATTTTTAGCCTTCCAAATACAAGTATAGTACCAGCAAAAAAATCAGTCTAAGCGATCATGACCCGGCTTGAAACACAAATTTGTTAACACTTTTTCAATATTTTTGGGCACATTACAGCAAGAGTTGAAAATATATCACTTTTCCTAAAAAATGTTGTAATGATGCAAGTACCCTAAATATGTCATTGATGACACGTCCAATACTGAAGAAGTCCCTGTAATATTAAATTGGTTTTAATATAATCAGACAAATTAGATAAAGAATTTGATGAAAGTTTGAGAAAAAAATAAGTTATGAATCTTTCAATATCATGAAAATCATAAAATGTGAGGGGCTGCATGACATTATATTTAGAGACCGCATTGCCCATTTAACTCACAGATTTGAAGTATTTAAACAAATAAAAATCCATCCCTTTCTTATTTATTGTCCTATTTTTTGCAAACCTTCACTGATCTGTAAAACTGTTTCAACTAACTCAAATCTCGCCTATTAAGCATTACACTCACCTGTCCTTGGGGCTTTATACGCTTTGTTTCGAAGCCATGTCTCGCCATTTCTTTCGTAATGTATGCCATTCCCTCTCTTGGCCACCAGCTGCTCTGAATGTGTTGCTCTTTTCCAGGATCTATGCATGGAAATAATGTGGAAATAGACAGATTATATATTTAGGATTGGTTGCACTAAGGGTCTACATAGGTTGCCGTGTTACGATTAAAGCTTTAACTGGATAACTGTACTTTGTTTTAAATACCTGAATATTGTAGCCTTGGATTTTGCAGTAGTGGTGGCAAAGTTAAGTGTCAGGTTTTCCATTTTTCAACAAACTACCATACCCAGCGATTTCAAGACTGTTTTTTTTCCCCCTAACCCTAACCCTTATTGGCCTTAACCTCGCCAGATGAACCCTCCCCCCCCCCCCCCCACCCCCCATTTAATCTTCCTTCTTTTGGTGAATTTCTCTGTCACATCCATGCATACCTTTCTTTCACCTTTTCTTCTTTGCTGCCCCCCTTTCCTCCAGTTCCAAACATTTCATGTTTCTAGTAGCCACAAACCACAAAAGCTAGTTATTAGGTCTAGATCTAGGTCTAGCCTAGATCTATCATCTAGGCCTAGTCTGTTTTATGTTTTATGAATTGGCCCATCAATTATAACATCATGTTATTGCCTGCTTGTCTTTTGACTACCAACTATGTTTACCTGTCTAGAGGTCTAACAGTTAGTCTAGCCTAAGCTGAATAAAACTTGGGTCAGTTGATCACTGCCATTTTTTCCAAAACTCAGACATGAAACATGTTTTTTGTTTATTTGTCCCAAAAGGTAAATGGAATAGTCCAGATCTAGACCTTCTGTTCTAGATCTAGATCAAGACCTTCTTTCTAGATCTAGGCCTAATCTTGAAATTGAATAGACTCTAGATCTAGGCTAGAGTCTAGATCTATAAAATCTAGATCTAGGCCTAGACTAGAATCTAGACATGTGAAACTGAAAGCTTGAATGTAACTAGACTACGTGGCAACTATGAATAGGCCTAACTTATGACTAAGCTTTACCAGTAATTAGTTCCAGAGCAAGGCTTAGTTAGGCCTAGATGTAGACTAGGTCTAGATCTAGCGAATAGGTCTAGAATCTATAGAAATCTAGAGTCTAGTGTCTGAAATAATTTCTTTTTTATAGCAGTTACATTTCACAAAGTAGATCTCTATCTAGACTAGATCTAGTCTAGACTAGGTCTAGATCTAGTATACTAGTCTAGGACTCAAGTACTAGTAGTAGTACTACTAGTAGTAGGCCTAAAACTGGTTAGGTCTAGGCCTAGAATTTAGTTTGGTCGTGCATGAGAGAATAGCTTGATGTAATCCGCGATCCCAGACTAGACTGACAGCGGGCTCGCTACCGCCACCACACGCACGGTTCACTGCCAATTAATCAGCTGCGATTCGTCGAGGTATCAAATACAACTTCATGACTTCCATCACAAACTTCCACTGCATACATTTCGCTTTCAATATTTTACTTCTATGTTGTCTTAAGAAAAAGTTTAATAACCTACCTTCCCGATTTGTATCCAACAGTAGTCGAAATAATGTTAAACAATCACTTAAAGTGACAAAATTCAGCCTTCTTTCACTTTTTCGCCCCAGACGATGCAGACGAAAACTTAAGGGGGAAAAATACTTTTATCTTCACACAAGGTCGAAGGTCACGAAATTCGGCTTCGTAGAATCAAAATCCAGACGTTTCATTGTTGAAGATGCGCCGCACACAGGACTTAGTAAAGAACGGTTTAGTGAAACTGAGAAACCAACAGGACGTCAGTAAGACCCGTCTTAGTGTATGACGCGTCGCAGCGACACTAAGTCCTGTTACACTAAGTACTGTTTAGTGAGACAGGCCCCTGGAAATACAAGGGCGTGTTTTCAGAGTAAAGATGACGGTTTTATAATTGTCTGTATGGAGCCAGAAGGGCATTGACTCATATCTTTTAAGGGGAAATCCAATCTCAATAGCAAACGACCATAAAAGAAAGCATAAAAATCAGAGAAGCAGACTGGTTAAATCTTAACGAATCGGACAAAGAATGAGAAAGTTATAATTTTTGAAACTTGTAATCACTGTAATTAAGTATGGGCACTTCATATTGGCTGAATCGGCAATGGTACTGTAATGAAGTCATGTACAACCTTCCCATTTGTTCAAAGAACAACATGACTAAAATGTCTACTTTTCAAAATGTTTGACCTGCTACTACTTCTACCACTGGAAATAGGGACCCCACTGGAAATAAGCTCTCGAGCTTTCGTGGGTTATCCTGTTCAAGCTGACTTATTTTTGATCTGTTATTATTGTATATTGTTGTATGTTGGAAGCTTGTCGAATAAAAATCAATCAATCTTTATCAAAAGGAGCGCGTGTCAAAGTACAAAGAGTAATTAGGGGGTGAAATTGGGGCACTCCCGTTACACCTTCAAAAAGAGGCACTCACCAGGGATGAAAAATGCACTTATGAGAATAGGAAATGGGCATTTGTCGACGGAAAAGAGGCCCTATCAGATTTTGATAGCGGCATTTATGTAAGGTGAAAAGGGAATCTATTAAAAAAGGGATTGGTTCTGGGATAGGTCCCTTATTACAAGTGCAAAGGGGCATGTATCTTTGTTAAAGGGAAATTATCAGATGTGAAAAGGGGCATTTATAGCACCTGAAAAGGGGCAATGACCAGTATGCAAAGGGGCCCTTATGAGAATGAAAAAGGGACAGTTATAATAAATGAAGGAAAATGTGCATTAGTTGAAAGAAAAGGGGCATTTATCGGAGATGAAGGGGGCACTTATTTGAAGTGAAGAGGAGAAACTTATCGTACCTGAAAAGGTTTATTTACCAGAGATGAAAAGGGGCAATTATGACTGAGAAGGAAAAGGGGCTCATTTTTTTTTAAATGGGGGCACTTATTAGAAAGGAAAAGGGGCACATGCGAAATAATAAAGTGCGCCTATCCGAGTTGAAAAGCCAAATGGTCAGAGGTGAAGGGGCTAATATCAAAAGTGAAAAGGGGCACTTAGATTAAAAAAGGACACTTATGAGAATGGAAAATGAACACTTATTGAAAAGGAAATTGTGATCTTGTCGAAAGGAAAAGGGGCGTGTATCAAAATAAAAGGGCACTTATCAGAGTTGAAAAGGGGAAGGGGCACTTTTACAAATTAATAGGGGCACTTCTGCAAAGTTAAGGAGGCAAGTTCCTATGTAAAAGGGGCATTTTTCGGGAACTTGAAAAATGTGGGGGCGATTTTCTCCCATTGCCCCCCCCCCCCTCCTCCCCCTGGAGTGCAGCCTATGACTGACACCAACTGACCACTCATGTGATTTTATTTATGATTCACCGATCGAGGAGGGTAAATCACTGTCGATCCAGCATGCGATGCCGATATCGATATGAAGTTGTCGTCTGCGCAGCTAGCCTAGCCTTACTTTAATAGCGTATCAGCTAGCTAGTAAGTCCGGCGTCGCCGGCCGCCGCCCGCGGCCCGTCACGAAAATCTACGACGTTTGTTGTGAACTATCTGTGGCGAAGTAAGTAGTCCACCTTCTTAAATTTGACTATATTTTGTATGATTGTATGATGTAATATGATGTGTATATTATCAGTGAAAATGTGATGTTTGCATAGGCCTACCATTTACTGAATTTGAAATTAGAAAGCGAACTGTACTTTTCTTCTTCTGTTTTAAAGAAATACGTAAATATGTATTGGCGATCGCAGACATGTTGCCAGAGAGCGGAGGTACTGCCAGGCTCTCGACCGAGGCCGAGCGGAGAAATGTTATGCGGTACACTTGGTGTATTATTAAAAATCACTGTAGAGTCTATGCCTGTATCTTGTCTTCCCGCGGAGTGCTAATTATACAAGTAAACAAAACCACACATGATGCACGTAATAAACTATTTCAACATACGACGAACCTTGTTAACTACTTTTGGTGTTTGCTGCACTTTTGTCTTAATTTTAATTTTAATTTTATGTTCAAGTTCAAGTTCAAAGTTATTTTGTCTTTCTTCCAACATGAATGTAAAACGATTTAACAAATTTATAACATGTATAGTATATAAAAGGAACACTTATGAGGATCAAGAGACGAAGAGACCTACTTTAAGCTTAGCTTGTAGAGGTCAGGTCCCTCAAAACAAAACAGATATATAGACGGTCTAGATCTAGATAGACAAAAAAACATAAAAAAAACATGCCTGGTTAGGTCTATATAATAGATTAATACAATTAGAAATGGTCGCCAAAGCCGCTAAAGTACTAGAAGCAAATAACTATTAACTATTACTATAACCATATGATTATAAACATATGGCTAAACTAAGTAATGAAAAAGGGTGGAGAGAAGAGACTGTATATATATACAAAAGGGGGCGATATAAGAGTGACATAACGTGGGATATATAGAAATGGAGAGGGAGAGAGAGCCTGAGAGCTTGAGAGATGGGGGGGGGGGGGAGAAAGAAAAATGGACACACTTTCACTGCAAGCTCTTTCACTGCAAGCTGAAAGCTAGCTATAGGCGAGAAAAGTAACCAAAGGCAAAGACAAATTAAGTTCAAACTTACGAAATACTCACTATTTTTATGCCTCCGCCACCGAAGGTGGTGCCGGAGGCATCATGTTTTCGGGTTGTCCGTCCGTACGTCCGTCCGTCCGTACGTCCGTCCGTCCGTCCGTCCGTCCGTCCGTCCGTCCGTCCGTACGTCCGTCCCGTTTGACCGTTATCACAATATCTCAAGAACCATTTAAGATTTAAACTTAAGACTCGGGAATAGTATTTATCACCATAGGAAGACGATCTGATTAGATTTTGGAGTACGTAGGTCAAAGGTCACAGGTCACAGAGGTCAACTTATGAAATTCCTTGTATTGAGTTTGTTAGCGCGATATCTCAAGAACCATTTGAGATTTAAACTTCAAACTTAAGGATAGTATGTATCACCATAGGAAGACGATCTGATTAGATTTTGGAGCACGTATGTCAAAGGTCAAGTGTCATAGAGGTCAACTTATGAAATTCCATACATTGAGATTGTTATCATGATATCTCAAGAACCACTGGAGATTTAAACTTCAAACTTAGTGATAGTGTGTATCACTATAGGAAAACAATCTGATTACATTTTGGAGCACGTAGGTCAAAGGTCAAGGGTCATAGAGGTCAACTTATGAAATTCCATACATTGAGATTGTTATCATGATATCTCAAGAACCACTGGAGATGTAAAAACTTCAAACTTAAGGATAGTATGTATCACCATAGGAAGACGATCTGAGTAGATTTTGGAGCACGTAGGTCAAAGGTCAAGGGTCACAGAGGTCAACTTATGAAATTCCATACATTGAGATTGTTATCATAATATCTCAAGAACCACTGGAGATTTAAACTTCAAACTTAATGATAGTGTGTATCACCATAGGAAGACAATCTGATTAGATTTTGGAGCACGTAGGTCAAAGGTCAAGGGTCACAGAGGTCAACTTATGAAATTCCATACATTGAGATTGTTATCATGATATCTCAAGAACCACTAGAGATTTAAACTCCAAACTTGTTTAAATTGCTCTTTGGCGGAGGCATCATTTTCGACTGCGCGCAGTCAAAATTCCATCTAGTTAAACATGATTTTCAAATTGATCATATATCATTTACTTAGCTATGACTTGCTAGTCTGTTAAGATCTAGATTTCTCTTCTTCAATTAGACTAAGTTAGATCTAGGCCTAGAGTAAAAATTTAGATTTTCAGTCGATGGTACTTCCAACTTTCAAGTGTCAATATAATACATGATAGATCTTAGAAGTTAGATTGTCTTTAGTCTAGATGACTATATTCAGAGCAAGGGTCTATAGTATAATGATGAAAAGCTTTATGGAAACGGTTCTAGGAAAATTACCCCTGTTATGTATGACGTCTGAAATTAAGACTATTCATGTCTTGACTTGTCATTTTATGTATACGCATTGCCCAATGTACCGCGCGCAGTTTCCATCGATGCCTTCATCGAATAAAGTCCATGCTACCACCATGTAGTTTTAAAGTTACGAATACGTCTTTATTTGTCATCTTTATTTGGCTGAACATCAACCTTGAACATTGACAGAACATAATATTGGCGACGAGGTCGAGATGATTAGTTTGGTTTGCCGCAGTTTGCTGAAATAAAGACTTGAAAAAAGTTTCTCCAGCAGAGACCCGACATGGTTTAGAATTATGCCTGTACACGTGCAGTTTTTTATGAACGCTTTGCCGTACAGCACGTACAGCTATGGAGAATTGTGCATCAGCATGTATTCAGCAAATGAACCGAACTAATGGAGCTGAGTTTGCCTAATTTGGATGAAAAACTCTTTAGCCAGGAGATCCAGCCGTTGATCGTAGGTGAGCGAGTATTTGTTTTGCTGATGTTGCCTCATCAGTTTAACTTTATTAGCCGCAGTTGGATGAATGGTGAATGGATGCCCCCAGCCTAACTTTCAACTTGACGATCAACCAGTGGCAGTGCTGCAGTAGTACTACAGTAGGCCATGCAACTCAGTGGCAGTAGCCAAGCCCATGAAAGCTCCAACCAAGTTCAAGGCCCAGCCCATGGTCAGCCAGCCAGCCCGCCAGCCAGCCAGCCCAGCCCGCCAGCCAGCCCAGCCAGCCCAGCCCGCCAGCCAGCCCAGCCAGCCCAGCCCAGCCCAGCCCAGCCAGCCCCGCCCAGCCAGCCAGCCAAGCCAGCCAGCCAAGCCAGCCAGCCAGCCCAGCCCAGCCAGCCCAGCCCTGCCCAGCCAGCCAGCAAGCCAATTCAGCCCAGCCCATGGCCAGCCAGCCAGCCCGCCAGCCAGCCAGCCCAGCCCGCCAGCCAGCCCAGCCCAGCCAGCCCAGCCCAGCCAGCCCAGCCCAGCCAGCCCCGCCCAGCCAGCCCCGCCCGGCATACATTGTTTCAGAATCCAGGTTCCTGTATCTAGATCTACTGCAGCGTAGACTAGAGGAGGAAGTGTTTTGTTTTAGCCTTAAAATTGAAATACAGGAAGTTGTTACTTCGTGATTGCCTTCAATTTAGGACCAGGATCCAGTTCAGTGACAGTGTCAGTTGACTCAGTTCATAGTTTCGGACTAGTAGCAACCCACCCAAGTGAAAGCCAGACCACTCATCATGAAGTGATGGTGATGTTGATGCAAGCAAATAAACATTTAGAACTCATTTGATAATATTGTCGATTGTTATGATGAATCTGTTTTGTAACTGAGTGTAAGGACCAGTCCCAGACCAGGACTAGTACCATTACAAGTTGAAGTGTAATTCAAGTGTGAAGATGTGGATCTAAGTAGGTCTACAAGTTTAGAGTTAGACATTAGTCTCGGGTTTTTACAGTGTAAATAACAGTAGAACCTATTAACAATCAGACAATAATTACGTCTAGTCTTTGCAGTCTAGTCCAGGTCTAAGTCAAGAATTTTGTTCTTCAGTTGTAAATTGCTTGTCAAAGAAATGTGTATGTGTTAGATACATGTGTGGAAGTGGAAAGAGCCCAAATGTTGTTGTTGTTTGGTATTGGTATTTCAAGTCAAATATTTATGCAAGTATTTGTTATGGTATAAAGTTGTTCATTACAAGTTTAATGCGCCTTACATAAACATGGCAGCACAAATGTTTGGTAATGTCCCTCAGTTGGACTCAGGGTATAAATTTGAAGATTGGATTGAGGTTCTTGAGTCATGGTTTATAGCTAATGATATTACAGCAGATGCAAAGAAGAAGGGTATATTCTTATCAGGATTAGGAAGTAAATCCTATGCCACATTACGTGCATTGTTGCAGCCCAACAAACCAATTGATAAAACTTACCAAGTATGTAAGGATACCCTGTCTGAACATTTTGCCCCCCAACCAACTGAAATAGTCCAAAGGTATAAGTTTTATACTTGTGTTCAAGAATCACGTGAAACAATCCCGCAATTTGTTGCTCGTTTACGCCAGTTGAGTGAAGGATGCAAGTTTAAAGAATTGAATAGCATGCTTCGAGATCGCCTTGTAGTTGGTTGTAAGGACAAAGCTACACAAAGAAAGCTTCTTAGTGAATCAGAGCTTACATTTGATAAAGCGTTGAAAGTAGCCATGGCCATGGAGATAGCTAATAGAGATGTTGAACAATTGCACTCCAGTGACAATGGTAGTGAAGACAAAGAGGTTCACCAGTTAAGAACCACGCAGATGAAAGAAAGGTCTTCAAGCAAGTGGAATTCCAAGCTTACTGAGAAGGAAAAGCCCACAGGTCAGTGGACTGACCAGAAGTTAAGGTGTTGGCGTTGTGGATCGACAAGACATGTTCATCAATCCTGTCCGTTTCAGAAAGAGCAATGCTATCAATGCCAGGAAATTGGACATACTAAAAGCCAATGCAAAGCAGTAAAGAACTATTTTGCAAGATAATTATATTTATGCCAAGTGAAACTATTGTAGATCAAACTCTATTTGTTATGGGGTTAAACATTTTTAATCTTGTATTGCATAAGTCTGCAAAAGTTCAACAGATGTTGTTTATATGTGTTACATAATTATAAGGCAATGATTAAAAGGTAAACATTTATTTTCTTTAGCGATGAAAGCTAATTTGGTGCATTCATCACAAGTGTTGATGTTTTAAAAGTAACAGTGTAAATTGTTCCACATTTTATCAAAAATACTACACGATTTTCATGGAGAAAATGTCACTTATTTTGGTCTGTTCTTTATTATGCCAGGAGATAAGTTAGTTGATAAAGTTTGGATCCAATCAGTTTTGTATCAAAGTACAAGGATTTTGTTTTATTTTCTTGCCATGTAAAGTTTTCATGCATAAAGTAATGCATAAAGTACTGCATAGAGTAATGCATCAAATAATGCATATGTTGACTATTTTCACGGAGGAAAAGTGTTGTTCCTTGGGTGTCAAACAACCTTCAAGTAAAACTTAGATCAGTAAAAATAGGTTGTTATAACAGTGAACATTTTGTGTTGTTGTATTTACATGCATACAAGCAATGTTGCTAGTTTATGTTATACATGGAATAGGATTTTTTTAATAGAATCAAGTTGTGTGAGTACATTCCTATCTTGCCAGTGTCACATCTCTATACAAACATTTTTTGAGAAAATAAGACCATATTGTTATATAGTCCTGCCCTAGTCTGCATGCCAGTTTGATACATGTATTTCATTTTGATGTACCCATGTAATTCACTAAAAGGGGGAGGAATGTTATGTATGACGTCTGAAATTAAGACTATTCATGTCTTGACTTGTCATTTTATGTATACGCATTGCCCAATGTACCGCGCGCAGTTTCCATCGATGCCTTCATCGAATAAAGTCCATGCTACCACCATGTAGTTTTAAAGTTACGAATACGTCTTTATTTGTCATCTTTATTTGGCTGAACATCAACCTTGAACATTGACAGAACATAATAACCCCCAACACAATTACTCCCCCCCCCCCCAAGTAATTACCCCCCCCCCAAAAAAAAAAAAAAAAAACTTTTTTATTAAACCAACTTATTATCATGGTAGACTTCCCCTTTAATGTACAGGGGGGATTTTTGAGTGGGGGTGGGTTATATTCCTCGGGTGGTTGTCCTTGTGGGAGGGGTAATTGTCCTGGGGGTCATAGTCTTTAGGGGTGTAATTTTTCTAGGAGGGGGGGGGGGGGGTATAGTTTTTCTTGGGGTGATTATCCAGGAGGTAATTGTCCTGATACGGATGAAAACATGAATCTCAGTCTCTGACTCTGAGGTGACTTGGATAGCAGTATATTCTATGTCCAAGGAGTAGTTTTCAGGGGTTGGGGATAATTGTCCTGGGGGGGGGGGGGAGGGGGTAATTTTCTTAAGGGTAATTGCCCCGCTGGTAATTGTCCCGCTGGTAATTGTCCTAATACGGATGGAAACATGAATCTCCGTTTCTGAGCTGACTTGGATAGCAGTGTATTCTATGGGGCACAGTGCCGAAGTAAAACAACAGAAGATCAATAACTCTACCAGTACCATTGCCTTGAAAAGAATAAATGCTGGAACCTTTACAGGATTTATAATCATAATCTTTAATTACAAAAAAAGGACATGTAAATTATGTAAACTATCAGGAAATACATCTGAAATTAACCCATAACTTTGTCCAAGGTCCTTTATCTCTTCATTATTCTTGCAATGGATGTTGGATAAAACAAGGAATATTACAAATTTTTTTTCTTCTATATTTGAGCCCTCTTTGGTAGCCAATAGCTATATCAGCAGAGTCACAGGCTTAGTTTTATTGTGTTTGATGGACTATATACGTCAGGCTTTGTAATCATTTTAGTTTCCAGTACATGTTTGTATGTGCATATGTTTGGTGTAAATAATATAATGCTCATAGTGTTCATATCTTAAGTTTTCTGGGTTTTTTTTTTCATGTTGTTTTCTTTTCACCTCTCCACTTTTCAGTCTTGCAGTGGTGCGTGTGAATAGCTTCAAAAATGGTTAGTAGATTGTGTTTGCAGCATCCAAAGATTTATTTGGACAATAATAAAAATGACACATTTTACAGTTCCTTTATTCTTTAAATAGATGAATAGAAAAGCATTTTGGAATGTGGCGGCTGATTGATGTTGTGTCTAAATAGACTTCATGAAGGCCTTTGATAAGGTACCGACAGCTATTTGTCGAATTTGGGGGGGGGGGGGGGATTGCCGATGGTAAAAAGATGAGCCCTATTGGCTTACTAAATTTTTACATTGCATTAACATTGAGTTCATGATTTTATTCCTAAGAATGGAACAATTTTATTATCAAAGAAATATTAGGAGTGAATATGTTTTATAGTCACATTATTTTCAATGTTCCTCTATGTGTACATAAACAAATAGGCAGTACAAAAGTGTTTTTGAATTGGGTCACTGGCTTCTCTGCCAACAAATTAGATTTTATTTTTAACGAGATCAATCAGAAACAATGTTACAATGACAATTTAACCAAAAAATTACCTGTTTTGTTATAACTTCAAATACATATATAAGGATGATCAGACAAAGACAGTTGTCTGACCACAAAACAATCGTGACATTTGATTTCCCCTCATCAAGATTGTGTATATAAAAAGGTTGACAAGTGATTCCTTAAAATCCTAAATTGTTAATCAATTTTGCAGCACCGTACCAATACAAGAAGTTATTGGATTTTGTGGTGTTTCAACCTCAAATCTGTTGTGACAAAAATTGCATATATATGTAATGTAACATATTGTTTCATTGAAATGATAATAACAGGAAATGGCATGCATTAGTAGTACTGTACATTGTGTACATTACACTCACTGTTTAAATTAATATTATTTCATTTTAAATCTTGTTTTTAGGGAAGGAAACCAAATTGGACTCATGACGAGAACAAAGTTCTATGTAGTTTTGTGAAGGACAATCGAGAAAAAACTATTCAGAAGGGCTGGACATTGCTTAGTGAAGGTATGTACTGTAAACTAAATCCCTCAAAGAAAGTTTGGAAACTAAATTATGATGGATTATGTCTATCATAGTGGCATAATAATTCACTATATTTAGTATTATTAAGAAAGTGTATCCTTTTTTATGCCTCCGTTACGAAGTATCCGGAGGCACTATGTCTTCGGGTTGTCCGTCCGTCTGTCCGTACCGTACGTCCCGTTCCCGGGATCCCGTTATCTCAAGAACCGACTGATGGATTCTTGCCAAACATTGGTTATGTATATAAATTGCAGAGCCAATGAATTGATTAGATTTTGGGGTCACGAGGTCAAAGGTCAAAGGTCACATGGCTCATTATGTATGCAAAAATAGCTTGTGATCGCGTTATCTCAAGAACTGATTGATGGATTCCTGCCCTACTTACAGTAGGTCATGTATGTATCTTGCAGAGCCAATTAATTGATTAGATTTGGGGGTCACGAGGTCATAGGTGAAAGGTCACAGAGCTCATTATGTATGCAAAAATAGCTTGTGATCACATTATCATTACAACAGATAAGACAGATTACCATGAAACTCAAGATATGTTTGTTTCTTGCAGAGCCAATGAACTGAGTAGATGTTGGGGTCATGAGGTCATAGATCAAAGGGTCATATCAGAAATAGCTTGTAATCACAATATTCTGAGAACCTGTCAATGGATTACAATCAAACTTGAATTTGAAAAATTACTTCTGTTTTGGTTTGTAAAATTGCTCTATGACGGAGGCATCATTTTCGATTGCGCGCAGTCAAAGTTCCATCTAGTTTTTTGTCTCGCCTGCGTAGCAAAAAGGCGAGACATAGGCGCCGCTTTTCCGGTGACGGCGGAGGCGACGGCGGCGGCGTCAACATCTAAAACTTAACCTAAGGTTAAGTTTTTTAATTTTTGATATAATTTTGAAAGTATAAGTTCTTAGTCAATGAAACTTGGACTATAGGGTTATCAAGTATCCCCAATCATGTGAGTAGTATTTCAGGTCACTAAGTTAAGGTCAAAGGTCATTTTAGGTCAATAAACTTAGACTTTGTTGTGGCATCAACATCAAGATTTTGAATTTTTTAGCATATTTTCAAAATTGATTTTTCAAATTCCATGAAACTTGTACCCAAGGGTTATCAAGTATCACAAATCATATGACACAAATTCCAGGTCACTAGGTCAAAGGTCAGTAGACTTGGATTATATTTTCACAACTTAATATGAGAATTAATAGTTTTTTAAATTAATTTGTTCATATTTCATTCAAGTTATCGATCGTGGTACATTTAATAGTAAATAATTCTTCTGATGATTCTTAGTCAATATTCACTTCAAAATGTGATTATATTTAGAGGATTTCATTTTTTGGGGCCTGCTAATGGGGCCACCCTGCCTACAGTATGAATAATGTTCCAACCTCAATTTTTTATCATATCGAATTGCGTAATGCAGGCGAGACCACCGAGAGCGTTTCCCTTGTTTAAAGGCTTTGTTTAACAATGTTAAATCTGAGATGCATGACTCTTCATGTTATTAGTATCTGTGATATGGTGTAATATTGAAGCCCTAAAAAAAATTGCGCTTCAAACTGATCATGAAGTGCCTCAAAAAGGTAAAAATCTTTGAGTGACCAGTTAATACCATACTCATTTTCCCTAATAGACTGTAGTGTTATAAAAACCATTAGGAAAACACAAAATTTGATTCCGATTTCCAATCATAATCATGCAGACAGGCGATCGGCTTGTAAAAGTCATGGGATTCCTGACTGACCTAAATGTTTATAATTATGATTGCAGCATGACCTAACTCCAGGAATTCGCTTCAGAATCTGAGGCAATGTTACTGAGTCACTTTAAATGAGACCCCTGTTGTTATGATTTTTCAGTCATGGAATCAGTAGATCAAAAATGTGCAGTAGATCAAAATCAAGGTCAAGTGAAAAGGTTGCAAAAGTCACTGCTCTTGTTTAACTGTGCATTGAAATAATACTTCAGTTTCCAATCTTTCTTTGAGGGGGTTATTTAAAAAAAAAAAAAAAAAAAATATTTTGTAATTTTATTTGTAGTATGCATTGATATACCGGTAAACTTTTACAAAGTAGAATCATACAGTGAAAATTACCAAGATCGGTCAATGCATTTATCACTATAATTCCTCATATGCTATTTCTAGTTTTATAATCCATCTGGTGAGTTACAATATTAATTAAAAAAAGGAAGATTGTTATGACCAAAAACATGAAACCAAGTCCTTCTATTTATTGTTCTTCACACAGGTGAAGGGCAGGCACCGACTAATCATCCCATCTTTGAGGTAGTGCTGGAAGCACAGGCACCCGAGGCACAATCAGGCATCATGGGCCAAGAAGTGGAAGCTGGATTCAGCCAGTTAACAGCGGTAATTCTGCTCCTACAATTAATCCATCCTAGAATATGAAACCTAAACACCTTATGGAAAGCATGTTACTGCAGGTCCTTTTGTAAAATGTAAAAATCAAGCTCAGTCTAAGTGTTGGAAATTTATTATTTCATTAAATATTGTATCCTGTTATAAAGTTACTGCAGGTCCTTTTGTAAAATGTAAAAATCAAGCTCAGTCTAAGTGTTGGAAATTTATTATTTCATTAAATATTGTATCCTGTTATAAAGTTACTGCAGGTCCTTTTGTAAAATGTAAAAATCAAGCTCAGTCTAAGTGTTGGAAATTTATTATTTCATTAAATATTGTATCCTGTTATAAATGAGATATAAATATGTGATTCATATATCACAGAGACATTACCAATACGCCATTGTTTCATTGTCGCCTACAAGCGATCAATGCCTTGTACTAATTTGCATTTTTATTAGTTCTTCTTCTTCTTGACCCCCCCCCCCAATCCCAATTGTTTTGCATGTACGGCTTGCGATTGCTTCCTAGGGCCCTTTTTCTATTTTGATTCATTTCAAATTTTGTATTCACATTCTTTAGCATTCTATCATGGTCACTGAACTCTTTTGTTTCCCCAAATTAACATGGTTGTTTTTCCCCCTAATTAGCACCAAACTTATGTGTAATTCATTGACATTTAGGTATGATTTCTTTTATTCTTCTTTTGTTCTCAAATCTACTTCTAAAACAGAGCTCCAGTAATGAAGATGAAGTGGCTGAATCCATGTTCCAGGGCATGGCTGCTAGTAGTACAAGTACAAGAAGTATTGGTAGTATTGCTACTAGTACTAGTAGTACTACTATATTACCAATCGTAGCAGTATCAATGCACCTTCCACGAGCGCTTGTATGGTTGAAATTTTAGATAGAGAGAGAGAGAGGGGCTGCTCGTGGAGAGGGAACTTCTTGAGGTCAAGAGAGAAAAAGTGGGACTTTTCAGGGAGCTTGTGGGTCTCGTGAGAACACTCAAGAATAGTGAATCATAGATCTCCCCTCCCCCCCCCCACTCAGTGTTATTTAGGTGACGCATATGCATGTCCACTCCTTTTGAAAGCACCCCCCCCCCCCTATCTCCGGTGTGTAAAGTCAATATGGATCAGATTTGTGTGTATTACGGATAGACTTTGTCGTGTGTAAAGTACCCCTTTACCAGAGATTTGGGGAACACGAATGCTGTCTCTCTGACCCCGGAGTGGGGGGGGGGGGAGAGGTGATTCCCCCAGTCTTGTCTCTTGGGCTCAAGGAGTTGGCGTTGTATAATTATCTCTCTCGTGACATGTTTTGTTTTACACCAGTATTGGAAACGCCCCAATTTCAAAAAATGAAATGGAAGCTCTTATTTTTTTTCAGTTCAGTTCATTTATTTTCCACAATAATAAAAGTACAAAGATGTACATTACATATAACAGATATATACATGTATATACAATAACAACAACAAATACCAAAACAAAATGTGAACATTTACAGTAACATTGACAAAGAGCATAAGTGATTGATTAAAGTGTAATGATATAGAACATGTTATTATTGCGGAGGGAGCCAACTGGAAGACAGGAAAATAGTCTTAAGTGCGTTGGCACCCATCATGATCAATTAAATATAATCTTAATACATTAAATAACAATTGAATAATTGCGTTAAACAAAAAAAAAAAGCAAAGTAAATTTGTATATAAAGAAAGAAAGGACGGGTTAAGAAGCTCTACTAACGTTGTAGTTGATTACGGTATGAATTTATCAAGTGTTTTTTTAGTTTGCGTTTGAAAGATTGGAGTGACACTGAGTTTTTTATTTCATTTGGTAAAGAACTCCACAGTTTTGGGCCGGTAAAAAATAAAGTAGATTTTGCATAGGATGTACGTATTTTGGGGAAATGAAAATCATTAGAAGACCGAGTTTGATAAGAGTGAATACTTGCATTTATAGGAAATAGATCAGTAATATAACGAGGGAATAAGCGATTTTTACATTTATACATGAACATACCAGTTTGTAGCTGACAAATATCGGATAGGCTTAATACATTGAGCTTATGAAATAGCGGAGCAGAATGAGAGTTATACGAGGATTTTGATATCAGGCGAATGGCTTTTTTTTGTAGTTTAAAGACTCTATCAGAATATGACTTAGGACAGCCACCCCAATTTATATTACAGTATGATATGTGGGGTAGGAAAAGGGTATTGTAAATAGTAAGAAGAATTTTTTCGGGTAATAAATTGCGCAGGCGATATAGGATACCAACAACTTGAGAAATTTTAGAACAAACATCTCCTAAATGATATTTCCAAGACATGGATTCATCTATATGAACACCTAAAAATTTGGTATGATTTGTATGTAATAGTTGGGATTTGTTCATATGGATTCTTATATCATCAATATTATAATTCATATTGCTAAAAACCATATAGTTAGTTTTAGACATATTTATAATTAACTTATTACATTTTAACCACTGATATACATTTTGTAATTCTTTATTAAACGTGGTATTAATAAGGGGAATATCTTTATGGGTAAAAAAAATACTTGTATCGTCGGCAAACTGTATAAAACTTAGGACATTTGATGAACACTGAATATCATTTATGTAAATTAGAAATAATAATGGACCGAGGATAGAACCCTGTGGAACCCCGCAAACAACATTGAGCATATTTGAGTCTGTAGAATTAATTGTAACATATTGTTTTCTATTGCTAAGATAATTTTCAATCCATTTATGGGGAACACCTCGTATGCCAATATGATATAATTTGTGCATTAAAATATTATGGTCTATTGTATCAAATGCTTTTGACATATCTAAAAATACACCGACTGTTGTTTTTTTAATTTCAATGGAATTTGTAATATCTTGAGTGAATTTTGTAATTGCTAATGATGTTGACAGACCCTCTCTAAATCCATATTGAGTGCTATTTAATAAGTTGTTGGAAGATAAAAAATTGGAAATTCTACTGAAAACACATTTTTCGATTATTTTTGAGAAAACAGTAAGTACAGAAATTGGTCTATAATTCGACATACATTCTTTTGACCCCGATTTAAAAACTGGTATAACTTTAGCTACTTTGAGATTATCTGGAACAAGACCTGTCGACATTGACATGTTAAAAATTTGACTCAATGGTTTACAAATAAATGGTATTACTTTCTTAACTACTTTTACATCTATGTGGTCGAAACCAGAAGAAGTATCATTTTTAAATTTGTCAACAATGGATATAATTTCACTTTCAACAATCGGTTGAAAAAATATTGAAGAAGAACAAGGATTTGAAAGATATTTGGAGAAATGTTTATTACATGTATCATGGGGATCATCCGAGATCATCCGAGATTAGACATCACGAGATTCCGTCATGGTGTCGAGTAAACACACTTTTTACACATAGAATAGTGGAAATAGTAGAGCAACGTAAGAAAGAAATCATCATAAAACATATTACAGTATACATATTGGCATTAGAAATTTACAAAAACAATTTACAATATTAAAAAAGAGAGATAAGATTCCAATAAACTGAAACTGTAAATAAGAGCAGAGTAGTCCTGGAATGCATCAATATCATCATTACTCGTGTATATTATATTAATTCGAATATCAGAATATCCATTACCTAAAAAAACTGGAGCATGAAGGTATGGAGTTAATGTTTAGTATTAAAAAATATGTCAAATTAAGTCCAAGTCCTCTTCACAGGTGATGAGTTTTTTCATAGTCTTTCCCCCAGACGCAGGGAGTAGGGCAATGACCCTACCGTCTGACGTCCAGGCAGACAGAACCTTCGCACAGTCTTTTGTTTTTCGTAAGAGGGCAGCATTTGCCTTTGTCAGATCTTCGTCAATACCAAGTTTTTTTCCTTTGAGTTCGCGACGGTTTAGAATTATTACCAATCATGTGAAAGAATATGTTTTGACTAATACATGATGATAACAATTTTGCCGTGAAACCGCCTACCAATTGATATATTTGGTAAATTAGTTTATCTACATGGTCTGTGAGAAATAAAGGCATGTGTCGTGCATATCGTCCCATATACATCTTTATGTGTACAGTGCTCGTAACTTTACAAAGACTGGGCCAAATTTCTTATCATTTTCATGATTCCAGAATCTTGCAGTACACACCAATACTTAAATGCTAGATGATCAACCTTTTCTGATCGATTCCACAACGTTTCTTTCACAATGCCATCGCATGACCAAACTGGTCTTTACCTTTAAGTTATGTCTTTCAGAAGATTCCTTTAATTACTGTGTGTGAAACCTTTTGAAATGAGATACATGGTATTGGTTAAAATACAATAAATATTTGGTTTCATTAATTTCTACTTTTCTTTCAATTGCATTTTTCCCTTGAGGTCCTACTTAATTGAAGATAGTGCATATTTGAAATCCTAATAGGTCCTCTAAAAAAAAGAGACACTCCCTAGTCTGACATTTTGAAAGAAATTTACAATTTAGTCTTTGTGTTTGTCAGAATCAGAACAAATAGAAAATTTGTCAGGCACTGCATCCCAGTGACATTGCCGATTCAGCCAATTTGAAGTTCCCATACATAAAGTGATTACAACTTTCCAAATTTCATAATGTTTCATGCCTCCGCCCACCAAAGGTGGTGCCAGAGGCATTATGTTTCGGTTGTTCGTCCGTCCTGCTTTCTCTTCATTGTAATATATCATGAACCACTTGAGATATGAACTACAAACTTGATGCTTTTTGTAAGTGGATCAAAGGTCAAAGATGTCAAATCAATGGCTGAAATTTACAGGGATAAGTCCAAGGAGTTTAATAGAGAGAAGGAAAGGAAGGGAGAGGGTTTTCAGATTGATTGTGTATTTTAATAAAAGAAAAACTCGTATTTTTGATTCTGTATAATAATATCTAGAAACAAAGCAATGCTTGTTTTGGGAATGACATAACTGTGTAGTGCAGTAATATTGTCCTATTGTAATATAATTTTTGAATTGTGATATATTCTAGTCCTATACGTTAATAAATCATGTTGTGTAAGTTCGTTTATAAAATGGTAAAAAAGCTTTGTTATGATTACGGTATGTTTCAATTTGTATAAACTATGACTATGGAAAATGCTTTTGGAGTTTTGAGAAATAAATTCAATGAATACAAAAATAATTACAAAGCTGTCCCCCTCCCTGCCCCAATCCAACATAGTAATATCTGAGTCGTATGCACTGTGTTTCTGGCACTTAAGAACAAAAATTAATTCTTCCTGGCCAAACCCATCATATGTTTTGGCTCCTCGCACCACTTCTTAAAGTATTAAGGAATTTATTTCAGGCTAGAACTAAATGAAAGGTATGAATGGCTTTGAAGTGCCATTGTCACACTATAGTTTGATAAATAAATATCCAGGGGTGGCGGGGTTGAATTGTTGAGTGTGAAAAGACAGGTTAAAAACCTGAATTTGTTTTTTGTTCACAGAAAAAAAGGGGGAAATTCACCATGATTTGGTTGGAAAATGAGAAAAAGATCAGCAAAGATTTGAGAACAATCTGATTAAAACAAGAAAGTCACCGATTGGCAACTCTTTGATTTATCATTATGGGGTCCTCTCCCATTTGCTACATACTGAAAATTTTCTAAAATGTCAATAGCTTGTGTTCCCTTGTTTCATATAGCGGTTTTTAAAACACATGTGCAATGATTATATCTCGGGTGCATGTGTGATTGATACCCTTTTTAGAAATAAGTGAATTTTTATGAAGTTTTCGGTACATCTGGCAAATGGGAGGGGGGACCTTACAAGATACGTCACAGAGTTGCTAATTAGTGTTTGTTCGATCGGATTATAAAAAAAAAAAAAAAAAAAAGACTTTAATTGGAATTCGCTCAATCTTTCACCAGAACATGTTACATATCTCTGCTTTCACTATGTTAACATGTCAATCTTTGCTTAATCTCTCTATTTCTGGTTACATCAGGCTGGACTTCCCCTTTAAGTTTAAGATACTTCCATATGAAATAAATATTTGCTGATTTTCTAATCCAATATATTCTAGTAAATGGAGAATTAAATAAAAAAGTAGATCTTGACCTTTATAAAACAGCCTGGATTCGAACCTTTTCCATCCATTGCCCCACGCCTATGGAATGAACTCCCTGCATTTCTAAGAAATAATACTTGACTTCTTCATAAAACATCTGAAAACAAACCTCTACAGTGTACCAGTATGCATTTTAATTTATTGATTTATTAGGAAACAGCGCCTTGTATCCTCTGTCCAATTATCATTATCCAAATATTATTATCATTATTGTTATCACTATAATTATTATTATTAATATCATTATCATTATGATATTACAAATCTTTTTATTGTTAACATGATCAGTTTTTTTAATTTTAATCCCAGTGGCAAGAACGGAATGAAAATGAAGAAGTGTTTCGGGAAAACGCACTCAGTTGTCCAGCTTCTCCTCATTCTTTGGATGACATCCCTCATCCACATTGCAGTTGGGGGTAAGTAACATTGAACAAACGTTTATCACTGTTGATAGGCCTAGATTAAATTTAAATGTTTATCTATCACTGTCCAGGCGCGGATCAAGGATTTCTTGGGGGGGGGGCCCGAATTTGAAATTATGCGAGCCACATATTGGTACGTAATGGTGACTAGCATTGACGTAATGGGGGGGGGGGGGGGTGCAGAGAAGGGCGATTTGCCCCTCCACAAAGCGCCGAAGCTTTTAAGTTTCATTAAATCATAAGAGAAAGAGAATGATTTGTTGTACCGTTCTCGACTCTTAATCCTTGTCTGAATTCAGTTTTCCCCTTTGCGCGGAAGCTTTTACATTTCATTAAATCATTAGAGAAAGAAGACGATTCGTTGTACCGTTCTCGACTCTTAATCCTCGTCTGAATTCAGTTCCTCCCCGGCCCCTCCGCGCAAAGCGCGGAAGCTTTTATGTTTCATTAAATCATAAGAGAAAGAAGACGATTTGTTTTACCGTTCTCGACTCTTAATCCTTTTCTGAATTCAGTTTTCCCCTCCCCCCTCCCGCGCAAAGCATGGAAGCTTTGACATTTCATTCATGAGAGAAACCAGACGATTCGTCTATAGATTTGAATACATTTGCTTGATAAACGACTTTGCATATTAGGTCTGTGATATCGAGCAAATGGCGATGCCTATGTTGTACTGAGAAACTGTACATTATGCAAAGAATATCTTGTTTTATATACGTCTCACATACGCTTTGGTGGGGTATCATGTAGATTAATGGGCAAGAATACAATAAATCTCTCAGAATAATTATTTTAAGTTATAAGTTATTTCTTGGGGTGAGGTTTCCTTTAATCATCTTAACAGACAAAATTCATCACATTATTGTACATGGGTTTTCTTTTTACACTACTAAATTTTCAGTAGTAAACCTGACTGTTGGAGAAACATGGTCGATTTCAGCCCCAAAGGCTGTTTTTCAGTATGTCTGTTTGTATGGTAATACCCAAATGAATTTGACGTCAAAATTACCATACACCGGAAAAAATACAATACAAACATATGAGCAAAAATAATGTTGGACATTATGGCAAAGTGCAATTGCAGTAAATAAAAGTAAATGAAATAGATTTTTTTCAAGAATTTAAATCTATGACTTGAACCAATTTGATGATCCGCATGTTCTTCTTTCATTTAAACAGACAAAATTTATCATCATATTATTGTACTTAGTTTATTTCTTTACACTACTAAAGTTTCAGTAGTAAACCTGACTGTTGTAGAAACATGGTCGATTTCATCACCAAACTATCCTTCATTATTTCATATCTTAAACTTTAAACAAATATTTAAAAATAATTTTCTACATACTCTTAATTAATAGTGTTGAGAAGAGTATGTGTGTGCATATATGTGTGATTGTATATTTCTTTATTCGTACTGATTAACAGGCACAAGTGAATTGAAACACATGCCTATGTTTAAGCAAATAATGCAATATTCTTTTGTTTTCCTAGGTAATGCTACGTTTAGTCCAACCAATGACCCAATTTCAGGTATTACCATGATAACTACTCCATTGGTAAACACGTCTTTAAACACTGCACCGAATTATTTCATACATCTTTAGCCAAATGTTTTTAAATAATTTTCTACATACTCTTATAGTGTTGACAAACAACTGAGGGAATTACCTCAGATGTAATACATCAACTGCTTCCTTAACAGTCACAACCAATGGTCTGACTACTGAGGAGGAGACAACTGAATCAGGAACAACTTGGGGAATCACCTCAGATATGACATCTACTGCTCTACTAACATCAGATATCACAACCAATGGTCTAACTACTGAGGAGGAGACAGCTGAATCAGGAACAACTTGGGGAATCACCTCAGATATGACATCTACTGCTCTACCAACATCAGATATTACAACCAATGGTCTGACTACTGAGGAGGAGACAACTGAATCAGGAGCAACAGAAGGATTCACCTCAGATATGACATCTACTGCTCTACCAACATCAGATATTACAACCAATGGTCTAACTACTGAGGAGGAGACAACTGAATCAGGAACAACTGAGGGAATCACCTCAGATATGACATCTACTGCTCTACCAACATCAGATATCACCACCAATGGTCTGACTCCTGAGGAGGAGACAACTGAATCAGGAGCAACAGAAGGATTCACCTCAGATATGACATCTACTGCTCTACCAACATCAGATATCACAAACAATGGTCTAACTGCTGAGGAGGAGACAACTGAATCGGGAACAACTGGGGGAATCACCTCAGCTATGACAACTACTGCTCTACCAACATCAGATATCACCACCAATGGTATGACTACTGAGGAGGAGAAGGAAGGGAAGGGAAAGAGGAGAGAAAGGGACAGAAAAAGAGAAAGAAGAAAGGTAGGGGAGATCAGTTGCGATTTTTCCGCCAACAAAGTGTAGATGGGGGGGGGGGGGGGGGGAGCGGGGCACTGGCGTACTGATCGAGGAGGTTCTCGGGGAATTAAAAAAATTAACGTGGTTTTTTCCAAATTCAATGCGGTGGTTTACACATAATGCTGAAATGACATAATTTCAGAGATTTTTCCTAATTTTTTAGTAAATTATACTTTTTATGCGTTTGTTGTAAGATGGCGGGCGAATCCCCCGGAAGCTCAAGGGTTTTAGGCACTTAATTACGGTCAGATGAGTATCAAGGGGCCTGTCTTGGGGCCCTTGGTTGGGTCCCGCGGGCAGAGCCCCCGGAAGCTCAGGGGTTTTAGGCGTTTAATAACAGTCAGATGAGCATTTTTTGAAACCTTTTTTTGTTGTGACACTGGCAATTAACTATTCTTTCTTTCTTGCTCTCTTTATTTATATTTCTCTTTAATATTCTTTTTCGAAAAAGTGGGGGGGGGGGGGGGCATCTCAAGAAGCATATTTCTTGCCTGGCTGTAAATTTAGGAATTTGTCATCTTACAAAAAACGCATAAAAAGTATAATTTACTAAAAAAATTAGGAAAAATCTCTGAAATTATGTCATTTCAGCATTATGTGTAAACCACCGCTTTGGAATTAGGAAAAAAAAAATTATTTCCCCAAGAACCTCCCCGATCAGTACGCCAGTGCCCCGCTCCCCCTCCCCTTATCTACTCTTTGTTGGCGGAAAAATCACAACTGATCTCCCCTACCTTTCTTCTTTCTCTTTTTTCTGTCTCTTTCTCTCCTCTTTCCCTTCCCTTCCTTCTCTCTCATTTAGGTTTGCTTGGGGTGGGGGGGGGGCAAGGTCCTTTTGGTCCCCACTCTTCTCCACACGTTGTTGGCGGGATTAACCGCAAGTGATCTATTTCTCCTTTTTTTTTTCTTTTTTTTTTTCTTCTTTCTCTTTTTCGGTCCCTTTTAGCTCTACTTTTTTCCTTTCAAGCAGGGGCGGGGGGAGGCAAGGGCCTTTTGCCCCACCCCCACCCCGATCCACAACTTGTTGGCGGGAAAATTGCAACTGATACCCCCTTCTTTTCTTTTCTTCTTCCTCAATTTTCCCTCCCTTTATCTCCTCTTTTCCTTTTTTCTTTTCATTTCCTTCCTTCTCTCTAATTTTTTTGATGGGGGGGGGGGGGGGGAGTGGCAACAGCCCGGGAGGCGAGGCCCTTTTGCCCCCCCCCCCCCGATCTCCTTCTTCCCCCTTTTCTTTTCTTCTTCCTCTTCTTTCTTTCCCTTTCTCTCCTCTTTCCTTTAATTGTCCTCTCTCTCTCTCTTTTTTTTCTACCTTTTTTTTTCCTTCTTTTTTTTTCCTTCTTTTTTTTTCCTTCTTTTTTTTGTCCTCCTTTTTTTTGTCCTCCTTTTTTTTTGTCCTTCCTTTTTTTCCTTTTTTTTTTTCCCTTCCTTTTTTTCCTTTTTTTTTTTTCCTTCCCCCTTTTTTTTCCTACTTTTTTTTCTCAGGGGGGGGGGGGGGGGGCCCGGGCCCCCTGGATCCGCCACTGTCACTGTCTACTATGTATTCCACCTACACATAAAAATGAACTGTGTGAACAATTGAATATCCTACATTGTAGTAAAAAAGAAATATTTTAAAGATTTTCTAAAAGGCTTGCTTTTTTAAAAAGCAGATTATGTTCTAGTGATTTTTGGTTCATTATCCTGTAATTAGTTGTGTAGGTCTAGGGTATAGGCACAAGGATTACACTGAATGTACTCATAGACTTAGATTGACATTTGATACATGGATATATTAATTAACAGTACGTTAATTTTCAGTTCTGAGCACGTGAGAGTAGGCCTATTTATCAACAGTCGATTTTAATAGAATTTCGTAATTTGTGTAAAACATTTTGTTTGTATGAAATAAAAGAAAGAGTATACAAACCCCCAAAACATACTATTAGAAATAGGTGTACTCATGATTAAAAAAGAGTAAATGGTAATATTCATCATTCTCTTGATGGTTTTAGGTTTCTTTTCTTGCTCGGGATCGAACAGGAACGTGTCAGTGACGTTGGTTTGCGATGGATATTACGACTGTGACAATTATGAGGATGAATCATTATGTAGTAAGTAGAATACACTCTTAGTTTTGATACTGAAATTCTTTTAGAATAAATCTGTGTTCTAACACATTATGTTGTGCTGCCTACTACCAAGACATATAATACAACTTAGACCCCAGTCACTTGCACTCTCCATAGCCACTCCCCATAATACCATAGCAACCCTGACCATTGACGAATCATAAGCATGTTTAAGTCACCCATCCCAACATTGTTTCTCTCCCCGAAACTTTCCTGATTGGAAAGTTGGCTAATCATAGGGACTTCGATTTCAGCCATCAACTGCTGAACAAGAATTGAGATAGACTACAGAGACTAGACATAGAGATGTTTGTATCTCGTATGCTAGAGAGTATAATTGTGTTATGTAGTTGAGTATTGAGATTGAATATATGCTCCAGAAATTGTGAACAAGAATGATTACAAGTCTCTTTATTTATATTCCTCGCCTCCTTAACGATCCCAACACGGCAGTACATTCAAATTCATTGATAAAAAGTGTGGCAGACTGACATGTAGCTGTCGAGTCAATCACCCTAAACCACCTTATTTTGATCCCATGAAGTCATGTCCAAGTACCAGATTTGTATGCCAAACTTGGGTCATGTATGTACCGGTATCTTGCAGAACTAATGAACTAATCAGATTTTGGGGTCACAAAGTCAAAGGTCACAGGGCTCATTATGTATGCAAAAATAGCTCGTGACCACATTATCATTAGTTTATATACCAATCTCTAGTTGACGTACTAATCAGACTCTCAAATCAATCCCTTTCTCCCTCTTTCTGCTCATCTAACCTCCTCTTTCTAGAGCTTGTGCAATCATTTATTTTCCTTTTCTATCTTTCTTTCTGTTTTGCCTTCTTCTATTTTTACCCAATTTTTCCTCGTTTTTATCTATTCCCCAAATTTCTTTATTGTTAAATATTTGTTGACTTATTGATTTTCTATGTATACTTTGTTTTCAAGATGTATTATAAAACACCCTCTGGGGAACTAATACTTCAACAAGCTCTGCTTCTATTTAGCTCCTCTTTTATCGTGCCATTACTATTATATTTGTCTTGTTTTATTGTATATTTTTGTACTATACAATCAAATTGCAAATAACATTGCAATTTCATTGTATTATGTTTTGCATGAGAAATAAAATCATTTGAATCAAATTGAATCAGAATCATGTGTAAGATGCAAAAGTCACTTACTTTCTTTTATTTTTTTATTTTCCTTTTTTTTCTTCTTTTTTTTCTTTCTTGACTTATAAAAATCTTTCTTTCAGATTATTCAGCAACATATCTTGAGGAAGGTGAATCACATTTCATCTTCTTACCATACACCAATGCAAAACGATTGTATAACGCAACCTTACTACAAACAAACGCTACAAATGGATTTCAAGTTGTGTTCCAATATTTGTATCTCGATTATGGTGATGAAACAGTCCAAATAGGGACAGGTAACGATCCGTCTGACATACAGTCTGTCATCACAACTATCCATGGATACAACAGCGATGTCTATGTCTATGTAGATACCAATGAGATGTGGTTTGCTGTCATAGGAGGGAGGCAATACAGTGGTATCCAGATGGATGTTCATGTTACTGCCATCAATTTGCTGAGTGAGTCTAATTGCATCAATCAGGCTCTACTGTTTAATTCCTTGTGGCTTTTGTTACTAATAAGATGACTGGAGATAACATATTGTTGATCAACCTGTATTAATAAGGATTTTGGCTTTATTGTTAGACAGTAACATCACTAGATGTAAAATAGTATGTGGGAAGAAAATTTTCCACCAACTTTGACAAAAATGATCCAACAAGCTCAAGAAGAGTGTATTTATTGAAGGTTAATAACTACATGTTCATGTACAATTCAAGTTTTGCCGACATGAATATCTAATGAGTGGGTGTCCCACTTCTAGCTAGTGTCAACAGCCTTTTGTAACGTAACCATTAAAGGTAATGCAAATTTTTGGGAATTTTGAAAATTGGATGGACAGTAATTCTTTAAAATGTTGATATATTTGGGTGCCCCTGTGGATGTATTATAAGCACTATCAAATTTAGCCCCTTAAAGAGAAGGTTGAGTACTGGGAAGAAGTGAAAAATAATTTGTGAGCGTTATCATTGTATTATGCAAGGGTGGAAGAAATGTTCCCTGAAAAGCATGGCTCTTCAAATGCCTTCATATTCTAAATCGGGACGGATTTGTATGCCACGTGTTAGTGTAGTCCCAAATACATCCTTCTGTGTACAGTGCTTGTAACTTTACCAAGACTTGGCCAAATTTATTATCATTGTGATGATTCTAGAACTTTGCAATACATATACATACTTATATGCTTCATGATCAAGCCTTTCTGATCGATTCCACACCGTTTCTTTCACAATGAAATCGCATGACCAGAACAAGATCAATTGTAACTGAAAATGTATCTGTTGATCTCAATTGTCATTTTAAAGGAAAAACATAGATTATGGCTACTATTATTAAGAGATTATGTTTAAAATTAGAAGTAACTTAATACTCGTAAACACATTTCTTCCTTTTTCTGTTTTAGATTTCTTTCCTTGTTCAGGATTGAACATGTTCGTGACAGGGACTTTGGTTTGCGATGGATATTACAACTGTGACAATTATGAGGATGAATCATTATGTTGTAAGTAGCAGAATACTTCCTTCATTTTGTTATGCCTCCGCCACCGAAGGTGGTGCCGGAGGCATCATGTTTTCGGGTTGTCCGTCCGTACGTCCGTCCGTACGTCCGTACGTCCGTCCCGTTTGACCGTTATCACAATATCTCAAGAACCATTTAAGATTTAAACTTAAGACTCGGGAATAGTATTTATCACCATAGGAAGACGATCTGATTAGATTTTGGAGTACGTAGGTCAAAGGTCACAGGTCACAGAGGTCAACTTATGAAATTCCTTGTATTGAGTTTGTTAGCGCGATATCTCAAGAACCATTTGAGATTTAAACTTCAAACTTAAGGATAGTATGTATCACCATAGGAAGACGATCTGATTAGATTTTGGAGCACGTACGTCAAAGGTCAAGGGTCACAGAGGTCAACTTATGAAATTCCATACATTGAGATTGTTATCATGATATCTCAAGAACCACTGGAGATTTAAACTTCAAACTTAGTGATAGTGTGTATCACTATAGGAAAACAATCTGATTACATTTTGGAGCACGTAGGTCAAAGGTCAAGGGTCATAGAGGTCAACTTATGAAATTCCATACATTGAGATTGTTATCATGATATCTCAAGAACCACTGGAGATGTAAAAACTTCAAACTTAAGGATAGTATGTATCACCATAGGAAGACGATCTGATTAGATTTTGGAGCACGTAGGTCAAAGGTCAAGGGTCACAGAGGTCAACTTATGAAATTCCATACATTGAGATTGTTATCATAATATCTCAAGAACCACTGGAGATTTAAACTTCAAACTTAATGATAGTGTGTATCACCATAGGAAGACAATCTGATTAGATTTTGGAGCACGTAGGTCAAAGGTCAAGGGTCACAGAGGTCAACTTATGAAATTCCATACATTGAGATCGTTATCGCGATATCTCAAGAACCACTGGAGAATTTTCACTTCAAACTAAATGATAGTATGTATCACCATATCATAATATCTCAAGAACCACTGGAGATTTAAACTTCAAACTTAATGATAGTGTGTATCACCATAGGAAGACAATCTGATTAGATTTTGAAGCACGTAGGTCAAAGGTCAAGGGTCACAGAGGTCAACTTATGAAATTCCATGCATTGAGATTTTTATCATGATATCTCAAGAACCACTGGAGATTTAAACTCCAAACTTGTTTAAATTGCTCTATGGCGGAGGCATCATTTTCCACTGCGCGCAGTCAAAATTCCATCTAGTTTAATACTAAAATTTGTTTTTACTTCATCTCCGTTTTCTGACATTGCGCTGCCTACTGTACGTGATATAGAATTCAACTTAGACAAATTTGGAAAAGGTGTATCCCCTAATTATACCCCTTTCAAACTGGCCTGATTTTGATGCATCCGATGAAATGGCCACTATGAAAGCTACAGAGGAGAAAAAGCTGATTAAATAGCCGATGAAAAGAAGAGAAATGGGCGATTAAATTCTCATTCTATCGGTGTGACACCAATAAAACAGCCACTGTGAATGCGTTCGGGAGACAACAGCGATTAAAATGGTCAAATGTCGCAGTATATGCGCGCTTTATCGTAACCAGCTGTGTTTGCTGACTTTTTGTTGAACATGCTGCATGCTTACTAGATGGGGCGCGTGCTTAATAATTATGTAATAATTCTTCACTTCCGGCAAGGGCTCGCCACAGCGAGTGAATTTCACCAGCAGTATGAAAGCGACAGCAGGGAAAACGGCGGTTTCACCTTTGTTTACATAAGGAAATCCAATCTATATTTTCATCGGTGTGACTCTGATAGAAGCCAGTTTGAAAACAGTATTAGTTACAACGGGCTTGTTTTCATAAAAATTTTATTGATAAAAGATTCTTGAAAAAAAATTCTTTATGCCAATCAAATGCCACGATTTCAGTAGCTTAAACAGTAATTGTAACTTGTTATTGATGACAGGTTTTGAGAAACAGGGCCAAGGTACATGAACACAGAATTGTTGGAATACAGGTGCGGAAATATAAAGCCATTAATTACGGATTCTCTCACATTCTTTTCCCCTGTTTTACGAAATTGTGAAATTCATCAGTGTCTTGCATTTTTACTGTGAACTTTCTTCATCATTTTGAAGACAGACTTGTTTTGTCTGCCTTGTGCATTATGTTTTCAGGTTGTCAGTCCGTCTGTCCGTCCGTACGTACGTTCCGTTCTCGTGATCTTGTTATCTCAAGAACCAATGGATTCCCGCCAAACTTGGGTCATGTATGTATCTTGCAGGGCCAATGAACTAATTAGATTTTGGGGTCATGAGATCCAAGGTCTAAGGTCACAGGGCTCATTATGTATGCAAAAATAGCTTGTGATCACATTATCACTAGAACCGATGGACGGATCATCATCAAACTCTGGACATGTATATATCTTGCAGAGCCAATGAACTGATTAGATTTTGGACTTTCATGAGGGTCATAGGTCATGAGGCTCATTTATGCAAAAATGGCTCGTGATCGCGTTATCTCAAGAACTGATTAATGCATTCCCGTCTAGTTTGGGTCATGTATGTATCTTGAAGAGCCGATGTACTGATTAGATTTTGGGGTCACGAGGTCAAAGGTCACAGGGCTCATTATGTTAACAAAATAGCTTGTGATCTCATGATCATTAGAACCGATCGACAGGTTATCATCAAGCTCAGGACATGTTTGTATCTTACAGAGCCAATGAACTGATTAGATTTTGGGTCATGAGGTCAAAGGTCATGGGGCTCGATCATCATGTGAGCAAAAATGGCTTGTGATTGCCTTATCTCAAGAACTGACTAATAGATTCGCGTCTAATTGGGGTCATGTATGTATCTTGAAAAGCCAATGGACTATATTTTGGGGTCACGAGGTCAAAGGTCAAAGGGCTCATTATGTATGCCAAAATAGCTTGTGATCGATTTATCATTAAAACCTATGGACAGATTACCATCAAACTCAAGACATGAATGTATCTTGCAGAGTCATTGAGCTGACTAGATTTTAGGGTCATGAGGTCAAACCTCATGGGGCTCATTATGTATGCAAAATTAGCTTGTGAATGCATTATCATTAGAACCGACAGATTGATTAATATCAAATTCAGGACATGTATGTATCTTGCAGAGCCATGTGTATGATAAATAGCTTGTATATTACAATATTCTGAGAACCTGTTGAATTCAAACTCGAGTTTTTGAAATTATTTCTGTTTTGGTTTGTAAAATTGCTCTATGGTGGAGGCATCAATTTTGACTGCGTGCAGTCGAAGATCCATCTAGTTTTTTGATAAAAAAAATTTAAAGACAAATTTGGTATGTTATACCATGTGCCGCGATTTTGAGAGTTTGCGTACTGCATGCGTTGAATGACTGCACGATCGAGCAGCGAATTTGTATTCGCTCTTTTGTACAGATTTACCACGTATTGCCAGTTACACTGAGGCTGCATACATGTACATGTACATGGCCATGGTAGGCCATGTGATCGCCTGTTCAATACACACGTAGATATATAACTGTACCAGGGTCACTGCCTCTTGCCCTCGCTTGGGTCTGTGCAACCCAGACTCCGATTAGGGTACAGATTTTCAATTGTTGGCAGGTATGCAATCCTCCTTAACAACCTTAACAGATCCCATGAAGTCGTGTCCAAGCTCCAGCTTTTGTCAATATGAAGTCATATGTCTGCATATCAGGACAGGCCAGCCTTTTATATTTTGTAATGAAAAAGGATTTTTCCTAAAAAATTGGTTGAAACTGACCTGACTTTGGGCTCTGCTTTAGGATCTCCGACACATGCGATCAGGTTGACAAATTTGAGGGGAATAATCTTTCCTCTAAGTAAATCAAGGGGGTCAAATCATATGGACTAGACAGTACAAAATGTTGAAGCTTATCTACCATTACCAATCTCTAGTTAAAAATCTGATCAGAATCAGCTACAGATGCGATAAGTACTTGTTTTTCTTTTCTTTTCTAAATTAAAAAAAAAAATTATTTCTTGACTTAGACAAATCTTTCTTACAGATAATTCAGCAACATATCTTGAGGAAGGGGAATCACATTACATCTCCTTTCCATACACCCGCACAAGACGATTGTATAACGCAAACTTACTACAAACAAACGCTACCAATGGATTTCGAGTTATCTTCCAATATCTGTATATCGATTATGATGTTCAAGTCCAAATAGGGACAGGTAACGATCCATCTGACAACCAGTCTGTCATCACAACTATTCATGGATATAGAGACTACGCTGATGATGTCTATGTAGATATCAATGAGATGTGGTTTGCTGTCATAGGAGCAAAGAGTTACACCAGTCTTGAAATGAACGTTGAGATCATTTCCATTGACCTATCAAGTGAGTGTTTTATGAATTTTCTTTTAAAATATCGGTAGGATATACAGTAAAGCTCTGTGTATTGAAGAAGTGATAACTGGTATTTTACCAGTTGTAAAATGAGAATTATTCAACACCGGTTGACTGATGAAGATGAAGCATATTCCTAATTTTACCAGAAATAATAGTATAAAGAAGGTGAATTTGTAATGTGCCTAATTACTAAAAGTGTATTCAATTGTCAAATTTCCAAGCATTAAGAGCTTCTCATAAATTTAATTTTTCTCTCCATCTTCTATATTCTACCAGCCTTATTTGCTTGTTCAAGCTCCAACATGAATGTGTCACAGACTGTCCTTTGCGATGGATTTTACCACTGCAATCATTATGAGGATGAATTAGCATGCAGTAAGTTAAAGAACAACTGATATTTAGTACTGCGTTTCTTACAAGTATGACAGGTTTTGTTGTACTTCATGATTTGATAGCATATGTTATTAATAACTAATTCTAAGATTCTATGAAAATTTTTCTCTCAGCCAATCAAATGCCACGATTTTAGTAGCTTATAACAGTTATTGTACCTTGTGATCGATAACATTTTTCATGAAACAGGTCCCAGGTGCACAAACACGAAATTGTTGGAATATGGGTGCGGAAATATGAAGCACTATAACTCCCATTCTCTCACATCCTTCTCTACTATTTTATGAATTATATAATTTCATTACAGTATTGCAGTTTTACGATGAAGACAGTTTTGAAGACAGACTTGTTATGTCTGTCTCATAAACTTTCTTGGATATTTTAGTCACGGGGGTCATGGCGTTTATGCTCTCGGCCTATTAGGGTATCCAATTTTGCTCTATTGACTTTTCACAACTAGGTAGAAGCCAAAGACTGGTCCTGAATGGCCAACCATTTCAATCATACAATTATGACCCTCAAAGTATCTTTTAATTCATTGATAAAAGTGTGGCAGACTGAGTGTAGTTGTTGGGTTAATCCCCCTCAACAGACCACATGAAGTCGGATTCAAGCACCAAATTTTGTCAATCTGAAGTCGTATGTCTGGATATAAGGACAGGTCAGACTTTATATTTTGTAATGAATAGAGAATGTTTCCTATAAAAACTGTCTATTTTATTTTGGGGGAAAAATGACCTCATTTATCAAGGAGTGTCCGATATTATTACCGGTAAACCGATCCCTGTTTAAATGTTTTCACTTTTTCCTATGTGTAATTTACCATCATAATTTCCTCCAATGAATTTTTCGTGCATGAAGAAGATGGGAGGAAACTGACCTGATTTTGTGCTCTGTTTTTGGAGCTCTAACAGATACGGTCAGGCCGACAACCTTTTTGGGAATGACCTTGGTGGTAGAAGTAATTTAAGGGGGTGATATCATATGGATAATATAGGATATTTAGGGGGGAGGGAGAAGCTCTCACACTAGTCAGAGTAATTCATTTCTTTCTTTTTGTCTTATACAAATCTTTCTTACAGATTATTCAGCAACATATCTTGAGGAAGGCGAATCACATTTCATCTCCTTACCATACACAAACACAAGACGATTGTATAACGCAACCTTACTACAAACAAATGCTACAAATGGATTTCAGGTTGTGTTTCAAGATTTGTATCTCGATTATGGTGATGAAACAGTCCAAATAGGGACAGGTCACGATCCGTCTGACAACCAGTCTGTTATCACAACTATCCATGGATATAGATACTACGGTCCTGATGATGTGTACGTAGATATCAATAAGATGTGGTTTGCTGTCATAGGAGGGAGGCAATACACTGATCTTCAGATTGATGTTCGTGTTACTGCCATTGATTTGCTGAGTGAGTCTAATTGCATCAATCAGACTTTACTGTTCAATACCTATTGTGGCTTTTGTTATTTATCAAATGACTGGAGATAACACAAGTGACTTATAAATGCGCTGATCAACCTGTATTAATTAAGATTTTGGCTTTATTGTTGAACAGTGACATCACTAGATGTAAAATAGTAGATTTCCCACCAACGACAATTGCTTAACAAGCTTAAGAAGAGTGTATGGATCGCTGTAGGTTAAAATCTGCAATTCAAAATTATGGGTTTTCCACCTCCCACCAATATCATCAGCCTTTTGCAAGGTAACAATTAGGTCGGGCCCCCTTCCATTAACAAGTATTAAAACTATTACCGGTAACACGAAAGAGGCATATATGCTATAGTCTATGTGCAAGATCAATTGTAACTGAAAATGTATCTGTTGATCTCAATTGTCATTTTAAAGGAAAAACATAGATTATGGCTACTATTATTAAGAGATTATGTTTAAAATCAGAAGTAACTTAATACTCCTAAAACACACATCGTCCTTTTTCTGTTTTAGATTTCTTTCCTTGTTCAGGATCGAGCATGGACGTGTCAGTGACGTTGGTTTGCGATGGATATTACAACTGTGACAATTATGAGGATGAATCATTATGCAGTAAGTAACAGAGTACCTCCTTAGTTTTGATACTGAAACTCTTTTTGACTACATCTCTGTGTTCTGACACATTATTTTCTGCTGTCTACTACCATTTACATGATAAAGAATAGGCAAATTTACAGAAATACTAATTAGCGTATCTCCTAATTACTCTAACCAAGGGCTTATTTAATAAAAAATTGTTATTAATAACAAGCTCTAAAATTAATAGGTGGTCTTTATAGACTGGTTTCACTGTATCATTTATTGTGACATGCTATTGATAACAAGTCTTAGGAAACGTTGGTCCAGGTACACAAACACAGAATTGTTGGAATAAGGGTAATGAAATATGAAGCCATATATTTTGCATTCTCTCACATTCTTCTCCACTGTTTAAAAAAATTAAGAAATTAGTCAACATCATTAGTTTCTTGCATTTTTTATTTTTTAATTTTTTTTTCCCCCTTCCACAGGGTTCTTTATTTTCAAAACAAATTTCATCATATACAGAACATCCATATATCATATACAAATAATTAAAGAAATAATTTCATACATAATGGCTTGACACAGATAATAATCATCACGGCCAAAAACTTTTGTGGCAGATAAAAACAAACATTTATGACAAAATTATGTTAGCACATTTCCAACACTCTCAAAATATTTTCTAAAGTGAAAAGCATTTTTTATGGTGAACTTTCTTCATCATTTCTTTTACATTTCTCACCTAAGTTCGTCTACTAAAAACCAAGGTGTGTTGGGAGGGGGGGGGGGGGGTATGATGTTCTTCACCTCATTTCTAGATGTTTTATGTGCAGAATCTTCCAGACAAGACAGGAATTATTTTAGGAATGAGGAGAAGCGCACCTCACCGGTCATTGTATTATTTTTTTCAATATAATTTCTGTAGTATGGATGCGGCACTTGATGCACATTCCTTAAAGGATTTAGTTGGAACATTATCTGATCAAGATCTTGACCTTCAGGTTTTACAGCAGCATTCATGTCATTGAATAATATATCTTTGTCTTGCATTAAGCCTAATATCCTCGGGAGGGGTAGATATTGGATCTCTTGGGTTGCACCCACCAAAGCCATAATCTACATGTACTATGATTCAGTTCGATAGTAGCTTGATGTTGAAGGTGGTTAAATAGACCCATGAATCTGGTGACTATTGAAACAATATTCATTTAATCCACATCCTAGCGGAAGTGGTGGAGCGTCAGCAAAAAAAAAAACTGTCTGGAAATTTTCTGGAAAAAAAGGGGCACGTACAAAGGGTAACCTCAAAGCGAAAAATTACAATCTTTAGACATGTATATAACCCCACATTATTATTATTATCCCCTTGCCGACGAAGTCAGAGGGGATAAAATAATGCTGCCGTCCGTCCTTACTTCTGTCCTTCCGTATAAACAAATCTGGTTTTCGATCGAGAACATAAGTAATGTTTGACAGATTTTAATGAGATTTGATATGAAGGCACACAGTATCAAAACACGGCCTAAGTGCGATTTTGGAGTATGTAGATCAAAGGTCCTAGGTCATTAAATATGCGAAAAAATATGAATCTGGTTTCCGTTTGATAAGTTTAGTAATATTTAACGGATTTTAATGAAATTTGATATGAAGGTACATGGTATTGAAACACAGCCTAAGTTTGATCTGGAGTATGTAGGTCAAAGGTCATAGCTCATTAAATATGCGAATCTGGTTTTTGTTCGATAACGTTAGTACTGTTTGACGGATTTTAATGAAATTTGATATGAAAATACATTGTATCAAAAAACAGCCATAGTTTGATTTCGGAGTATGGAGGTCCAAAGGTGAAAGGTCATAGCACATTAAATATGCAAAAATACCTATTTATATATGCGGTTAACTTCCTTGCCTAGTAATATAATAGTATAGTCTAATAAAGGTAACTTGTTCTGACCAATATAGGCCATTTGTACCCTGCGAGGGTATGCATCTATTAGCAGTTGAATTAAAATTGTTGTTGTGGGTTAAAGAAACAACGTTTTGGTGTATAAAATGGTTCACTTCTGATTCATATCTAGAAAAGGGACATGTGAAAACTTTGTAAACAGGCACGATGATGAAGCTTATCTACAAATCTCTAGTTGAAGAACTTATCAGAATCATTGACAGATGTGAAAGGTATTTGTTCTTTTCTTGTTTAAAAAAAAAAAATTGCTTTCTTTCTTGACAGATTATTCAGCAAGAAATCTTCAGGAAGGCGATTCATATTTCATCTCCTTACAATACACACCTCCAAGACGATTGTATAACGTAACCTTGCTACAAACAAATGCTACGATTGGATTTCGAGTTGTGTTCCAAGATTTGGTTCTTGATGATGATGATGAAGTCCAAATAGGGACAGGTAACGATCTGTCTGACATACAGTCTATCATCACAACTATTCACGGACATAGAGACTACGCTGATGATGTCTATGTAGATACCAACGAGATGTGGTTTGCTGTCATAGGAGCAAAGGGTTACACCAGTCCTCGAATGGATGTTCAGTTCATTTCCATTGACCATTCCAGTGAGTGTGAAATTATACTTGATTTGTCTTAATGAGTGATTTTAAGATTTACCACAATAAATCAATGCATCTACCTATTTTTTGCTAGTTTACCTAAACTACGCAGCCATCGAGAACCAAAAACGTCACATTCGCGAATGCCCCAAACCAATACATCACCTTCCCAGGGTTCACAACGTTCACAGCGTGCGCAACCTCTTTCTATTCTCGCATGCCGAGAGAGAAATTTTTTGTCCTTTTGGCAAGGCTTAGTTAGTTTTTGGGCATGAAATTCCATCCTCGTTTTAATTTCTAATAATTTGGTTGTACGGGTTCCCGGTCACATATTTTATTTTAGGCGGAAATTTGACTTACATTTCTGCCTCGCAATTTCCTCTTTCGGGACCGTTTTTGGAAGCTTTGTTATGCTGCTGGGCTGGGCATTCTATATCGGCTTAGCAGTTTAGCACCCTTTTGTTGGTTGGGTTTTTTTACGTTGGTTAGGCAGATAATTTACTCATCTGCCTAGCGTCCCACTTTAGCTCGCTCCGCTTCGCTGGTCACAGCTAGCTGCGGTCCGGCCGTTTGTCTGCTCGTGGTTGTTTGGATTAATTTTTTGTCCATGCCTTTTGGGTTTGAATTTAGTTTGTGAAACATTTAATTTGAGATTGTTTTGTCTAGAAATAAAGTGGCGCTGAATTTATTTCGCTCATGCTCTCTTTGTTTGGATTTTCTCTTTGGTTTTTATGCCTCCGTTACGAAGTAGCCGGAGGCATTATGTTTTTGGGTTGTCCGTCCGTCCTTACGTCCGTCTGTATGTCTGTCCATACGTCCCGTTCTCGTGATCTCAAGAACCGACTGATAGATTCCTGCCAAACTTTGGTCATGTATGTAACTTGCAGAGCCAATGAATTGTTTATATTTTGGGATCACAAGGTCAAAGGTCACAGGGCTCATTATGTATAATGAGCAAAAATGTGCAAAAATAGCTTGTGATCGCACTACATTAGAACCAATGGATGGATTAATTACCATCAAACTCAAGACATGTATGTATCTTGCAGAGCCAATGAACTGAGTATATTTGGGGTCATGAGGTCAAAGATCAAAGGGTCATACATGTATATGATGAATAGCTTGAAATCGCGATAGTCTGAAAACCTGTTGATGGATTACAATCAAACTTGAATTCGAAAAATTTCTTCTGTCTTGGTGTGTAAAATTGCTCTATGTCGGAGGCATCATTTTCGACTGCGCGCAGTCAAAGTTCCATCTAGTTCTCTTTGTCTACAGGTTCGTCATGGATGCTTCTGAACCTGGTACCTGTGCCTCTCCTCCCGCAAATGCAGATTCTGGGGTACGAGTGGCAAGCTGACTACTCGCTTGGGTGTTGTCTTCTCGGGCGTGTCGGTGGGTAAGTTCGGGCCCGGGTTAAGAGCATCGTTGTTTTTGCGACCACTGACACTCGGACCCCGATCGCTGGCTTAGCTCCACCCGGTGATATGTGCAATTTCAGTGATTCTGCAGCACCCTGTGCAGCCTTGAGTCCTCAAGAGCCGGTTCCCTCCCATCACAGATGGGTTGGTTCAAGCCGCAAGAGACTATCCGACCACCCCACCCAGTTGACATTGGACAAGTGTGAGGTGTTGGCATCCCTCACGGCGGTTCCCGCCCACAAGAGGTCACCTCGTAATTTTGGTTACCAAGCTGAAGTCAAAGCCTAAGACGAAGGCTTGGGAGGAAGATTGGTGCCTCTGCTTGGATGCCCGCTCCCTCCCCAACAGTGGTCGATCAGTCAGGGCTGCACCGATATTTGAAACTCTTTGCTGAGGAGAGCTGGTGGACCGGTCCGGTCCGTGGACTTGGACGACCCGAACTCTGACCCGGTTCATTCCGGTGCGGGTTCGCCAGTTTTGAAAGAAACTCCTCCTGTTGATACCAGCCTGCCGGTTGGTCTTGGCAGGTTCAGAGCCTCCTAGCGGCTCTTGGCGCCCCTCCCGGATCTTGGCGCCCCTCCCGGTGAGAAGATTCCCGTGGTTGTGCCCGCCCCCTTACGTCCAGGCTCCCTACGAGGCCGAATTTGGAGACCAAGATGCTGATTCTGCTTCAGAATCCTTGGCCAGTGCGGCCCCCAAGTCTCTCAGGGTCTTGCAGCAGATGCGCAGGCTCTTTTGGCAAAGTAATAGCCTGAGGTCTGTGCTCCGACTAAGTCGGATGTAGCCCAGGCTTCTGTGTTCTTTCGTTAAGGTGCTCCCTCCAGGGGGATACCTCTGACGAAGGACTTTAAGTTGGCCTACAAGAGTGTGGCTGCGGAGGTAGCTCCGACGCTAGTTGTTGGAAAAGAGTACGCATTTCCATGTCAGGACTGGCGCGACTTTTTCGAGACCAAGACCTTCTCGTCCAACTTTTTACAGGTGGCTGCGAGATTGGGGGTCAACTTTAAGAGTCAGCTGCTCACCGTTGACGGGTAGGGCAGGCACCGCCTCGTGTGCCAGCACCTGATCGTGCATAGTGTTGGCATAGTGTGGTGCATGTACTTCTGTCATTACCAAATTAAATCTCACTTTTTACTATAATCTTTAAGTTATTTGTCATGCGCGCCCTATCATCATCTTCAAACAGCCTTCTAGATCCTTCCAGACCATTTTGATCTTCATGTAACACCCTACTTCAAGTGATATTTTCATCAGTTTTCAAGCTTGGTCTAGGGGGCCCAGCACAAGTTCTACAGTGTGGTCCCATGCATTGAGATTCTTGCTGGACTTAGGAACAACTACAGTGTGGTCCCATGCATTGAGATTCTTGCTGGACTTAGGAACAACTACACACACATCAACCCAGTCTTCTAGTCAACTTTTCCTTATCACTCATCATGATCTATGGATATTTTATTACAAGCATCTAGATTTCTTAACCATCCAAGATAAAGTAAGACCAATCCAGTTATTTTATTTCCAGTTATTTTCCAGTTATTATTTTTGCTGGACTTTGTCTTTGTCTTTGTAAAAGCTACACTCACAAATTCAATTCAATTCAAGTGAGACCAAACCAGCTTTTTCTCAGTTGTTATCCTGTTTTATAGTCTCTAGCATTTTATCGAAATTTGCACCAATCTATAGTCCATCAAAATCGAGCTGTTTGTCTCTGAAACCTAGCTTCCTACAACATCATGCAGGAACATCACCTCTTCATCAGCTTACTTGTCCTTATGTCTTCTATGCACGTGCTTGTGAAGACATACGTCATTGAAGAAAGTGCTACACGATTTCCAGATCAGCAGGAACATCTTTTGATATTGCCTAACTTCAGCTCTCGTGATTTTAGTCGTGCAGGTGTACGCAGCCTCTGCCTTTTTCTCAGATTCCAGCAGAAGCGCAGTAACTCTTCATGTGTCCTCAACATTCGTTCCACCAGCCACCTGGCCATCTTACTACTTCTCAGTGGGCAAGTTGAGCCCAACCCAGGTCCGGACACTCCTCCTACATGCGTTATCTGCAAGTCGGATGTCTCTGTCAATGACAAAGCAATATTGTGTGACAATTGTGATGCCTGGTGTCACATCTCATGTGTAGGCATCTCGGCTTCTTCGTACAGTGTTCTCACCCGTCTTAGCAGTTTTTCGTGGATATGCTGTAAGTGTAACAGCATCAATGCAGAATTATCATCTTCCCTTCTGGATGCTGACTTCACTAGTCCTAACCGCTACTCAGCTCTCCATGACGATGCAAGCGAGGTTGATGTTACAAGTGGTCCTCAAGCCTCCACTCCCACTGACAAGGCACCACCCCTACAGTTCTCTTCACCAAGGAAAAATAGAAGGAAGGCATCGAAAGCAGTCATAATTAACTGCAATGGCCTCAAGAGTTTTACGAAACAGTCCCAATTTCAGGCCCTGATCGATCACCACAGACCTGATATCATACTTGGTTGTGAATCGAAGCTAGACGGCACCTGCCCGACATATGGCGTCTTTCCTAGCTCTTACAATGTTTTCCGAAAGGACAGAAATGAACATGGCGGAGGAGTTTTTGTAGCTGTTCACAACTCCCTCATCGTGTCAAATTGTCCAGAGTTTGACACAGACTGCGAGCTAGTATGGTGTCACCTTCAATTCACAAATGCCAAGCCTCTCTTCATTGCAAGCTATTACCGCCCTCCTTCTGGCCGAGAACAAGGACTCGAAGAACTACGCAACTCAATTGCCACATTGATGTCTAGACACCGACGCAATCATCCAAATATTATAATCGGCGGGGACTTTAACCTACCAGATATCGATTGGAAGGAATGCATTGTTAAAAACAGCAATCGCACTAGCATCCACCAACTCCTCCTTGATATCCTGCTAGAGAACTCTCTTCTCCAGTTTGTTAATGAAGTTACCCGCCCTGCATCTGAGAATACACTTGATCTTCTTCTTGCGTCAAATCCAACACTGGTGTCCGATGTCTGTGTCCATCCAGGAATATCGGACCATAACATCGTTGCTTTTTCGTTCTCGGGGAATCCAAGAACTTGCCGCATTCCGCCAAGAAAAATCTACCAATTCCACAAAGCTGATCTTCAGAAACTCCGCAAGGCTGTTGCGAAATTCTCAATGGATTTTCTATCATCTTCACCAGAGCTGAAGTCAGTTGATGAAAACTGGACCTGTATCACATCACTCATCAACAAGTGCAAGGATGAATTCATCCCATCCAAGATGTCAAGAGCCAGACGCAACTTGCCTTGGATCACCATTTCCCTCAAAAGGCAAATGAGGAAGCGGGATCGTTTGTTCAAGAGGGCACGAAGTCGGCCTAGTGCATCCAATTGGAAGGCCTACAGGCAGCTTCGAAACGAACTAACCAAACGTGTCCGCCAAGCTCATCACAATTACGTCTGCAACATAATAGGTGAGAGCCTATATGCGAACCCCAAGGCTTTCTGGTCATATGTAAAACAGCGTCGATCTGAAAACTTTGGTATACCACCCTTGAGAAATGATAACAAGCTCCATATCACAAACAAGGACAAGGCTGAATGTTTGAATAATTACTTTCATTCTACCTTCACCAAGAGCAACGTGGATCAAGTTTGCATAAACCGGCCCTCCCTATACAATGACATAGGGCATCTCCACATCCACCGGTCTGGTGTAGTTAAGCAACTGCTTCAACTGAATCCATCCAAAGCCAGTGGCCCAGATGAGATACATCCAAGACTTCTGAAGATGCTAGCACACGAGATAGCCCCTGCATTGTCATTTCTGTTTCAACAGAGTTACAATGCCGGAGAAGTGCCTTTGGACTGGAAACGTGCACTTGTAGCCCCTATTCATAAGGCAGGAGATAAATGTTGCCCAGGTAACTACAGACCTATATCGCTGACGTGTATCTGCAGTAAGGTGATGGAACATATTATGCTTAGCCACATTTCTAAAGATCTTGCAGCTAACAACATACTCATTGATGAACAGCATGGTTTCAGACAGAATCTTTCGACAACAACACAACTTGTCACAGCTACCGATGATTGGTCATCCTCTCTTCAATCTAGAGGCCAAACTGATATCGTCTTTCTCGACTTCCAAAAAGCGTTTGATCGCGTACCACATCCACACCTTAGATCCAAACTACATTACTACGGAATCAGGGGAGACTCTCTCCGCTGGACTATGTCACTCCTAGCGAATAGACATCAAGCTGTCGTCGTCAATGGTGCTCGCTCAGCATGGATGCCTGTAACTTCAGGAGTACCGCAGGGTTCTGTCATCGGCCCCATACTTTTCCTGCTGTACATCAATGACATCAAACTCAACATCAAGTCCACAATGCGTCTATTTGCAGATGACAGTGTCATCTACCGGCGTATCGACTCTCCCTCAGACACTCATATACTGCAAGAAGATCTCCATGTTCTTGCAGACTGGTCTACTAAATGGCTGATGGGATTCAACATCAAGAAGTGTGCTTCATTGTCAATCACAAACAAGAAGCACCCCATCACAGTGGACTACACCCTACTAAATGAGTCAATTCCTCGAGTAAAACAATACAAGTATCTTGGTGTCACGATTACCCATGACCTTAAATGGAACACCCAATGTAAACTCACCACCCAGAAAGCCAATAGAACCCTTGGCCTCCTACGCAGAACTCTATCACCGTGCACCAAGAACATCAAATCCAAAGCCTACACAATGCTTGTTCGTCCCCAACTTGAGTATGGCAGTGAAGCTTGGAACCCTCGGACTCTGACATCAATACAAAGTCTTGAGAAAGTACAGCGAGCTGCCGCCCGTTTTGTATACCAAGACTACCGGAGAGTAACATCAGTCACAGCACTTGTCAACAAACTGGGATGGGATACCCTTCACAATCGCAGGCTTCTTGCACAGTCCACTTTGTTTTACAAGATGCACCATCATCAACTCAACATGCCTTTTCCCACTCACATTATCCCAGCTACATATCTGGGCAGAAATGATCACCCTCTGAAGTATGCAGTACCCCCAGCTTCCATTGATAGCTTCAAGTACTCCTTCTATCCTCGCACCATCTGGACGTGGAACCACCTATCAGCTGCTGCGGTAATATCTCCAACAGTGACCATCTTCCAGGAGGCTGCTCTACCCATCATCAGAGCGTTGCCTCCTCCTGTTGGGTCCAAGCTACTGTAGACTCCACGTCTTGGTTTTTACTTGCACGTCCACCGTTTTATTGTAAATAATAGACATCATTCACTGTTTTGAATTACTTCATGCACTGTCACTATGCCAGCACGTTGCACGGACATCCCAGTTTAGCTGTATGATAGCTGCCATCGGGATTATCTCTACAAGTAACAAGTAACCTGTTGGCTTTTTCATAGGAGAGGTTCCTTCAGGAGCAAGGTAGGGCGTCAGGCCCCCAGCAGGGCTCCGGCCAGGCCTGGGCAGGCATTTTGATGTCTTGCCTCGGGCTGGGGATCACAAGGTAGGCAGACGGCTTTGGTCCTTCCTTCCCGATTGGGAAGCGATTACCGGAGATGTATTTGTGCGCTCCGTCGTGCGGGACGGGTTCTGTATAAGTATTGCAGAGCCCCTCCCGCAGGGCGAGATCTGTATCCGTCCGCCGGCCTTGTCCGCACTTGTTTCGGCAGCATATCTCGTCCGAGACACAAGTTGCTGCTCGAGAAGGGCGCAACAGAGTGGTTGAGAAACCACCCACTTCTGTGAAACCCAGGCGCTCGGGGATGTTGCGGATGATATTGAACATGAAAGTGATTAATACTTTTATTCCCCCGGTGCATTTCTGGATTGAAACTTTGGCTTCCATCTTGCCTACAATTGGATGGACTGGGCTTTCTCGCTCCATCTGAAGGACGCCTATTTTCATATCCCTATCCATCCCCGTTCGTGGGATCTCCTGGGATTCGCCTTCGAGGGTGAGACATTCAGGTTTTGTGTCCTTCCGTTTTGTCTCACACTGGCCCCTAGCGTCTTCACCCGTGTGTTGGCAACTCTAGCCGCCTTCCTGAAGGATCGCGGCCTCCTTCTCTTTGTTTACCTGGACGATTGTTTCTTGCTGGAAAGTTCGGAGTCGGATCTTCGGGATCAGTTGCGCCTGTTGCTCCAGACCCTCAGGAGCTCAGTTTTCTTTTCAACTGGGAGAAGTCAGAGCTGTCTCCCACCCGTACCCCAGTGTACTTGGGTGCGGAGCAAGACATTCCGAACCAGGTCGCTCGGCCAAGCCACGACAGAATTTGGACAATTTTGTTGGCCGTCTGGTCCCTTCGGCCTTCTCGCAGAATGCCAGCCAAGGGTTAGTTTCAGTTTCAGGGCTACCTCGCCAGTTTGGTGGAGGTATTTCCAGATTGCAGACTTCGGATGAGGTCTTTTTTTAGCAGTTGCCGTTTCATTACCGGTTCATTCTGTTACCGAGGGAAATCTTACGTCTGCTCGCCCCCTGGGTGAACGTTTGATTCCTGGGTCAGGGCAAGCCTCTGCATACCCCTCTTCCATCAGTGTCCCTCGCACCAGATGCGTCCCTTCTGGGCTGGGGGGGGGGCATTGCGGGGGCGAGATGATCTCAGGAGACATTTGGTGGCATTTATGTCGCTCCAGCATTTCAGACGGGCGTGTGTGGGGTGTTCTGTGGTAGTCCTCACGGACAACACTACAGTGGGAGCTTATATCAACCGTCAGGGCGGGACGCGGTCAGCGTCTCTGAAAGCTCTTGCTGCCCAGCTGTGGAGGTGGTGTCAACGACATTGTCCTGATCGCCTCCTACATTCCCATAGCCAATGAACTGATTAGATTTTGGGTCACAAGGTCAAAGGTCACAGGGCTCATAATGTATGCAAAAATAGCTTGTGATCACATTATCATTAGAACAAATTGATGGTTTCCTGCCAAACTTAGATCATGTATGTATCTTGCAGAGCCAATGAACTGAGTAGATTCTTGGGTCATGAAGTCGAAGGTCATGGGGCTAATTATGTATGCAAAAATAACTTGTGAACGCATTCTCATTAGAACTGACAGATGGATTACTTTCAAACTCAGGATATCTTGCAGAGCCAATGAACTGAGTAGATTTTATGGTCATGAGGTCAAAGATTAAAGGGTCATACATGTCTATGAGAAATAGCTATGACGGAGGCATCATTTTCGACTGCGCGCTGTCGAAGTTCCATCTAGTTTATAGATGTCTTGTGGGCACTCTCATGTGCCATCTACATGCATCATTTCTTGACAGATTTCTTTCAAATTTTGTAAAGAGATGTATCTTGGTACAATCTACACATCTCTCCTTTTTGGCGATGCTGCCCTCATTGTTCCTTTTTGTGTGCTGTAACTGCCACATTTCTTGAAGGATTTCTTTAAAATTTTGTATGGATGTGTATCTTGATCAAATCTACAAATCTATAGTGTTCAGTGATGCTGCCACCAGTGGTCATCTATTATAGGGTCAAAGGTCATATTTTGGTGGGTGTCTTTTGTGCGCCGTAACTGTTACATTTCTTGACAGATTCATTATACTCTAATCTACACACATATTGTTTTGACGATGCTGCTCCTAGTCTTGACAATAGTCTGAACCACTAGTATTTTGGTACTGACAGGGGCTCTTTTTTTATACAAATTTCCATTGAATTGGTACCAAGGGTACTCGGCGAGGCGATTTTTTGTTGTTGCTATTTTGAACCCCCGTAAGTGATGTTTTCCTGGCATCTACCAACATTTACTAATACTGTGTGGGTCTGGACACATAATGGCGTTTTCTATACACATCACATTTTCACCCCCCCCCCCCCCCCCCCCCCCCCCGTAGATCTGCCCATGTTACCATTTCCTTCCACGACATCTTGGTCTTCCTCTTCCTCTCAATAGGGACTTAGATTTGCGTGAACGTGGACGTAGATGTGTGACGTCCTTTTAAGGCACTGGCAGTCACATGTGACGTCCTTTTAATGCACTGGCAATACCTTAAAAGGAGGTCACACGTTGCAGTCCACGTTCTCGTCGTGCAAATCTAAAAGTCCCTAATATTGATTTACTGGTTGAGGTTCATTATTTACTAGTCATTTGAAATCACCAGATTTCAGCAGATTCACGCTTTTCATTACGAAAAGCTTCTCCATGACGAAAAACTTCTCCATGATCATGCCTCCAGCTCCAGCAGATATGGGGAGGCAGCGTGCAAAGCACTTTCCATCACTAACGGCGCAGTACTTAGGCCTATAGCCATGCTGACGGCGGCACTGCACTGCGAGCTTCCGTTGTTTGAATCAGTAATAATACTCATAAAACAAGAAATCTTGCATGCTAATCTATTAAGTTCAATTTAATTTGTTTAAGGTTTGAATATTAAAACTCAATATTGCGTTCAAGTTATAAGAGAAAAGATAATCTTTATTTTATAATTCCATGGGGGTGATTTATAATATTGCAAGCGCCCCCGTGAGCATCCTGACGGGGGCGTTTTTGTAGCTCACGGGGGCGAATCGCCCACCGCCCCCGTGTATTTTGAGCGCTGAATACGACAAACGTGTTACAGGACAATACAATGTCCCCTGATAGAGGAGTATTCAATGAAAACCTAGTGTAACCAATGTCGAACATTTCAAGCATTATAAGCAACCAATATTTTCCATTTTCCATCTTCTACCAGCCTTGTTTAATTGTTGGAGCTCCAACATGAGCGTGTCACCGACTGTCTTGTGCGATGGACTTTACCACTGCGATCATTTTGAGGATGAATTAGAATGCAGTAAGTCAAAAAGAAATGATTATGTATTTCCTGTGTGCAAATCACATTTTCCTCTCATTCAGTTTTCTTAATGCCTTCACGATTACCAATTAAGCAATTATTGTTTTTATTTTCATTTGGTAAGACTATTTTCACAAATTAAAGGAATTATAGTATCGAAGTTCAACAAAGTCGACCTATGCAAATTTTGTCAATAGGAAGTTGTATGTCTGCATATCAGGACAGGACAGTTCTTTATATTTTGTAATGAACAGACATTGTTTCCCCAAAAAATTGTGTCCATAAATACTCCATATGACTTTTTAAGAAGGAAAATGCCCCCGTTCTTGTAAGGGTCGTCTGACATTACGCAATCCCGAATAATAATTTTGTCACTAATTCTGATTAATTCTGCTTCTATTTTGTTTCTCTTTTCTTGTGCCTTTACTATTATATTTGTCTTGTTTCATTGTATATTTTCGTAATATACTTACATGTTTATTGAATTGCAAATAACATTGCAATTTCATTGTATTATGTTTTGCATGAGAAATAAAATCATTTATATTGAATTATTTAGAATCATGTATAAATGCAAAAGTCACTTGCTTTTCTTTTATTTTCCTAAATTCTTTTTTTTTCTTTTTTTCTTTCTTGTCTTTAATTTTTTTTAAACAGATAATTTGGCTACATATCTTGAGGAAGGCGAATCACATTTCATCTCCTTAACATACACCAATGCAAAACGATTGTATAATGCAACCTTACTACAAACAAACGCTACGAATGGATTTCGAGTTTGTTCCACTATTTGTATCTTTATCATGGTGATGAAACAGTCCAAATAGGGACAGGTAACGATCCGTCTGACATACAGTCTGTCATCACAACTATCCATGGATACACCAGCGATGCTCCTGATTATGTCTATGTAGGTCACAATGAGATGTGGTTTGCTGTCATAGGAGCAAAGGGTGACTTCTGGCTTGATATGAACGTTGAGATCATTCCAATTGACCTATTAAGTAAGTGTGTGATTATTCTCGATTTTACTTATTTCAATATAATTTATGATGGATATCACTGCATCGCTCTATTTACCAGGCCAGATAATAACCTGATTTTTTTTTCCTGATTTTACCAATTTCCCCCAATTTTCTTACTAAAAAAAGGGGGAATGTTGCTAAATGCCATTTTTGTCTCGCTTCATAGCAAAAAGCAAGATATAGGCGCCGCTTTTCCGGTGACGGCGATGGCTGCGGCGATGGAGGCGGCGATGACGACGGCATCAACATCAAAAACTTAACGAAGGTTAAGTTTTTGAATTTTTGATATAATTTTGAAAGTATAAGTTCTTTAATAGTCAATGAAACTTGGACTATAGGTTAATCAAGTATCCCAATCATGTGAGTAGAATTCAGGTCACTAAGTTAAGGTCAAAGGTCATTTTAGGTCAACAAACTTAGACTTTTTTGTTGCATCAACATCAAGATTTAGAATTTCTAGCATATTTTCAAAAGTGTTTGTTCAAATTCCATGAAACTTGTACCCAAGGGTTATCAAGTATCACAAATTCCAGGTTACAAGGTCAAAGGTCATTTTAGGTCTGTAGACTTGGATTATGTTTTCACTACTTAATATGAGAATAAATGAATGAATTTTTTGTATTTGTTCATGATTCTTAGTCAATATTCACTTCAAAATGCTGATTATATTTAGAGGATTTCATTTTTGGGGGCCTGCTAATGGGCCACCCTGCCTATAAATAATGCTCCAACCTCAATTTTTCATCATATCGAATTGCGTAATGCAGGCAAGACCGCCAAGAGCGTTTCCCTTGTTTTTTGTTAGTGCTCACTATCACCCCGGGTTTACTTCATAATCTAGCCAAACAAACAATAAGACCGACTCCAGACTGACTAGGAACTGAACAAATAATCACATTTTTGTGATTATCTCCAGGGGCTAATAAAATCAGTGGTATTGAGTCGGTCTTGAGTCAGTTTGATGGTTCAACTGAAATAGATAAATAGTTAGATAATGATTTATGATTTAAACAAAAAAATGTTGTGGCAAAGCCGATTTGCGATAATTTTACAATGATAGAGTGCACTCAAAAAAGTAATCCGCATTGACAAAAACAAACAAAAATGAATCATAACTAGTAATGAGAAGAGTTGATATGAAAAGCAATATAAAAGAATAATATGACAGAACAATTTTATTAGTGATCAGTGAAGACCTTGTTGTTGGGGTTTTGAGGGGTATCGGGTTGAACCCTCGGACAGGAACCCATGTGTTAAATCGTTGGCATTTGTAATTGTATTATGATTTTTGGGGAAATTAATTGACACATTTGAATCACTTTTTTGTTTTCTTCATGGTTTGATTTTTGTCTCGCCTGCGTAGCAAAAAAAACGAGACATAGGCACCGTTTTTCCCGTGACGGCGGTGACGGCGGCGGCGTCAACATCAAAAACTTAACCTAAGGTTAAGTTTTTGAATTTTGGATATAATTTTGCAAGTATAAATTCTTAGTCAATGAAACTTGGACTATAGGCTTATCAAGTATCCCCAATCATGTGAGTTGAATTTCAGGTCACAAAGTCAAGGTCAAAGGTCATTCCAGGTCAACAGACTTAGACTATGTTGTGGCATCATTATCGAAAACTTAACCTAAGGTTAAGTTTTTTAATTTTTGATATAATTTTGAAAGTATAAGTCAATGAAACTTAGACTATAGGGTAATCAAGTATCCCCGATCATGTGAGCAGAATTCAGGTCACTAAAGTTAAGGTCAAAGGTCATTTTAGGTCAACAAACTTAGACTTTTTTGTGGCATCAACATCAAGATTTTGAATTTTAGCATATTTTTTAAAGTGTTCGTTCAAATTCCATGAAACTTGTACCCAAGGGTTATCAAGTATCACAAGTCATATGACACAAATTCCAGGTCACAAGGTCAAAGGTCAGTGGACTTGGATTATGTTTTCACAACTTAATATGAGAATAAATGAATCAATTTTTCTTATTTGTTCTTGATTCTTAGTCAATATTCACTTCAAAATGCTGATTATATTCAGAGGATTTCATTATGGGGGGCCTGCTAATGGGCCACTCTGCCTATAAATAATGTTCCAACCTCAATTTGTTATCATATCGAATTGCGTAATGCAGGCGAGACCGCCGAGAGCGTTTCCTTTGTCTAGGTGAGGGCATGAATGTTTTAACTTTAATTTTAAATTGCTACGATCCAACACAATCAAACGTGAAATGTTAAAAATAATGTTTGCTAACAAAATGATAGTTTCTACTTATGATTTACTTTCTTTTACTAGCCCTCTTTACGTGTTCGAGCTCCCGAAACATTGTGCCATTGACTGCCCTTTGCGATGGATTTTACCACTGTGATCATTATGAGGATGAATCAGCATGCAGTAAGTTAAAGAACAACTGATATTATCTTTCCTATGTGCTAAACTTTTTTTTCCTTTCTCAAAGCTTTCACAATTACCTTATAGCCTCTCTACGGTGTTTGGAGCCCCAAAAATTTGATGGCAAAATTTCACTTAAATTGTATCTTATAAAAGTTGATATCATGTAAGACTCATTCCTACAAGGATTTTCAAAACAAATGGTGTTTAAAGTCGAATATTGATGAATAAATACACAACTAGGTTGTCTGTGTACAACAGAAAGCCCAAATTATGTTTTTTTTTTTTTTTTTTTTTTTTTGGGGGGGGTAAGTCTTTGTAAAAGTGTGTCTTAAATGACATCCTCTTTCACATTATGATTTTAAAAAATAAGGGAAATTTTGCCATCAAATTTTTGGCAAATTTGGGGCTCCTTAACACTTTGATGTCTTTTCCCATTGTGTTGAACATTGTCACATAAAAATCTGTAAATTAAAAGTTTGATTTGTGCATTTCTTTAAATCAGGTATGTCATGGTAGTCAGGTCAATATATGGTAAAAAACACCCCAACCCCAAAAAATTGCAACAAAAGGTTTTTCAACGGTTCCTAGTAGTATTCGACCTCAGGAATAACATACTAAAAGTATACCAAAATCGAAGCTTCAGGAAGCTGTTATTTTCAAGATGGCGTCCAAGATGGCCGCCGATACCTAAAAATGGCCATAAATCACTTATTATCCATCCTAGAGACATCATTTTGGTATATATCCCATGGTCTCGGGGGTCAGAGAATCCATTGGGACAAGTAAGAATCACATATAAAGACATACGGGCGTGTGCTGCTGTAATGGGTCACTTTTTCACAAAAAATCCCTAAACATGGGTCCCATTTTAAACAGAAATATCCCTAAACATGGGTCCGTGTTTTCAAAATTTACAAAATTTTTGGTGTTTGCATTGTGAAAAATGGGCTTTACTTACGAGAAAAAGCACCCCTAAAAATAGGTAGGGGTTTTGAGACTTGAGCGGCACACCACCGGCCAAACCAAATGTAATGCCCCCCCCCCCCCCCGACCCGGGCTTGGTAGTATGTTCTGAGGGAGTGAATTTGGTGGAGGCTGGCGTAGGAGGGAGTTGCAGCGGCCACCAAACATGAGAGGCATTGTTTTGATACCAGATTCCTCTATTAGTTCCTTTGACCAGGGAGGTGTTTTCCTGCTTTGACTGACTTGGTAGCAGGAAAGTATTAGCACAGGATTCCAAAGTGAGGTTGCATTTCTCAAGCTTCTGCAAGACTGCTTTCGTTCCTATTCCGAATATCCGGGAAGTCAAAATCGGTGTAGGCATCCAGAAAAAGTAGTTGTGAGCACAGATCCCATACCCAGGTCCACTTTCAAATGCTTACAGTTCTACACTTTCGGAGCCTTGGCTACATTGTAAGAGTGGAAGTATAGTTCCCTGCTATCAGTTCTAAGGAATTTGCGAAGTCCAGTACCTTTCATCAGGGTACCAATTGCTTCCAGCAAATTCATGATGGTCTAGAAGCAACCTAATTGCAAGTCAATCCCTTTTAGTGGGCTATTCTGGAGTACATCAATGATTATAGCTCAGCGGCCTTCCAATATGCTGTTTTCATAGTCTCGTTCAAAAGGAAACACAAAGCTACGACTCTGGTGGAGATTTTGAAAGTAAAAATTGTACCTAAACAAACCATAAATGCTGCTTTGCTTTGCTGTTTCAACGGTTCCAGGTATTTAAAAAAAACAAGGGAAGTTGAAATAGCAGAGGTGATGAGTTTTGAGCTCAGTCCGTTCCTACCTGCACTTTTCGAGGGGCTAGGAATGTCTTTCAGAAGGCTGAGAAGCCTCAGCTAGCTCATGCTATAACTGATCAGTGTCGAGTGAAGCCGTATAAGAACACAGAACAGTATGTCCTTGATGGTGGTTCCTTGGTGCATCGGATACCATGGAAGACAGGAGACAGCTATGGCAGAATAAAACGATCATATGCTAATTTCACACCCCCCCCCCCCACTATTTGGTTCTGCAAATGTAGTTTTTGACGGCTATGGTGGAGGGCCGTCAATTAATGATAATACACACCACAGCGATGTGGGCAGAATGCCCATCCAGTTGTCAGATTCAATGCAGACACAGTATTCTCAGGCAAGAAGGATGAGTGTTTATCAAGAGACTGCAATATTAAGCAGGGACCCATGAATCCATGAGAAACTGAGGAAGAGTAATTCCACCGTCATCAATGTATCCAGGGATTCAGATGTACATATTGCTAAAGCTGCAGTGAATTCTTCTCGTCCTCAAGGCTCCGAAGGTGTATATTAGGGACTTTTAGATTTGCGTGGACTGATACGTGTGACGTCCGTTCAAGGCAGTGCATTAAAAGAACGTCGACCTTAGCAATCCACATTGTCTTCGTGCAAATCTAAAAGTCCCTAATATTAAGCAGTTCAAAGTGGACCTGGGTAAAGATCTGTAGCGACTAATGTTACAGTGCATTCATTTATAATTCACTGGTATACATATTGTGTTTCTAATCCAAAATGGCCGCTTTAGAAGTCATTGAGAGTTCGAGGATTTGGTATTACGCCATGTCCTCAGAACTGGTTTTAACTCGATTTATTACTGCACGATGTTTATTCATTAGTATTTTGATCACATGACCAATTAACATAGATGTACGCGTATTTATTCATAAGTATTTAGATCACGTGCCTTATTAACATACATGTGCGCTTGTTTTGAACCAATCGCGCTGTAGTTGATTGGCGCTCTTCTGATTTTCCTGTGCGGGAATCAGTGAGCTGTTTTAATATTGGTATACACACATGCTGCTATTGTGTCGATTATTGTACCTAGAAAATTGTATCCAACGAGGATTGAACTACTACGTCCCCAGACCATTCCCGGTGGACGTGCTCACCTATTTACATCTTGTACGTTTTGCAAGATATATTTTGACTCTCTCGATGTTCAGCATTGACGACACTTTAATTCACCAGCAGTGAGAATAGAACATTTAATATGATCTAATGTTTTTCTCACCTGCATTATTGTTGGACAACCTTTTATCATCGACTTCATATGATATATATTGTCTCGACATTTGATTCTTCGACCTGCATCGCAAGTCACTGAAGTTGATCTATTGACATTGACTGCATCATCATTGTATTCATCTGTTAACTGATTCATCATCGTCTTCATCACCGTTGTCTCCATCATCGTCGACTTCATCATCGCTGTCTTCACCAGCGTCGTCTTCATCATTGTTGTCATCATCGTTGTCTTCAACATCGTCTTCATCGTCGTGGTATTCACCTAGCGTCGATCATCGTCTTCATATCCTACGCGATCGACAACCAGCTCATCGACCACTGTTTTCGACTAGCTAGTTTCTACATCTATCTAGAACTTGAAGAAGATCTACTCTGAATTCAACTCCAATGACTCACGTAACGTTAATTATATTGTGATTTATGCATTGCATTGTTTATCATTGTGATACCTTATTTTGACTGACTGAGTGCCTGTTGTTGAGTGCGTACGCTTACTAACACATATTTTACATGTTTATAATTGCACTAGTTCTAGGCCTATGCCTGGTCTACTGATCTAGATCTGCTATAGTCTAGATCCACCGATATATTGTTGTATTCTCGTGTTGTGCATTCCGTACACATACACAAGTAGAGATTTGTTTAGTGGTTTCTTGAACCACAATATTTCGTGCCTATGTAAGTAAATCTAAACGCTGTCTAGCTTAGATTTGAGTAGTATTTTCTTGACTGTTATTATTCATGCAGTGTGAATGATATTTAACTGACTTGTTTTAGTACTGTCTTAAGTTGTACTGAACAGGACTCCTGATATTTCGAGACTTGTATTAAGCGGTAATCATTAATACCATAGTGACTAAGTTGAGTCTCCTTTACATTAATGTGCTGTTGGAAGTTATCTATGTTTGATTATTAATAGTAACTACCAAGGGCCTAGTGATAGTTTAATTGTCTGTCACTGTTGAGATAGACAGAAGAGGTTTCTGATAATTCTGTAATCATTGTTTCTTATGTGAAATTATAGAATATAGAACCAGTTTTTAACCATAAGCAATTTGTCTGGATGTGATCATTTATTAAGTGTTTTCTTGTCTGGAGGGATACTGCTTTTTAGTAGTTTAATTAAAAAAGGGAATTATGTGGGATTACTAGTTAACACACAACATAGTCCATACCCCATGTAGTTTTCTAAAGATCTATGCTCACAACTACTTTTTCGACATGCCTACACTGGTTGTGATTCGACTTCCAGGATATTCGGAATCGGAAAGAGAGCAGTCTTCCATAAGCTTGTGAAATGCAGCCCCACTTAAGAATCCAGTGCTAGTACTTTTCTTCTCCCAAGTCAGCCAAAAGAACTAATATAGGAACTTGGTATCAAAGCAATGTCTGTCATGTTTGGTTGCTGCTTTAATGACTCACTTGCATCATTACGAAACAACTTGTTCGTCAAGAAAATTGCCAATGCGACTCCCTCCTACGCCAGCCTCCGCCAAATTCCACTCCCTCAAAACATACTACCAAGTCATAGCATGGATGGAGAGTGAATTAAAAGACATGGACGCCACAGACTGGTGCTGGAAATTAGAGGACAATCACCTGGTTCCAGTGATGTTGAATAGGAAGGATGTACCTAGTAATCTTCTTATGTTGATTCATTGCAACTGCTGTACTGCTTGTAGCACACCTCGCTGTACCTGCAGATGTTACGGACTACCATGCACCAGTGTGTGTGGACCTTGCCAACTTGATGTATGCCATAATCCCTAGAACGAGTCACTTGATAGTGAAGCAATAGATGATTTATTCTTACTCAAGTACATTTCTCGTCAAAATGAAGGTACATGAAGATCTGCATGTGTATTCGCTATAAGATGACATGAACAACACGAGGTTTTAACATTTTTATTCGTATGGTGGGTGGGTATTATGAATGTGTGTCTAGATATTATTATTAAGTTGTACTTTGTCTTTGTCACTCCCCCCTCCCTCAGTGTTGACAATGACCTGTCAATAGTTGAATTGAACTTTTTTGTGGGGGTGGGGGTGGGGGGGGGGGGGGGTCGTTGACACCATAAGGGTGAGAGAGTTAATTTCCTGTTTATAAAGTGCGCCCTCTTTTGAGAAATCTTAGTGGTTTGTGGCCCTTTGGACGCCATATTGGATGGTTTCCTGAACCACTGCTTAACGTTCTTACTTATCCTAATGCATTCTATGACCCCGAAAACCATAGCATAGACATCCCAGTTATGTCTCTCGGATGAATAATAAGTGACGTATGGCCTTTTTTATGTTATGGCGGCCATTTTGGACGCCATATTGGACGCCACATTGGATTTCGTGGTTTCCTGAACCACTGCTTAATTTTCTAACTTATCCTAATGGATTCTATGACCCCGAAAACCATAGCATAGACACCCAAGTTATGTCTCTAGGATGGATAATAAGTGACTTATTTTTATGTTATGGCGGCCATTTTGGACGCCATCTTAGATATTGGGTTTCCTAGACCATCACAAACCATTCTTACTTGTCTCAATGGATTCTCTGACCCCTGAAACCATGGGATAGACACCAAAATTATGTGTCTAGGGTGGATAATAAGTGATTTATGGACAATTTTAGGTATCGGCGGCCATCTTGGACGCCATCTTGAAAATAACCGCTTTCTGAAGCTTCGATTTTGGTATACCTTTATTATGTTATTCCTGAGGTTGAATACTACTAGAAACCGTTGAAAAACCTTTTGTTGCAATTTTGTGGGGGTCAAACCATATATTGACCTGACTATGGAGAAACTGGATAAATTTGTTTTATTTTTCTTGTGGGAGTGCCTCTTTCTTTTCTTACGTTTTTTTCTTTTTTTTCTTTCTTGTCTTTAAACAAATATTTCTTACAGATTATTCAGCAACATATCTTGAGGAAGGTGAATCACATTTCATCTCATTACCATGGACCTACACAACACGATTGTATATCGCAACCATTCTACTAACAAACGCTACAAATGGATTTCGAGTTGTGTTCCAATATCTGTATCTCGAGTATGATGATGAAGTCCGAATAGGGACAGGTAAAGATCCGTCTGACATACAGTCTGGCATCACAACTATCCATGAATATAGAGACTATGCTCCTGATGATGTCTTTGTAGATACCAATGAGATGTGGTTTGCTGCAATAGGAGGGAGGCAATACAGTGGTATCCAGATGGATGTTGAGATCCTTTCCATTGACCTATCAAGTGAGTGTTGACTTAATTTTCTTTTAAAATATCAGTGAAATCTAAAGCTCTGTGTATTGAAGCAGTGCTAACTGGTACCAGTTATAAAATGAGAATTATTCAACACCGGTCGACTGATGAAGATAAACCATGTATTCAGTTTTACAAGAAAAAAATGGAATAAATGAGGTAAATTTTTGATGCACCTAATAACTAAAAGCGTATTTAATTATTAAATTTCCAAGCATAATGAGCTACTCATAAGTTATTTTCTCTCCATTTATCTCTTACCAGCCGTATTTACTTGTTCAAGCTCCAACATGAACGTGTCATCGACTGTCCTTTGCGATGGGCTTTACCACTGTGATTATTACGAGGATGAATTGGCATGCAGTAAGTCAAAGAAGAATTGATATTTAGTACTGCGTTTCTTATTAGTATGACAGGTTTTTGTTGTACTTGATGGTTTTATAGCATATATGTTATTGATAACTAATTCTATAATTGTTTGATCTCCGCCAATCAAATGCTTATAACAGTTATTATAACTTGTGATCAATAACAGGTTTTCATGAAATGGGTCCCAGGAACATGAACAGAGAATTGTTGGAATAATGGTGTTGAAATATGAAGCCATATATTTAGCATTCTCTCACAATTTTCTTCATTGCTTTATGTAATTAAGAAATAAGTCAACATCATTAGTTTCTTGCATTTTTATGGTCAACTTTCTTCATCATTTCTTTACTATTTCTCATCTAAGCTCGTCTACTAAAGATCAAAGTGTGTGGGGGGGGGGGGGGCATAATGGTCTTCACGTCACTTTTGAGGTGATTTTGTGCAGAATCTTCCGGATAAGACAGGATTTATTTTAGGATTGGGGAGAAGCACATCTTACCGGTCATGGTATTATTTTCTTTTAATTCAATTTTCTGTAGTATTGATGCACATTCCTTTAGGGTTATAGTAGGAAATTATCTGATCTTCAATTTCTACAGCAGCCTTTCATGATGTTGAATAGGAATATTTTTTTGTCATGCATTAAGCCTAAGATCTTGGGGAGGGGGTAGGTATTGGATTCCTTGGTGCGAGCTGCCAAAGCCATGGCAAATACTCTATTTTTGATCAGTTCGATAGTAGCTTGATATTAAAGGTGGTCATATGAGCTAGCTGTGCCACCTTTGTCATCAAAGCTATCAGATGTACCTTCTCTAGATACCTAATAAAATTTGGGGGATGTTCCCTCCCCCCCCCCACCACCCCCCCCCCCCCCCTGCCCAGCTATGCTGCCTTTCATTGTGGTGGTGGAAAAACAGTTCTTGTTACTGGACAGGGTGCTTGGCTTCTTTGAAACTAGATATTGCTCTTTAGCTAAAGGGCACAATGTGAAAACAGCAGTGGGAAATATAGAAATAAAGGGGGCACTTATCAAAGGGAAATTACATCAAAATAACAAGGAAAAATTATCATATTTGAAGAAAAAGAGGAAGGTGCACTTATTAGAAAAGGAAAATGAGAGTTCATAAGAAGGGAAAAGGGCACTTATATAAAACAATAGAGGCACCTGTCAAAGTGAAGAAAGGTGTGGCAATCAGATTTGGATAGGGGCAGTTATAAGAAAGTGGAACAGACATTTATTAGAAATAAAAAATGGACAATTATAATGAGGGATAAGGTCAGTTATCAAAAATGAAATGGGCCACCTATCAGAGCTGAAAAGGGTATCCTAATTCCTAAAAGGGGGCACTTATCAGAGATGAAAAGTGGCATTTTTTAGAAGGGAAACAGAGCATGTGTCACAGTAAAAGGGGCACTTTTGGGGTACTCGAAAAAGAGGGGGGGGGGGCAGCCACTGTATCATGTATAATTTTTTTTTGATAATAATAACAATAATAACAAAAATAATAATGATAATATATTGTTCTTCTATAGCGCAAGACTAGGTCCTGCTAATGCTTACTACAATTTACAGTTTATAACTTCTGAAAACACCTATAAAAAAGTTAAGTTTTAAGTACTTTCTTAACAACTTCAGCTTGTATCATAGAGCCTAGATATACTAGGAGAATATTCTTAAGTTTAAGGCTAGTGCAATATCACCCCAAAATGGAATTCTAAGGGGAAATATACCCCCATTTATAAGGGGCATCTTATATGAACACGTTTGTATTTGTAACGTCAAATCACAATTTTGTTCATGAGGTAGATGGGAGTAAAACCAACCTGGATTGTTGGTCTCTGTTTTGGGGAATTCTGACAGATAACCTTTTGGAAACGACCTAAATGGTCTAAGAAAATTAAAGGGGTCATATCGTATGGATGATATAGGGTATGGGGGGGGGGGGTAAGAAGCTCCAAGACTAGTCAGTGCGAGATCATGAAGCTTATCTAGCAACCTCTAGTTGAGGAACTGATCGGAATTATCTAAAGATGCAAGAGATAATGGTATTTCTTCTTTTGTTTAATCATTTCTTTCTTCTCTCATTAAAATCTTTCTTATAGGTGCTTCAGCAACATATCTTCCGGAAGGCGAATCACATTTCATTTCCTTGCCATACACCTCCACACCACGATTGTATAATGCTACCTTACTACAAACAAATGCTACAAATGGATTTCAAGTTGTGTTCCAATATTTGTATCTCGATTATGGGGATGAAACAGTCCAAGTAGGGACAGGTCACGATCCGTCTAACATACAGTCTGTCATCACAACTATCCATGGATACATCAGCGACACTCCTGATAATGTCTATGTAGGTACTGATGAGATGTGGATTGCTGTAATAGGAGGGAGGCAATACAGTGGAATACAGATGGATGTTCGTGTTACTGCCATTGATTTGCTGAGTGAGTCTAATTGCATCAATCAGACTTTACTTAAATGACATATGAATATCTAACATGTGTTGATCAACCTGTATTTATATAATATTGACTGGCCTTGAGGGGTATATCAGAAATATTGACCAAGCTCAGATCATATTGCCCCGAGTCGAAAGACGAGAGCAATATGGTCTTAGCGCAGTCAATATTTCTGATATCCCCCGAAAGTAAAGCCAGTCAATATTTTTATTGTTATCCAAATCAGACATCTGTAGCAAATACAGAAATCCACCATGACAATCTCAAGAACTGAACAAACTTTGTCAAACCAACACTGTGCGTCCAGTGCTTGACAAAATTTTCGGTACACTGCAAACAGTGTGTATTTGGTGTGATTATTACGTCACAATAGAGTGCGCGCAAAGTATGCAGGTTCTCGTACGCATTAGATGCGCAATGAAAATGCAACGCGGTCAATACAAGATGCCCGGATGCGAGACCGTGGAAAATACCAAGGTATATTTTCACTCGTCTCTAAACACAAAGTCAATACGCGCAGGGAGACCAAGGAAAATACAAAGAATATACCCCTCCGGTCCCACTGCTAGTGAAAACTAGGGCAATACGGTTTTGTAAATGACCAGCTCAGATGTCTGATACGGGTAATATTTTGGCGTTATTGTTAGACAGTGACATCGATAGATGTAAAATAGGACATGGGAAGTAGATTTCCACCAACTTTGATGACAATTACCCAGAAGAGCGTATGCTTTTCTGAAGGTTAAAAACTGCAATTCAAGATTTGCAGGGACATGAATCTCCAATAAGTTGGTATCCTACCTTCCACCTATGTCATCGGCCTTTCGTAACATTACTATTAAGTTAGGCTCCCTTCCATTAACTAGTATTAAAACTATTAACACAAAAGAGCATATGCAATAGTCTATGTGCAAGATCAATTGTAACTGAAAATGTATCAGTTGATCTCAATTGTCATAAAGGAACATAGATCAGGTTTACTATTATTTAGAGATTATGTTTAATATCAGAAGTAAGTAAATGCTCCTAAAACATCATCATTTTTCTGTTTTAGATTTCTTTCCTTGTTTGGGATCGAACATGAACGTGTCAGTGACGTTGGTTTGCGATGGATATTACAACTGTGACAATTATGAGGATGAATCATTATGTATATTATATATATCATACATTCCATCATCTACCAATATTAATTCTACGCTCTCAGCGATGTCTGCATTTCTAATAAAAATTATTGGCATAAAATAATTAATAGTTACATTTTCATCCTTTGAATAATTAACTGATCATTCTTAAACATTTATCAACAGGCCTTTAATACAAAATAAGATTTGCCTGAGACAGGTTCTGCTCTCACAAAACAGCTTGTCCAAGACGACATATCATATGTTATCATGAAATAACATAAACTAGCTGCTTGGTTATGCATATGAAGAAAAAAAAATTGATTATAATGAATAATATGAAAGTACAAAAAACAGGAGCAATGGATAATTATAGTATACTTGATTATGTTTTCTTTTCCTAGATACTGACGAATGCTCTGTGAATCCATCGACCTGTGATTCTGAAAATGGAATGTGTATGAACTCAGTCGGCTCTTACTTCTGTTCATGTAACCCCGGATATGAATTGAGCAATGATGGCATTACTTGCAATGGTAAGGATGGAATGTCAAATTAGTGTAACCTTTTAGTAACAACTTTTGAAAATGATATGATCCAGAATGCTGTGGATAACATGTTGTATATGATCTTGAAGTCTAAAAGACACTAGCAATTTAAATCCACTTCTGTACAGTACAGTACACTGTGCCAGTAATAATAAGCAGTTTATCTGAAATAGACATTGAACTTGCCAAATTAGCGATGGAGAGTGAAATTCATAATCACTATCTTCGTGTACAAATTGGCAGTATCTTGTACATTTTTCTTAGCTTTCATTCGATATCACACACTTTCATTTAACATCCATTTTTACTTTTTGACTCTATGAAAGAGTGGAGCGAGATACAAATGATTGTTGCCAATTAAAGAGGAAAGATGATTCATCTAGACCATTAGAAATTTTTGACTGCTATGGTCGAAAAAAATGTTTACTTTCCTAGATATTGAGGAATGCTCTGTGAATCCATCGACCTGTGATTCTGAAAATGGATTGTGTATGAACTCAGTGGGTTCTTACAGCTGTTCATGTAACCCTGGATATGAATTAAGCAATGATGGCATTACTTGCAATGTTAAGGATGTAATGTCAAATTAGTGAAACCTTTTAGTAACAACTTTTGAAAATGATATGATCCAGAATGCTGTGGATAACATGTTGTATATGATCTTGAAGTCTAAAAGACACTAGCAATTTAAATCCACTTCTGTACAGTACAGTACACTGTGCCAGTAATAATAAGCAATTTATCTGAAATAGACATTTAACTTGCCAAATTAGCGATGGAGAGTGAAATTCATAATCACTATCTTCGTGTACAAATTGGCAGTATCTCGTACATTTTTCTTAGCTTTCATTCGATATTACATACTTTCATTTAACATCCGTTTTTGCTTATTGACCCTATGAAAGAGTGGAGATACAAATAATTGTTGCCAATTAAATAGGAAAACTGATTCGTCTAGACCATTAGAAATTCTTGACTGCTATGGTCGAAAAAATGTTTATCTTTCCTAGATATTGAGGAATGCTTTGTGAATCCATCGGTCTGTGATTCTGAAAATGGAATATGTATGAACTCAGCCGGCTCTTACATCTGTTCATGTAACCCTGGATATGAATTAAGCAATGATGGCATTAGTTGCAATGGTAAGGATGCAATGTCAAATTAGTGTCACCTTTTTATACTGACATTTTTAAAAATCTTTTGATCCAGAATGCTTTGAATTAAAATATAGAAATATATTTGATCATATTTGGATTCTAATTTGTATAAATCAAATACCGTAGTATTTTGGTTTAACTCATAGCCTGCCATATGGCTGCATGCACGCTATCCGTTATGCTGCTTTGTCCATGCTAATTGGACTGTGCTGTGTATTTTGCACTCGCTATTCATAGAACCATCGCGTTAATCAGATTATCTCCAAAACAACCTGGCATGGGGGGATTCGGGGCTTTGGCACAATGGGGATTAGCCCTGTGGCATGGTAAGAGTTAAAGGAAACTAATGGTACTTGAAAATAAATAGAATCTTTAGCAAAAATGAACCTTGGGGAAAATATAATTATCATGGTCTTTCTCGCAACGGCTAACATTTGGAGCTCCCAAGTTGTCAGTGGTTAAATCTTTGCATTTTTTCTTTGAGATTACCCCTTCATATCTTAAAAGTAAATTAATCATAACAATATTTTTAGACAATGTTGCCCAGGAAACTGAGGAATAAACCTACAAACATTAATTTGTAAATTCTATGCTACTACAATTTTACTAAAACTTTGCTTTTGACAGGTAACACTGATCCTTGCACCCAACCAAATCTGTGTGTCAATGGTGACTGCAGTCCTATTGGACAAAGACAGTATGAGTGTGAATGCCAAGATCATTATGAGGGGATCTATTGTGATGAACCAACTCGTAAGTCATTTATTTGGATTTACTTTTAGATATGTGTCTTAAAGGTGTTACGTTATGCAAATCCACGATTCACAACGTTTCGTAAGACGGGTGAATACTGAGGAACTTAAACTTGGAAATCGATTCGACTCATTGTTTTGCCATCAGAAATAATGATCCACTTTTTATTTCTAGATAAGTAAATCAAATATCTTTTCATCATCTCTGGATATTAAAAAAAGTTTTTAGGGGGGAGCTTTTACTTATCTGTCTCACTATCTATTCAGGTGTAGAAAATGGATACATGTTAGGAATTTATTCCTTAAATGCTATTAGGGCCTTATAGCAAGTGTAGGGCTCATAATACTATTTTGTTGGTGTAATGTAGCTGTAATTATCATTTTTAGTAGAAGTAGTAGTAGTAGTAGAAGTAATAGCAGTAGTAGGGAATTGGTATTATTATTTTTCATTCAATGAAAAATATTATTATTATTATCATTATTAATATTTGTATTACTATCATTGGTATCATAATTATTTGAATTTGTATTCCTTTTCTTCTGATTCTTCATGTTATTATTATCATTGTTTTTGATTGTATTTGTTAATATTACTATTGTTATTATTAATATTATTATCATTATTACTACTATACTACTATGGTTGTCATCATTATTGATTTTTAAATTACCTCATTCACTGTCGTATGTTCAAATTCCCCTTGAAATGCAGTTCCTTTGGAGGTTTCTGTCCACCCGTCAAGCCAGATAGTCAACATCAATGCCAGAGTGGAGCTGACATGCACTTTCAACAATGTCAAGCGATACCACTGGTACAAAGATGATGTCCTTTTGCCCAACAGTGTAAACCAGAATCCTTTGATAATCGTGTCTGTCGCGCCCAGTAATATCGGGTATTACTTCTGCCGAGGCTCAGGAAGAAATGGAGAAACCTTAGACACGATGCCAGCATCTGTATATGTGAAAGGTAAAAGCTTTGCAATAGGCCAACAAAAGAAAAATAACCAGATTTAGGGTTATGTCTATCCTTCAATCAAGGTGACCTGTGTGTGTATGTGTGTGTGTTTGGGTTTTTACAGACATGTATCAATCAGATATGGTTGTTTACATCTGTGGACCGACCTTTAACGTCATCATCCGAAAGACGTGACTCCGTTTCGAACCTGCGTCCTCGGTTGAATCAGTTTGTTAGCTGGACCACAGGCACACGCCACAACGCCCAACAACGCCCCCTGTGTACTCTAGCCAGCTTTTATATGAGCCCTCCAAATGCATGGAATACCCTTGTTATTGCGAAAAGTTTCATGCAGGCAGCATGGAGCTTGCAGGCTTTGAATAAATACGTTATTAATGACTAAAACGTCCTCAGCATTAAATCTGTGTGGCCTGTGTAAATTGGCATTTGTCCCTAAACTTTGCAAATAATCATCAGGTTTTTTCTGTTCCGTTTTACATGATCTGATGAAGCTTCCCCCCCCCCCCCCCCTCACCCTCAGTTGTCTGTCATTTTTCTTCCTCATTTCCCTCCTCTTCTTCGGGCACTGGGAGGGGGGGTGTCCCCTGTGCCCTCCCCTCAATCTACCATTGATTCTTGTTATGTATGTTTGTATTTTCAGATCTGACCAATATAAAAGTTTTGAATGCTAGATTTGCCATTTCATTCCGCGATGAGCTTTATGACCAAACTTCTAAACTCTATGGAGAAACGGCGTTCAACATCAGCACCTTTGTAAGTATCCTCAACATTACTGGTGCATATTTGAGATGCCGATCCCGTTACAGTGATATTCTACAAGGCAAGGCCTAATATTGTTTTGGGTTTCAAATGTACAGTTTAATTCTAGAATGCGAGTACATTGTGAAACAACTTTCCTAGCAGCAATTGTTAAAGGCTGATTGCATGTACATGTAACATGAACATTATCAGCTATTCTCATCATTGTCTCACCTTTCGGTGGTACAGACTATACTACGCAACTGATCCGAAGGCACTCTTCCTCCATCGCCTGTAAAAAATGTCAAAGTTTACCTGCAAAATTAGACTCTGTCGTGACAAATATTATGGTGCTGTCGAGGGTTGCATAATAATATAAGGTCAGAGCTTATTTTGTTGGCCTCTCCTGTGACAAATAACTTCGCAACTAGCGATAATATTTTCGATAACTTTGCAACTGTTTATTCTATTGTGACCATACTTGCTTCGTATCATTTTCGGTGTACCGGTTATAAGCTTTAAGTTTCTACTCTGAATACATGGTTCGTAGGTGCAACCAAACTTGAGTCAGTGATGCTCTTTTAAGACATTCATATAAATTTGGTCAGAGATGCGCGAGACACACGTGGTTTTTGCCTTTCAATTTAAATTTGATGAGTTGTGAACCATTAGAACCAGTATTTTCAAGGGAAAGTTTTTTTCTATGACATTTTTGCAACATGTCCAAACTGAGGCAACAAAATGTGTAAGCTCACAAATTACTTCTCACCTTTACCAATACTCAACCTTCTCTTTAATAATTGAAAAAAAATCATGATACACTTGTATCCAAGCAAAAGCAGCCCCAACATTTGAACAGCCACCCAAGTTCTTAAACAGCCACCCCAGTTCTTAAACAGCACCAGTTCATACAGATGATACAGATACTTTCACTCAGTTCTTGAAGTTTATTCAAACTGCAGTTCTACCACAAGTAAAATCAACTTACGAATTTCCGTTCTGACGTATACTTTAAGAAGTTACAAGAGAGTACCAGTCTTAAACAAGGACATATCTATTAAACGTTCTACCTTTTTTATTTGTTGTTTCTTACCTGTGTAAAGGTGGAGCAAGGCCTCCGTACCAGTACTGGGTTGGAGGATGTATCAGTAGTATGCAGAGCCCTAAGACCAGGAAGCGTCAAAGCTGACATGAATATCTTCATCGAGCCGACCAATATGACGGCACTGGAGACACAAAATCTTATCGGTCTTTCTCTTGAGAGTCTAGCCAATGAATCGAATGGTTTTCTCGATTCCAACACCATTTCAGTTCAAAATAACGGTACCAAGTTCTTTCATATACATATAGTTCTGAAAGTCAGTGTATATATATCCAGCATTGTGTATAAGGACATGGGGCACCCATAGAGGGATGTCGGGTAGGGGACGCGAAAAGCCAGGGGTCACAACGTATTTTGTCTCGCCTTTCTGTTTTTACTCATTGCAAGCATTTATTTCACATGGGCCTTCAAAGGGGGTAGAGCTATGCTGAATGCGCCACTGAACTGGCATGTGAATTTGGTACCCTAGGTATTTCGAAATGCAAGAGTGTTATACACACAAACACACCCACGCACGCACGCACACGTATGTGCATAATACTTATATAAGCTATATAGATATATACACATGTGTGCGCATGTGTGTGTGCGCGCACAAGGTCATTCAATTTTTGTGCTGCCTTGGCCCTTCATTTGATATATACTCCTTAATTATCATTCTTGGTTATAGTTATCAAAATCTATGCATTGAATGGAAGATTCAACGTGCAGAGAAAAGGTGACTTGTTTAACTTGCCAAGGCCCCATGTTTAAGACGAAAATGCAAGAAGGCAACTACAAACACTTGACCAGGCGCCTTGTTAAGGCCTAAAACTAGCTAAGGCTCCTTATTTAAATCGAGAAGGCGACTAGATCGCCTTCTCGGTTAGAACAAGGCGGTTTTTTGAGTTGTTAAGACACGCCCTCTCTTTCACGACTATAACATGGCGCCTTGGCGAGTTCAACAAGTTGCTTTCTTGCTACACGTTTAAGAATCCTTAACATTTGGCACCTCTTAGTAAAAATGAATATCTGCACATTTCTCAGCAATAGTTTTATTGTAGATAAACAAAAATTGAATTGAATTTTGTTCAAGCTTTTTTTTCTTTTTAATGCTTTTTTAAAATTTCTTTTTGTGAAGCTATTTGCCAGAATATCTCATGGATTTCTCCTCGGTTTGAAAGAGTCGAATTTCCAGTGGGTGAAAATGGAACATGGGCCAATTCAACAGGAATGTGTCCTTTCAACACTACTCAAGGTTGGTTTTGATGGTCATTCATTTTTTATTTGAGGAAGTGGACGAGGCATGTGGCATGTGGCAAGTTTGTTATGGTTACACCCGGGTTATATATTAGGCTTATCGAAAAAGAACAACGAGGGATATTCTGCAGTCGTTATTTCACTGCTGCTTTATTTTCCACTTTCCCAGTCTAAATTTATTTACCTTTCGGCCCCAAATTGTTAATTTTCCCCGATTATTGCCGAAGGAAGACGGGGGGGGGGGGGGGGGGGTATTTTTTCTACTCGGGTACGGTGACCCGGCTGCTCTCCCCCTTCCTCTTATATTATGCTTTGCTATATATCCTTCCGAACAGTGGTCAATGCCTAGGCAGAGCAGGCAGACTAATGGGACATGGTTTCTACTCCGAGTTTCGCGCCTTGCAAGCAATCATCAGGCAATTGATAGCATTCTTAAAAGTACATGATTATCCTACAACCTTGGTACAAATACCCCTAAAATAAGACTTAACTAATAAAATACAATTAGAATTACTCATGAGTAATTCTTATTATATTGTATTCAGGTATTGTATTAGTTAAGTCTTATTTTGAGCGTATTTGTACCAAGGTTGCAGAGGAATCATGTACTTTGAAGAATGCTATCAGTTGTCTGATGATCGCTTGCAAGGCGTGAAACTCGGAGTAGCAACTATGCATGTCCCATTAGTCTGCCTTATTCAATATTTATACCGGTATATTATGCTTTTGTAAAAGCAAATGGTACTGGTACATTAAGCAAACTTCAGGGGAAAAAGATTTCTAAAATCGAGAAGTTTGGCCATGTTTTATAGGCTGAGTTGTCGCTCCATGGTGTAATTATTAAATGAAAAGAAAAGTCAGTACAGCCCCCAAAATAGGATCAGATATCTATGAACCTCCCCCCCCCCCCCCCCCCCCACTTCTCCTTCACTTTTGAAGATTTTTGGACATTTTAACTACGTGGCAATGACTACTATTATATGTAATTTTCAATAAATGCATATTTCCAACAACTCCACTTTCTTGTGGGCTTGGTATTTTGATACTCTGAAACAAAGCAGAAAGCCATGTTATCAATGCTAACCCATCACATTCCCGAAGTGCGCGCGTTGCAATAAAATATTGTCGATTACTATTGCGGTATAAAATAGTCTGGGAGAAAATCAATAAGCAGCTTTGTTACTCCGATACAAAGCAGAAAGCCGCCCATGTTACATCAATTAAAGAGAAGGTTGAGTTCTTGGGAAAGGTGAACAATAATTTGTGAGCGTTTGTTATCATTCTTATTATGCAAGTGTGGAAGAACATCAAAGAAAAAAGATATTCCCTGAAAATCTATTTCAAATGACTTCATAATTATCCCAGATATGACAAGTAACAGCTTTAAAATGAGGCCTGATTTGAATGCCATATGTTTGTGTAGTCCCATATCAATATCTTTCTGTGTACAGTGCTTGTTACTTTACCAAGACTGGGCCAAAGTTGTTATCATTTTGATGACTCCAAAACCTTGCACTACACACCAATACTTACATGTTTATGCTAGATGATCAACCTTTTCTGATTGCTTCCACACCGTTTCTTTCACAATGCAATCGCAAGACCAGAACTCAACTTTATCTTTAAATGCCAACCGCACCATCACATTCCAAAGGAGCGCGTGCTTTGCAGAGGTTCGGTTTAAGTTACATCGTTATTTATATAATGATGTGCAAAAAAGTTTATTGTGGATTACTATTGAGGTATAAATAGTCTTGGAGAACAGCAATGGGCATCAATTATTCCCTGGACATGAATGTATAGATATCAAAAAGGACAAACGACATGCGATGGAGGTAATTGCATCAAATAAGGGTGGAATGAAGGTCATTATGATTATGAGGGGCATATGTACACACAAGTATTTGAGGGCAAGGTGTCCATTCTTTGGAAGTGTGTGAGGCGTACACGTGGGTGCAAAGGAACCTTAAAAACAGATCTCAATCGGGCCCAACCGCACACAGCCAACCCACACAACCATGACGTTGACCTAATAGGAGCGGAGATGGCAAAAGCGCGGCAACAAATAAAGGCACGAGCCTCGATCACCAACGACACGCCCAAACAAATACATACGAATACGGTGAAAAATAGTGCTCACTACCCCTTCCCCCCCACTGAGCGACTTTTCGTCCGGTGCCATTTTCGGGAGCAAAAAAAAAAAGTTGGGCCCCCTCCCCTAAGAAATCCTGGATCCGCGCCTGATTGCCGGAAAGCTCAACTCTGGAGGTTAAGTTCGCAAAATTAATAAAGTTCCTTTCGACATGGGTGTGTATGGTGCCGGGGACTATTTTGACGCAATGTGTCATAGTGACACGCCCTTATAAGGGGTCACACGTGTCGGAGGGTTTAAAATGGCGATGAGCTTCTGAATCGAGACGGTATTTTACTTTTTGGAGCGGGTTTTTAGTTTTCGGAGCGAGTTTTCACTTTTCGGGCGACTTCTTGTTTTTTCTCATTTTTACTCCACTTCCTTTGCCGCCATGAGGTGCTAAAGCTTTAGCAGAGTTCGGGGCGCCCAGCCTATATATGTAACTTTTCGTGATTCCTCGTGATTATATGTAATTATTTGTACTAAATGTACTACTCACTTTAACACTTGACTTTTGTCAAGAACTTTCATTTCTTCGTTTGGACTTTGTTCGTCTCTGGAACGTTACACGGGCTAGGTTGTAGGCTGGCACCGGCCAAACCGGTCCGTTTCACAAACATTAACACATCAACCAATTCAAAATTTCAAAAAATGTTAGACATTCATACATAATATATATGCAAGCCTGATCACAAACAATTAAATTTCAAAATCTATTTTCCACATTGTATTATCCTCAGGACATGTACGAAATACAACACAGCCATTTATAACATTTACATTATGGAACAAAGGAATATAATAGACTAGCCCATGCAGTAACTGTACGTCTTGACATTCTGTGTGATAAAAGTGCTGAGATATTATGACGGCACTCTTTTTTTTTGCTTGTACCTCTAACATTTTTACCTCTGACATTTTTACCTCTGACATTTTTACCTCTGACATTTTTTCCTCTGACATTTTTACCTCTGACATTTTACCTCTGACATTTTTACCTCTGACATTTTTACCTCTGACATTTTTACCTCTGACATTTTTACCTCTGACATTTTTACCTCTGACATTTTTACCTCTGACATTTTTTCCTCCGACATTTTTACCTCTGACATTTCTACCTGGCACCCTTTACTTTTACGTCTCCTTATTTCTTTGTGTATGGTAATAATTGTATGCCAGTGTTCTTTTGATATATATATATATATATATATATATATATATATATATATATATATATATAAATATGTGTATTTCCTTTTGTACCAAACAGCTAATGAACCCATTGGACGGGCTCTGTGTATCGGCGATGGTATTACCCAGAGCCAATGGCAACCTGTGGATAATTGCGGACCATTTAGAAATGTCACAGATATTCTCACTGAAATTGCACAGGTTTTTGGAATTTTCTTTTTTTAATTCGATCATTGAAAAGATGCTTTTTAATAACCTTCATATGTAATTCAATTGTAAATTGTAGATACCACTGATCATTACAACCTGAAGAAGAAAAAAAATATATAAAAAATAAAATATATGTATAAGATGACCTATCATTGCATAGATTTTACCCGATTTGGTACTTTAATTTTTTATACTAAGTATTGTGTACATTTGTACAGAGTATTGTGAAAAATTTTACACAATAAACATTCATGTTCCGTTCTTACTCAACATTTTATGTTACCTTAAGGAGTGAAAGTCGTATCACTCAACATATACATGCTGTAATTATATTTTCCCTTCGAATTTTAGGTAATTGTAGATGAAGAAAACGCAGGTGAGGTGAGCCATCAAATATCAGCTGTTACTTCCAACATCGAAGATATCACATCAGATGACATCTCGTTTGTGGCGCAGATAACATCCAACATTGTGCAGCTAAATCTTACTGGTGAAGAGGTATTCTGCACGATGCAAGACTAATCCTTTTGAATTTGAAGTTGCGATTGTTGATGAATTTTATTATGTTACGTTAATTGTCTAATGGGGAAGAAATTTGAGTCTTCCCTCTGATACATGTATGCAATTGTCAAATATGTGAAAGAAGGAAATCCCATAACCAGTTTTAACAATATTGGACGCATTAAAGCTAAACTACTGTGAATAGAGAATTGACTAGAGCCTTACCTCGTATCAAGCTCTTTTTTAAAATCATTTTGCATTATAATTTATTAGTTCTATGACTGATTGAGGCCTGTCACTGTCCTTTCATATATTTTGACCCCTTGGCAGTTGCTTCTTCCAGAAGTTGTGTAACAGCTTTAGAATAACAGCTGTGCTAAGGCTGTCATGTTATTTAATACCCTATCTTCATTCAGTTTGACTTTCAAGATTTGGCATTTTTCTCCTACTATAGTTTAAATCATCTTCATATTTTGTGTTTGAATTGACAGGTAACAGAGTCTATAACAAGTATTGTGAGCAATATAGCTCAGGTAGACACAGAGGAACTTGAAGCCGCAGAGGAAAATGGTGGGGCAATAAGTAAATTTGTCCAGGCTTTTGAGGAACAAATCAGTCGTGTTGAGGTTGCCGATGGTGAGATGCTCAACATTCAGCAGCCATATGTAGCCGTACAGGTGATTTTACATTGATATCGTAGGCTATGAAAAAATAGTTTGATTCAACCACTATAATATAGAATTTCATGTCCAAGTTATATAATTGTAGACATGGATATTCAAAATGAAAAGAATTGAAAAAACAAAACTGACACTGCCATTCGTCCATTATCGTCTCATTCTATCTGGTGTCCAACAAGGCGCGACACTTTCACCATATTTGTTTTCATTTAAAAAAAGATCTACCAAGCAACATCATTATTTGTGCACATTTTTAATTTGGGGGAAGCCTTACTTGAACGTCTGTGCATGGTGCTAATCGCCTCATTTTCAATCGTCATCAATAATGATGATTATAATAACTATAATAATTATGATAATGATAACAATGATAATAATAATATGAATAACAATTATAATTATAATAGTAATAGTGATAATAATGACAAAACTAATGGAAATATTTTATAATGATATTAATAATTTTAATAATAATTAGATTATTGATGATAGTGATGACAATAATACAAATAAAATCAATGATGATGATGATAATGATTACAATCTTCAATTTGTAAGGCTTGAAAGGCACTTGAAATCAAATACTCATGGTGTACTAGTGCGAAGGAGAAATCACAAAAAAGCATCTGCATTTTATACAAACTACAGAAAAATTAAATAAAAGGGAACAATTAATTATATTCCAATCCAAATAGAAACGATTTTAGATCAATTTTGAACACCTCAACTGATCTGCTTTCAAGGGAGAACATTTCACAGCAAAGGCTATGCATGAGCAAAGGTACCCTCCCCCAGTTCTATATTTTTAGATGATAATGATAATAATAATAACTAGAAATTTAATTCTTCATGGGGATGAATTAGGTGGACTGTCTTCACTTCTTATGATAGATTTGAGAATGGGAGAAATTATATAGACATATAAACAATGATGATCATGATGATCGCGATGATATTGCTTGCGAAAGACGGGAATGTAGAATCCAGTTGTGAGAAAAAGTCATGTCCCGTAGAGAATACACGCAAAATGTGAAAAATTGACATGCCTCCTTTAATCGCAAAAATACGCCATGATGCCTTTGTCAAAATGAAAATCGTGATAACTGTACTCGTAGAAAATTGTCTCAGCTAGAACATATCCAAATTCGGAGGGAAATCAATCAATATTTACAGAGATACAATCAATGTTCTAAAAATATGCTGACGTCATAATAAGCAAATAGAAATTTTGAGTTCAGAGGCCATTATGATGACGTCATGAGTTCATTGAGGGTCAAATGAGACATGAAATCGTATCTACGATTCAAACTCTATCCAAATATGAAAATGAAATTAGGGGTCAACGGGCATCTTGAAGAGCTACAATGGATTTTGTATAGGTATGTTTTTGCCCATATATGCTATGTATTACAAGAGTTCTCACGCAAGTACATGTATCTTAAACGGATGCTCATTCCGTTATTAATGTTCACAAACAGGTAAACAAGGTATCAAAATGCGCCAAAATGTGCCAAATATGATGACTGAGTAAATTCGGCGATTCTACGTTGCAAAATGTCATGACGCGCGAAAACGCGCACGCTTGTGCGTGTGCACGTTTTTTTCTCGAAATGCTTAAAATGACCTGATTCGTACTCTCGTTTAATAGTTAAGTGATTTTGAGCATTTTAAAATTTTGACGCGCACGTACGCGCAGGTCATGACCTTTATTTGACCTTTGATGACATGACCTGTTGACCCTTGACCTGAAGTATATGTGATATGAATATGAACGACCTTTGATGACGCGTCATGAAGATATGATGGATAATGTGATTTCACCAAATGGCGCCTGGATGACGTCATGAAGACTTGATGACCTTGAAAATGTTCCTGTCACGTCTTATGACAATGACCTATAACGGTGTCAAAATTGAAAGTAATTAACACAACCGATCGTGAGTTATCCTAGGAACAAAAAAGGGGGAGAAATAAAAGTAAAGAATAAATAAATAAATAAATAAATGAAGAAGAAAGAAAATTCTGACGAAATCAGGTGATCTGTCTACGACAGACCACCTAATAATTATAATTTTTTTTTTTAAATATTGATATTATTGTTAATGAATAAAATATAAAAATACAATAATAATGATAATGATAATAATAGTCTTAATGTAAACAAAATATGATAATAACAATAATAATGATAAATGAAGTTCTGATTCAAATAACAGGTCCAGAGTGTACCTGCTGAGGACATAATGCGTGGTCTTGTGCTTTCGCTAGCTGGATCCAGTCTTTCAGACCTGACCAAGTCCAATATTACCATCAATGCTCCGACCCAAGATGACCGCGATGAGAACATTGCTACCAGACCAGACACTATTGCTCAGGTCAACATCCCACCTTCAGTTTCATCCATCATTTCGTCCACGGCCCCACTCTCGGGATCGCAGTCGAATGGCAGTAGTGGATACGTTCGGGTCAACTTCAATGTATTTTCAACTCCAGCCCTGTTCATTTCTAAATCATTGCGCACATTGAGTGCGGATAATGAAGGCTTCAATCGATCGGCTAACTCTCCCGTGATTTCTCTCAGTATTGGTCAAGGGAATATAGCAGCCTTGACCGAATCCATCAACTTTACCTTCACAACGATAATGGTAAGACCCATAACAATTTAACCCTTACTGTACTGGGGGGGGGGGGGCCTGGGACATTTTCGTCGACATCGGATATACCTGTAAGGTGTTACATAACCATTAGTATGCGCATGTCATCAAAAATATGCTATAATTGCATATATTCATGTACAAGCAGAAATGTGAATACTATGAATTGATATCAAATTGCTTTTATATGTTTCTCAAAGTAACTTGATGTATTCCAAACAAAAGAATACATTAGAAATAAAACAATAGATATAATCAGAAATAAAAAACAATAAAATACAAAAGAAAATAAATATTTGAAAATTGCATCAAATTTGCATAAATTAACATTATTAATTACATCAAAATAACTATTTTGTGTTAGAAAAGAAGTTTCATATGAATAATGGGTTTCAATTAACATTCAAAAAGTGGAGTCTGACAATTTTTGTAAAGATTCTAGTTCCCTGTATATTTCTAGATTTTATATTCATGAATGCATATTCATAATTTATGCAAATTAACCTATGCATTTTCAAATATCATAAAAATAAGGTAACCTCATGAATTAGAGATGAAGGAAACATTTATTCAATACATTTTCAACATTCTTCACAAGTCTACAGACAAATAAAAAGAGTTTTCTGTAAAATGCATAAAATTAGCATTTTGCATAATTAATTAGGCTATAACAACAAAATTTGCATATTAGGAAAAAACGAATTATACCACCTTGTTCCTTACGTAAATATCTACAAACATGTAAATTTTCGCGTTCATCGGACTTTCGACGGCCGAGATCATAGGGGGGGAGGGGGGCAGAATAACGTTTTTTTCATATATTCAGTTCAAATCAATTCTAGTTATTTTGCCAAGCAATAAAAAAAAACAGCTTCATGGTAGCAGGTGGTCCTTATATGCGGCTGACCAAATAATTAGATATAAAAAGTCTCATGATTTAATTTAAGCTATAATAACAAGTAAAACAAATAACAATGACATGTAAAATATAATGAATTTAACAACCATTGAAATTTTTAGCTACCATCAATATAGGTCCATCCAATATTGTTTGTATTTACGTTTTAATAAAGTGTTAACAAATTTCAATTCACGTATTTCACATGGTACAGCACTCCAGAAGCAAGGTCCATTATACATCAGTGAATGTTTATATGAAGTTGTATGTACAAGTGGCAAGTGAAAATTATCAGCAATTCTAATACTATAGTGGATTATATTACAATTTAATGTTAAACATTATACGTATTTCAATCTATTTTCTTTTTTTTTCCCTCATTATAAATGGGCTTTTAAACTAAACCAATCAAAATTACCATTCAGTCTTCTTTCATGCCTTATTAACAAATTGTATTGTAGGTCTATGCAATTCTTGCTTTTCTTTTGTTATTGTTGTGTAGCCTGGATACATGAATCCCAATTGTTCATTCTGGGATGAGGAGCAGGCAGATTGGTCCCAAGATGGGTGTGTTCTTGTTTCTGGATTCACATCATCTGATGATGAGGAGAGCGTGCGCTGTGCGTGTGATCATCTTACCAACTTCGCTGTTATAATGGTCAGTGAAAAGCAATCAGGCAATTATTACACATGTATACACATTTTCACCATTTAAATACTCCCCGGACAACTATAACCCGACTAACTAAATGCAGTAGGTTACTAGAGCTATAGCGTGATAATCCTCTTGATGAAACAGGGATAAAGTTGGTCCTACGGATTAAATAATATGGTCTTTGTACTATACAGTGCGTCCAAGAAAAAAACAAAACCGAGATTTATCGAGGTTTTAACATAACTTAATCACAATTATAATTAATAAATGACACATATTTGTACAGCTTATATCCTCCTCTTTCATTTGATGCAACTCATATGATGCATATTTCACGCATGAGTGATTACAAACAATTCAAAGAGAGGGTACCAAAAAGTCATTTGGCGGGCGGTATCTGACTTTCAAAGAGAAAATCCCATTTCTAGAAAGTTCATCTTCTGCCCTTTCATATGACACCTCAATTAGGAAAAATGTGCTAGGAATAACAAAGTTACGTTTGTTTAAAGTAATGCTTGCATTTCCATAATTTTTTATTAAACAAATTCGTTTTCACTGGCTGCCTGCCAAAGCAACAAACATAGTTGACAAAAGACTTCGTTTCATTGACGACCAGCCACGCATCAGGTCCCTCGTCTTCTTTGTGCATGGCTGATCGTCAACGAAACTGCCGAAGAACGATGGAGTGTAGAGCTGGTCTTCAATTGGGTATGAATAATATTCTCACTCTTGAGATCAAAAAAAGTTTGAAGGTGTGTTGTCTTGTGTGGAAGGTAGTAAACTGACATTCTTTTTTTTTCCCGGCAGTAATATCAAGTTACACCACTTTCTATTATAATGAATTCCCAGTTTCTCAGTTTTCAATTAACAACACATAGACTTTATGAAAGCTGATGGATAAATAATCAGTTTTATTTGAGCATTCAAAGAAGATGTTTCCGTTTGGGCACACATTTCTTTCATGTTACAGGATATCCATAGAAAGGAGATCCCTCTTGACAAGGCATACAACATCCTGACTTATATTGGCTGCTGTATTTCTATCTTCAGTCTTCTTGTCACATTGGCAACCTACCTGTGGAACAAGTGAGCCCACTGAGAAAAGATATATGCAATCATTAATGTAATACAAAGGAGACAGGATACGTACTTATTCTCTGGTCAAATTCAAATGCCCTGATTTTGTTTGAAAGTATCTGTGAATCAAACGTTTTGTGAAATACGTATAAATCTGGAGCACGGTTCTATTCCGTATCACTTCTGTTTGAACCAGCAGGGCTGTTGAGAATTACAATCAACAATGTACAGTTCATGAAAGTAGGCCTAAGAGAAGGAGGAGGAGGAGGAGGAGAAGGAGGAGGAGAAGGAGAAGGAGGAGGAGAAGAAGAAGAAAAAGAAGAAGAAGAAGAAAAAGAAGGAGAAGGAGGAGGAGAAGAAGAAGAAGAAGAAGAAGAAGAAAAAGAGAAACAGCCATAATATGATTATTTGCTTGGTGATATAGGGGCGGTGTGACGAGGGTCACAAATAGGTTACAATATTAATTTGTATCATATCAATATTAAACAATATACACTGATATTCTATCAACTTCGTAAATCAAATCCTCTGCCTCTTGGTGTGCAGTTTGCATATAAAACAGAATCCATATTCATTTAGACCATCTTAGGCGTACATCTATTTCCACTTTGACATCGTCCTGATTTAGTTACACCCGGATTAACTTTATTCAACACGCGTGGCAATTCTAGGGGTTTGTGCCCAGTATGAAATAGGAGAGGTAGATGCAAATAAGTTGAGCACAATCACAGAATTTCTTTCATTTTGCAAACATTTTCCTCTTAACTTTCATTTTTTCTTAATGTTTGACATTTCTGTTTTCTGTGTTACTAATAAAGCGATGGTAAACCTGCACATGTATGGTACAACATTGCTTCAACGCTTTCATAACCTTATTTTAATGTTGCAATTTTGATAGGGATTTGAGGACCAAACAGACTAGCCAGATCTTCATCTGTCTGTGCCTGACCTTGCTGTGTCTCTACACGACATTTGCCATCATGATCTCCCTGGATTCTCGTGAGGTCCAAGCTGGACCCTGTGGGTTCCTGACGGCCCTAGTCCACTACTTCGTTTTGTCCTCCATTGCATGGATGGGTGTGGAAGGGTACAACACTTACCTCATCATTGTGAAGATCTTTAACACCTACATCCAGAAGTTTATGATCAAGGCTTTCTTAGCTGCATGGGGTAAGATATTTCTTTCCATGAATATTTTTTTCTGCAATCACCTTTCGGCAATCAAAAACATGATGAATGGGTGATCAAACATAATTCTTATACTATTCATATAACACAGGAAATATTTACTTGTCTCTGTTTTCTAAAGAACAAAATAATTCCAAAACTGGCAGTGTATTATATTCATTGTTATATCACATTACGACGGACTATAGTCCAACAGACATCATCTAAAGCTATGATCACAACCCAGAGCGGCGACCGACCGATTTGTAGCCTGCTCGGTCGCCCGAACTGGGCGAAATCGGGGAGCTTCTCAGGGCGGCGTCCCGGCAGTGACCGACTGATGACCTACCGCTTCCCGAGCGGTTTCCCACCGGCCTGGGGCTCATTTTAAAGAAATTGCGCGGCGGCCGGCAAATGATCGGCGGGGCACCAAAATATGTTTGGTGGCCGGGCGGTCGCCGCCAGGGCACCGAGTTAATCGAGCTTTCGCCGGTGAGCGATTTTAGGTCAAAGGCTGCCGACTAATTTTGAACTTGCCGCACAGTGACCGACTGATCTCCAGGCGGCAACCGCCCAGCCATCGATCGTATTTTGGGCGGCGAGTAAAAAAAGAGCAGGCGCCGCCGAATTGTAACTCCGCGACCAAGTGATGCCCTAAAAATAAGTGGTGCCTGGGCGAAATTGGCTAAAAACTTGCAGCCCGGCCACCGAGCAGGCTACTCTTTTGTGTTGTGACCATAGCTTAAAGGGAACCAAAACCTTCATACTAAGTTACTTTTATTGTAAAGTTTAAAAGATTTGAATAAAATCAGTGAAAATTTGAACAAATTGGGCAAGGAATAAGGAAGTTAGAGCTTTTTGAAATGACTAGTCATTAGAGGGCGGTATTCAATTTGATGACATCATCTGTGGACAAGTCTCCATGCCTTTTGTTCATGTACATAAAATTTCACAATTTTTTCGTTTTCTTCCTATTTATTTGTGTTCTTGATCCGACTTCATAACATATGAAGTAGAATATCATTTTGCATTCTATATCTTGCTTTCAGGGGAGTAGATTATCTCAATCACAAGAAAGAAGGAAAAACATGAAATTTGATGTACAAAAGGCATGGAGAGTTGTCCACAGATGATGTCATCAAATTGAATACCGTCCTCTAGTGACTAGTCATTTCAAAAAGCTCTAACTTCCTTATTCCTTGCCCGATTTTGTTCAAATTTTCACTAATTTTTTTCAAATATCTTAAACTTTACAAAAGTAACTTAGTATGAAGGTTTTGGTTCCCTTTAACAATGTTCATAGATTCGTTGTTGTTGTCATTTATGTTATTTTCCTCATTATAAGTATTAAACATGGCTTGCGATTCGTACGAAGAAGACTCTAAACCCCAGAGACTATAAAAATCAAGATATCTATTCAATTTTAAAATAATTATTGTGGCACCATAACCGTAGTAAAAACTTGTGAGCTGGACAGTACAACAATAACATGAGTAGGCCTATTAGAGAAACGGAGAAAGGAATGAGCCCATAGCCAATTTAGGTGTATTATCATTTATGAATGATTATAAAATGTAATTCCTTATACATGTATGTCATTTCAGGAATTCCTGCACTTATCGTGGTTCTTACTGGAGCTATTGCTAGAGACTCATACGCCCATGATGATCTGTAAGTGGTACCGCTTGACAGTTTAGCTGGAATATTGGATTGCATAGCATAAAGCATACCTAATGATCTTCAAATTTCGGATTCAGCAAAATCACGTTTCTGTACTTTAATCTAGTTTATAGGCATTTGGTAATTTGGTATCTCATGAGTTAGCAAGATTGCAATTGTGATCTGAAATTGGTATTTCGATATCACTTTCGTGGGTATGTGTTGTGATCCAAGCTCTAGAAAGGTCACCAAGTGAATGCAGTCACCACACATACAAACATTTCAGTTGTTGTTAGTAACTCATGGGACAACAAAGCTTGGACTTGCCAAAATCAATAATGCAAAATTATTTACAATGTCAAATTATGAGTTAAAATGTTTCAAGGACTCTGAAGATTTTGTATAAATGTCGCTAAGATAGTCAGTACTGATTGACTTTAATAATTCAGTCACTTTACAAAATGCATATTTACTATCAATAGATGCTTTCTACAATTCTGGGCTCAAATCGGTGGTCTCCTGATTCCCATGTCCATCATCCTCTTCATCAACATCGTCATCTTCATCCTGGTGGTTCAACAATTGATCCGGTCAGCCAACTTCGCTGGTCGGGTGAAAAAAGAGGCTAAGGCAGAACGTCGGGAGACTATAGTACGCGTCCAGAACGCGATCTGCATCTTGCTCGTGCTCGGTTTGACCTGGGTCGCTGGATATCTTCTTTTGATTCCAACATTTAGTCAGGTAAAATTAGCCAACTAGCTTCAAGAATAACTCATGTTTGGTATTTATCACTTCTAAGAAGTATCTTGAAAACTCAATGAGGATAATTACATACACCAGCAATACCTCTTTAGATTTTTATGCCTCCGTTACGAAGTAGCCGGAGGCATTATGTTTTTGGGTTGTCCGTCCGTCCGTACGTACGTCCCGTTCTCGTGATCGCGTTATCTGAAGAACCGATTGATGGATTCCTGCCAAACTTTGGTCATGTATGTATCTTACAGAGCCGGTGAACTGATTAGATTTTGGAGTCACGAGGTCAAAGGTCAAAGGTCACAGGGCTCATTATGTATGCAAAAACAGCTCGTGATCGTGTTATCTGAAGAACCGATTGATGGATTCCTGCCAAACTTTGGTCATGTATGTATCCTACAGAGCCAATGAACTGATTAGATTTTGGAGTCACGAGGTCAAAGGTCAAAGGTCACAGGGCTCATTATGTATGCAAAAACAGCTCGTGATCGCGTTATCTGAAGAACCGATTGATGGATTCCTGCCAAACTTTAGTCATGTATGTATCTTACAGAGCCGATGAACTGATTAGATTTTGGGGTCGCGAGGTCAAAGGTCAAAGGTCACAGGGCTCATTATGTATGCAAAAACAGCTCGTGATCGCGTTATCTGAAGAACCGATTGATGAATTCCTGCCAAACTTTTGTCATGTATGTTACTTGCAGAGCCGATGAACTGATTAGATTTTGGGGTCATGAGGTCAAGGTCAAAGGTCATGCGGCTCATTATGTATGCAAAAATAGCTTGTGAACGCATTCTCATTAGAACTGACAGATGGATTACTATTTAACTCTGGACATCTTGCAGAGCCAATGAACTGAGTAGATTTTAGGGTCATGATGTCAAAGATCAAAGGGTCATGTATGTACATGAGAAATTGCTTGTAATCACGATATTCTGAGAACCTGTTAATGGATTACAATTGAACTTGAATTTGAAAAATTTCTTCTGTTTTGGTTTTTAAAATTGCTCTATGACGGAGGCATCATTTCGACTGCGCGCAGTTGAAGTTCCATCTAGTTAGTATCTGAAGTACATGAGAGAGAATACCATATACCTAATTATTATTTCTGAAACATTTGTGTTTAACAGGTGGCTCAACCAATCTTCATCATCCTGAACTCCTTCCAAGGATTTTTCATCTTTCTACTCTACTGTGTCCGGAAGCCTCACATCCGTAAGAAATGGGGGCTTACTTGTTTCGACAAGTTCCTAAAGAAAGAAGCAACCACCTCCAGCGGTGGGGTAAGCGTGACGGCGCTATCCTCGTCAGCTGGAATGAATAGCAATTTGCGCCCAGGAGCCTCGGATAATTACTTTTTGCCTACCAAAGGCGACAATCCCGATCATATGTCTATGTTTAATCCGACCTATGATGATAGTCAGGTTGAGGAAGGGGTCATACCACCCATGAACACATATATCCAGAGTTCCACAGAGGAACAGAAGAAGGACACGGATCGTGATGCAACAAGCGCTGATGTTGTGGCGGTAAGTCTCCATCTTGATGCATCTGTCCCAATAGCCACTGAGAGAAGTGACGGTGTTTCCTCCAACACGGATGCTGACACGGTCATTGTAAATCTGGATTCAACTGATGCCAGGAAAGCTACCGAGGGTACCGATGATGTTACTTCCACCAACAATGATGCTGCCGTAAGTTCCCCTAAGGATGCAGAGAATGGCACCAAATACAATGAGTGGAGTAATGATGCTGCCGACAATCTTCCACCGGATTCAACAGATATCAACAAAGGAAATTAGAGCAGTGACATAGATGCCAGTAGCACCACCGATTTTGCCACTGCCAATGGCACAGGTTGGTTTTGACTATAGCGATGTATTCATTCTAATACTTGAGTTTAAAAAAAATTGTAAACAGCTTTTGTATTAATTTAGTTTTAAGCAAGAAGAGGGTCTTAAAGAGAACCTGATGTTATATTGGCATACTAGGCAGGGTATGGGTGGGCTAGGTGTCGGCTGAACCCCCATCCCTTTTCCCAAGCATTTGGTATTTACAATGTCTCTGCTAGCTGGAATCGGACCAGTTCACTGGCTGAGAATGCCAATGCCTTAACCAATATACCACACAGAACCCTCCCATTCCCCTTCCCCAAGGTTTTCGCAATAACCAATAGTCCGTCACCACATATTCAGGCAAACAGGTGGTTGTTATCATCTTTATTATATTTCGATGACGACATATATGTACAATACCGTGTCGAAACATTCATAATCAGATGATTTTTTTTAAAGATATTACTTTGTGGTGTATTACTCAGAGAAGAGGTATTTTCATTGTTAGAAAAAGTATGTTGATGATGATGGTACAAGGTTTTTTTTAATACGTTTAAATCACTTTTAGTCATGATATGATATATATATGTATGCATTTTGCGAATGGAAATTACTGGTAGATAAGAATGGTTGCGTAGCTTAAATTGCTGTCCTCTTTTTAAAATTAGTTTTCAAAGGTTGAAAAAAAATTGTATCCGCAGAGAATCGAACCGGGTCAATGGCTGAGAATGCCAATACCTTGACCACTAGACCACAAAGAACCCCCCATACCCCTTCCCGTATTTTGCAATTACCAATAGTCCATCTCCACATCAGGAAACAGGTTGTTGTTATTTGTTATCATCTTTATTACATTTCAATGATGACATTATATATATATATATATACATATGTATGTACCGCATATGAAAGCATTCATGATCAGATGAAATACTTTGTGGTGTTTTACTCAGAGAAGAGGTCTTTTTACTGTTGAAAAAAGTATGATGATGATGGTATGATGGGGTTTTTCAATTCAGTTTAGTCACTTTTAGTGATGACATGATATATATGTATATTCAATTATTGCGAATGGAAATTAGATAATATTGGTCACACAGCTTATAAATACAAGGTCCCGATTGATGTCCTCTTTTTAAAAAAAATTTGCAAAGGTTGTAATAAATTGTCTCCGCCGGGAATTGAACCAGGTCACTGGCTGAGAAAGCCAATGCCTTAACCACTAACCACGAAGAATCCGCCATCTCCCTTCCCGAAGTATTTTGCAATTATCACTATTCCGTCACCACATATTCGGGCAACCAGGAGAATGTTATTTGTTATCATCTTCATGATATTTAAATGACAAAATTATATCTGTACAATTTATATGTAGCGTATCGAAGTGTTCATGATCTGGAGATTTTTTTTTATATGATACTTTGTGGTGTATTACTCAAACAGAAGGTCTTTCCATTTTTGGCAAAAAGTATAATTATGATGCTAATCATGCTACTTGTCCAAAAAAAAAAATTGTCATTTGATTTTAGTCATCATTTGGCATGACAAAGTTCCCCATTGTTGTCCTCTTTTTTAATTTCTTTGCAAAGGTTGAAAAAAATTGTCTCCACCAAGAATCGAACTGTGTCACTGACAGCGGACGACAAAAACTGCTAGACCAGTGATACTTCAGGTGGTCGACAAAAAATAGACCAGTGAATAAAAAATGATGTAAAAAATGTAGGAGATACAAAATGTACTATTTTTTGCCTTTAAACGTGTGTTAAGTAATGACAAAAATGCATACAGTTCTTGAAGTTACCTTGTTGTTCCATGATTATACTGTCTATATATCGATAATTTCATGTGCTTCTTGATTTCAAGTGTCTTATTCGAAATTGATATCACCATATTATACTCAGAAAAATGATCATGTTCTTGTTGTCATATGATAAAAAGGAAAATGAGCTTTTAAGTGATGTATACATTAATGATAAAAAATGATTTAGGCGATTTTGGAGTATTTTACGAATATAAACTTAGGTTTCTAATATCACGGATACCCTGTATTGTAGCTCGTTTCAATGTTGAATTGCTTAGTTAATTTGTGATACTGCTGATACATATCATTTGCATTATGGTGCGCACCAAGAAATATATAAAAGCAAGCTTAGTAATAAAGTAAATGGTGGAGTGGAAAGTTGGTATTCACCTTGTTCTTATTAATCGTTTATAATCAATTATTTCATATTCATATTTCCATTGCGATTTAAAATGTATGCAATCTACTATTATTTACAAAGAATGAAATAACAAGAGAGCCCGAAATCCACAAGATCAATAAAGCATAATCTGGGTTTGGATTTGTATTGGTATCTATTCAAAGAATTCCACATGGTAGCCCAGGGGCTGAATTACATGGATTCTACCAGGTAAAACGACAAAAGACAAAATGTAAATTACAAATTTATATATATATATACCTTATAAAGGAGAGAAATTGAGAGAGAAATTAAGAGACGAGACTGAAAAGAGAGAACAAGAAACAGTAATATAGAGGTAGAAGTGTGGCAATCAACAGGAATATATTATAAATTACATAATAAATGAGAGATTGATTAACTTAATAATCATCTATTGTGTCACTTCGTACCTTCTAAAATTATGGTAAAATACAAACAATTGTAACAAGCGGAGGTAAAGAGTAGGGAAGTAGAGGCGAATTTAATGAAGGGGACAGCAGCAGTATGAGATGGCAGGAGGGAGACAGATAGAGGAAGAGAGAGAGAGAGAGAGGGGGAGGAAGAAGGAGAAGAGGAGTATATATATATATATATATATATATATACAGAAATGATAATAACATTGATACATTGTGATATTATATAGTGAAAGCAAATATGCGGAATATAATTCATGATAAAATGGTAAATTTTGAAGAAAATAAATTATAGGATGGACGTTAATTTTCTTGTACACTTTGTTTTGACAACTAACAGTTTGGCCGTTCTAAAAATTACCTGAAAGTGTGCAACATAATCGTAAACACTTCCAAAATTCAACTCGAGGGTAAATTAAATAGTTATGTTCATGGCTCATATGGTAATTTTCATGTGAGACGAGGCTGACGAGCCACCAGGCTTGCCTGGGTTTTACTACGATAAAATATCTTCAAGCATGCAGTAGACCGGTTTATTAACATATGCAAATTTTATGCATATTGCATGACCTCCGGAAAGCTTACCCGACATAGCAACAATTCATGTAACTTCATATTCAGTCTTGTGTCATTGGTGTTAATGAGGTACTATGGGCTTGATTCTGTCTCTTTCCTCGCCTCACCCCTTCCCCCTAAAAAAAAAGATTAATGTTTACTCGTGGATGAAGATTGAGATTCGAAATGCACAAACGGACGTCATTGCGAAACATTTCATTTTGAGAAGAAAAAAAACAGGATTTTTCTAAATTTATAAAATTTCAAAAACAATTGTTATTGAAATATACATCACAGCAGGTCAAATGAGATAGAAGCTAGTCGCCTGGCTAGAAATTGTGATTAACCATTAAAAAGAGGAGATTTGCAGCCACAAAAAATTGGGGGGAGGGGGAAGGTGGAGGGGTAGTGAGCACTAATTTAAAAAAATTGCCCCCGAAAATTTGAAAATCGCGCCGGCCGATATTTCGCTCAGTGGGGTGGGGTTTGGGAGGTAGTGAGTATTTTTTTAAATTTTTTTTTTTTGGCCCCCGAAAATTTGAAAATCGCGCCAGCCGATAATTCTTAGTGAGTCTTAGTGAGCACAATTTTGTTTTGCGCCCCCCCCCCTTTAGGAAAAACAAAATTGAGGGGGTAACCCCCGAACCCCTGTGCGTACGCGCCTAGTCGTAATGTACATTGTTGTTCGGTCTGGTGACGGTCTCATTGCTGTGATTTAGGTACGGTATAGAGGCTTACGTATTTAGAAACATTCTATTACTGGGAATCGATTCTGATAATGTAACTTCATTAAAAACAATAAATGTTGTCACGACAACCGCAAGTATGCCTGTCCAAAACCTTATTTATTTACACTCGTAGTAAGGTTTTTCAAAGGGGTTGAGTTCAGAAGGAAAAAAAGTGTGTCTATCCATGACTCTTTTCAAAACTAAAAATATATAATTTACGACCCTTTCTTTCCGAGGACGTTCACGTGAGCCATGTTCAGTGAGAATTGCACTAGATTGCTCAATTCAATACAAATGAAACACAAGCCATGCTTAACCATGTACAACGGAAAAAGTTATCCACGTATCTAGGACACCTACCCCCTGGACATCTACCCCCCCCCCCCCCGGATAACCACCCCCAGTCAACTACCCCTAGGACAACTACCCGTAGGGCACTAACCACTCTCTAGGACGACTACCCCCTATACAGTGCGTCCCAGAAAAAACGAAACCGAGAATTATCGATGCTTTATCATAACTTAGACACAAATATAAATTGATAAATGACACATATTTGGAAAGCTTAGATCCTCCTCTTTCGATTGGTGCAACTTATATAATGCATATTTCACGCATTAATGATTAAAATGACTGTATAATTCACAAACCTCCGCTTGAAAATGATCGAAGAGTGAAACTTACTCAGTTCAGTTGCTATAATTGTTTCTAAAATTGCAAATCCTTTGTGTTCACTGTAGCAGGCGCGGATCCAGGATTTCTCAGGGGAGGGGGCCCAATTTTTTTTTTTTTTTTGCTCCCCCGAAAATTTTAAAAAATCGCGCCGGCCGAAAAGTCGCTCCGTTTGGGGGGGGGGGGGGGTAGTGAGCACATTTTTTTTTTTTTTTTTTTTTTTTTTGGGGGGGGGCCATCCCCCCAAAAAGCTAAAAAAATCACGTGTTTTTACATGTTTTTTTTCCCCAGGGGGGTGCCGTCCCCCCCCCCTGGATCCGCCACTGCACTGTAGTGTAAGCTTTCAGCTCATTATCAGCTACATGATGACTTTCTCAGAAGAACGAGAATCTTTTTCATCAACTATTTAGTCCACTTCTTCCTCACCAAGCGAAAACAAATTTGTTGCAACCTCATATTTCGCGCTGCATGCAGCGCAAGCAATTAATGTGTACGAAGCGGCGTTGTACGTGTGTAGTGCATTGAACTTGAAGGGCTCATGCCGAAAGGCCCCGAAAGGGTGGGTAGCGTCGCCATCGCGTTGACTTGAACGCGACCATTCGTCTAAAGCCCCCCCCCCCCCCGTTTGGCCGAAAGGGTGCGTTAGGAATGTCGCGTTGACTGGAACGCGAGTACGCGACCATTCGTCCAACGCCCCCCCCCCCCCGGTTTGGTCGAAAGGGTGCATTGACTTGTCTTCCACGTCAGTCGTTTATAATTGAATTTAAGGAATATAAATTTAAGTCCTTTAAAATCAAATAATGAAAAAAGAAACAGATTAAAAATCAAATGAAACTAGTTTTTACTTTCATCTTCGGCTGGCAGCGAGTAAGTAGGAGGAGGGAGCATTGCGTTGGTGTGGTGGACCAAAAGTAAATCGGCCAGACTCTGGACAACTGACAACTTTTGCATCCACTCATGCATGCATGCAACTCATTGAACTTAAACAAAATCTAAGTTCAAACGATATTTTCCGTTTGGCGGGTAGTGACCAATAATTTTGTTTGGGGGGCACAATTCGTTTAAAAAAGCATATGTTAAAGAGGGAAGTTGTTATATTTGATCAGTAAGGCTTCCCCTTCGCAATGATATGAATTTTGCATCAATTCATAACACTTTTGATCCTTCGGATGACAAAAACTTGAGCAAACCTAGTTATGTTAGTCTCTTACTATGTCTGGAGCACTTAAAGTACAGAGTCTATGCAGTATGTCAGCCTGGCCCCCGTCTTATGTAGAGTTTATATTAATCGCAACTTATTTGTGTAGGAACTGAAAAGTAGATACACCTTTATTTAGAAACAAATATTACAATGAATGGACATTTATCTCTCCAAGGACTGCATGTTACCATTTGTAGAATATTTGTTTTGATAATTAAACATACAAAATGAATTTGGACATAAATATGAAACTATAATTCACTTATTAAAACAAAAACTATCAGATGGAGTGTCTACTAGTTTTGTTTTGCTGAATGTGTTTATATCTGTGTCTTATAAGAAAGCAATGAATATGAAAAAACTGTGATAGAAAGATGATGTGGTGTCCGTCCCTGTGGATGTGGCACATAACTTTTTTCCTCTTCATCTTTTCTTTCTTTCATTGATAATATCTTTCTCCCACTCTCCTTTTCCGCTTTGGTTTGCATATTTCAATACTTATCATTGCAAATATTTGTGTTCCGTTTTATAGAACCCCTGTGTGAAACGAATCTATTCTGTCATCAATAACTAACACAAATGAAACTTGCGATTAGTGTTTCACTGATGACAACTTCAAAAATTCATAACTTTCCTTTTATGAATCGAATTTTGCTCAAATTCTCACTAATTTGTGTCCCTCATTTTCTGCTTTTATCAAAACCTACCTAATATCAGGGTAGACCTCCCCCTTTATAATGTTGATTTACAAGTATAACTATGGTAAAATCTGCTTTTAATACTGACCACCTGTCTACAAAGACAACATTTTTGTTTCCCTTGAAAATGTTTTTTCATTGAAACATTTACTATAGACACCTGTCTACAAAGATCATCTGCATATAAAGACCACTTTTCTTGACTCCCTTGGGTGGTCTTTATAGACAGGTTTTACTGTACAAACAAACCTATGTAATTTAATATACCTCTGTAGTGTTATTGGTACGCTCAAAAAAGGAAGACAGGACTAGGTTTCCGCTTGGTTGTATATGAACTCAACGATATGCCAGTTGAGCTATTTTATTCAACTTGTTTTGCGGAAATTGCTAGCGACTCTGAAATACCGTTGCCATTTTCCTAAACCTGGAATTCTGGCCTCTAAATAAGCGTCTGAAATGATATGTCAGACCACATCCGTGGAAAAATGTGCTCTGCAACGTATACACTTACTTGACCCTAGAAGTAGGTCAGGGTCAATACGGTATCTTGCAAAAATCTTGGAAAAAACAAATAACTTTCATGTTTCGCTGAAACAACCTCCCCCCAAATGAGGGCAACAATAAAATTGACATCATTTTCATAAAAGTACGCAATGTTTCTCATTTAAAATAGAACAAAATACTTTCTTCGGTGTTTCACTCCAAAATCTGTAAATGACTCATAGCTAAGATGTGAAAAATACTTCTTCTCACTCTGCTTAATTAACACTTTAACAGTCTAAATTACCATCCAAACTATTAACAAGGCTAATGAAAAGGTATCTGCAAGCCTGCACGAACCTGAAAAACAATTGTTGCATGAAAATACAAAAATTTACATTTCCTGTCCAAAAATATCAAATGGATATTCCATACCAGTTTGCTTCCTGTATACATAATCATAAAAATCAACTTTTCTCTGCAAACTTTCTTTGCTGAATTTGCTAATAAATGGCAAATATCACTCAAAATCTCAAATACAAAAAATGTATTCAAAATGTACCAAACTTTGTACATAATTTCAAACTGTTGAATTTTGTTCTCAGTGTAAACTGTGCCAAAGTCAATTCCCAAGTAACAATAGCAAAAATTGAAATTTGCACCAACAAAGCTTTGTTATCATCTATCTTCTTAAAGCTGGAAAAAGTTGATTTTGAACAAGAACATAGAAAGTGAATAAATTTGTTATTCTGTGAATACTATAGACAGACATATTTCTGTTCAATCTACTCTTCATATCCTTCTGCTGGATATAATACGACCACTTTGTTTATTGGCCTTCTATACTCAGAATTTGCCGTCTTTACTGTCACGTTTCTGATCTTATTATCAGTTCCAGGAAAAACTTCAACAATTCTCCCTAATGTCCATTTTCCTCGAAGAGCGTTCTGATCTGACAATATAACTATGTCATCTACACAGAGATTACGTTTGTCAACATTCCACTTCTTTCGCGGTACTAAGAGTGGAAATACATCGCGATTCCATGCCTTCCAGAATGAGTCGACGATTCGTTGCACAAATTCGACTCTATGTCGCGGATTCTTCGTTTCTCTGAACGGACCCTGGGGTACCCTACTAGATGCTCTCCCTAACAAAACATCATTGGGACAGAGATAACTACCATCGTCGGGGTCATTCGGTACCCTCCCTATTGGACGCTGATTGACGAGGTTTGCTACTTCTACCAAACAGGTATATAACTCAAAAGGAGTGAGGACCTGATCACCTATAGCTTTCTTTGATGCGGACTTACATGTACTACTCTATACAAGTGCTTCAGCACATCCATTCTGATGAGGAGCTGAAGGGGTTGTAAACCTCCACTCTACACCTTTCTCCGCACAAAACTCGCGTAGTAGATCGCTATCCCATCCCTTTACCATCTCACGTAGCTCACGTACCGCTCCCACAAATTGTGTACCATTATCGCTCAGGATGACCTTCGGTTGACCTCTAAACGCGAAAAACCTACGTAGAACCTGAAGAAACTCCATTGTAGAAACATCTACCGCTAGGTCAAGGTGTACCGCTCTTGTGTTAAGACACGTGAAGATCACTCCATAGTGCTTAGCAACCTTATTCCGCCCCACCTTCACGCTGTACGGCCCAAAGTAGTCGCACGAAGTATACAGGAATGGAGGCGAAAACGGTGTCATACGTATCTCTGGTAGCTCAGCCATAAACTGCGACTCAACCTTGTGCTGCATCTTACGACACATCACGCACCTGTGCTTGATAGTCTTGGCAAGCCTATGTATGCCAATCACCCAGTAGTTGCTTCTCACTTTCGCTGCCATTGTCGCAACTCCATCATGCCCCAATTCATGGACATGCTTAGTGATGAGCGTAGAGATGCGATGCTGATGAGGTAATAACACAGGATGCCTGCTGTCATACGAAATCACGCCTTCTCCAACTCTACCTCCAACTCTGATGATTCCATTCTCTATGTAGGGTGTTAGAGTCTTGAACTCCCCCTTCTTCAGTCTGTCATGAAGCGGTTTCTGAGCCTCTCTGACCCAGTACGTCTCTGCATCACCTAGCTCAGCTGCTGTAAGTGGTCCTGCCGTCACTTTCCCTCTCTCATCTCCTGATCTTACCCTCGCCTTCATGTTGTGGGTAAATCTCCGTACATATGCAGTGACTCTCACCAGTTTTCTCCAGCTGGAAACTCTTTCACAGTCGATGCTGTCTGATGCCAATACTACATTCGACACCTGTTGAACTTTACGCCTTTCACTGTCCATTGACGAAATCTCAGATTTCGTCTCACTCTGTGGCCATTCCTCCTCAGGCGATCTTAGAAATTGAGGACCACATCTACACCTCTCTAACTTCTCTACTGTAACACCTCTCGAAATGTCGTCAGCTGGATTTTCTGCTCCACTCACATGTCTCCACTGTTGGGGATTCGACTTGCTTTGGATTTCTCCTACTCGAGCTGACACAAAGGGCTTAAAACTTCTTGCCTGACTTCGAACCCATCCAAGCACTATCTTGCTATCTGTCATGAACACTGTCTCTCTTAACTCTAGTGTGGTCTCATCTCTGATGGTTGCATCAAGTCTAACGGCAACCACTGCAGCTTGTAGCTCCAATCTCGGCAGCGTCAACTTCTTTAGTGGTGCCACTCTAGATTTCGCCGTCACAAATCTAACATCATAGCTGCCATCCTCTAACTCCCAGCGAATGTAAACACAAGCTCCAAACGCCTCTTCAGATGCATCACAAAAGACACATAATGTAGGTCGTCTCATTGCACCAGGTGGTGTCAAACATCTCTGGAATGACACTCCATCTAAGTTCTCCATCTCTCTGAAGAGTTTTACCCATTCTGCCTTTTCTCTGGAGGGTAGCTCTTCATCCCAATCTAAACCAAGCTGCCACAGGCGTTGCATTCCTATCTTTGCCTTCACCAGTAATGCTGAAGCAAATCCTATGGGATCAAAGATCTTTGCAATCTGGCTTAGTATCCGTCTCTTTGTCCATTTGCTGGTGGTGTCTTTCTGTTCGTCTGGAAGATCTGGGATCATACTTCTTTTCACTCTGTATGAAAACTCATCTGTGTTTTGGTTCCATACCATCCCCAGAACCTTCTCCTCACTCAGATCCTCAAGAACGTTGGTTTTCATCTGAGAAGTCTCATCTTTCAGCTGTTCGTTGGATTGCCAACCCTTCACCTTGAAGCCTCCGTCAGCTAGCACCTCATCTATGTCCTTGACAAGATCTTTCGCCTCCTCTGACGTTCTTACTGAGGTACATATGTCGTCCATGTACGTGTCACGTTTCAGTACTTCTGCTGCCTTAGGATGTTGAGACTCTCCCTCTACTGCTGTCCTCCTCAGAGCTATCTGGGCCATTGCTGCAGCAGGCTTATCTCCAAACGTGACTACAGTTTTCACGTACACATCCGATTCTCTCTCTGAATCTAATCCTCTCCACAAGTACCGATGGACGTGCTGATCGGATTCTGGAATCAGTACTCGGTGGTACATCTTGGATATGTCGGCGCATATCGCAACTCTGTGTTCTCTGAAGCGAAAGAGTACTCCGAACAGACTCTGTAATAAGTCTGGCCCTTTGAACCAGTAGTCGTTCAGACACTGTCCCTTGAAAACTGCTGATGAGTTAAACACAATTCTCACTGGTGTGCTCTTTTTTCCGGCCTGACAACCGCATGATGACCAATGTAATGGACAGGCCCATCATGCCTTTTCTTCTCTTCATCAGTCAGCTTTCTCGAAAACCCCATCTCGACCATCTCTTGCATCTGCTGTTTGTAAACTTCAGCATGCTCTGGGTTCTTTGCAAGCCTTTTCTCCGTCGCCTGAAGCATTCTCTCTGCTTGCACTCTGTTGTCGGGCAGCTTCTCTGGGTTATCCTTCCATGGGTAAGGAACAAGCCACTGCTTACCCACTTTCTTGGCAGAGTTCCAGATAAGATCATGTTCATCTTTCTCTACTTTAGTCATCCTTTCGGCTTCACAATGACAACCCACATCAACTCCCATCGACTCTGTAGTCCAAAACGCTGATAAGTCAGTTGCTGGACTCAGTTGCATGTTGAGCACTCTATTCTGATACTGCTGGTTCAGCTTAGATGCTCCAAACACCACCCATCCAAGTGGTGACTTCCTAAAGATGAAGTTGCCTCGTTGTCTCGTTTCACCTGCGTGCATCATAGCGTGGTCAATTCCTATCAGAAGATCTATAGACCCACTACCTCTACGTAACTCTCTGGGGTTGAGGCCTACTTGTCGGGCAAGATTATCAGTGTTCACCTCCTCAATGTCATCATTGATGCACGGTAATCCAACAGCTAATATCTTATGGATTGTCTTCCCATCTACTGAACTGACCGGCACTCTATACAAGGATGTTGTCACAGATTCCTCTACACAGCCCACCTTGGTTATTGTGATACTGATGCTCTTTCCTGTCAGTCCCAAGTCTTCAGCGAGCCCTTGGCGGATGATGCTGATCTGGGCCCCTGAATCTAACAGCACGTTTCCTTGGATCTTCAGCTCTGAACCTGAAAACCTTGCCCTGATGACGGGTAGCATGGCTTCAGTACCTCTTACAAGGGCTACTCCCACCGCATTGTTGTCCATGCTGGGATGTAACAAAGGATGATGAAAGAACTTGCATGGTTGCCCCTTGTATGTCTCTGGACACCGTCTCCTTTTCTTGCAAGTAGCCATTCGATGCTCTCTGCCGGCTTGCTTCAAACAGCTATAACAAGCTCGGTTACTCTTCACCATCTCCAATCTCTCCGCTGTAGACTTATCAAGGAAAGTCTTGCATTGGTCAGTCCAGTGCCCATCCTTATTCTTGCAGATCCAGCAACGATAGTCTTGCTGTCTTTCCTCACATGCTGTGACCTGACTAACAGCGGATCTGGACTTAGAGGCTGCATCATTCCTCACTGGAGCAGATGATCTTATCCTTGATCTCAACTCAATCTCCATCCACTTCAACAGTGCCTCTAATGTCGCCGTTGTTCCTTCTCCTTGCTTTCGGAACCACATCTGTCGATCTGTGACATAGAGCTTCTTCTCAATGATGGCTAGCATGTGACTATTGTTTATATCCTCAGCTCTATCTACCTCCTTCAAGGTATTGAAACTTCTGCGTATGAGATTCACAAAGTCACAGAATCTCTCATCTTCCCCATCTTTCAGAGGACGAAATCGGGATACGTCTTCCATAATAGCATCAGCTACCATCCTTGAGTCTCCGTAGAGCAGATCTAGCTGACCCCATGCAGCTTCATAATCTCGCCCTATTCCTCTAATGTGTTGAAGTGGCTTCCCCTTCAAACAAGACCTCAGGATCATCAAAGCATCCCTCTCATCGTAGTGTGGATGTATAACATGCTGAAAATCAGCCTTGAATACATTGTATTCTCTTATGTCTCCTTGGAACGTTGGTAACTTGGGCCTCTCCATGTTGAAGCGAGGTGCTTGAGGCCGTTTCGACTCTGCTTGAACAACAGTTCTCTGGGAGCTCTCCTCATCTCTCTCTGTTGGTTGTTGAGGCTCTTGCGATGAAGACATCTGAGAGATATAATCCTTCTCCCGGATCTGGAGCTTGCAGAAATAATTCTGGCACTCATCAAGCCATAGCTCCTCCTTGTTGAATTCTTCATCGTTCTCAATCTTCTCTGTATAGGCCTCGTGTTTGGATTGGAGGTCTACGTAAGCCTGGTTGGCTTGTTTGAAAGCTTCCTTCACCTCTTCCACCGGCCGCTTTTCCTCTATCAGGAAATCCAACACATTCCCCAACCTGGTGAACTTGGCTTTGGTCCCTCTCCTCTTCAACCTTAGGCTTGTCATGTCATCAGTCGGCATTGCTTCAGTTCTCGATGTACCGGCTCTGTAACAAGTTGAATTGTGTTTAACTCATCAGCAGTTTTCAAGGGACAGTGTCTGAACGACTACTGGTTCAAAGGGCCAGACTTATTACAGAGTCTGTTCGGAGTAATCTTTCGCTTCAGGGAACACAGAGTTGCGATATGCGCCGACATATCCAAGATGTACCACCGAGTACTGATTCCAGAATCCGATCAGCACGTCCATCGGTACTTGTGGAGAGGATTAGATTCAGAGAGAGAACCGGATGTGTACGTGAAAACTGTAGTCACGTTTGGAGATAAGCCTGCTGCAGCAATGGCCCAGATAGCTCTGAGGAGGACAGCAGTAGAGGGAGAGTCTCAACATCCTAAGGCAGCAGAAGTACTGAAACGTGACACGTACATGGACGACATATGTACCTCAGTAAGAACGTCAGAGGAGGCGAAAGATCTTGTCAAGGACATAGATGAGGTGCTAGCTGACGGAGGCTTCAAGGTGAAGGGTTGGCAATCCAACGAACAGCTGAAAGATGAGACTTCTCAGATGAAAACCAACGTTCTTGAGGATCTGAGTGAGGAGAAGGTTCTGGGGATGGTATGGAACCAAAACACAGATGAGTTTTCATACAGAGTGAAAAGAAGTATGATCCCAGATCTTCCAGACGAACAGAAAGACACCACCAGCAAATGGACAAAGAGACGGATACTAAGCCAGATTGCAAAGATCTTTGATCCCATAGGATTTGCTTCAGCATTACTGGTGAAGGCAAAGATAGGAATGCAACGCCTGTGGCAGCTTGGTTTAGATTGGGATGAAGAGCTACCCTTCACCTTGAAGCCTCCGTCAGCTAGCACCTCATCTATGTCCAACAGAGAGAGATGAGGAGCTCTCCTCATCTCTCTCTGTTGGTTGTTGAGGCTCTTGCGATGAAGACATCTGAGAGATATAATCCTTCTCCCGGATCTGGAGCTTGCAGAAATAATTCTGGCACTCATCAAGCCATAGCTTCTCCTTGTTGAATTGTTGGTACACTCACAAAAGGAAGACAGGACTAGGTTTCCGCTTGGTTGTATATGAACTCAACGATATGCCAGTTGAGCTATTTTATTCAACTTGTTTTGCGGAAATTGCTAGCGACTCTGAAATACCGTTGCCATTTTCCTAAACCTGGAATTCTGGCCTCTAAATAAGCGTCTGAAATGATATGTCAGACCACATCCGTGGAAAAATGTGCTCTGCAACGTATACACTTACTTGACCCTAGAAGTAGGTCAGGGTCAATACGGTATCTTGCAAAAATCTTGGAAAAAACAAATAACTTTCATGTTTCGCTGAAACAGTTATAATAATTATATTTCTTGTAAACAAATTGACACGTGAAATATAAAATATAAAATAATCTGTATTGATCTGAACTAAACAAAAATATTCGAATGACGGCCTATATTGAACTTGAGGGTCGCTTGATATATCTGTTTTCCCCCATGCAAAGTCTCTCAACCGAGCGCAGTAGAAAAATGTTGCTTACCCCCTCATTGTTTCGACTATTTTATTTTCTTTCTGTAGTTCCTCTTCTGTGGAAGGAATGCATAGCGTCATGCATAATTATTCTGCTGGCTTGTAAGAGAAAATAGATTTCTGGTAAAGGTACAAAATTAATTTACTGAGCTTTTTCATTTTTGGCTAAGTGGGAAGCCAGGGCGTCAGGAAACAAATGTGCACTGAAAGAAATAGCTCGGATGACTTTACAAAACTTTTATGACAACGAGACACAGGGCGTATCAATAAAAATCTACCCAACTTTAATAGGTTCTAATAGAAAAGCCATAACCGAAATGACTTTGAAATTAATTTCATAATGAAGAGCAATTTTTTTTCTGTCCAACAAACCCTATTTGTAATAATTTCTGCCACGAGTGAATGAGCTCCAGGGTGTTTAAAAAGTGTTGTCAAAGTCTGGGCTTTAGGGACCAATGTAGGTTTGGCCACTATATTTATGCGCATTTTTGGTCTTAAATTAAAAGTTAATTGTGCATCGTGCTTCAGTGCTTCAATGATGCAATGTAACTAGGCTTTCGCAGAACCTTGTTTCAATCGACAGGATAACCCTTAATTGTTGCAAACAGCCTACTTAAGCTATGGTCACATCACTCAAAAGTAGCCTGCTCGGCGGCCGGGTGGCGAGTTTTTAGCCACTTTCGCCCAGGCATCGCTCGGTCGCTGCTGAAGTTTTAGCCTGTCGAGCGATTTAAGTCAAAAATCGAAGCGGCTATAGGTCAAAGGCTGCTGAACGTTCGCCGCCCGGTCGCCACCCGCTCGCTGCTGGGAGATCAGTCGGTTACTGAGCGGCAAGTTCAAAATCGGTCAGCAACCTTTGACCTAGCGGCTTTAAATTTGGACTTAAATCGCTCGACGGTGAACGCTCCATTAGGTAGGTGTCCGGGCGTGTTTTGTCGCCCCGCCGATCACCGGCCGACTGCCGGGCAATTTCCTTAAAATTAGCCGGTGGCTGATGGGAGACCGCTCGGGTATCGGTGGGTCATTGGTAGGTCACTGCCGGGACGCCGCCCGGAGAAGCTCTCCGATTTCGCCCAGTTTTGACCTAAAATTGACCGGCGACCGACAGGAAATCAACAGGCATCGCTGGGGCTCTACAGCCTGCTCGGCTTCTCCAAAAAAAAAAATCGTTGGGCGATGCCTAAATTCCAGCGGCGACCGAGCAGGCTACTAATCGGTCGGTCGCTGCTCTGATTTGTGACCATAGCTTTACTTCTTGTCTAATAATAGCTCGCCTAATACAGTTCTCTCTGCTCACTTGGCCACTGCGCCATTTTACACGCGGAAGGGCAAAAGGTGTTTATCTAGAAAAGCGATCGAAAACTCAAAGGTTATACTTAACCCAAATGCAAGAAAGAATACTTAATGATGATAAATATCAAAGAAATTTATAACTGACTCTCATTAAAAAAAAGGTAATATCCCCGGTGAACTTTATCCATTTTGTATCACTCGAAGAGAAGGTTACCTTTAACAAGCGGGGGGGGGGGGGGGGGGGGGGGGGTTGTGAGCACTTTTTTTTTTTTGGTCCTCGAAAATTTTAAAATTTGCACCCCCCCCCTCCCCCAAAAGGTAAAAATCACGTGTTTTTATATGTTTTTTTTTTCTCAAGGGGGGGGGGGGGCGGGGCCCACCGGGCTCCCCCCCCCCCCATCCTGGATCCGCCACTGTAGGAGTGACTCCCCAATCCTCCCCCCTCTCACATGGTGCAACCGCAAGCCTACTGTATATCTAAATCACCATGCAAGCCGATACTTATAAGCAGCATCAGTTTTGTTTGGTTAAGTATTCAGTCTTATTCTGAAAAAAGGCAATGCTTGTTCTAGTTTTTAGAATTAAATAACTGTGTAGTCTGATAATCTCTTCCTATTATGTGATATTATATATATTTTAGTCCTTTACATTGTAAAATTATGAACATAGAATTATGTTGTATTTATGTTCGTTCATCAAGTGATATAAAAGCTTTGTTACAATTATGTGTCAGTTCTGTGTAAACTTTGTTTTGTATGAAAAAGAATTGGAGTTTTGAGAAATAAAATCAATGAATACAAAAATAAAGTCCTTACCGGTAATCATCGGTAATTGCATTTAAAATCTTCCCAATTCTTTTTTTTAATGAATATTCTTCACCACGGATATAAATAATATCTACTTTAATCATGTAACACTTACCAGTCAATTCAAACATATCCTATCTATAATGTGTGCATCTATATGCCTTTACGGCCAGATGGTAGATATGTTTGATATGTTTTACGTTTCATAATAGTTCATTTAATGATGATTATAATAAGAATGATTATCATGATAAGAATGATGATCATAATAATAATGATAATGATAACAATATCAATATTAATAATGATATTGATAATAATATAAATAATAATCATAATAATTATAGTAATAACAATATTACAAATTATGATAATAGAATACCAATGATATGCAATATTTATGATAATAACTTTATATGTCTTGCCCCAGCAGTTTTGTACTTTCACGACTTTTCCTCTTCACTGTTGAGATTAACCTATTATTCTTAATCTCAATATATAATTTTTCAATGCCTGAATATAAATACCTGACTGTAGTTCAAGTTTAATCTTCCATTGTTCTACATTAATTTTCATTTCTTCTTCTTACTCTTTTTCATTAAATCTGTCTAATCTGTCCTTTTCAATTCTTTGTGGGTTTCCTTTTCCTTTCCCTGTTGATGTAGCCTTAAACACGGCGGCTTTGCTGCTCTGTTGATCCAACGGTTGATCCAAATGATCGCGAGAGGTCCATACGCATATATACAGCTTGATCGACCATGGAGTGGCTACTATTGATGTTGTTATTCAACATTTGTTCTATGTGTATATCATTGTATTTCATTGATTCAATTATTATTGTATTGTATTTTAATGGACGTTTATTTTTTACCCTTAAATAATTGTAAATCTAATTAATTTTAGCCTTGAGGCTGCTACTTTGAAGTGTTCTTCTTTTTTCAAATAATAATAGAATAATTATATTTGAATTTGCATTAATTTTCTTTTTCAAATACTTCCTCTTTGGCTCTCGATAAGTTGTCTATGTTTGAACACCGTAGTATATGTGCTAAAATCTTTTGATCTTGTGCACCATGCGTGCAAATCATATAATATCTAAGCAAAGCATTGCCACCTAGACATCACTCTCCTCGCCGCCTGATTCGAGAACAGTTCGGTCGTGGTTGCAGAACTGCTCTTGCTGTATAGGTTACTATCTGCCATATGAAGTCATGATGGATAGCTGTGTGGATGCTTAGTTTCCATCATTTAAAAGCTGCAGTACCTCAAAGAGAAAAAGGTAAGATATCACAACAGAGGAGGGATGTTGGGAACCTTTTTCAGCCACATTTTACCTCACCACAATGATAATTTCATGCATATGCAAACTTTAGGTTCATCCCAAAGGAATACATGCGTATTTTTTCAGCAAGGGGGCTGAGTCCTCTTGCTAGAACATCAACCATCCTGTTTCTATGATTTTTAAACAATTTTAATGGTCAAATGCTATTTTGTAATCCAGATACACTAGATAGGTTACAAGAATCATACATTCGGGCATTTTGCTACCCGAATATGACGATATTCCGGCAATTTACCCACTTTCAAAACATGAGGAAACTTCAGATTTTATGTCGCTGAGCAGCGAAAGTTTGGCGATAGCGGGATTCGTGGAATAAACACATTAGGTCTCAAATAATGACGACTTATTTTGTCGACCCTATACTATCCGAAAAGTATTTGCAAGTAAGTGAGAGTCCAAATCTGAATAATTGATGAATATATAGTGACATATTTAATAGCGATATTTTGATGAAACTCAGACGAGAAAACGAAGCAAAGTTATTAAAAAAAACTCCATTTGACGATTAGTCGAAAAATTTAAAAAATAGTCAATGACATTTCGCCGTATGTGTCAAATGTATAGCGACCATTACACTGCTTAGAGAACAGTTGACAACAAACTGAGGAATAGCTTTTGAGCAGTCTGTGAATAGCCCACGAATAATATCCTCGTGAGATCACGCCCCTGTATTGGAGCCCACGACTCTGCCATCCAGCCGGCAGAAGTCACTCTTTTTGCAAACATTTCAACAGACAAGATGTGTTTAACTGGCCGCTAATCATCTTTCATGTATTTACGTCTCGTATTTGACGTTAGTACATTCTTACAGAAGAATTATACTGTTTTCAATGTCAGTTACATTCTTGAAGAAAAAAACATGGTTATATAATGTAGAAAATTTTCATGTAGGGCCTATTTTATACTCCTTTTTAATACTCCTCGTGACAGTTTTGTCCGGCGGTTTGTAAATCAGATGTATGTTGCTTACTATTAAAGGCATCATTTAACAATGTTAAATCTTATATGCATGACCCTACTTGTCATCAGTGTCTGTAATATGGTGTAATATTGAAGCCCTAAAAGAATTGTGCCTCAAACAAGTACAAATATTTGAGTGAACGGTTTTGCCAAACTCATTTTTCCCAGTAGACTGTAGTGATATAAAAACCGTTAGGAAATTGCGATTTTCAATCATAAATATCTTGGTAATCAGACAGGCGATCGGCTTGTAAAAGCCATTGGATTCCTGCCTGACCTAAAGATTTAATTATTATTGCAGCATGAGTTAAATCCAGGATTTTTTTTAAAGAATGTGAGGCAAAGATACCCAATCCCTTTAAAAACATTCTAGTACACTAATATATAAGTCTGTTAGGTGTCATTGCAAACTCATCTTAGTATAGAAGGTTCGGAGATGGAAGCAATAACATGAAATTCAAATGAGCATATCCCCAAATGCCTAACTCTCTTCTCGGTAACTTGCCCTTACGTGTAAAGGGCGTTTCCAAAACAAGCATTAACTTTCTGGATTTTCGACTCCTTAGGCTTTTAAATTTATATATTGATTCCTGTATACTGTTCTATTTGTTTAATGTTTGCCATTTTTCAGAGAGAAGGAAGTAAAGGTGAATTCCAATCATCTATAATTTAAAAAAAAAATATATATCGGTTTAGTGCTCAGCACTTTCAAAATATTGAAAGGGCAGTACCAGAATTAAGAAAAGGAGAACACACTTATTCCTCAACTAATCTGTAACTATTTTGCTAGTTTTCCACAACCATTAGGTGTGTTCGCTAACTTTTCTATAATTAAGCTTGAACTATTCGTTACGTTCTGGAGGTGGGGGCGGGGAGAGGAGCGAATTAATAATAGTTGAAGATTAAAAAGACCGTTTGCAGCCCTGTTGAATAAAGACTAGCTAACGACAGTTGTGCATATTTGCAGACCATTTTGGGAAAAGTCATGTTCGCCTAAGGTTGTTGTACAATTTGATATTTTCACAGTTTTATCAGAAATTAGGCGAATGTTTGGTTACCATGGCGAACACTGTATTTACAGTACTTTTAAGGAACAATTGACAATTCTGTCGAATGTATGAAAATATCTATTTATACCGCTTTTACCAGCATTTCGCAAACCACGCGACATTCCCACTTTAGGCATCTCACTGCCCGAAACGTTTATGTTTCTAAAGTTTGCAAGCGACGAAAAAAGATTTTGATTGCCTTTAATTTTAAAATGTTATTTCTTCATCAAAATATACTAGATTAAAAAAACCTAGGGGAGTGGTGGGGTGCTACAGCCCTTGGTCCCCCGCCTTGTATACTAATTTGGTTAACCCCTCGACTATACTTCTCTGCTATTCCATGAAGTTTGGTACATAAATTAAACAAGACATTCATGTATGCGACAGCATCTCCTCTATGACTCCGCCCTAAATTCAGTATACGAAATGGATGGAATTATTCATGAAATATCAAGATGAAAAAAAAAGCCTATAATCAAATGAAAAACTGACGTCTACGATCTTGACCTACGCGTCCCCCCCCCCCCCCCAATTATAATTGGATCATCTTCCTACAGTAATACCGTCACCATGTTGAGATATCGCGAAAACAAGGATAAAACATGTAATTCCAGAAATTGACCTCTATGACCTTTGACCATTGGCCTATACTTACCAACAATCACATCAGATCGTCTATCTATGATGTACATATTATCAACAAGTTTCAGACTCATATCTCTAGTGATTCTTGACATATCGCGAAAACAAGAAAACGGGACAACCAGAAAACAATACCGTCGGTGGGCCCAGGGGCCCTCCCCTGGGATAAAACCCCTGGTAAAAACATGTATATTTTCCCTTTATTTCGAGACGGGCCCCCTTCCCTGGTGCTCAAAGGGGGGGGGGGGATGTGATTTTCAAATTTTCAAGGAAAAAAAAATCAGTGCTCACACCCTGTCGAGCCCCAAGTTATACTTCCAGTCATAGTTCCTAGCGGACCATTCGGAAGTGATCAACACAAGGTACAAGGAAAAGATTCTCCATGGTTTAGAATAACCTAGTACCAATACACATTTAACGGGATTCACTACATGCAGCACGCCATGTCGTAAGGACATTGTACCAGTAGCAGTGGTGCGTGTCAGATCACTTTTGGTTACTAGGCAACGCCAAGCCGCGAGGCAGTCCGCTTTCTATTAGGGAATTTTAGATTTGCGTGGACTGATACGTGTGACGTCCATTCAAGGCAGTGCATTAAAAGGACGTCGATCTAGGCAATCCACATTGTCTTCGTGCAAATCTAAAAGTCCCTATTGTCGTCTGCTTAAAGCGCGTGGGGTGGTGCATAGCCTAGGCGGACGATGGAAGCGAACAATATTGAATATTGTATTATATTGACAATAGGAGTGCGTCGTGTGGGACAACACACATTTTCATTCATAGGAATGCCACCAGTAATGGACTACATGTATAGAAAATGGAGTGATCTAATCCATGTCCAAGTTAGAATATTTTCTAATTGAGAAGGGCCGACAAAAGTACAGAGCAAGTGCCATATTTTGTTTATATTACACTTTTTGAAAGGTTACCCAGGGTGACTCCCGGACACCCCAATGCTGGAAAGAAACGCACTTTTTATTAAAACTTCACTTTTTTACTTTTTCATCAAAAGTATTTTGTTCTATGCACGCAAGACAAATTGAGCGGATGATACAACGTTTCCATGTGGTCCTTAAAAGGAACTATAGAGGTAAAATGAGCGCTGTGTTTAAGTTGCCCTCTTCCTCTTCTTCAGATGTGCTTGAATAGCAATATAGGTTTTCATTGTTTCCAAAGTTAGTTCCCACGAACGACATCAAATGCAGTGAATGCCAGAGGAGCTATTAAACGTCAACTCTTGACAATAATAAATGATGAATAAAAGGAACCAGATGTGAAAATGAGCGCTGTTTTTTAGGTTACCCTCTTCCTCTTCTCCAAAAGAGCTTGAATAGCACAGAGATATCCCTGAATAGCACTAGAGAGTTTGCATGTTTTTCGCAGTTAATTCCCACGAACTATATGTAGGTCAAATACAGTGAATATAAGAGGAACTATAGAACGTCAACGTTGATTGAACTTAATTGATACACATGTCATAATTTATGAACGAGTCGTGCATGTGTGTGTCGGAGGAGACGTGGATAGGCCCGTTTCATATCGATCACGAAAGGTTAAAAAAAAATTAAGAGGGTTTAGTCTTCAAGTGTGTAAGGGTGAAAGAGTGTGCATGCGTGCGTGTGCGTTTGCTTGTTTATTTATGTGTGTGCTGCATTGAAAACATTGATATTTAAACGAAATTCTCTCAATCGTCTTCATCAAAATGTATTATCAAAATATGTGTAAATTAGCCTATGTGTAAAACTCATTGTCTGAGCTACAACTAACAATGCTACCAAAGATAGTTTGTCTAATTTATCCATATTATGAAAAAGTTTGTGACTCTCTTCTCTTCTTGGTATTAATCAGTTTAAAGGAATATAGAAATTTGATTCAATTCAATTTATTTCACTCTATGAAAAAGATGAACATGTACATTCATTCAAATATGAAAATATTGTGAAATGTAGTTTTTTTTATTAATGGTAATATATTCTACCAGTCACCGCTTCTCGGTATATTCCTAGGAGAGCAGATGGACCGATGTCAATACTTGTAAAGTATTTGATTTTCATGGGAAGAGAACAGAGTTCATCTTTAACCATGGATAAAACTAAACGCATTTTCAAAGAAGTTGAATGGGAGGAAAAGCATTTGACACTGATGAGAAACAAATTTCCTCTCCATCTGAACAAAATTTGAAATCTGGGAAGTTTCAGGGAGAGCAAGGTAGAGGTAGAACAAAGGCAGTAGCTTAAATTATGTCGATGTACACTATGTAATAAACTCCCTTCACATCTAAGAAATAATAATTTACATGACTGCTTCCCAAAACACCTGAAAACATACCTCTACAATGTATTTTCTTAAATTGTTGATTATTAAGGAACAGCGAATTATATCATATGTCCAATTATCCTCATCCAATTATTATTATCGTTATTGTTATCACTATAACTATTATCATTATTAATCATTACCATTATCATAAAATGGTTGTTTAGCTTCCTGAGTTTTGAAGAACTTCCTGAAAAGAAAGGGGAATGGACTAGTTTTTTTTTTTTTTTTTATAGTTTTGGATTGAAAAAAGGGAGAGATTAATATCATGAATTGTAAAATTTTACCAAAATAGGTGACTTCTTATAGAGGAAAATTACCTGATTTATATTGTGACTTTCTTTATATTATGTGGTTGATAGTAAAGCAAGTAAATGATGTAAACAAATAAATAACCCACCTATGGAAGTGTTACAAAAGAAATGATTTCGTTAAATTGTGATATCAAATTTAAAGGAAAAGCATTGTTGTATACAAATTGGATTAAATCAGATATACATGTATTATTTTTAGGGGATATAGTGATAGGACATACATTTTTGACAGTCAAAGAATTGAAAGATAAACTTATTTATTATGATGGTAGATGGTTGAGTGAATAAGCCAAAACACGAACCGAGATACAACAAAGATGGAGGCAAATCATAAAATATGGCAAAAAAATTCATGATTTTAAAGATTACAAACATAAATCAATGATATATTATAATTTGAATTTGAATAGGTTTGAATTATCAATACACTGTTTTACTGTGAAAGACATCTTTACGGAACTCGTAAAATTAATTCAAAAACCATCTAGGGCGGTAGATTTCTGGAACAAAACTTTACAAATTCTTTTACTAAGTGGGATTTTCTGTGGTTACTTAAAATCAAATATGTTCGTGATAATTACCTGATACAATTCAACTTTAAATTTATGTATGATATTTTACCAACACATGTTAATTTATTCAAATAGAAAATGAAAGAAAACGATTTGTGTATTACTGTAACAAACCTGGTACCATAATACATGTATTTCTTTAATGCGAAAAGATTTACCCGTTTTGGAACTTTATTGAAATATTATTATGTAACTCCTTCTGTAGAAATGTTAAATTCTCACCCACTTGTGTTGTATAATTATGGTTTTCATGACGAAAATAAAAATGTTACAGAAATCAATTTACTACTTCATTATGCTTTATTTGCAATTTATAAAGCGAGTGTTGTAAATCAATTTGATAAAATGTAGCAACGAAAATAATAAGCAAATATTTTTTGTTTATGTTAAAATACAGACTAGAAGTTGAGGAAAATAAAACTATAAAGACAACAGATGTGAATAATACTAAGTGGATGAAGATAATTTATGATTTACAGGAAAAGCAGCTACAATCAATCTGCTTTTAATTAAATACAGATATATAACTTGATCTTATTAAAACATGTGATTAAGTGCTTGTTATAAATATTTAAGTACACTGTTGGTCATAAGGGTGGAATAATTATTTTTACCCGAATTTAATAATTAATGATTCAATGATTTATTCCTAATAGATCTAAATAATAGTATACATTCTGAAATTGTATTGAATAATAATTTGCGAGTATTTCTTTCGCGTGACTGCTAACAAAAGGGTGCTGCTATGCTAATCAACTAGGGGAAATACGTCCTTAAGTCATAACTGACAGTAATGAGAATTAATGCCTCACAAAAGGGCACTGATATAGCTGATCGAAACGGTTTTTATTCTGGGGCCTCACAGTAACGAAGCCATTGCTTAGCCACTGAATCATGACTGTACGTAGCGGGGGCTACGTCGCCGCCCCCATATATTAAAAAAAGCAAAGAAAATGCAATAAATTATCAATAATTCATTGCATTTTCCACCGGCCCCCAACAGGTAAAATTTATCTGTATGGCCATGCATTATAGTTCAAGACATGCTCACATAGAGGATTTCGGGGCAAAATGCATTGAATTATTGATAATTTGTTGCACTTTCTTTGTTTGTTTGTATTTGTGGGGGGGGGGGGGGTGGCGATGTACCCTAGCCCCGCTGCGTACATGATTCAGTGGCTAAGCAAAGGCCTCGTTACTGTGAGCCCCCAGGATCGAAACCGTGTCGATGTGCTATATCAGTGCTCTTTTATGAGGCATTAATCCTCATTACTGTCAGTTATGACTTACGGACGTAGGTCCCCTGGTTGATTAGCATGGTAGCATACACCTGCTTTAGCAGTCACGCAAAACAAACACTCGCAAATTATTATTCAATAATTTTTCAGAATTTATACTATTATTTAGATCTATTAGGAATAAATCATTCCATAAATTGGGGTAAAAATAATTATTTACCATTATGACCAACAGTGTATAATGTTTTCTGTGATTTTGTATCTGAATACAGATTTATTTCAACAACAACAAAACAAAATAAAATCATTATTATATTACAACTAATTGTATCGTATTACAATAATTACAACATTTGATTTTTTTTTTAAATCCCAGTGGCAAGAACGCAATGAAAATGAAGAAGTGTTTCGGAAAAACTCACTCGGTTGTCCAGCTTCTCCTCATTCTGTGGACGACATCCCTCATTGACATTGCAGTTGGGCGTAAGTAACATTGAATAAACGTATACCGGTTACATATTTATCTTTTTATATTACTGGTTATAGGCCTAAATTATGGGTGGAAATTATCCATGGATACATAAACTACGCTCCTGGTGATGTTTATGTAGGTACCAATGAGATATGATTTGCTGTCATAGGAGCAAAGGGTTACACAGGACTTCAAATGGATATTGCGATCATTTCCATTGACCTATCAATTGAGTGTGTGATTATTCTCGATTTGTCTTATTTAAATATAATTTATGTTGGATATCACTGCATCCAGGGCGTCAGGAAAGAGGGTGTGGGGAGCGACACCCCTACATGTCTACCCTACAAAATGAGAAAAGGGAGAGGGGAAAATGAGAGGGAAAGTAAAAAAAACACGAAAAGGAAACGAAAGGACCAAAAAGGAAAGAGAAGAGAAGAAAGAAAGCGAAAAAAAGAAGAGGAGGTAAGAAAGGAAGAGAAAGAACACGAGAAAAAAGGAAACAAAGGGGGATGAAAGAGCTAGAGGAGAGCTAGAGAGGGGTAAGGTTCTGGGAGAGGAGGGGTGGGAGTAAGAGAGAGAGGGGGGTTGTTGGGTGGAGTCGTCTCGTCGAGGGAGCAAGAAATATACGCATAAATAATATATGTGCTGTGTCGGGTCAGCTGTTAAGGTAGTGCTCGATCCTCGAGTAATATGCAAAAGTTTGAAGTCGGTGAGATTTATAAACTATAATGTCGGTCGGCCGGCCGGAAGAGGTTTATTTTAACCTATTTTGTCTATTTTGGGGTTCTAAATTTAAAATACGTTAGTTTCTATTCGCTGATCCAACAGGGAGTAGGAATCAATGCTTTGTAGGCACATTGTGCAATGAGGATCAGCGCACACGCAGGGATTCGATCCACGTGCTCCATAAACAGTCACTGCGGCTCGGCACGTCACGTGAGCGGGCAGCTCTTATCGAATCTCTGCATGGAGATTAGGCTTATATTTATAGTCCTTTTGAAAGTTGCTTGGGAATCACACGAGTGTATAGGCCTACATGCAACAGTTTACGGGCCATTCTGAGAGGAATTAAATTACATGATTATATTTTGTCATGCTTGGCAAACGAACTAACCAGATCAAAGATTTTGCCATGGATTTCGCGTTACTAATTATTTTTGAATTTGTGTATTGTGTGTCGATTATGTATGAGGGGCGTATTCGAAGAAATTAAAATTGTGATTTTGTTTCATCCAACCCCACCCAGCAGCACACGCCAACATCATAAATTATGGGCCTACACCGACGGGTAATTCCGCTACCTGTCTCTCATTTTTCCTACTGTCTGTCTCTCATTTGTCCCATTGTCAAATTGTTTAAATTTATTTCATTAATAAACTACTAGGCTTTTAGTGTGAATGGGCAGTATAGATGTACATACAAGAAAGCCACCCCCCCCCCCCCCCCCCCACACACACACACATACACACTAGCTTCTTAAAGGTAATACAAAGTTTTGGTATGGGGTTATGAATTTGGTTCAAATGAACATATTGGAAGCATATGCGATCCCACTATATTCAGGGATCGTTATCACGGTTGAAATCGATTCTAAAGTTATGAAATTGTAAATAATACACTCTTTATGTTGTATAGCTCCCTCTCAAGGTCAATATATTAATTAAGCTATAAAACAATGTTTCACGACTAAAGTCGACCGATTAGCTATTCCCGTTTGAAAATTATATATCACAACTACATATTCTGAGATTTTCATGGTCGCAGCTCCCATCGTACGGCCGTAGGCGCTATTTGAAATTTATTAAAATTTACCGGGAGCACCGGTAAATTTTATATTTAATATTTCTCGTAAGTCAAAGTGTTTTAGGGGCTGAATTTTCTAGTGATTATAATACATCCACAGAGGCATCTAAATATATCAAAATTGTAAAGAATCACTTCCAGCCAATTTTCAAAATTCCCCAAAACTTTGTATTACCTTTAAGAACTAGATGGAACCTAAACTGCGCGCAGTCGAAAGTGATGCCTCCGCCATAGGGCGATTTCAAAAACCAAAACAAAATCAATTTTCAACTATAAGTTTAATTGTAATCCATGAACAGGTTCTCAGAATATCGTGGTTACAAGCTATTTTTCATATACATGTATGACCCTTTAATCTTTAGCCTCATGACCACAAAATCTTATCAGTTCATTGGCTTTGCAAGATACATACATTTCTTGAGTTGATTGTAATCCATCCATCGGTTCTTTTAATAATAATCACAAGCTATTTTTTGCATATATAATGAGCCCAATGACCTTTGACCTTTGACCGCGTGACCCTAAAATCTAATCAATTCATTTGCTCAGCGCCTGCGTACATCATGTGACACTGCACATGTACCGTTATGGGGCCCAGTGGGGTATTAATTTTTTTTCTCAAAATCAAAATAGAAAATCCACACCTTGTGGGGTTGGGGTAGCTATTAAATCGGCGAATTAAGGAATTCGTTATCAATGTTGTCAACATTTTATGCGCCGAAAGTGATAATTTTCTGGCTAATATTGGATTTTTTTTTTTAAATTGTACTTTTCATAAATAGTCCCCCATCCCCCCCCCCTAGAAAAAAGGGAGAGGAAGAGAGAGAGAGAGAGAGAGAGAGAGAGAGAGAAAGAAAGGGAAAGGGAAAGAAAGAAGAGGAAAAGAAAGGACAAAAAAGGGGAAAAGAAGTGCGGGGGCCGGGGTGAAAGGGCTTTGTCTCCAAGGCTGTTGCCTCCCACCTCCCCCGATCAACCAAAAAAAGGAGAAGGAAGGAAAGGGAAAGACAAAGGAAGAGAGAAGATAAAAGGAAGGAAAAAAGGGAAAAAGTAAAGAAGGGGATATCAGTTGCGATTAATCCCGCCGAAAAACGCGTGGATTGGGGGGCCGATAGGCCCTTGCCTCTCCCTTGCAAACCTAAAAGAGAGAGAGAAGAAAGGGAAGGGAAAGGGAAAGAGGAGGGAAAGGGAAATAAATAAAAGAGAAGGCAGAAAGGTAGGGGAGATCAGTTGCGAGTTTTTCCCGCCAACAAGGTGTTGATCGGTGGGGGGGGGGGGCACTGGCATACTCAAGGGTTACGATTTGTATTCGTGGTTGGGGGATGATAGGTGCCAAAATATTTTCGGCAATGGATCAAAGCAACCAAGAGGTAGAAGCGTGTGGCAAGTTGCACCCCTCCCAAGCGCGTAGCCAGGATTTCATTTTAGGGGGCGGTAGTGAGCACGCGAAGCGCGGTCCCTAGGGGGTTGCGTGCAGGGAGGGGGAGTTCCCCCCCCCCCCCCCGCGAAGCGCGGAAGATTTGACGTTTCACTAAATTATTAGAGAAAGAAGACGATTCGTGGGACCGTTCTCGACTCTTAATCCTTGTTTGAATCAAGTTCCCCTTCCTCCGCGCGTAGCGCGGAAGCTCTGACGTTTCATTAGATTAGTAAAGACAGAAGACGATTCGATGTACCATTCTCAACTCTTAATCCTTGCTTGAATCAAGTTCTCCTTTCTCCGCGCATAGCGCGGAAGCTCTGACGTTACATCAGATTATTAAAAAAAAAAGACGATCCTATGTACCATTCTCGTCTCTTAATCCTTGTCTGAATTCATTTTCGCCCATTCCTGCGCGAAGCGCGGAAGCTTTCACATTAGAGAAAGAAGACGATTTGTTGTATCGTGTCCTTCATGAATTCAGTTTCTCCCCTACCGCGCGAAGCGCGAGAGCTTTGACGTTTCACTACATTATAAGAGAAAGAAGACGATTCGTTGGACCGTTCTCGACTCTTAATCCTTGTTTGAATCAAGTTACCCTTCCTCCGCGCGTAGCGCGGAAGCTCTGACGTTTCATCAGATTATTAAAGAAAGAAGACGATTCGATGTACCATTCTCGACTCTTAATCCTTAATGTTTGAATCAAATTCCCCCTTCCCCGCGCGTAGCGCGGATGCTCTGATGTTTCATTAGATGATTAAAGAAAGAAGACGATCCTATGTACCATTCTCGACTCTTAATCCTTGTCTGAATTTATTTTCGCCCATTCCAACGCGAAGCGCGGAAGCTTTCACATTCGTGAAAGAAGACGATTTGTTGTATCGTGTCCTTCATGAACTCAGTTTCTCCCCTACCGCGCGAAGCACGGAAGCTATAACGTTTCAATAAATTATTACTCTTAATCCTTGTCTGTATTCATTTTCGCCCATTCCGCGCTTAGCGCGGAAGCTTTCACGTTTCATTAAATTATTCGGTTCATTTGATTATTACGCTTAATCCACGTCTGAATTCAGTTGCCCCTAACAGCTTTGCCCTTTTCACTGAATTATTAGAGAAAGAAGACGATTCGTTGTACTGTTCTCTATATTAATCCTTGTCTGAATTCAGTTTCCCCACTGAAAATAATTTGTGTTACAAATAAGTTGTGACATAATAATCTTCCTCCAAAAATGAAAAATCTTTCAGGAAATATCAGGAAACAAAATGAGTGAAAAAAACAAAAATAAAGATACAATGACGTGAATTTTAAAAAGGGTGAACGGAAACAACATAACAACTAGAGAACTATGTCCGAAAATCTTCCTCCTTGTCTCCGATCTCATCACGAAATCGTCACAGAGTTTACACTGTCCAGGATTGTCTGATGTGCATTGCAGATTGCTATTTTTGCGCTTCGCGCTTAACATTTAGCTCGTTGCTTTTTGAAGCTGCGTCTTTGCATTTGGCGCACTGCATTTCTATGATGATGTTGATTGAACAAATGGAATAAATTCATCAATTCCTGATGAAGCCGTATGAGCGAGAATTCATTTTATTCTTGTCTCATATACGGTTGTCTTATTTACTTCGTATATATGTATGTATTATGAAAATGAGATAGCAAAATGTGTATATTGATGGTCATCTTGCGAGTAATAACCATTAACTACTCTCATCGGGCTCTCATCCTTAATTTTTCTCTTCATTTTTTTTTTTTTTGATGGTGAATTATTGGCGGGGATGATTGTACAGGCCATCCCCCCACCTGAAATATTGGGGGGGGGGATATATCCCCCCCATCCCCCCGGGATCGACACCCATGGGCATACTGATAGGAGGCTTTAGGGGTTGGGCAGTTGTTTCCCACCCAATAAAATTCAAACGTGGTTTATTTCTAATTCCATACCGGACATTTACAAATGTTTCTGAAATGACAACAAAACAAAACAAAATCAAGATTTTTCCTTTACTTTTTAGTAAATTATACTTTTTTATGCGTTCGTTTGAAAATCAAACATTCCTAAATTAACAGTCAGGCGAGAAATATGCTTATTTCAAGGCCTAAATGTCAGGGCCCGCGAGCTCCCACCCCCCCCCCCCCCCCCCCCTCCCCCCTCCCATTTTTTGAAAAAGTGTTTTAAAGAGAAATATAAAGAGAGAGAGAAAGAAAGAAAGAATGGTGACCGTTGGCTCTGCCCCTTGGACCCGACGCCAATTAGTCCTGCCAGTGTCACAAATAAGGTATCAAAATATGTTCATCTGCCTAAAACCCGTGAGCTTCCGGGGGCTTTGCCCCCTGGACCAAACCAATGGTCCTAAGGCGGGCATCTGGATGCTAATCTGGTGGTTATTTATTGCCTAAAAACCCTGAGCTTCCGAGGGCTCCGCCCCCTGGACCCCACGCCAATTAGTAACCTGTCAGTGTCATCAATAAGGTATCACAATATGCTCATCTGACCGTAATTTAATGCCCATACCCCTTGAGTTTCCGGGGGCTCCACCCCTTGACCCGTGAGCTGTGAGCGTAAATATTGGTCATTAATTTTAATATTTTCTCTCTGTACTTGACTGTTCTTTTGGCATCCTATGTCTAAACGGAGGTACTTGTGAGAACGGTGTATGTACATGTACTGCGAGATTTCATGGAACGTTGTGTTTTGCAGGTATGTAAATATATTGTTACAAACATTAAAGTATATAAGACCCTGTTTACAATGAGCAAAAGGCCGGGCCAGGCCGCGGCCGACCGTGGCCCGGCCTAGCACTGTAAACGCGCAAAAGGCCGAATGCAAGGCCAAACTGGCCGCGCATTTGGCCCTGCTCTGGAGGTAGTCTCGGCCGGGCCAGGCCGCGACCTGGCCCGGCCTTTTCTCACTGTAAACGCACGCAGGGCCAAATGCGCGGCCAACTGTTACCCCGGAAGTGAAAGTTCGCCGTGTATAGGAAATTGGGGAAATGATTCACTGCAAATCGCGCGCGACCGGATCTGCACTGTGACGTACTCCCAGCGCGCCCCCCCCCCTAAATAATCGTTTGTTTACATGCAGAGCGACACTCTGACAAAAAAATGAAAGGTTAAAATTTAGGCCGCGGCCGAGCTTGCCATTGTAAACGCACAAAATTGCGGGGCCGAGTAGGCCTGGCTCGGCTGCGGCCCGGCCCTGGCCCTTTTCTCACTGTAAACGGGGTCTTAGAGACGTTCTTCTTATCGAATCACTGCACAAGTCCCATCCAGTGTTCCGCACAGGCTCTGGCACGGCAGTTCACGGCCTCCAGGTTATATTGGGTGCATGGCTCTGGCAGGAGTGGGCAGTCTAGCAGGTGTTCCATTGTCTGTTCCTTGCCGCATTCACATGCTGTTTGTTCGTCTCCTAAACCCGCACCTCTGCATTAGGAGTCTGCATCGTCCGTAACCAGTTCTTAGGCGGTTTCACACTGGGGCAAGCGTAGAGTTGCGTAGTGTTGTGTACCGACAACGCCGAGCCCACCCTGTCCTATGCTGGCCTACGTAACTTTACGCTGAGGAACGCAAAGGGGTACGCGAGATAGACGCAAAAAAAGTTTAATTTCTTTTGCGTACTTTCGGCGTAGACACTAGATGCAGAAAGTACGCAAGTCTACGCAACACTACGTAACATTACGCAACACTAGGCTGCAGTACGCCAAGCCTACGCAACAGTACGCTACCCTACGCCAGTCCGACGAAGCAGTACAAGCTTGCACACACAGTAAGCAACCGTACGCAACCATAAGCAAACATGTACGCCAGGCCTACGTAAACATACGCAACCCTACGCTTGCTATACGTAATCGTACGCTTGGGTTCGCCAATTGCATACGCCGTAGGTAGGCGGTACCTATGCAAAGGGTACGTAACCATACACCATCGTACACCAGCCTCTCATAACCTACGCAGGGACTACGCCGAATAAACAATATTTTTTTCTCATGAATCTCTCTCTCTCTCTAAGTGCCATATCGTTTGACTTTGGCGATCACGCTGTTCCACAACCCCCGGCTCCTAGCCTTCTGTATTATGTATTAGTACCACTCCCAGTTCTTTCACTCCTCTCTCTCTTCCAACAATTTCTGCAGACTGTCTATCCAAAGTATCCTCCTTCTTCCCCGTCTCCTTCTGCACTCAATTTTCCCTGTCAAAGCAAGATTCTCTAGGCCTTCTTTTCGTGTAATGTGACCCATGAACTTCAATTGCCTAATCAACATCTCAAGTTTCATTTTCCTTTGCACTCCAGCTCGTGTAAGAACTTCCTCATTACTAACTTTGTCAGTCCAGGGGATTTTCATCATTCTTCTTAAAAAAATATTTCGCAACTTTCCAAACGCTTTTTAGTATCAGAGGCTAAAGTCCATGTTTCACTACCATGCATTGGATCTCCTAACCAAAGGCGCACTAACACCTGCCTAAAGGAACGGTCGAAGCAGGCGACAGATGACAGACACATGCTATACGGATACTTACAACCCCACAAACGACTTATATCCCGACACAGCTTCCTCGATTCTGTCCCACCACCTGAACAGAATCCTCCACCATCAGCCAAGCCCGTACTCATCAAAGGACTTAACCTGAAGTGGCCGGAGTGACAATGCCTAAATCGAATGCGGACGAGAATGGGGCGGTGTAAGGCATGGTAAGATGGGGCTCTGCCCATGAAGGAGATACTCTCTGCGACTGCGGAGAGACTCAGACGATGGACCACATCTTGCAGTGCGGCGGAACGGGTTGCACAGATGAAGACCTGGCCCTTGTTAATGAAGCGGCCATTGCAGAAATCGGGCGATGGAAGAACTTAATTGAATTGAATTTAATTTTAATGAAGGAACTTTACATAACTTTCTTGATCTAAGGAGACACGAACGAATTAACTACCATACATAAGTACTGGGTAGATGTAACAATACATACTCTTATTCTGGTCCTCATACTCATTGTTCGATTTGTCAGAATTTTGCCTAACTTTGAAAATGCAGATTTAGCGAGAGCTATCCTTCTCTTGATCTCTGTCTCACATCTGGCACCCTCGGTAATCATGCTGCCGAGGTAGTCTGTTCTTTCAGTTCCAAGTTACATTTTGGACTGCTCTTCTTAGATACCACCAGGCACTTTGTCTTGGTATAGTTGATCTCTAGTCCCATTCTCTAACTTTATTTTACAACTACATTCAGGAGTCTCTGGAGATCTTTCTCTGATTCAGAAAATAAAACAGTAACATCAGCATATCTAATATTTTTTATTGAATGGCCACCCACTTGTATCCCATTTTCATCTTCCAATTCTCTTAGAATGGTTTCACTATACATTTTGAACAGGTCTGGTGACATAACACAACCCTGTCTGACTCCCCGTCTGATGTTAATATATTCACTACACTCTCCTTCTACCCTGATGCATGTAAACTATTTCTAATATAGAATTTGTAGCAGTCTTAGATCTTTCCTATATATATATATATATCAAGCTTTTTCAGCTCTTCAAAAAGTTCTGAATGTTTTACTTTATCAAAAGCCTTTGAATAGTCAATAAAGCACTTGTACACATTCTTTTGCATTTCCACTGCTCTCTCCGTTATATTTCTAACCACAAATATTGCATTTTTTGTGCCCGCATCCTTTACAAAACCAAACTGTTCCCTTCCGACATGGGAGTTATTCTACTTCATGTTCTCAAAAGCAGAATCTTCAAAATAATCTTAGTGATATGGCAAATAAGGATGATTGTCCTATATTGCTCACAATCCACGGCTTCCTTTTTCTTTGGGAGAGTAATGAAAATGGATCTGCCCAATTCATCTGGAAATGTTCCGTCATCATATATTTTGTTGAAAATGTCTGTTAATCTATCAACACCATATTCCTCTAATGCTTCAAACAATTCAGTGACCACATCATCTAGTCCAGCTGCTTTACTCTTCTTCATCTTTGACATTGCCCAACGGACTTCAGATTTAAGAATTTTCTCCCCCTTGACTTCATCTGCAAATTGCGTAAACCTACTCATTTTGTCCTTCGTTTCAAACAGGATTGACCCATCTTTTCCTTTGAAACAGCCAGGGTTTGAACAACCAGACTTTTTACCTGAAATTTCATTTATTCTTTGGTAAACATTACTATTCTTATCGAATTGATTTTCAATTTCTGCACATTGCACTTTCGCCTCATTACACTTTTGCCTAATTTGTTTGTCTAGGTCCCCATATTTATTGCATTGTCTATTTCCAGTTTTCTGTCTATCTTTCATCATTAAAAGAATCTCCTCTGTCATCCATTTGTTCCTTCTTGTTCTCTCTTTTATCGGCACATACCCTTCCGCTGTTTCTACCAGAATATTTCTCATCGTCTCCCACGTGTTTTCTTCACCTTCATCTATAAGCAACTCAAACCTATTCTTTACTTGTACAGTAAATTCTTGACGTATGTCCGGTTTACTCAACTGTTTAAAATCCAATATTTTCACAACTTTTGGTCTCTTGAGTTTCTTTAATTTGCACTGAAGTGTACATATCACCGGTACATTATCACTCCCGCAGTCAACCCCTGGATATGTTTTTGATTGTTTCACTGCTCTTTTAAATCTACTATTTATGGCAATATAGTCTATCTGGTTTCTGACGATGTCGCCAGGACTCTTCCAAGTGTATACTCGTCTAGGGTGTTCTTTGAACCAAGTATTAGTGATGATCATGTTCTCCCCCTCACACCACTGAACCCATCTGTCCCCTCGTTCATTTCTGTCACCAATTCCATGCGGACCTACTGCTTTGCCCTCTGTACCATGACCGACTTTAGCGTTCAGGTCTCCCAGGACAATGACACTGTCATTCGTAGTTAATTCATTGTCATTCATTGTTAAAAGGGTATCCCTGTAATTTCACTAGGAGCACCATATCACTTACACACCAGTGTCTCAACACACTCTTTGAGATATCTGGAGCCAGCAGTAACCCCACCTCTTTCATGCTTTTCACCTCCTGCATAGATCAATCTGTACTCATCTATCACAAACTCACCGTTATTCAGCCATCTTGTTTTATGAATACGCAGCATAATTTTGGCGTAGTCTGTTCGCCACGCTACGCAACTCTAAGCAGATCCGATGTGATTCAATTCAATTAAATTCAAAATGGTTTATTAAATACTGTTATAAACATCACGGCTGATTTGTAACTTCAGTTAAAAGTATGAAAATAAATCATTGTTAATTGTCATTTTATAAATTTTAAATGAGAATGTTTTTTGATAAGAGAAAAGGAGAAATATGGTATTTGGATTTGCAAACATATTGATACAAAATTACCGGTAACATTTTATAATCATTCTAGGAAACAATTAAAAAAAAAAAAAAAATCAAGGTACATCATAAATTGTTAAATTTCTTCTATCGTGATATTGCTTCTCATTATATAATATTGATGAAAATTTAAATAAAAAAAAAACAAACAACACCTAAAACTGTTCTTTATAATCAATTTTATTAGTGTTAAGATGCCGAATCAAAGAAGGCACAGGGCTGCTTCTAAATCGTGTAGTTCAACAAGAAGACCACGTCTTGCTGGAGCCAGGTGCGAGGGATTCCTTTGAGGGATTTCTGCGTCCATTCTGCATATATATTACACCCCAAAAGGAAAGATCAATTGCCTTTCTTAGTCCATTATTTGGGGATAAAATTCGGACAAAACAAAATAATTTTAGCTTGGTTACTTCATTTTATTTTGCAATTTTTTTACAAATGAAGTAGTCGCTTCCTCAATTGTCAGTAATTTGCATTAACAAAAAAAAATACTTCATTTTCCTGTTAATCGCCAAAATGTTATAAAAAAATCTGACAAAATAGAAATGAATTTTTTGTCACGTTCATTCAAATTATTGTCATTGAAACTTAATTTCGCAGAAAACGACACATGTGCCAGCAATCCCTGTTTGAATGGAGGAGTGTGTAGCAACGTACTGAACAGCTTTGCATGTGACTGTGTTGCTGGCTATAATGGGACTACGTGTGCATCAGGTAAACTTTATGTCGAGGCAGAGTAAATTCCTATATCAAAACAATTTGTATGTAAAGCAAAATCCAAAAAACATTGCATGTTGCTCATTGAGAAATTAAACATGAAGATTGAAAAAGGAAAAAAAATCTAGTCAATGGAGAGGGAAATCTTTTAAAGGTATTTAACAAATAGAGTAAACAGAAGTGAAAGAAGACACACAATATGGAAAGGGTGTTTCACTTTTTGGTGCAGTATTGAGAAAAACATAGTATCTCTTGTACGGTATATGAGTAGGCACCTAGGGAAAAGGGATTGCGCGGCCAGTAGTATAGAGCAGAGTTGATATTGTGGTTCCCACATCAATCTCTGTTTATTAAGATTTGTTTTAGGGTACGATAAGAGTGGAATATTTCATTTCGATAATAACGATTCAACTTTTAGCGCTGAGGTGTCTTAAAACTCAGACCTTGCTACTAAATTTCCACGTCCGTTACTTTCGATAAAGAGTAAATCAATGACTCAACATTGAGTAAGAACTTCGTTTGTGTCAATTTTGAGTAAACTACGGTTGTGTATTAGCTGTCTCGTGCAAACATGTGCGCGTGCAGAGAGATATGACTGACAAAGAAAGCGGACAAAATATACAGTTCCCCAGGTAGACAAAGGAACATCCCTTCACTGCTATTATGTAAAAATGTGTAGAACAGGTGTCACATGCATATTCACCTTTCTACATAATTGCAGTGAAGGGATGTCCCTTTGTCTACCTGAGGAACTGTATATTTTGTCCGCTTTCATTGTCTGTCATGTTCATAGTGGATGCAAAAGAACTGAGATAGATGTGACACATTGGGAAGAAATTCTGAGCTCATGGATCGAGCTTGGAACAGCTCCAACCGACATTTCTAGGTAAGAAATCCTCATAATAATATTAAAAGAGCTATCATGTGATATTTAGTCAAGTTTCAAGGACACTGTCTTGATCAACATTGTGAAATTATTGTTGTCACTGTTGATGTCATTAATTTGATTGTGAACTTGGGAAATTCTCTAAGGGCGAGCGTGCATGCATTAATTTAGTGACCGGTAATAGCTAGCCTACTTTATTGTATTTGTATTAAACACGTATTGGCCTGGGGTAGGCCTATTGATGCAGATGGTTGTAGGACAATTACCCCTGGGCAATCGGCCAATTACCAGCGGGATAATTACGCCCCCCCCCCAGAAAATAACACCCTGAAGATAACTACCCCAGAGGACAATTACCCCCTAGGACTCGGAGTAGGACAACTTCCCCCCCGATTTTATCAAAACCAATTAGTTGTTCTCATCCTATCAAAACTTAATGCCAATAAATTAACCTCTACCTTGTTAATTCCTATCATGTTAACTACATTTCGAAATGTTATCATTTTAGAAAGAAACTGGCTTGGACTTTTTTTCTAGCCTCCTTCAGAGGAAGGAGCCAACTGCTTTTGATGCTACTTTGAGGGACACCAATGAAGCCAGGACAGTGTTACGTAGTCATCGAGAGAAGCGCCTATTCATGCTCTTCATTGAAAGCAGCAGTTGACTACTGCTACAAGATGTTTCAAATACTACAGCTGGATTACCCTGCCCAGGCAGCTGTCATATGGGACTTCTTTGTCGTCTCATTTATGGAATTCGTACCAAGGATCTTATTAAACCATGGACCCTAGTACAGATGGACTAATAATGAGAGTCTTTCTTTGATCACATCATTCCTACCGCCACCTGATAATAGGGACTTTTAGATTGAGTGGACGAGAACACGACGAACGCCGACTGATCATGCGTGTCAACGTACTCAACTGCCCATGTTGACTACAATTAGAAATCTTTTAGATTTCACTCGACGATATACATGCATGCAGGAAGTAATTACACTATGAACATGACGGACAAAGAAAGAGGACAAAATATACAGTTCCTCATTCTACCCTCAACAATTGCTGAGGTAGACAAAAGAACATCCCTTCACTGCTATTATGTAAAAATGTGTAGAACAGGTGAATATGCATGTGACACCTGTTCTACACATATTTACATAATAGCAGGGAAGGGATGTTCCTTTGTCTACCTGAGGAACTGTATATCTTTCTTTGTCCGTCATGCACGCGCGCGCAGGCGACATACTAGTATCGTACTAGATTTAGGATTAGGGACTTTTAGATTCGCACAAAGACAATAGGTCTATGCTACGATCGACGTCCTGTTAATGCACTGCCGTGAATGGACGTCACACGTGTCAGTCCACGCAAATCTAAAAGTCCCTAAAATCAAGGTAGACGCATTCTCGATCGCCGACTGAGACGGCGTGACGCATGCGCAGTGCCTTAAAATGACGTCACGCGTTGCAGTCAAAGCTGTCGACGTGCAAATCTAAAAGTCCCTATTATGTATGTTGATGAGGACATTTATTTGACGCGACAATGTTTATAATGTAATCACGCATCATCACAGACAAAAGAACTTTTGCATTTCTTCAGATTCTTTTCGCTAGGCCAGGGCCCAGAGTGTAGTTTCAGGATAAGTATCGTGGTTTAAGACCAGTTGGAGGAGCAGTGAACCCCAAATTATGACAATTTGTGCGATATCAGATTGATCATTAAAGAAGTGGACACTGCATGGTGGACGCATACATCTGGACTTGCAAAACTTTGAAAAATACTTATTCTGTACTGTCATATTACAATCTATTCCTTGGAAATGGATAGGATAAGTTTTAAAATGAAGTTTAAAATCATTGTGTAACAGCCAAATTTACAGGTTTCTCTGTAAACTACTTCTAATTTTCTAATGAAGACTTCATATACGTTAATATTCATATGTACGCCACAACTGCACATACATTTCCGTGATTTTTAAGCGATTCAGCTTTTTTGCGCAGGAATTTTTTTTAGAGTTCCAGGCATAGTTGTTTTTTTGTATGGCTGACTGGCGGCAATCGTGATGAGATCAGAGCCTGGAAGCATGTTTGGAATGTCATTATGATACTTTTGACAGAGTCAGGTGCATGCATGTATTATGGTACCGATCAGTGTCCATTTGCAGTAGGTCCACGATTAAATGACCTCGCTTTCACTGGCTGCCTGCCGTAGCAACAAACACAATTGACAACTCTGTTTCGTTGAAGATCAGCCATAGAAAAAAAGACCTCATACATGGCTGATTGTCAACGAAACGGTGTTAAGCCTTTTGTCAATTATGTTTGTTGGTACAGTAGGCAGCCAGGGGAAAAGAGTTCGTTTAATGAAATTATGGAAATGCAAGCATTACTTTAAAAAAACATAACTTTTAATTCCTAGCTCATTTTTTCTGATTGAGGTGTCATACTAAAGGGCATAAAATGAACTTTATATAAATGTGATTTTATTTTTGAAATTCAGATATCGTCCGCCTTATGACTTTTTGGGATCCTTTCTTCAAATTTATTTTGATCACTCATGCGTGAAACATGCATCATGCTAGTTGCATTAAATAAAAGAGGAGGATCTAAGCTTTACAAATATGTGTTATTTATTAATTGTGATTAAGTTATGATAAAATATCGACAATTCCCGGTTTCGTTTTTCCCGGGACGCACTGTAAAAATATAAATCAGGAGATTCCTATACTGAATTAAACTTTTTTTTTTTACTTGATTTTCATTGAAGGCGTTAATTCTTGTCAATATGTATCAAATATTTAACTTACAGAATTGATGCCAAAAACTTGAAAGCTCATTACGATGATTCGATGTAAAGTAACATTGTTTTAAAATTGACATTTTTAAACTACATTCTTTTTAACATCATGATTGATGAGAAAACTTTGAGTTTTCACTGTGATTCAAATTGATTTGGGAAATTAAAGTCCACAAATTATGTTACTGAATTTAAAATGTCGTTGACTTTATGTTATTTGCATAGTGTGTGAGTGAAGAACTTAAAATCAATGCTAAATTTAGAAATCGGGCAAAATTATGGTTTATATTCTCTATTGACAAATAATGGTTACTTAACAGCTGTTAAAAAAAGAACAATATTAATCAGCGGTTTAGTTAAACCCTTAGTCAAAAAATTAAAACCCTAGTTGAATCCACCTTTGTTTTAATCAGTATTGAGTAAAAACATGTACTTAACTTAATACATGTTTTTACTCAATATTGATTGAGCAACTAAGCGTTACCCAGATAACATCATACTCAATATTTGAGCAAAAAATTGCTCAAACAATTTGAGTCAAAACGTGTACTCGTTAATTGAGTAAAATTTGGCTCAACTCATGAGCAGTTTCTTACTCGACATGAGTTGATTACGTTTCTACCCAGTACTGAGTAAAAAAGGGAACCGCTCAACAAAGGAGTAAATATTGAGTAAAGGTTGACTCATTCAAACTGGGTAGAGATTTAGTCTTTTATTGAGTAATATTTTTACTCAACAGATGAGTAGATTTGTTACTCAACACATGCTGAGTAAAGTTTACTCAAAAGTCGGGTGGTTCCCTTTTGACTACTCAAAAGAGTAACATTTTTACTCAAATTGAGCAGTTTTTTTTAGAGTGCATAATTAAGTGCTATCGGGATTCATCTTAATTGGCAATAAGATTTTGTTTCAAGGATGTTATTGCATACTAAATGATCAATTGGTTTATGTAATGATACGTTCATATTGTGACTTTAACCTCTTACTATATTTTGAGATTGTCATTTAAAAATTCACACCCTCCCTGAAAAGACCAACATTCTACTTTCACAGTTTAAAATACATCTCCCTGTGAATTACAAACTTTGAATTATCATATTGATTGCGCGTATACACTACCATGACTGGCTGAAATGACAATAACTGAGCGGTGTGGTGGTGATCCGTGTCTGAGCCGCCACGTCTCGTATGACAGAAAACTATTTCAACTTTGACCCCCAAACCGCGATATTATCTTTAATTTGCTCATGTCGAACATATCAGTTTGCAAGAGAACGATTTTCGAGCCAATGAGGGATATTTAACTGCAATTATTAATGTTTACACCCGGTTTACACTTTGTTTGTAGGCTAAGGATGACCAATAAGGCCTTTAGTTATCACTCAGTTTTAGGCAAGAAAATGTTTATTTGAACTCTTACGTGCCTCGGGCCAGAGACCTGCGTTGATTAGTTTTTATTTAAATTGGGGTCCTTTCTGTTCGTTAGCCGGAAAACCCGAGCCAGGCGGGAGGGAGAGTTAAACCGCTTCGTTCGTATGGCAAGCCGTTTAAACATTTATTCCTAATTCTTTCACTAATCATTCACTAGAAGAATTCTTGATATTTATCAAGAAATAATTTTACCTTATAAAACAATGGTAATTCTTGATATCGAGAATTGTTAAGGTGAATGATTTCGAAAGCAAAAGTATTGCTAGTATTCATCCTGAGCGCGCCGTTTTAACATTTATTCCTATTCTGATTTCGAACGCAAGAGTTGCGCAGAAATTCATGTCCAAGCGCAAAAATTATTAAAAAATTGATTATTTTACTGTTATCATTATGCATTTCGCATTTTCACGTGTAGAGTGAATGCATAAGATTCGTCATTAAATTCTAGGATATTTTCTCTCCTCTTTGTAGTTGACTGTACTGGTGCCAACCCATGTATGAATGGAGGTGTCTGTGAGAACGCTGCATGTACATGTGCATCGGGTTTTAGTGGATCTCTCTGCAGTAATGCTAGTAAGATCTTTAAGGATTTCATCATTTTTGTTTAAAAAAACATTTACCACTTTTGAAATGTCTATTCGGTTAACACTGATTCCAATTTGTCACTGGAGAATCATAGGACCTAGACTATCAGATTGTTTTCTAAAACACCTTTGTTGATTTACCGAGAGAACTGAATATAGTACATGTATTCTAACTCACTACGATGTTCATTTTTGACCAGCGTCTTACTTTCATTGATACACAAACTCTGAAAATCTTTGCATGAAGTTTTCGTCTTCCTTTTAATGAAATTCATCGTTGTTTTGGAATATCCTTTCTCTTAAACGGAACTTTTAGACATTGTAATGACATAAATAATGCGTTACAGTCATGAACCAAAATACAAACAAACAACATCATTTCTCATTAGGGAAAATGTGGTTACAATAACACTTACGCCTATGCATATAAAAACGAAATTCATATTACATGGTACATACAAACATTCAAAGTCATCTTTTGCCATCTATTCTGTTTAATGGCTTGATAACCAAACCCATTTTCATCACTCCTGCCCCGCTTATAAACGAGGTAAACCGGGTCATGCATACTCCTGAAAAGTCAATTTCGCACTAAAAATTCAAATCTTTTATTTGTAATATTATATTGTTTACTAATCTTGTCTGTCCTCACAAATAGTCAGTTCAAAAATAGATATTCTAAATGTGTATGTTCGTTTGGTATTTTATTTTATTCACTTTGTAGTTGACTGTTCTGTTAGCGACCCATGTGTGAACGGAGGTATCTGTCAGGCCGATGTACATGTATGTTCATGTGCTGCAGGATTTACTGGATCTGTGTGTGACAAAGGTATAAACATATGTCATAGTTTCTACGTTCAATCGTACAGGGATAGAAATGCCATATGTTGTCCCCCAACAGTAGGTTATCCATGTCACATAATAAAGATACTGAATATTCTCATAATCCCCTGTCGTGATTATAATGTTCGACAAAAGCATTAGGTCGTCGTAAACTTGTAGTCCTACTTAAAGAAATAAAAGTATTCCCCGACAAAACCTGAACTTTTCCTCTTCCTTCCAATGAAAGTTGTCGTTGTTTTGGAATGTCCTTTCTCTTCAGAAGACACATGTTACAAGCGAAACATTAAAATCATATTATTTGTGTTAGAAAATATAAGGCAACCCTACTTTAATAAAGAATACTCATATAAATGTGAATTACATAATTAATACGTTATAATCATGAATCGAAATACAAAGACGAGAATCTATGACGAGAAATGTGTTTACAATAATATTTAGGTCTTTGCATATCATAGCATACATGTAAGTCTTATTACATGATAACAAATAGTCCTAAAGGTGCATGTTTTATTTGGTGTTATTTTTTCTTTGTGAATTAGTTGCTTCGCGTGGTACAGATATGGGAATCTATTGTAACATACTTTAAGTGTTATCGGGATTCGTCTTATCTGTCAATAAGATTTTAGGTAGGGTAGGTGCAGGGAATTGGAGACCCTTAAGCACATTTACATAATTTACATAAACATGAAAAACGTTACACATACAGAAAGTTATGTATTCTCTCCAGTAACTTCTTCTCTTTATTTGGTAACAAAATTGTGGGCATGATGTAACTGATTAATAAGATAACAATGATTAATGACGTCAGCACCAAAGGTCTCTCATTACCTGCATGTGAAGGTAATGAGGGACAGTTACAAATCAAGACATTTTAAATACAATTTGAATGAAAATGGGATTGTTATGGTTAGTTCAGACACTTTTTGAAAGAGATATATGCAGCCAATGAACTTACTGTAAATTTGAAACGATTTTAAAACAATGTGGCTCAAAATATTTCTGTACATGGACAATTAACCCACCAGCATTGGGTCATTGACTGTCCTCGGCATACTCGACATTCACAACAAACGACCCCCATCTTTCTCTCTCCCTCTTTCTCTCTGTTCAAACTGCTCTCCTTCTTTTTTTTCTTTTAACCTTCCCTTTTCTCTCTTCTAGCATGTACTTGTATGATGATTACTGTTGTCTCGCCGAAATCTGACCCTCTTAATTTTCATTAATGTATTACATGTAATTAGGAATAATATGTTTATTTAATTATGATCATTCCATTCCCTGCTCTCTCTCTCTCTCTCTCTCTCTATCTATCTCTCTCTTCCTTTCTCTCTTTGTACCTCCCCTTTTCTCCCATCATTTCTCTCTTTCTCTCTACTCCATTCGCTTTAACACTCTCACTTTCATGAGCCATTTACCTTCCCCTGCTCTTGTATATCTTCTGCTAGTACATTCTTTCACGTAACGTACATAAACGAACGCAATGTAATTCCGCTGTATTGTCATTATGTTACAGATTGATTTACTATGTTTCGTAATACTATTGTACATGTATATAATTTACATCACTGTACCTTCGTAAATTGACCCTTTCAGCCTTGTGTTTCTGGTCGATCATTATATACCAATAAATGAATAATAATAGTAAATCTTGGACCTGGTGTCCCCCATTACCTGTACACATTTCTGATCAGACACCATTCATAATGTGCTGTGCAACACCCATTCACAGCATACATTGGCCATAGGTTTTCTGTGATGGTTGGCACATTTCATAAACTTCATTTTAAAACTAATTTTTAAGAGCCACCCCTAAATATCTGAATACACCACAACATTCAGTGAAAAATGTATTTTATATCAGAGCAAAATTTTATGATCAAAATTGGTTACCTTGGTCAATTTTGCCAATTTTCTCGGAGAAAGAGCACATTGTAGTCTTCAAAATGAATTGGATATAAGTAGTAATGTTGTTAAAGGCCACAAATGGCGCTATGGCAATATTGGAGCCAACACGGACAGACAGTGATGGGTTCAAACTTGGTGGTTTCCAGTTCCCTGCGGTCTCCAATTCCCTGAACCTACCCTATATTATAGTAGGGAGTAGGGTATCTCCACGCCGGAGTCATGGGTCAAGATACGACGAAAATATGGTTTCACAGTACAATACAATACAATACAATGAACAGTTAGGGCGCCATTCCCATAAGGCTCAGAGCGCTAACATCAAATAATATTATTGGTCTTTACTACATGTAGTAATTAAAGGCTACAATTAGATATTCCATATAAAATATTAAATTCAATTGATTAAATTAAATAATTAAACATAGAGGAGAATTCATGTAAAGAGATGAGTTTTCAGAGCCTTCTTAAAAATATCGATAGAGGCAGATTGTCTGATGGACATGGGGAGATTATTCCACCCTTTGGATGCTGCTACCGTGAAAGTCCTATCCCCGGCTTGGACACGTGTAATTGGATAATTTAGACGGAGGTTATCATTTGAAGATCTGAGATTTCTGCTTGACAGTTCTGAACAAGCGCTGAAAATTGACCACAGTGACATCAAACCCTATTACTATCAGTTCGAGCCAGAGCCAGAGCTCGAGGAGACCTCATGTAAATTGTCGACTGACAAAGACTGATAAAATATAGACCAGATCTAACGTTAGTCTAGACTAAACCACTCGTAATCCACTAGCACTCCAGCAAAAGCATAGAGAGACACTAGGGACTTTTAGATTGAGTGGACGAGAACACGACGAACGCCGACTGATCATGCGTGTCAACGTACTCAACGATCCATGTTGACTACAATTAGAAATCTTTTAGATTTCACTCCACGATATACATGCATGCAGGAAGTAACACTATGAACATGACGGACAAAGAAAGAGGACAAAATATACAGTTCCTCATTCTACCCTCAACAAAAGAACATCCCTCCGCTGCTATTATGTAAAAATGTGTAGAACAGGTGAATATGCATGTGACACCTGTTCTACACATTTTCACATAATAGCAGGGAAGGGATGTTCCTGTGTCTACCTGAGGAACTGTATACTTTTTTGCGCACGCGGCATACTAGTACCGTACTAGATTCTTAGGAAAATCAAAGTTGACGCATTCTCGATCGCCGACTGAGACGACGTGACGCATGCGCAGTGCCTTAAAATGACGTCACACGCTGTAGTCAAAGCTGTCGACGTGCAAATCTAAAAGTCCCTACTGAGTTAATGCGCACGTACGTTCGGTGAAATTGAAAGTGCATATCGTAGTGACAAAGAGCGGTCTAAACCGAATCTCTCGAGGCCTAACAGTTAGTATTCTAAGTGGAAAATTACCCTCAATTTTCCCCCTTCTCAGCTGCAGTCCTCAGTCTTCTCCTCTTTGTTCTGCATCCCAATTCTGTCTTAGTGGCTTGATAGTATCGGTAGATTCCAGCCATATAGAATTGAGAAAACGAACTAAGCCGCAAGGGTATGGAAGCACGAATGCCAAAAAAACAACTTCAATTTATAATAATAATAATAATAATAGTGGGTTCTTGCATAGCGCTCATGTCAGTCAGATTTGACCCTCCTGGCGCTCCCGATTATTACCCTGGCTTTAGCACAGCTGCCATACGGCGCTCTAGCATTTCAAGGACTAAATTCCTACCAGGTACCCATTTACTTCACCTGGGTGGAGTGTGGCAAATGTAGATCAATGTCTTGCCAAAGGACATTAGTGCGGCGGCGGGACTCGAACAGAAGTGAAAGTACAGACACAAGATGGAAAGTGCGTTCCATATTTTGGTGCAGTACTGATAAAAACATTGCTTCTCTTGATTATGAGTAGGCACGTGGAGAAAAGGGAGTGCGCAGCCATTAGCAGAGCAGAGTTTGTATTGTGGTTCTTACAGCGATCACTGGTTATTAAGATTTGTTTAAGGGTATGATAAGAGTGGCATATTTCATTTCGATAATAATGATTCAACTTTTGGCGCAAAGGTGTCTTAAAACTCAGACCTTGTTTCTACATTTCCGCGTCCATTTTTTGTACATATTTCATCCCAAAGGAAAAATCAATTGCCTATCTGACCTTTGTTTTCTTGAAGGGCCAGATCAAAGTATGTCAGACAACGATATTTTTTCAGAGATTGTTTTTACTTCTAAGTCCATGATTTTGGGGAAAAATTCGGACAAAACGAGCTAGATTTAGTTTGTTTAATTAGTTTGATTTATTTATCAACAGTTTTACAAATGAAGTAGCTGATTTCTCAATTGTCATTAATTTGCATTTCAAAATTTTTTTTTTACCTGACTTTCCTGTTAATCGCCAACATTTTATAGAAAAATCTGACAAAATGAAAATGATTTTCTCATCACGTTCATTCCAATGATTGTCATTGAAACTCAATTTACACAGATATCGACGAATGTGCCAGCGATCCCTGTTCGAATGGAGGAGTGTGTACCGATTTAGTTAACAGCTTCACCTGTTACTGTGCCGATGGCTATGATGGGATTACGTGTGATTCAGGTAAGCTTTATATAAAGTCGAAGCAGATTACATTCCTAGTATATCAATACACTTTTTAAGTAAAGCGAAATCCAAAAAATATTGCATGTTGCTCATTGAGAAATAAAACATAAAGATTGAAAAGGGGGAAAAAAAACTAGTCTTTGGAGAAGAAAATCTTTGGAATTTTTCTTAATTTAGAGTCAACTGAAGTGTAAGTAGAGACATAAGCTGGAAAGGGTGTTTTATATTTCGGCGCGTTTTTAATAAAAACATTGCTTCTCTTGATTATGAGTAGGCACGTGGAGAAAAGGGAGTGCGCAGCCATTAGCAGAGCAGAGTTTGTATTGTGGTTCTTACAGCGATCACTGGTTATTAAGATTTGTTTTAGGGTATGATAAGAGTGGCATATTTCATTTCGATAATAGTGATTCAACTTTTGGCGCAAAGGTGTCTTAAAACTCAGACCTTGTTTCTACATTTCCGCGTCCATTTTTTTTTGTACATATTTCATCCCAAAGGAAAGATCAATTGCCTATCTGACCTTTGTTTTCTTGAAGGGCCAGATCAAAGTATGTCAGACAACGATATTTTTTTCAGAGATTGTTTTTACTTCTAAGTCCATGATTTTGGGGAAAAATTCGGACAAAACGAGCTAAATTTAGTTTGTTTAATTAATTTGATTTATTTATCAACAGTTTTACAAATGAAGTAGCTGATTTCTCAATTGTCATTAATTTGCATTTCAAATTTTTTTTTTTACCTGACTTTCCTGTTAATCGCCAACATTTTATAGAAAAATCTGACAAAATGAAAATGATTTTCTCATCACGTTCATTCCAATGATTGTCATTGAAACTCAATTTACACAGATATCGACGAATGTGCCAGCGATCCCTGTTCGAATGGAGGAGTGTGTACCGATTTAGTTAACAGCTTCACCTGTTACTGTGCCGATGGCTATGATGGGATTACGTGTGATTCAGGTAAGCTTTATATAAAGTCGAAGCAGATTACATTCCTAGTATATCAATACACTTTTTAAGTAAAGCGAAATCCAAAAAATATTGCATGTTGCTCATTGAGAAATAAAACATAAAGATTGAAAAGGGGGAAAAAAAACTAGTCTTTGGAGAAGAAAATCTTTGGAATTTTTCTTAATTTAGAGTCAACTGAAGTGTAAGTAGAGACATAAGCTGGAAAGGGTGTTTTATATTTCGGCGCGTTTTTAATAAAAACATTGCTTCTCTTGATTATGAGTAGGCACGTGGAGAAAAGGGAGTGCGCAGCCATTAGCAGAGCAGAGTTTGTATTGTGGTTCTTACAGCGATCACTGGTTATTAAGATTTGTTTTAGGGTATGATAAGAGTGGCATATTTCATTTCGATAATAGTGATTCAACTTTTGGCGCAAAGGTGTCTTAAAACTCAGACCTTGTTTCTACATTTCCGCGTCCATTTTTTTGTACATATTTCATCCTAAAGGAAAGATCAATTGCCTATCTGACCTTTGTTTTCTTGAAGGGCCAGATCAAAGTATGTCAGACAACGATATTTTTTTCAGAGATTGTTTTTACTTCTAAGTCCATGATTTTGGGGAAAAATTCGGACAAAACGAGCTAGATTTAGTTTGTTTAATTAATTTGATTTATTTATCAACAGTTTTACAAATGAAGTAGCTGATTTCTCAATTGTCATTAATTTGCATTTCAAAATTTTTTTTTTACCTGACTTTCCTGTTAATCGCCAACATTTTATAGAAAAATCTGACAAAATGAAAATGATTTTCTCATCACGTTCATTCCAATGATTGTCATTGAAACTCAATTTACACAGATATCGACGAATGTGCCAGCGATCCCTGTTCGAATGGAGGAGTGTGTACCGATTTAGTTAACAGCTTCACCTGTTACTGTGCCGATGGCTATGATGGGATTACGTGTGATTCAGGTAAGCTTTATATAAAGTCGAAGCAGATTACATTCCTAGTATATCAATACACTTTTTAAGTAAAGCGAAATCCAAAAAATATTGCATGTTGCTCATTGAGAAATAAAACATAAAGATTGAAAAGGGGGAAAAAAAACTAGTCTTTGGAGAAGAAAATCTTTGGAATTTTTCTTAATTTAGAGTCAACTGAAGTGTAAGTAGAGACATAAGCTGGAAAGGGTGTTTTATATTTCGGCGCGTTTTTAATAAAAACATTGCTTCTCTTGATTATGAGTAGGCACGTGGAGAAAAGGGAGTGCGCAGCCATTAGGAGAGCAGAGTTTGTATTGTGGTTCTTACAGCGATCACTGGTTATTAAGATTTGTTTTAGGGTATGATAAGAGTGGCATATTTCATTTCGATAATAGTGATTCAACTTTTGGCGCAAAGGTGTCTTAAAACTCAGACCTTGTTTCTACATTTCCGCGTCCATTTTTTTGTACATATTTCATCCCAAAGGAAAGATCAATTGCCTATCTGACCTTTGTTTTCTTGAAGGGCCAGATCAAAGTATGTCAGACAACGATATTTTTTTCAGAGATTGTTTTTACTTCTAAGTCCATGATTTTGGTGAAAAATTCGGACAAAACGAGCTAGATTTAGTTTGTTTAATTAATTTGATTTATTTATCAACAGTTTTACAAATGAAGTAGCTGATTTCTCAATTGTCATTAATTTGCATTTAAAAAAAAAAAATTTACCTGACTTTCCTGTTAATCGCCAACATTTTATAGAAAAATCTGACAAAATGAAAATGATTTTCTCATCACGTTCATTCCAATGACTGTCATTGAAACTCAATTTACACAGATATCGACGAATGTGCCAGCGATCCCTGTTCGAATGGAGGAGTGTGTACCGATTTAGTTAACAGCTTCACCTGTTACTGTGCCGATGGCTATGATGGGATTACGTGTGATTCAGGTAAGCTTTATATAAAGTCGAAGCAGATTACATTCCTAGTATATCAATACACTTTTTAAGTAAAGCGAAATCCAAAAAATATTGCATGTTGCTCATTGAGAAATAAAACATAAAGATTGAAAAGGGGGGAAAAAAACTAGTCTTTGGAGAAGAAAATCTTTGGAATTTTTCTTAATTTAGAGTCAACTGAAGTGTAAGTAGAGACATAAGCTGGAAAGGGTGTTTTATATTTCGGCGCGTTTTTAATAAAAACATTGCTTCTCTTGATTATGAGTAGGCACGTGGAGAAAAGGGAGTGCGCAGCCATTAGCAGAGCAGAGTTTGTATTGTGGTTCTTACAGCGATCACTGGTTATTAAGATTTGTTTTAGGGTATGATAAGAGTGGCATATTTCATTTCGAAAATAGTGATTCAACTTTTGGCGCAAAGGTGTCTTAAAACTCAGACCTTGTTTCTACATTTCCGCGTCCATTTTTTTGTACATATTTCATCCCAAAGGAAAGATCAATTGCCTATCTGACCTTTGTTTTCTTGAAGGGCCAGATCAAAGTATGTCAGACAACGATATTTTTTTCAGAGATTGTTTTTACTTCTAAGTCCATGATTTTGGTGAAAAATTCGGACAAAACGAGCTAGATTTAGTTTGTTTAATTAATTTGATTTATTTATCAACAGTTTTACAAATGAAGTAGCTGATTTCTCAATTGTCATTAATTTGCATTTAAAAAAAAAAAATTTACCTGACTTTCCTGTTAATCGCCAACATTTTATAGAAAAATCTGACAAAATGAAAATGATTTTCTCATCACGTTCATTCCAATGACTGTCATTGAAACTCAATTTACACAGATATCGACGAATGTGCCAGCGATCCCTGTTCGAATGGAGGAGTGTGTACCGATTTAGTTAACAGCTTCACCTGTTACTGTGCCGATGGCTATGACGGGATTACGTGTGATTCAGGTAAGCTTTATATAAAGTCGAAGCAGATTACATTCCTAGTATATCAATACACTTTTTAAGTAAAGCGAAATCCAAAAAATATTGCATGTTGCTCATTGAGAAATAAAACATAAAGATTGAAAAGGGGGAAAAAAAACTAGTCTTTGGAGAAGAAAATCTTTGGAATTTTTCTTAATTTAGAGTCAACTGAAGTGTAAGTAGAGACATAAGCTGGAAAGGGTGTTTTATATTTCGGCGCGTTTTTAATAAAAACATTGCTTCTCTTGATTATGAGTAGGCACGTGGAGAAAAGGGAGTGCGCAGCCATTAGGAGAGCAGAGTTTGTATTGTGGTTCTTACAGCGATCACTGGTTATTAAGATTTGTTTTAGGGTATGATAAGAGTGGCATATTTCATTTCGATAATAGTGATTCAACTTTTGGCGCAAAGGTGTCTTAAAACTCAGACCTTGTTTCTACATTTCCGCGTCCATTTTTTTGTACATATTTCATCCCAAAGGAAAGATCAATTGCCTATCTGACCTTTGTTTTCTTGAAGGGCCAGATCAAAGTATGTCAGACAACGATATTTTTTTCAGAGATTTTTTTTACTTCTAAGTCCATGATTTTGGGGAAAAATTCGGACAAAACGAGCTAGATTTAGTTTGTTTAATTAATTTGATTTATTTATCAACAGTTTTACAAATGAAGTAGCTGATTTCTCAATTGTCATTAATTTGCATTTAAATTTTTTTTTTTTACCTGACTTTCCTGTTAATCGCCAACATTTTATAGAAAAATCTGACAAAATGAAAATGATTTTCTCATCACGTTCATTCCAATGACTGTCATTGAAACTCAATTTACACAGATATCGACGAATGTGCCAGCGATCCCTGTTCGAATGGAGGAGTGTGTACCGATTTAGTTAACAGCTTCACCTGTTACTGTGCCGATGGCTATGATGGGATTACGTGTGATTCAGGTAAGCTTTATATAAAGTCGAAGCAGATTACATTCCTAGTATATCAATACACTTTTTAAGTAAAGCGAAATCCAAAAAATATTGCATGTTGCTCATTGAGAAATAAAACATAAAGATTGAAAAGGGGGAAAAAAAACTAGTCTTTGGAGAAGAAAATCTTTGGAATTTTTCTTAATTTAGAGTCAACTGAAGTGTAAGTAGAGACATAAGCTGGAAAGGGTGTTTTATATTTCGGCGCGTTTTTAATAAAAACATTGCTTCTCTTGATTATGAGTAGGCACGTGGAGAAAAGGGAGTGCGCAGCCATTAGGAGAGCAGAGTTTGTATTGTGGTTCTTACAGCGATCACTGGTTATTAAGATTTGTTTTAGGGTATGATAAGAGTGGCATATTTCATTTCGATAATAGTGATTCAACTTTTGGCGCAAAGGTGTCTTAAAACTCAGACCTTGTTTCTACATTTCCGCGTCCATTTTTTTGTACATATTTCATCCCAAAGGAAAGATCAATTGCCTATCTGACCTTTGTTTTCTTGAAGGGCCAGATCAAAGTATGTCAGACAACGATATTTTTTTCAGAGATTGTTTTTACTTCTAAGTCCATGATTTTGGTGAAAAATTCGGACAAAACGAGCTAGATTTAGTTTGTTTAATTAATTTGATTTATTTATCAACAGTTTTACAAATGAAGTAGCTGATTTCTCAATTGTCATTAATTTGCATTTAAAAAAAAAAAAATTACCTGACTTTCCTGTTAATCGCCAACATTTTATAGAAAAATCTGACAAAATGAAAATGATTTTCTCATCACGTTCATTCCAATGACTGTCATTGAAACTCAATTTACACAGATATCGACGAATGTGCCAGCGATCCCTGTTCGAATGGAGGAGTGTGTACCGATTTAGTTAACAGCTTCACCTGTTACTGTGCCGATGGCTATGATGGGATTACGTGTGATTCAGGTAAGCTTTATATAAAGTCGAAGCAGATTACATTCCTAGTATATCAATACACTTTTTAAGTAAAGCGAAATCCAAAAAATATTGCATGTTGCTCATTGAGAAATAAAACATAAAGATTGAAAAGGGGGGAAAAAACTAGTCTTTGGAGTAGAAAATCTTTGGAATTTTTCTTAATTTAGAGTCAACTGAAGTGTAAGTAGAGACATAAGCTGGAAAGGGTGTTTTATATTTCGGCGCGTTTTTAATAAAAACATTGCTTCTCTTGATTATGAGTAGGCACGTGGAGAAAAGGGAGTGCGCAGCCATTAGCAGAGCAGAGTTTGTATTGTGGTTCTTACAGCGATCACTGGTTATTAAGATTTGTTTTAGGGTATGATAAGAGTGGCATATTTCATTTCGATAATAGTGATTCAACTTTTGGCGCAAAGGTGTCTTAAAACTCAGACCTTGTTTCTACATTTCCGCGTCCATTTTTTTGTACATATTTCATCCCAAAGGAAAGATCAATTGCCTATCTGACCTTTGTTTTCTTGAAGGGCCAGATCAAAGTATGTCAGACAACGATATTTTTTTCAGAGATTGTTTTTACTTCTAAGTCCATGATTTTGGTGAAAAATTCGGACAAAACGAGCTAGATTTAGTTTGTTTAATTAATTTGATTTATTTATCAACAGTTTTACAAATGAAGTAGCTGATTTCTCAATTGTCATTAATTTGCATTTAAAAAAAATTTTTTTACCTGACTTTCCTGTTAATCGCCAACATTTTATAGAAAAATCTGACAAAATGAAAATGATTTTCTCATCACGTTCATTCCAATGACTGTCATTGAAACTCAATTTACACAGATATCGACGAATGTGCCAGCGATCCCTGTTCGAATGGAGGAGTGTGTACCGATTTAGTTAACAGCTTCACCTGTTACTGTGCCGATGGCTATGATGGGATTACGTGTGATTCAGGTAAGCTTTATATAAAGTCGAAGCAGATTACATTCCTAGTATATCAATACACTTTTTAAGTAAAGCGAAATCCAAAAAATATTGCATGTTGCTCATTGAAAAAATAAAACATAAAGATTGAAAAGGGGGAAAAAAAACTAGTCTTTGGAGAAGAAAATCTTTGGAATTTTTCTTAATTTAGAGTCAACTGAAGTGTAAGTAGAGACATAAGCTGGAAAGGGTGTTTTATATTTATATTCCTATGTCAATACACTTTTTTAAGTAACGCAAAATTCCCCGAAATATTGCATGTTGTTCATTGAGAAATAATACATAAAGATTGAAGAAGAAAAAAAAAAGAAATATCTAGTCATTGGAGAGGAAACTCTCATTTCACCTCCAAAGGAAAGATCAACTGCCTATGTAGTTTTATTTTCTTAAAGGGTCACATATATGTTTGTCAGACAACGATAATTGTTTTGGAGATTTATTCTACTTCTAAGTCCATGATTTTGGAAAAAAGTTCAGAAAAAACAAGATAGATTTAGTTTCTTTACTTTATTTGATTTATTTATCAATAGTTGTACATATCAATAGTTTTACATATAAAGTAGTTGCTTTCTCATTTACCATTAATTCGCATTAGAACAAAAATTGTTTTTTTCTGTTAATTGCCAAAATGTAATAGAAAAACCTGACAAAATGAAAATGATTTTCTCATCACATTCATTCGAATGATTGTCATGGAAACTCAATTTACACAGATATCGACGAATGTGCCAGCAATCCCTGTTTGAATGGAGGAGTGTGTACCGATTTAGTTAACAGCTTCACCTGTTACTGTGCCGATGGCTATGATGGGATTACGTGTGATTCAGGTAAGCTTTATATAAAGTCGAAGCAGATTACATTCCTAGTATATCAATACACTTTTTAAGTAAAGCGAAATCCAAAAAATATTGCATGTTGCTCATTGAGCAATAAAACATAAAGATTGAAAAGGGGGGGGGGGAAATCTTGTCTTTGGAGAAGAAAATCTTTGGAATTTTTCTTAATTTAGAGTCAACTGAAGTGTAAGTAGAGACATAAGCTGGAAAGGGTGTTTTATATTTCGGCGCGGTTTTAATAAAAACATTGCTTCTCTTGATTATGAGTAGGCACGTGGAGAAAAGGGAGTGCGCAGCCATTAGCAGAGCAGAGTTTGTATTGTGGTTCTTACAGCGATCACTGGTTATTAAGATTTGTTTTAGGGTATGATAAGAGTGGCATATTTCATTTCGATAATAGTGATTCAACATTTGGCGCTAAGGTGTCTTAAAACTCAGACCTTGTTTCTACATTTCCGCGTCCATTTTTTGTACATATTTCATCCCAAAGGAAAGATCATTTGCCTATCTGACCTTTGTTTTCTTGAAGGGCCAGATCAAAGTATGTCAGACAACGATATTTTTTTCAGAGATTGTTTTTACTTCTAAGTCCATGATTTTGGGGAAAAATTCGGACAAAACGAGCTAGATTTAGTTTGTTTAATTAATTTGATTTATTTATCAACAGTTTTACAAATGAAGTAGTTTATTTCTCAATTGTCATTAATTTGCATTTAAATATTTTTTTTTTACCTGACTTTCCTGTTAATCGCCAACATTTTATAGAAAAATCTGACAAAATGAAAATGATTTTCTCATCACATTCATTCGAATGATTGTCATGGAAACTCAATTTACACAGATATCGACGAATGTGCCAGCAATCCCTGTTTGAATGGAGGAGTGTGTTCCGATTTAGTTAACAGCTTCACCTGTTACTGTGCCGATGGCTATGATGGGATTACGTGTGATTCAGGTAAGCTTTATATAAAGTCGAAGCAGATTACATTCCTAGTATATCAAAACACTTTTTAAGTAAAGCGAAATCCAAAAAATATTGCATGTTGCTCATTGAGAAACAAAACATAAAGATTGAAAAGGGGAAAAAAATCTAGTCTTTGGAGAAGAAAATCTTTGGAATTTTTCTTAATTTAGAGTCAACTGAAGTGAAAGTAGAGACATAAGCTGGAAAGGGTGTTTTATATTTCGGCGCGGTTTTAATAAAAACATTGCTTCTCTTGATTATGAGTAGGCACGTGGAGAAAAGGGAGTGCGCAGCCATTAGCAGAGCAGAGTTTGTATTGTGGTTCTTACAGCGATCACTGGTTATTAAGATTTGTTTTAGGGTATGATAAGAGTGGCATATTTCATTTCGATAATAACGATTCAACTTTTGGCGCAAAGGTGTCTTAAAACTCAGAACTTGTTACTACATTTCCGCGTCCACTTTATTTATATATTTCACCCTAAAAGGAAAGATTAATTGTCTATTTTACCTTTTTTTTTCAAGGGCCACATCAAAGTTTGTCAGAAAACGATAAATGTTTTTGAGATTTATTCTACTTCTAAGTCCATGATTTTGGAAATAAGTTAAGACAAAACAAGATAGATTTAGTATGTTTACTTCATTTGATTAATTTATCAATAGTTTTACAAATGAAGAAGTTCAATCTCAAATTGTCATGAATTTGCATTTAGGAGAAAAAACCTGATTTTCCTGCTAATCGCCAACATTCAAAGAAAAATCTAAAAATGTGGCAGTGATTTTCTTCTCACGTTCATTCCAATGATTGTCATATATAGTGCATTTTGATCATTGAGAAATTATACATGAAGATTGAGGAAAAAAGATAGAAATATCTACCCAATAAACAGAACACTAAAAAGTAACCTCTTTTGGGAGTGTATTTTAAGTGATTTTAAAGTATAGTGCCTTTTGAACTAGATTTAAACGTTATCGACACGTGCCTTCATTTAAACAAAAAAAGGTACTCCTGTTCACGTTTACATCTAACCTAAAAACCACCAGTTTATCACGCGACTGGAGTAACGTGATTCCATTTACCTCTGTAAATCAAGTGTTTATGACCAAATAACCACTTGACCAAGCAACGAGTTTTTTGTCCGTTAACCGATGGTGGTGATAAATACGTAATTATTTGGTCTTGTAAGCACCTTTATCGATTGGTTTCACAGGTTAACCAAGGTAGTGGTAATAATCACGTTACTTACACCGGCTAATCGTCTTATTGTACTGTCCGTGAATCTCTGGTTATATTAAATTAGTAATTCTGAGGTGTCTTACACACCTCTTTAAATGGTTTCAAAGTTACCATAAATTTCTTGGTTATGATCACGTGGCTCAAGCTGATTACTAATCTAAGCTGTGAATACGTGATATGTAGGTGTGGAAATTATTAATTATGAATTGTTTTAAAACACCTTTTTAAATGGTAGTTAAAGTTGCCATAAGTTCCGCGGTGATGATCTCGTGACTCAAACGGATTATTAATCTAAGCTGGGCATACGTGACTTTTAGGTGTGAAAAATTAGTAATTATTAGGTATCTTAAAACACCTTTTTAAATGGTTTCAAAGTTACCATAACTTTCCTGGTGATGATCACGTAGTTAAAACTGATTACTAATCTAAGCTGTGAATCCGTGATATTTAGGTGTGAAAAATTAGTAATTATTAGGTGTCTTAAAAACACCTATTTAAATGGTAGTCAAAGTTGCCAGCAGTTACGCGGTGATGATCTCGTGACTCAAACGGAATATTGATCTTAGCTGGGCATACGTGACTTTTAGGTGTGAAAAATTAGTCATTATTAGGTGTCTTAAAACACCTATTTAAATAGTAGTCAAAGTTGCCATAAGTTCCGCGGTGATGATCTCGTGACTCAAACGGATTATTAATCTAACCTAGGCATACGTGACTTTTAGGTGTGAAAAATTAGTAATTATTAGGTGTCTTAAAACACCTATTTAAATGGTAGTCAACGTTGTCAGCAGTTCCGCGGTGATGATCTCATGACTCAAACGGATTATTAATATAAGCTGGGTATTCCGTGTTTTCCAGGTGTGAAAATGAGTTATTTTTGGGTGTCTTGATGGTTTCACAGTTACCATTTAAGTTCCGTGGTGATAATCCCGTGACTGTTGGCATATTTCGAGTTGAACCAGCTGACACTAATTAATTTGCATATTGAATATGGGGTGCGTGCAGATCTATGTATTTTAAACAATTTATCTGAATTTACAGCATATTTCTTAATTACTGATGATTTAGTTATATGCAATTCATTTCGAAAATACTTCAAATATGAATTATCAGTTATTAGGACATTTCGCTACTTCGTATAAATTACATTTAGTTAAACATGAATAAGGGAAACATTAACTATGAACTAAAATAATTTCAATAAAGTACAAGTATACGAAAAACTTTCGATTAATTCAAGTATGTAAGTCTACTTATTACCAATGCCTTTACATTGGAAGTACAGACAAAACGGTATTGAAGTATTGTTGCTGTTCAACTGGTTGGAAGTTTTACCAAATGGTTCTTGGCTCAGCTAGACCAGTTGAATTATAACTGGCCTGGATCAACTGGATCATTTAGCCCATTTCAATTTCCAGGGTTACCAGTTGGCATTAACTGGTTCATCAACTGGACCAGTTGCAACAAGCTTTCTCTTCTGGGATGTTTGCACCCCCCCCCCCCATCCCCCTCTAATCCCAAACTGCTTCCGGCGCGCCTGGACGTAATTATGGAAGATCCAAGACATGATGATCAGAAACGGGATGAGAACGTCATTATTTTGGTTAATTTATTGTGTAACATTTGCGTAATTATTGGGTTGAACGCGGGTTACAGTAAAATACTTCCTCTTCGACGTAAATTTCAAGTGAATGAAGAACATGATTCATCTCAAGTCAGCCTCGAAATATTCACGTGAATTTCACGCAGATATTTTGACTAAAACTATCACTAACGTGTTTCTGTGACGCGATAATTTCGTTTATGAAGATGTAATTTCATAACCAAACAAACACGGGAGTATTAGGTTTACAACCCATGGTCTCCAAAGTAGGGATAATCACGTTATTATAATGGTGATATTGCAGTGACAATTGCGTGATTTAATGTACGTGTGTTTTAAGTTACCTAGTGCAATAAACGTATTAACACATTTACGTAAATGTCAGGTGTTTGAAGAACGTAACTCTCCTCAAGTCGATACTTTGATATTGACATGATTTTCACGTGATTTTGTTTATTGGGTAGTTATTGGAGAGTTAAATCTTTGAAGTATTTCTTAATTTAGAGTCAACGGAAGTGATAGTAGAGACACAAGATGGAAAAGGTCCTAGTCGCTTGTATTCCATTCATTGTTTTTCACCTGACGACTGAACATTAATATTCTTATTACAAAATAGAGAACACATTAAAAGAGATATTTAGTACATTTACTTCAATTAAGTTATGTATTGATAGTTTACGAAGGAGGCTAATGATTCCTTAACTGTCATTATTAAATATGCCAGTTTTTACTTAATTTTCCTATCATCCGTCAAAAAAAGATAAATCTGTCAAAAGGGAAATGATTTTTCTAGTCGCTTTTATTCCATTCATTGTATTTGGAACTTAATTTGCATAGATATCGACGAATGTGCTTCTAGTGCGTGTACGGCTAATGAAGATTGTACTGATGGAGTGAATATGTATACTTGTGCCTGCTCTGCTGGTTATGCTGGGACTCCGTGCACAGGTAAGCTATCAAAATAAAGCAGATTACATACAAACACCTATTACATGAAGCAAATGCTCCTTTCTCATCAGGATATTATAGATACCCAGGCTTTCATGCTTTGTATCAGAGTCAAATTCAACTTACGCATGGCATCTCCACTCGATCTGCAGTGAAATGTCACAATGTTAATTTAGTTTAATGACCTTTTTTAGCTTGTTCCCAGCGACTTCTACTTGCTAACTAGTTTCGAATATAAAACTATCAGTGAAACAAATGTTCAAGTAGTCGACTGTTTTCTATGTTTCGATGTTCAATGATATTGTAATACATACCAAGTATTTTTTATTTAGTCACAAAACACTGTGTTGATGTTGTCCAAAACACTGTGTTCCTTCACAATATCCAGACTAGAATATAGTTTAGTTTTTCACTTGGCGATTGAACATTAATATTCCTATTACAAAATAGAGAACTCATTAAACACGAAAAGAGATATATAGTTTATTTACTTCATTTTAGTTATTTATTGATAGTTCTACGAAGGAGGTTATTCGTTTCTTAACTGTCATGATTTAAAATGCCAGTTATGACTTAATTTTCCTATTATTCGCTTTTTCTTTGAGGGCCACATTAAGAATTGTCAGACAACGATAACTGTTTTGGACAATTTTACTACTTCTAAGTCCATGATTTACAAAACAATTTGGAAAATACAGGGAAGATTTAGATTATTCACTTTATTTTATTTATTTATCAACATTTATGCAAATAAAGTTGACATTAATTTGTCATAATTTTGCATTTAAAAAAAAAAAAAATTTACTTGATTTTCCTTTTAATCGCCAAAACTTTTTAGAAAAATCTGACAAAACTTAAATGATTTTTTTTTCTCGCCACGTTCATTTCAATGATTACTATTCAAACTCAATGTATACAGATATCGACGAATGTAACCATAATGCCTGTCTGAATGGAGGAGCGTGTACTAATTTCCCTGGCAGCTTCCACTGTGAATGTGTTGCTGGCTATGATGGGATTACGTGTGATTCAGGTAAGCTTTATATAAATTCGAAGCAGATTACATTCCTATGTCAATAAACTTTTTTAAGTAACGCAAAATCCCCCAAAATATTGCATGTTGTTCATTGAGAAATAATACATAAAGATTGAAGAAGAAAAAACTAAAATATCTAGTCATTGGAGATGAAACTCTCATTTCACCTCCAAAGGAAAGATCAACTGCCTATGTAGTTTTATTTTCTTAAAGGGTCACATATATGTTTGTCAGACAACGATAATTGTTTTGGAGATATATTCTACTTCTAAGTCCATGATTTTGGAAAAAAGTTCACACAAAACAAGATATTTTTAGTTTGTTTACCTCATTTGATTTATTTATCAATAGTTTTACATATGAAGTAGTTGCTTTCTCAATTGTCATTAATTTGCATTTAAAAAAAAAGATTTTATTTGTTTTTTCTGATAATCGCCAAAATTTAATAGAAAAATCTGACATAATGGAAATGATTTTCTCGTCGTGTTCATTCCAATGATTGTCATTGAAACTCAATTTACACAGATATCGACGAATGTGCCAGCAATCCCTGTTTGAATGGAGGAACGTGTTACGATTTAGTTGACAGATTCACCTGTGACTGTGTTGGTGGCTATGATGGAATTACGTGTGATTTAGGTGAGCTCTATATCAAATCGAAGCAGATTACATACCTATATCAATTAACTTTTTAAAATAAAGCAAAATCCCCAAAACAATTCATGTTGCTCATTGAGAAGTTAAACATAAAGTATTTCTAAATATAGAGTCAACAGAAGTGAAGTACAGACACAGAAGTGTGTTTCACATTATGGAGCAGTACTGAGAAAAAAAATGCTTCTCTTACCCTCTTACCCCTAACCTCCCCCTCTTCCTCCCGTATACTTGATGGTATGGATAGGGAAAGCTTTTCGAATTGGTCGGTCGAGATCGATTAGTGTAAATTTGGTTTTTAATCAAAAGACATTTTCTTTTCTCTTTGTAGATTTCTGTTCTAGTGACGATCAGTGTCTGAATGGAGGTACCTGTAATGCCGATGTATGTTCATGTCTCGAGGGATTCACTGGAGCTCACTGTAATACAAGTATGTTAGTGCTATTTTTGATCTTCTTTTTTAATTTTATAATAATTTGCTTTAAAGAATTTCAGTGTTTACTTGTTAATAGCAAGTTCAAGGCCATGATAAACTCATATAGTGATTTCCACCTCTTAATACATTTCAAGATCTTTATTGTAACTACAACCCCCTCCCAAGACATTTAATAACGAAGGTGAAAAAGTCTACCCAATTTCTCATTTGACAATCGTACACCTTTTTACAATTCCAAGCTCTTTTAGGGTTTTCCTTGGTTTATTTCTCAAAACTCTATTCCTTTATCAATACACTATTAAAGTAAAGCAAAAACCCCAAATATATTACATGTTGCTTATTAAGATATTATTTTTGAAGATTCACAACAAACAAAAACCTATCTAGTCATTCGAGAGGAACATCTTTTAAAGCTATTATTTATTTAAGAGTCGATAAAAGTGAAAATAGAGACAAAAGATGGAAAGATGGAATTCCACATTTTGGTGCGCTACTGAGGAAAACATTTCTTCTCTTGATTCTGAGAAGGCATCTTGGGAAACAAGAGTGCATGGCCATTAGTAGAGCAGACTTGCTATTGTGATAGGGTATGATAGAAGTGGCATATTTAATTTCAATAACAGCTATTCAACTTTTGGCGCTAAGGTGTCTTAAATTCAGACCTTGTTATTACATTCCCGCGTAAATTTGGTTTATATATTTAAGCCTCAAAAGAAAGATCAATTGCCTTTTTTACCTTTTTTTTCTTCAAGGACCACATCAAACTTTATCAGAAAACGATAAATGTTTTGGAGATTTTATTCTAATTCTGGGTCCATGATTTTGGAAAAAAATTCAGTCAAAACGAGATAGATTTAGTTTGTTGACGTGAATTGATTTTATTTATCATTAGTTTTACGATAAAGGAGTTGCTTTTTCAATTGTCTTTAATTTGCACTTAAAAAACAATTTTAATTTGATTTCCTGCTAATCGCCGAAATGTTATAGAAAAATCTGACAAAATGAAAATGATTTACTCGTCACGTTCATTCCAATGATTGTCATTGAAACTCAATTTACACAGATATCGACGAATGTGCCAGCAATCCTTGTGTGAATGGAGGAGTGTGTACCGATTTAGTTAACAGCTTCACCTGTTACTGTGCCGATGGCTATGCTGGGATTACGTGTGATTCAGGTAAGATATATATAAAGTCGAAGCAGATTACATTCCTATGTCAATACACTTATTTAAGTAAAGCAAAATCCCCCAAAATATTGCATGTTGTTCATTGAGAAATAATACATAAAGATTGAAGAAGAAAAAAAACTAAAATATCTAGTCATTGGAGATGAAACTCTCATTTCACCCCAAAGGAATGATTAATTGCCTATGTTAGTTTTATTTTCTTCAAGGGCCACATATATGTTTTTCAGACAACAATAATTGTTTTGGAGATTTATTCTACTTCTAAGTCCATGATTTTGGAAATAAGTTCACACAAAACAAGATATTTTTAGTTTGTTTACCTCATTTAATTTATTTATCAATAGTTTTACATATGAAGTAGTTTCTTTCTCAATTGTCATTAATTTGCATTTAAAAAAAAAGATTTTATTTGTTTTTTCTGATAATCGCCAAAAAATGTAATAGAAAAATCTGACATAATGGAAATGATTTTCTCGTCACGTTCAAATGCAATGATTGTCATTGAAACTCAATTTACACAGATATCAACGAATGTGGCAGCAATCCCTGTATGAATGGAGGAGTGTGTTACGATTTAGTTGACAGCTTCACATGTGACTGTGTTGGTGACTATGATGGCATTACGTGTGATTCAGGTGAGCTTTACATAAAGTCAAAGCAGATTACATTCCTATATCAATACACTTTTTAAGTGAAGCAAAATCAAAAAAATATATTACATGTTGCTTATTGAGATATTGTACATAAGGATTCATGAAAAAAGAAAGAAATATCTAGTCATTGGAGGGGAAAATCTTGTTATGTTATTTCCTAATTTAGAGTCAACAGAAGTGAAAGTAGAGACACAAGATGGAAAAGGTGTTTCACATTTTGGTGCAGTACTCAGAAAAACGTTGCTTCTCTTGAATATGAGTAGGGAAAAGGGAGTGCATGGCCATTAGTAGAGCAGAGTTGATATTTTGGTTCCCACAGCGATATCTGTTTATTAAGATTTGTTTTATGGTGTGATAAGGGTGGCATATATCATTTCGATAATAACAATTCAACTTTTGGCACTAAGGTGTCTCAAAACTCATATCTTGTTATTACATTTTCGCGTCCATTTTGTTTAAATATTTCACACCAAAAGAAAGGTCAATTGCCTATGTTAGCTTTTTCTCTTCAAGGTCCACATACATCTTTGTCAGACAACGATAATTGTTTGGGAGACTTTTTTCTCTTCTAAGTCCATGATTTTGGAAAAGAATTCGGACAAAACAAGATACATTTTTATTTTATTCTTCGTTTGATTTATATATCTATCGTTTTACGAATGTAGTAGTTGCTTTCTTAATTGTCAATAATTTGCATTTAAAAAACTACTTTTATTTGATTTTCCTGTTAATCGCCAAAGATTTATAGAAAAATCTGACAAAATGGAAATAATTTTCTCATCACTTTCATTCCAATAATTGTCATTGAAACTCAATTTACACAGATATCGACGAATGTGCCAGCTATCTCTGTTTGAATGGAGGAGCTTGTATAAAACTCTTTTTCGTTCATATCATAGTTTATACATAGCTGCAACATAATTATACCGAAGCTTTTTGTCATCATTTTATCAACGAACAGAAACAAAACATAAATCATTGTTCATAATTTTACAATGTATGGGACTAAAATATTTCACAATCACATAATAGGAAAATATTACAGCACTACAGTAATGACATTTAAAAAACGACAGCAAGCATTGCTTTTTTCAGAATAAGAGTGAATCCTTAAAACTGAAATTGCGTTTAATATTTCTCAACATATTTTTTATCAGAATAAAAATAATGAGTTTTTTTTAATTAAAACTCAATCTACCCCAAAAAATTCTGTCCCTTCATTTCCTCCTCTCAAACTCCTTGGACTTATTTCCCCTCCCTTTCTTCCCACTCCCCTTTCTTTCCCCTTCTCTCCCCATTTCCTCCCTCTTAATTGACTGTGTTTATAGGGAAAGCTTTTGGAATGGTTTAGATTTTTGTTTTTTGTTTTTTGGGTCGATTAATGTAAACTTCGTGATTAATTACAAACATTTTCTTTTCTCTTACTGTAGTTGAATGTTTCATTGACGAGCAGTGTATGAATGGAGGTTTCTGTAATGTCGCTGGCGATGCATGTACATGCCTTGAGGGATTCACTGGACCTCTCTGTAATACATGTACGTTAGTGGTATTGGGATCTTCGTATTTTTTCAAAGAAGAATTTGCTCTAAAGAATATCATTGTTTATTTAATAAAAGCAAGATTAAGGCTTGCTTTACTTAAAAAAGTGTATTGACATAGGAATGTAATCTGCTTCGACTTTATATATAGCTTACCTGAATCACACGTAATCCTAACTAAATCGGTACACACTCCTCCATTCACACAAGGATTGCTGGCACATTCGTCGATATCTGTATAAATTGAGTTTCAATGACAATCATTGTATTGACGTGACGAGTAAATCATTACGTGTGATTCAGGTAAGCTATATATAAAGTCGAAGCAACTTACATTCCTATATCAATACACTTTTTAAGTTGCTCATTAAGAAATTATACATAAAGATTCAAGAAAAAAAGAAAGAAATATCTAGTCATTGGAGAGGAAAATCTTTTAAAGGTATTTCTTGGTTTAGAGTCAACAGAAGTGAAAGTACAGACAAAAGGTAGAAAGGGTGTTCCATATTTTGGTGCAGCACTGAGAAAAACAATGCTTCTCTTGATTGTTAGTAAGCTTCTGGGGAAACGGGAGTGTATGGCCATTGTTAGACAACGAGCGGTCTAAACTGACACTCTTGAGGCCTACCAGTTAGTATTCTAAGTGGAAAATTTCCCTTATTTTTTCCCCTTCTCAGTCCTCAGTCTTCTCCTCTTTTATCTGCATCCTGATCCTTTCTTGGTTGCTTGATAGTATCGGTAGATTCCAGCCATAGAATTTTAAAAAAACGAAGCAACCCGCAAGCGTATAGCAGCACGAATGCCAACAAAAAAATAATGATTACAATTTTCTGAAAAATCTGAGGCTGGAATATTAATAAATAGAGGAGTATTTATGTTTGAAAAGCTATGTTAGTTGGGTTAGAGTGGCCCTTTAATTGGCAAAAAGATGTAGCATACTAAATGATCAATTGGTTTATGTTATAAAACGTTCACGTTGTGACTTTAACCTCTCACTATATTTAGAGATTGTTATTTTAACTTCCACACCCTCCTCGAAAAAGACTAACATTCTACTTTCACATTTTTAAAATACATCGTTCTGAAATTACAAACCTTTAGTTATCATATTGATTGTTCGTACACTACCATGACTGGCTGATATGACAACAATTGAATGTTGTAGTTTTATCATTATGCATTTTTCGCATTTCCACAAGATGCGTCATTAAATTTTAAGATATTTTCTCTACTCTTTGTAGTTGACTGTACTGGTGACAACCCATGTGCAAACGAAGGTGTCTGTGAGAACGCTGCATGTACATGTGCATCGGGTTTTAGTGGATCTCTCTGCAGCGATGCTAGTAAGATCTTTTAGGATTTTAATCATATTTGATTGTGATTTTTGACCAGCGTATTACTTTACATTGATACATGAACCCCGAAAATCTTTGCCAGAAGTTTCTTCTTCCTTCCAATGAAAGTTATCATTGTTTTGGAATGTCCTATCTCTTCCGAAGACACATGTAACAAGTCAAACATTGAAATCATGTTTTTTTTTGATAGAAAATATGAGGCAACCCTACTTTAAAAGTATGTGATTGACATAATTAATACGTTATTATCATGAACCAAAATACCGTAAAGAAATTACATCATCTCTCTCTATGATGTGAAATGTGTTTACAATAATACTTACGTCTTATCATGGTATAGCTTACATACAGTCTCATTACATGACAAGCGTGACGGTCCTCACAAATGGTCAGTTCAGAAATAGTCTAAATGAGAAGGTTTCGTCTGGTATTGTTTTTCTTTGTGTTGTAGTAGCTCCGTGTAGTACAGGTATAGACATCTATTGTACCATCATTAAGTGCTATCGGGATCCATCTAAATTAGCAATCAGATTATGTTTCAAAAGATGTTAATGTATACTAAATTTGTTTATGTAATGTAATGATACGTTAATATTGTGACTTTGACCTCTTACTATATTTCAAGATTGTAATTTAAACTTTCACACCCTCCTTGAAAAAGGCAAACATTCTACCTTCACAATTTTAAAATACATCGTTCTGAAATTACAAACTGTTAGTTATTATATTGATTGTGCGTACACTACCATGACTGACTGATATGACAACAATTGAATGTTGTAGTTTTATCATTATGCATTTCGCATTTCCACGTGTACATTGCATGCATAAGATTCGTCATCAAATTTTAGGATATTTTCTCTCCTCTTTGTAGTTGACTGTCCTGCTCACAATCCATGTACGAACGGAGGTGTCTGTGAGAACGCTGCATGTACATGTCCATCGGGTTTTAGTGGATCTCTCTGCAGTGATGCTAGTAAGATCTTTTAAGATTTTAATCATATTTGTTTGAAAATACGTTTACCACTTTTGAAATGTCTATCCGCTTTACACTGATTCCAATTTGTCCAAAGAGAATCATCAGATCTCGACTATCAGATACTTTTCTAGAACACCTTTGTTGTATTTACCGAGAGAATTGGATATAGTACATGTATTCTAACTCACTACGAATTTGACTTTTGACCAGCCTATTACTTTACAATGATACATGAACCCCGAAAATCTTTGCCTGAAGTTTCCTCTTCCTACCTATCAAAGTTATCATTGTTTTGGAATGTCCTATTTCTTCGGAAGACACATGTAACAAGTCAAACATTGAAATCATATATATTTATGATAGAAAATATGAGGCAACCCTACGTAAAATGTACTTATTTAGTATGTGAATGACATAATTAATACGTTATAATCATGAACAAAAATACCGTTAAGAAACTACGGCATCTCTCTATGATTTGAAATGTGTTTACAATAATACTTACGTCTTTGCATAGTATATCTTACATACAGCCTCACTACTTTACAAGCGTGACGGTCCTCACAAATAGTCAATTAAACACTAGATAGTCTAAATGAGAATGTTTCGTTTGGTATTAATTTTTCTTTGTGTGGTTAAGGTAGGGAATCTATTGTACCATCATTAATGTGAATGACATATTTAATACGTTATAATCATGAACCAAAATACCGCAAAGAAATTAAATTATCTCTCTATGATTTGAAATGTGTTTACAATAATACCTACGTCTTTGCTTAGTATAGCTTACATACAGCCAGGGGCGTCGCTAGACCTTTTTCAGTGTGGGGGGGGGGGGTGTAGAAGCCAACGATTACCGACAAAACTAGCCATCAATTACCGACAAAATTAAATGTCCCAATATGTACAAATCTAACCCTATAAACCCGGGGCCGAAGGCTAAATTGTTTTTCCTATGGACTATGTATAGTACTTGCGTATGCGCAAATGGTCGTTTTCCTTGATGACATAAATAAATGTTCTCGACTTTTAATCCTTATTTGAATTCAGTTCTCCCGCTCCCGCGCAAAGCGCGGAAGTTTTGACGTTTTATTGAATTATTTGAGAAAGTAGACGATTCGTTGAACCGTGCTCGACTCTTAATCCTTGTCTGAATGAAGTTTCTCCCCCTCCCGCGCGAAGCGCGGAAGCTTTGACGTTTCATTAAATAATGAGAAAAAGCAGACGATTCGGTGTACTGTTCTCGACTCTTAATCCTTATCTGAATTCAGTTCTCCCACTCCCGCGCGAAGCGCGGAAGTTTTGACGTTTTATTAAATTATTAGAGAAAGTAGACGATTAATTGAACCGTGCTCGACTCTTAATCCTTGTCTGAATGAAGCTTCCCTCCCTAGATCCGCCACTGGTACTCATTGTCATTGAAAGAACTAAAATACAGACCATCTCATACTTATTCACAATTACCATTGGCTCGTTACAGTCACCTGTACCGATGACGCGGATTGTCAGAACGGAGAGACTTGTGTATCGGGTACGTGCACCTGTCCAGCTGGTTCAACCTGTGACGGAGGTAAGATTTCTTCAAACCTCCTACCTTTCAACTCCGGGTTCGCATCTCCATTCGATCACCAATGAAAAGTCCATTGTTAATTTTAGTTCAAAGGCCTTTATTTGTTGATTCAAAGCGTGGAACTGACGAACAAACTTTGCTCTAAGAATCATTCATCTTCCTAAATAACAAAAGTGTGAAACTGCTCAATGAATGTCAATGACGAAAGTAAACACAGTTTACTTTGTCCTGAAGTTATGTTCATATCTATAAAAAAAAACGGGACAGTGACTCGGTTTGAAACTTTGAACTCAACAGTATAATGACGTTGTAGTCGTCTTAATTCATCATCACAACAGTCGTTATCAATACAGTTATCTTCATGATTATCACCATCATCATCGTGTTCAGGATCTTTTTAGTCGTTCTCATCAGGGGCGGATCCAGCCGGCAGCAGGGGAGGGCGGCCAATTCGTGAGAAAATATTAAATGGAGAAACAGCCAGCCACTGAATAATGTTGCCCCCCCCCCAAAAAAAAAGGAGAACACAACCCCCTACACCCGTGAGCACCAGGGGAGTGGAACCGTCTTCAAATAAAGGTAACATTAATGTGTTTTACCGGTTTTCTCCCCAGGGGAGGGGGCCCTTGCCCCCGGGCCCCCTCCCTGGATCCGCCACTGGTTCTTATTGTCATTGAAATAACTTAAATACAGACCTTCTCATACTTATTCACATTTATCATTCGCTCGTTACAGTCACCTGTACCGATGACGCGGGTTGTCAGAACGGAGAGACTTGTGTTTCGAGTTCGTGCACCTGTCCCACTGGTTCAAGCTGTGGCGAAGGTAAGATTTCTTCAAACCTCCCACCTCTCAACTCAGGCTTTGCATCTCCATTCGATCAACAATGAAAAGTCACAAGGTTAATTTTAGTTCAATGGCCTTTATTTGTTGATTCAAAGCGAGGAATTGACGAACAAACTTGCTCTAAGAATCATTCATCTTCCAAAATAACAAAAGTGTGAATCAAGCTATAAATGATCAAAAAGGAGATTGTTGAAAACTATAGGTCCCCAATAACACTGAGTGGGGGAGGGGGCTCTACATCAGTCGTGAACGCATGGGTGGGTGTTTTAGTGGTTAAACCCCCTTCCCTTTTCTCTCTTTTTTGCTCAATGTTGGGGGAGAGGTCGTACTGCATAAAAAAAAAATGCTCCTTTATCGAAGATATTGGTCGACGCGACGTTCGTATTTGCAGGGGCAAAAAGAAAAGAAAAAAAAAGGTGGCCTCAAGAGATCACAACCCCCTTCCCCCATGAGCACCAGGGGATGGGGACCGTTTTCAAATAAAGGTATCATTAACGTGTTTTTACCCGTTCCCCCCCCCCCCTCCCACGGGCCCCCTCCCTGGATCCGCCACTGGTACTCATTGTCATTGAAAGAACTAAAATACAGACCATCTCATACTTGTTCACAATTACCATTGGCTCGTTACAGTCACCTGCACCACTGACGCGGAATGTCAAAACGGAGAGATTTGTGTTGCGAATACGTGCACCTGTCCAGATGGTTCAACCTGTGACGGAGGTAAGATTTCTTCAAACCTCCTACCTTTCAACTCAGGTTTCGCATCTCCATTCGATCACCAATGAAAAGTCACAATGTTAATTTTAGTTCAATGGCCTTTATTTGTTGATTCAAAGCGAGGAACTGACAAACAAACTTTGCTCTAAGAATCATTCATCTTCCATAATAACAAAAGTGTGAATCAAGCTATAGTTTTGATCAAAAAGGAGTTTGTTGAAAACTGTAAGTCTCACTAACACTGAATCTGGGGCTCTACATTAGTGGCGAACGCGTGGGTGTGGGTGTTTTAGGGGTTAAACCCCTCTCCTTTTTTTACCTCTTTTTTTTGCTCAAGGGTGGGGGAGGGGTCGTGCTGCATAACAAAAAAAAAATAATGCTCCTTAACCCCCGCCCCCTCCCTATTTTTTTTTTGCTCAAGGGTGGGGGAGGGGTCGTGCTGCATAACAAAAATTAATGCTCCTTAACCCCCTCTCCCCCCCCCCCCTCCCCCAAACTGAGCGAAATATTGCTCGACGCGATTTTTCGTATTTGCAGGGGCAAACAAAAATCAAAATATTTAGTGGTCAAAATAGATCACAACCCCCTACACCCGTGAGCACCAGGGGAGTGGAACCGTCTTCAAATAAAGGTAACATTAATGTGTTTTTACCTGTTTTTTCCCTAGGGGAGGGGGCCCTTGCCCCCGGGCCCCCTCCCTGGATCCGCCACTGGTTTTCATTGTCATTGAAAGAACTAAAATACAGACCATCTAAAACTTGTTCACAATTATCATTGGCTCGTTAAAGGCACCTGTACCGATGACGCGGAATGTCAGAACGGAGAGACTTGTGTATCGGGTACGTGCATCTGTCCAGATGGTTCAACCTGTGACGTAGGTAAGATTACTTCAAACCTCCTACCTTTCAACTCAGGCTTTGCATCTCCATTCGATCACCAATGAAAAGTCACAAGGTTAATTTTAGTTCAATGGCCTTTATTTGTTCATACAAAGCAAGGAACTGACGAACAAACTTTGCTCTAAGAAGCATTCATCTTCTAAGATAACAAAAGTGTGAATCAAGCTACAGTTTTGATCAAAAAGGAGATTGTTGAAAACTGTAAGTCTTCAATAACACTGAGTCGGGGGCTCTACATCAGTCGCGAACGCATGGGTGGGAGGGTATTTTGGAGGTTAAACCCCGTCACTTTTTCCTTTGTTGCTCAAGGGTGGGGAAGGGAACGTGCTGAATAAAAAAAAAGAATTAATGCTCCTTTATCCCCTCCCCCCTCCCCCCAGCTGGTTGGAATAGTCGACGCGATGTTCGTATTTGTAGGGGCAACAAAAAATTACAAAAAATAGTAGTCACAAGAGATTACAATCCCCTTCCCCCCATTAGCACCAGGGGAGGGGAACTGTCTTCAAATAAATGTAAAATTAACGTGTTTCTAGCTGTTTTTCCCCCGGGCCCCCTCCCTGGATCCGCCACTGGTTCTCATTGTCATTGAAAGAACTAAAATACAGACCATCTCATACTTGTTCACAATTACCATTGGCTCGTTACAGTCACCTGTACAGAAAACGCGGATTGTCAGAACGGAGAGACTTGTGTTTCGAATACGTGCACCTGTCCAGTTGGTCAATGAATGTCAATGACGACAGTAAACCGTTTTTACTCTGTCCTGAAGTTATGTTCATATCTATAAAAAAAAAAAAAAAACGGAACAGCGACTTGGTTTGAAACTTAGAACTCAATAGTATAAACCTGGTATAATGACATTGTAATCGTCTTAATTCACCATCCCCACAGTTTTTATCAATACAGTTATCTTCATGATTATCACCATCATCATCATCGTGTTCAGGTTCTTTTTAGCCGTTCTCATCAGGGGCGGATCCAGCCGGCGGCAGGGGAAGGGGCCCAATTCGTGAGAAAATATTTAATGGCGAAACAGACAGCCAGTGAAAAATTTTGCCCTCCCACAAAAATGGAGATCACAACCTCCTTTCCCCTAGAGCAACAGGGGAGGGGAACCGTCTTCAAATAAAGGTAAAATAAATTAACGTGTTTTTAGCTGTTTTTCTCCCAAGGGAGGGGGCCCTTGCCCCCCGAGCCCCCTTACTAGAACCGCCACTGGTTCTTATTGTCATTGAAAGAACTTTGATACAGACCATCTCATACTTATTCACAATTATCATTGGCTCGTTACAGTCACCTGTACCGATGACGCGGAATGTCAGAACGGTGAGACTTGTGTATCGGGTACGTGCACCTGTCCAGCTGGTTCAACCTGTGCCGAAGGTAAGATTTCTTCAAACCTCCTACCTTTCAACTCAGGCTTCGCATTTCCATTCGATCACCAATGAAAAGTCACAATATTTATTTTAGTTCTATGGCCTTTATTAGTTGATTCAAAGCGAGGAAACTGACGAACAAACTTTGCTCTAAGAATCTTTCATCTTCCCAAATAATAAAAGTGTGAAACTGCTCAATGATGGTCAATGACGACACTTACCCGTTTTTATTTTGTCCTGAAGTTATGTTCATTTCTATGAAAAAAAACAGGATGGCGACTCGGTTCGAAACTTAGAACTGCATAGTACAAAGCTAGTATAATGACATTGTAGTCGTCTTAATTCATCATCACCACAGTCGTTATCAATACAGTTATCTTCATGATAATCACAATCATCATCGTGTTCAGGTTCTTTCTAGTCGTTCTCATAAGAGGCGGATCCCGCCGGTGGCAGGGGAGTAGGCCCAATTCGTGAGAAAATATTTAACAGCGAAACAGCAAGCCAGTGAATAATTTTGCCCTCCCCCAAAATGGAGATCACAACCTCCTTTCCCCTAGAGCAACAGGGGAGGGGAACCGTCTTCAAATAAAGGTAAAATAAATTAACGTGTTTTTAGCTGTTTTTCTCCCAAGGGAGGGGGCCCTTGCCCCCCGAGCCCCCTTACTAGAACCGCCACTGGTTCTTATTGTCATTGAAAGAACTTTGATACAGACCATCTCATACTTATTCACAATTATCATTGGCTCGTTACAGGCACCTGTATATATGACGCGGATTGTCAGAACGGAGAGAATTGTGTATCGGGTACGTGCACCTGTCCAGCTGGTTTAACCTGTGACGTAGGTAGGATTTCTTCAAAGCTCCTACCTTTTAACTCAGGCTTCGCATTTCCATTCGATCACCAATGAAAAGTCACAATATTTATTTTAGTTCTATGGCCTTTATAAGTTGCTTCAAAGCGAGGAAACTGACGAACAAACTTTGCTCTTAGAATCATTCCATCTTCCGAATAACAGAAGTGTGAATCAAGCTACAGTGTCGATCAAAAAGGAGATTGTTCTAAACTGTAAGTCTCCAATAACACTGAGTGGGGGGTTCTACATCAGTTGCAAACGCATGGATGGGGTGGGTGTTTTGGGGGTTAAAGCCCCACTTCCTTTTTTTTTTTGCTCAAGGGTCGGGGAGGGGTCGTGCTGCATAATTAAAACCAAAAAAATGCTACTTTACCACCTCCCCCCCCCCCCCCCACCTGACTGAAATATTCGTCGACGAGATATTCGTATTTGCAGGGGGCAAAAAAAAAATTAAAAAATTCGTGGGCACAAGAGATCCCAACCCCCTTCCCCATGAGCACCAGGGGAGGGGAACCGTCTTTAAATAAAGGTAACATTAAAATGTTTTTACCTGTTTTTTTCTCAAAGGGGTCGAGGGGCTCTCCCCCCCCCCCCCCGCCGGGTCCCCTCCCTGGATCCGCCACTGGTTCTCATTGTCATTGAAAGAACTAAAATACAGACCATCTTATACTTGTTCACAATTATCATTGGCTCGTTACAGGCACCTGTATATATGACGCGGATTGTCAGAACGGAGAGACTTGTGTTTCGAATACGTGCACCTGTCCAGCTGGTTCAACCTGTGACGAAGGTAAGATTTCTTCAAACCTCCTACCTTTCAACTCAGGCTTCGCATTTCCATTCGATCACCAATGAAAAGTCACAATATTTATTTTAGTTCTATGGCCTTTATTAGTTGATTCAAAGCTAAGAACTGACGAACAAACTTTGCTCTTAGAATCATTCCATCTTCCGAAATAACAGAAGTGTGAATCAAGCTACAGTGTCGATCAAAAAGGAGATTGTTCTAAACTGTAAGTCTCCAATAACACTGAGTGGGGGGTTCTACATCAGTTGCAAACGCATGGATGGGGTGGGCGTTTTGGGGGTTAAAGCCCCACTTCCTTTTTTTTTTTTTTTGCTCAAGGGTCGGGGAGGGGTCGTGCTGCATAATTAAAACCAAAAAAATGCTACTTTACCCCCACCCCCCCCCCCCCACCTGACTGAAATATTCGTCGACGAGATGTTCGTATTTGCAGGGGGCAAAAAAAAATTAAAAAATTCGTGGGCACAAGAGATCCCAACCCCCTTCCCCCATGAGCACCAGGGTGGGGGAACCGTCTTTAAATAAAGGTAACATTAAAGTGTTTTTACCTGTTTTTTCTCAAAGGGGTCGACGGGCTCTTCCCCCCCCCCCCCCCCCCGCCGGGTCCCCTCCCTGGATCCGCCACTGGTTCTCATTGTCATTGAAAGAACTAAAATACAGACCATCTTATACTTGTTCACAATAATCATTGGCTCGTTACAGGCACCTGTATATATGACGCGGATTGTCAGAACGGAGAGACTTGTGTTTCGAATACGTGCACCTGTCCAGCTGGTTCAACCTGTGACGAAGGTAAGATTTCTTCAAACCTCCTACCTTTCAACTCAGGCTTCGCATTTCCATTCGATCACCAATGAAAAGTCACAATATTTATTTTAGTTCTATGGCCTTTATTAGTTGATTCAAAGCTAAGAACTGACGAACAAACTTTGCTCTTAGAATCATTCCATCTTCCGAAATAACAGAAGTGTGAATCAAGCTACAGTGTCGATCAAAAAGGAGATTGTTCTAAACTGTAAGTCTCCAATAACAATGAGTGGGGGGTTCTACATCAGTTGCAAACGCATGGATGGGGTGGGCGTTTTGGGGGTTAAAGCCCCACTTCCTTTTTTTTTTTTTTTTGCTCAAGGGTCGGGGAGGGGTCGTGCTGCATAATTAAAACAAAAAAAATGCTACTTTACCCCCACCCCCCCCCCCCCCCACCTGACTGAAATATTCGTCGACGAGATGTTCGTATTTGCAGGGGGCAAAAAAAAATTAAAAAATTCGTGGGCACAAGAGATCCCAACCCCCTTCCCCCATGAGCACCAGGGGAGGGGAACCGTCTTTAAATAAAGGTAACATTAAAGTGTTTTTACCTGTTTTTTCTCAAAGGGGTCGAGGGGCTCTTCCCCCCCCCCCCCCCCGCCGGGTCCCCTCCCTGGATCGGCCACTGGTTCTTATTATCATTGAAAGAACTTAAATACAGACCATCTCATACTTGTTCACAATTATCATTGGCTCGTTACAGGCACCTGTATATATGACGCGGATTGTCAGAACGGAGAGACTTGTGTTTCGAATACGTGCACCTGTCCAGCTGGTTCAACCTGTGATGAAGGTAAGATTTCTTCAAACCTCCTACCTTTCAATTTAGGCTTCGCATTTCCATTCGATCACCAATGAAAAGTCACAATATTTATTTTAGTTCTAAGGCCTTTATTAGTTGATTCAAAGCGAGGAACTGACGAACAAACTTTGCTCTAAGAATCATTCATCTTCCTAAATAACAAAAGTGTGAAACTGCTCAATGAATGTCAATGACGAAAGTAAACTGTTTTACTTTGTCCTGAAGTTATGTTCATATCTATAAAAAAATAAAAGGGGACAGCGACTCGGTTTGAAACTTAGAACTTGATAATATAAACTTCGGATAATGACATTGTAGTCGTCTTAATTCATCATCACCACAGTCGTTATCAATACAGTTATCTTCATAATTATCACTATCATCGTCGTGTTCAGGTTCTTTTAATCGTTCTCATCAGGGGCGGATCCAGCCGGCAGCAGGGGAGGGGGCCCAATTTGTGAGAAAATATTAAAAGGCGAAACAGCCAGCCACTGAATAATGTTGCCCCCCCCCCCCCAAAAAAAGGAGATCACAACCCCCTTTCCCCTTGAGCACCAGGGGAGGGAGCCCGTCTTCAAATAATGGTAAAATTAACGTGTTTTTACCTGTTTTAACCCCATGGGAGGAGTCCCGTGCCCCCGGACCCCTCCCTGGATCCGCCACTGGTTCTCATTGTCATTGAAATAACTTAAATACAGACCATCTCATACTTGTTCACAATTATCATTGGCTCGTTACAGTCACCTGTACCGATGACGCGGATTGTCAGAACGCAGAGATTTGTGAATCGGGTACGTGCACCTGTCCAGCTGGTTCAAGCTGTGGCGTAGGTAAGATTTCTTCACACCTCCTACCTTTCAACTCAGGCTTCGCATCTCCATTCGATCACCAATGAACAAACTTTGCTCTAAGAATCATTCCATCTTCCAAAATAACAAAAGTGTGAATTAAGCTACAGTGTGGATCAAAAAGGAGAATGTTAAAAACTGTATGTCTCCAATAACACTGAATCGGGGGCTCTACATCAGTCGCGAACGCATGGGTGGGAGGGTGTTTTGGGGTTTAAACCCCCCTCACTTTTTTTTTCCTCAAGGGTTTGGGAGGGGTCGTGCTGCATAACAAAAAAAATATCGCTCTGTTACCCCCTTCCCTCCCCCCCCCCCCAAATGAGCGAAATATTGATCAACGCAATTTTCCCATTTACTGGGGCAAACAATTTTTGTTTAAGTGGTCACAATCTCTGGTTATCAAGATTTGTTTTAGGGTACGATAAGATTGGCATATTTCATTTCGATAATAACGATTCAACTTTTGGCGCTGAGGTGTCTTAAAACTCAGACCTTGCTACTAAATTGTATATTTCACCCCAAAAGAAAGGTCAATTGCCTATGTTAGCTTTTTCTCTTCAAGGTCCACATACATCTTTGTCAGACAACGATAATTGTTTGGGAGACTTTTTCCACTTCTGAGTCCATGATTTTGGAAAAGAATTCGGACAAAACAAAATACAATTATATTGTATTCTTCGTTTGATTTATTTATCAATCGTTTTACAAATGTAGTAGTTGCTTTCTCAATTGTCAATAATTTGCATTTAAAAACTACTTGTATTCGATTTTTCTGTTAATCGCCAAAGATTTATAGAAAAATCTGACAAAATGGAAATGATTTTCTCATCACGTTCATTTATACAATGATTGTCATTGAAACTCAATTTACACAGATATCGATGAATGTGACAGCTTTCCCTGTTCGAATGGAGGAGCGTGTATTAAACTCTTTTTCGTTCATATCATAGTTTATACATAACTGCATCATAATTATACCAAAGCTTTTTTTCATCATTTTATAAACGAACATAAACAAAAAATACATCGTTGTTCATAAATTTACGATGTATGGGACTAAAATATTTCACAATCACATAATAGGAAAATATTACCGCACTACAGTAATGGCATATAAAAAACGAGAAAAAGCATTGCTTTTTTTCAGAATAAGAGTGAATCCTCCAAACAAAAATTGAGTTTAATATATCTCAACATATTTTTTAACAGAATCAAAATTATGAGTTTTTTTTATTAAAAGACAATCTACTCCAAATCCTGTCCCTTCACCTCCTCCTCTCTAACTCGTTGGACATATTTCTCCTCCCCTTGTTCCCACTCCCCTTCCCCTTTCATGTACCCTCCCCCCCCCCCCTCCTCCCTTATACTTGACAGTATGGATAGGGAAAGCTTTTCGAACGGATCGGTCGAGATCGATCAGTGTACATTTTGTTTTTAATCAAAAGACATTTTCTTTTCTCTTTGTAGAATTCTGTTCTAGTGACGATCAGTGTCTGAATGGAGGTAACTGTAATGCCGATGGGAATGCATGCGAATGCCTTGAAGGATTCACTGGAGCTGTGTGTAATTGTACGTTAGTGCTTTTTGGACCTTCGTATTGTTTCAAAGAAGAATTTTGCTCTAAAGAATATCAGTGTTTACTTAATAAAAGCAAGATTAAGACCATGACTAACTCATATCGTGATTTCCACCTCTTAATACATTTCAATATCGTTATTGCAACTGCAACCCCCCTCTCGAGATTTTAATAACGAAGGTGAAAAAGTCTACTCACCTTCTCATTTCACAATCGTACACCTTTTTCAATTTTATGTTTTTTTGTGGTATTCCTTGGTTTATTTCTCAAAACTCGAACCCTTTTTCGTTCATATCATAGTTTATACAAAACTGCATCATAATTATACCAAAGCTTTTTATAATCATTTTTATAAACGAACATAAACACAACATAAAACATTGTTTATAATTTCACAATGTATGGGACTAACATATTTCACAATCACATAATAGGAAAATATTACCGCACTACAGTAATGACATTTAAAAAGCGAGGGCAATCATTGCTTTTTCAGAATAAGAGTGAATCCTTAAAACTTAAAAATTGAGTTTAATATTTCTCAACATATTACTTTACAGAATAAAATTATGAGTTTTTCTTTCATTAAAACACAATCTACCCCCAAGACCCTGTCCCTTCACCTCCTCCTCCCTAACTCCTTGGACTTATTTCCCCCTCCCCTTCTTCCCACTCCCCTTCTTCTTTCACATTTTGGTGCGGTACTGAGAAAAACATTTCTTCTCTTGATTCTGAGAAGGCATCTGGGGAAATAAGAGTGCATGGCCATTAGTAGAGCAGACTTGCTATTGTGGTAGGGTATGATAGAAGTGGCATATTTAATTGCAATAACAACTATTCAACTTTTGGCGCTAAGGTGTCTTAAATTCAGACCTTATTACATTTCTGCGTAAACTTTGTTTATATATTTCTGCCTCAAAGGAAAGATCAATTGCCTTTTTTACCTTTTTTTTCTACAAGACCACATCAAACTTTATCAGAAAACGATAAATGTTTTTGGACTTTTTTTCTTGTTCTGGGTCCATGATTTTGGAAAAAAATTCGAACAAAACAAGATATATTTCGATTGTTTACTTCATTTGATTTATTTATCAATAGTTTTACAAATGAAGAAGTTGCTTACTCAATTGTCACTAATTTGCATTTAAAAAACAATTGTTATTTGGTTTTCCTGTTAGTCACCAAAAGTTGATGGACAAACCTTTCAAAATGGAAATATATTTCTCGTCACGTTCATTCCAATGATTGTCATTGAAACTCACTTCACACAGATATCGACGGATGTGCCAGCAATCCCTGTTTCAATGGAGGAACGTGTAACAATCTAGTTGACAGCTTCACCTGCGACTGTGTTGATGGCTATGATGGGATTACGTGTGATTCAGGTGAGCTATATATAAAGTCGAAACAGATTACAATTCTATATCCATACACCTTTTAAGTGTAGCACAATCCAAAAGATATATTACATGTTGCTCATTGAGAAATTATACATAAAGATTCAAGAAAAAAGAAAGAAATATCTAGTTAGTGGAGAGGAATATTATTTAAAGGTATTTCTTAACTTAAGAGTCAACAGAAGTGAAATACAGACACAAGATGGAAAGGGTGTTCCATATTTTGGTGCATAACTGAGAAAAACATTGCTTGTCTTGATTATGAGTAGGAACCTGCGAAAAAGGGAGTGCGCGGCCATTAGTGGAGCAGAGTTGATAATGTGGTTCCCACAGCGATCTCTGTTTATGAAGATTTGTTTTAGGGTATGATAAGAGTGGCATATTTCATAAAGATAATAAATATTCCACTTTTGGCGCTAAGGTGTCTTAAAACTCAGTCCTTGTTATAACATTTCCGCGTCCATTTTGTTTATATATTTTACCCCAAAAGGAAAGATCAATTGCCTTTCGTAGCTTTTTTTTCTACTTCTAAGTCCATTATTTCGGGGAAAATTTCGAACAAAACAAGATAGATTTTGATTGTTTACTTCATTTGATTTATTTATCAATAGTTCAGCAAATGACGAAGTTGCTTTCTCAATTGTCACTAATTTGCATTTAAAAAACTTTGTTCTTGTTTTGGTTTTCCTGTTAGTCGCCAAAGGTTTATAGAAAAATCTGTCAAAATGGAAATGATTTTCTCGTCACGTTCATTCCAATGATTGTCATTGAATCTCAATTCACACAGATATCGACGAATGTGCCAGCTATCCCTGTCTGAATGGAGGAACGTGTAACAATCTAATTGACAGCTTCACCTGTGACTGTGTTGATGGCTATGATGGGATGACGTGTGATTCAGGTAAGCTTTATATAAAGTCGGAGCAGATTACATTCCTATATTAATATACTTTTTAAGTAAAGCAAAATCCAAAAATAATATTGCATGTTGCTCATTGAGAAATGGGAAATCACTTTGACGAATTACGTGATACGTATGCACAAGTTTCACATATTGAAAAACGCATTTTCACGATTTCATATCATCATATAAAATATTCTCCTCCCATAATATGGTCTATTCAAATGTCAAGTTTCAACTGTCTAGCATTGATGATTATGGATCTATGGAAGAAAGAGCGAAACAATATGACAATTGACCCTGTACCATAACCAGTTACACCTTTGACCCTAATTGACATAAAGAATAATGCATTTTCAAAATTTCATCTCATTTTATAAAATACTCCACCCGTCATGTTCTATCAAAATGTCTCAGCAGCTTAGTATCAACCGTCTCTTGTCAGATAGTCACAAACGGGAGGGTACCCGTGATAAAATCAAATATTAAAACAAAAAATCCAAAACAAAATTGACTACCGGGAATCGAACGTGTGTCGCCGGAATAGCAGGCAAGTGCTTTAACCAATATACCTTAATAATTCTCATAAACTCTACATGCAAAGCTGACGAACGGCCTTGTCATAATCCCAATTCAACTTTCAATTGAAAATGTTGACATGACCCCAACATTTGATCAAAAAACAAAAGGCAGATTGCATATAGCTTAAAATCTCAGTTATATCATAGCAAATTTGGGGAAAACATAGAGCAAAAATACTGCTCAAAGAACAATGATATGTAGATTCATGATGTGAACGAAATTCACCGTCCATAGACAAAACACGCAAATTAAGAAAATTCTGTCTTGTCTCCTTTAATTGCAATTTTACATATGATGACTTTCTCAAATGAAAAAAATGTGTAATTGACCTTAAAGAAAGTTGTTTCAGTTTCAACATATCAAGATTCGGAAGAAAAATTGATCAATATTTACAGAGATACAATCAATTTTCCATAAATTTGCTGACGTAATAATATGCAAAATCGTATTTTGAGTTCCAAGGCCATTTTATGATGACGTCAAGATGTACTTAATGGCCATATGAGACATGAAATCATATCTTCTATCCATACTCTATCTAAATATTTTAAAAAAGTGGCGGTCCTCAAGAATTCCAAAGAACTTTAATGGTTTTGTTATAGGCATGTTTTTGTCGATATATGCAAAATCGTATTTTGAGTTCCACGGCCTTTTTATGATGACGTCAAGATGTACTTAATGGCCAAATGAGACATGAAATCATATCTTCTACCCATACTCTATCTAAATATTTAAAAAAGTGGCGGTCCTCAAGAATTCCAAAAAGCTATAATGGTCTTGTTATAGGCATGTTTTTGTCGATATATGCTTTATTTTACAGGAGCTATAGCGCGCAAGGACATTTATTTTTAACGGACGATCATTCCGTTATTAATGGTCATAAACAGATAAAAATGGTATGAAATTGTTCGAAAAAGTATGAAAAATATCATGAAAGAAAAAATGACGACTCTATGTTGGGCACGAAAAATGCTAAAAATGGCCTAAAACATTTAGGAAATGAATTTGAGACGATTTGGAGCATGTTGAAAGTTTTGTGCGCGCAGACATGCGAATATAAGTTTTAACATCAACCTTCCTATCCCACCTTTACCATAATATTGAATCATTTGGTTTCTGGTAACTCTATCCATACCTTTTCTGATAAACCTATATAATGATATATTAAGATCATTAATAACCTCTGTTGGTGGATCTGGAATATTAAATTCAAATACGTTAACTTTGAAAGTAGGAGGTGTTTTTATACAACAATGACCCTTCCTACAACAGTAAGATTTCTCTTAGACCACTGATTTATCAAATTCTTAATAGACAACAAAACGTTCTGGTAATTTGAATTAATCATTTCATCCAACTTAGTAGTAAAGAATATACCAATCGGAATTCTTCGTACAAGTCAAATAGTTTTTTGGTTTAGAGGAAACTAACGGTTACTTAATAATAAAAAGAACCTTTAGCAAAAACGAACCTTGGGAACATATGATTATCACAACGACTAACATTAGGAGCTCCCAAGTTGTTACCAGTGGTTGAATCTTTGCATTTTCCCTTTCTTTGAGATTACCCCTTCATCTCTTAAACGTAAATTAATCAAAACAATATGTTTAGCCAATGTTGCCCTGGAAACTGAGGAATAAAACTACAAACATTAATTTGTAAATTCTATGCTACAACAATTTTACTTTTGACAGGTAACACCGATCCTTGCACCCAACCAAACCTGTGTGTCAATGGTGTCTGCAGTCCTATTGGACAGGGACAGTACGAGTGTGAATGCCAAGATCATTATGAGGGGATCTATTGTGATGAACCAACTCGTAAGTCATTTGTTTGGATTTACTTTTAAATATGTTAAATGTTAAATATCTTAAACGTATTATGTTTTGCAAATCCATGATTCACATCGTTTCGTAAAATGGTTGAATAGGAACTAAAATTTTGAAATTGATTAGACTCATTGTTTTACCCTCAGAAATGATGAACCACCTTTTTATTTCAAGATAAGTATTAAAATAAAATAACTTTTCATCATCTCTGGATATGAAAACAAAAGTCGAATCTTTCCCCCTTTTAGTGGGGGAACTTTTACTTATCTGTCTTCGATATTCATTAATGCACATTTGTCACTATCTATCCAGGTGTAGAAAATAGATACATGTTAGGAAGCTTTCCTTAAATGCTTTCAGGGCCTAATAGCAAGTGTAGGGCTCATAATACTATTTTGTTGGTGCCATAAGCATCCCATGGGTATTTACAAATATGTTAATGTAGCTGTAATCATCATTATTAGTAGTAGGAGTAGTAGTAGTAGTAGTAGTAGTAGTAGTAGTAGTAGTAGTAGTAGTATAACGAGTAGTATTAGTAGTAGTAGTAGTAGTAGTAGTAGTAGGGAATGTGTATTTTCTCTATTCATATAATCATAATTATTATTATATAGAAAAAAGATACCTGTTAGGAAGCTTTCCTTAAATGCTTTCAGGGCCTAATAGCAAGTGTAGGGCTCATAATACTATTTTGTTGGTGCCATAAGCATCCCATGGGTATTTACAAATATGTTAATGTAGCTGTAATCATCATTATTAGTAGTAGGAGTAGTAGTAGTAGTAGTAGTAGTAGTATAACGAGTAGTATTAGTAGTAGTAGTAGTAGTAGTAGTAGTAGGGAATGTGTATTTTCTCTATTCATATAATCATAATTATTAGGTGATACGTACGTAGACGTATCACCTTTTGATTTCGTCAAGATTTTTATTATTTATTTATTTATTATTATTCTTCCTCGAATTTGTTCGCAGGATATCTCAAGACTGAACGAAGCCATTGTTATGAATCTTTCAATGATGATAGATCTTAGTCTAACTTAGAACTGCGTGACTTTTCAAAGACTCAAAGTAATCGTGACGTCATCCAGGCGCCATTTTGTGAAAATCAACTAATGATAATATCTTTATAACGAATAATAATTTTTCATTCATATTTATCATGATTAAGATCAATATCCGTCCAGTCAAGTTGAGGTCAATAAACGTGCGTAAATGCGCGCGTGCGCGCTCGTCCGCGCGTTTACGCGCGCGCAATAATTAAAAATGCTCTAAATCATCCCAAATTTTTTTTGCATACGTTTCAGGCCATATGGAGCATTTAATTAAAAAAATTACGCACACGCGCATGCGCGCGCGTTTTCGCGCGTACTGGCATTTTGCAACATAGAATCGCCGATTTTTTTCGTTCATCATATTCGGTACATTTTTCCAAGCATTTTGATAATTTGTTCACCTTTTATTAACGCAATGAGCGTCCGTCAAAGTTGACAGCACGCGCGGATTTGCGTTATCTTTATCCACAATACATGGGCAAAAACATGCCTATATAAAATTCATTGTAACTCTTTAGAATAGATAGAAACTCCTAATATTTTGTCATATTTGGATAGATTATGAGTCGGAGATATGATTTCATGTCTCATTTGATCCTCAATTAACTCATGACGTCATCATAATGGCCTCCAAACTCAAAATTTTAATTTGCATATTATGACGTCAGCATATTTTTGGAAAATTGATTGTATCTCTGTAAATATGGATGAATTTTCTTTCAAATTTTGATATGTTCTAGCTGAGACAATTTTCTACAAGTATAGTTGCCACAATTTTTCATTTTGACTAAGGCATCAAGGCGTACTTTTGTGATTAAAGGAGGCATGTCAATTTTTCACATTTTGCGTGTATTCTCTATGGGACATGACTTTTTCTCAAAACTGGATTCTACACTCCTGTCTTTTGCGAGCGAAATCTCCCATATTTTAGTTTTGTTTTCGCTGAGCTTCGAATATGTTGTAGCTGAGACAATAAGCTATCACACGTGTGCCTTTTATATTTCGATCAGATGCCGGGATTATGCTCATATTTCACTTGCAAAGTAGGATTTCTGAATTCCATTTCCCGTTTACGTGTAATTAATCGCTATGGGAGATGTTTTGTTATATCGGTAACGCACTTGACTTCCAACCTCGAGATCCCTGGTTCGATTCCGGGTGTCTCCAACACTTTTTTTTTCCTTTTGACCTTCACTGTACCATCTCCTTTGATTATTTAAACACGTAGAATCACAAATAATGTCATAAACAACACTTTTTACTTTATTATTACCCTATTATCACTTAATCCATTACTTTTTGCGTGTAATCCCTAAGGGAGATGACTTTTTCTCAAATCTGGATTCTACATTCCTGTCTTTTGCAAGCAATATCGCCGTTAGTTCTGCTTGGATTTTGTTGATTTTTGAGTATGTTGTAGCTTAGACTATATGCTATCTAACTCAATTCTTATATTTTCAATAAGATGTCAGGATTGCGCTCATGATCATGATCATTATCATCATGATCATCATTATCATAATGATGAAAATCATTTATCAATTACATTTTCATTTCTTTGAATAAGATAAAATCGTCAAAAGGTGTTCTTCATGATGTAAATTAGAGTCAAATGTGTAACTGGACACTGCACAGGGTCAAAGGTCATATATTGTTGCAATCTATCTTCCCTAGATCCATGATGATCAAGGAGACACAATTTAATCTTGACATATGAATAGATCATAATGGGATAAGCATATAAATGGGAGAAGCATTTTACAGAATAATATATCGTGTAATGCATTATTCGTTATGTAAACCATTATCATACGTATCACCTAATTCGTCTCAGTGACGAATTAAAGTCTAGTTATTATTATTATTATTATTATATATATAATAAATTGTTTCTTTTATAGCGCTATATCCAATTTACAACTGATTAAAGCACTTTACAAAACAATGGTTGTCATCATCATCATTATTTTCTACATCATTATTGATATTGAAATTACCTCATTCACCGTCGTATGTTCTAATTCCTACCTGGAATATAGTTCCTTTGGAGATTTCTGTCCATCCGTCAAGCCAGATAGTCATCATCAATGCCAGAGTGGAGCTGACATGTAGTTTCAACAATGCCAAGCGATACCACTGGTACAAAGATGATGTCCTTTTGCCCAACAGTGAAAACCAGAATCCTTTGATAATCATGTCTGTCTCGCCCAGTAACATCGGGTATTACTTCTGCCGAGGCTCAGGGAGACATGAAGAAACTTTAGACACGACGCCAGCATCTGTATATGTCAAAGGTAAAAGCTTTGCATGAGGCCAACAAAAGAAAAATAACAAAATTTAGGTTTGTGTCTAGCTTTTAATCAAGGCGACCTGTGTACTCTAGCCAGGTTTTATATCTGCTCTCGAAAAAAGTAGAATACCCTTGTTATTGCGAAAAGTTTCATGCATGCAGCATGGATGTGTGTGTGTATTGGGTTTTTACAGACGTGTATCAATCTGATATGATTATTTACGTCTGGGACCGACCTTTAAACGTCACCATCCGAAAGACGTGACTCAGTTTCGAACCTGCGTCCTCGGCTGAATCAGTTTGTAACTTCCACTTTTTAGCTGGATTACAGGCGCACGCCACAACGCCTAGTTGTTGCAGCATGGAGCTTGCAGGTTAACGTTATAAACGATTGAAATATCCTCAGTATCAAAACAAAGTACTTTAGGTCTGTGTAAATTGGCCTTTTTTCCTAAACTTTGCAAATAATCATCAGGTTTTTGCTGATCCGTTTTACCTTAAACATGCTCCGACAAAGCTCCCCTCCCCTCCCTCAGTGCCCTTCCCTTAATCTACCATTGATTCCTGTTATGTATGTTTGGATTTTCAGATCTTACCAATATAAAAGTTTTGAATGCTAGATTTGCCATTTCATTCCGCGATGAGCTTTATGACCAAACTTCTAAACTCTATAGAGAAACGGCGTTCAACATCAGCACCTATGTAAGTATATCCTAAACATTACTGATGCATTTTAATAGAATAGTTGTTTATAACTTAGAACCAAGGCTCTTGCCTTTTTGTAAATATTATGTTATATAATTCTTCATCTTTTATTTAGTGTAAAATACCAAAGCTTTGTATATAAGCAGAGAACATATTTACCCTAGATTTATTGCTGTGATACTTTTGTGTGTTAATGGTACTAGACACGATTAGCATTAAATGCTATTTTCTGGTCCCATTTATCCTTTCAATGTTAATTAATCATTCACATTTGATTCTTATATTGATGTACTTTTTTGTTTTGGATAATAAACTTCAAACTCAACTCAACTCAAACTTAACTCATATTTGAAATGCCGACTACGTTATAGTTGTATTCTGCAAGGCAAGGCCTAATATTGTTTTGGGTTTAAAATGTACAGTTTAATTTTAGAATGCGAGTACATTATAAAACAAGTTTCCTAGCGGCAATTGGTAAAGGCTGATTGCATGTACATGTAACATAAACATTATCAGCTATTCTCATCATTGTCTCACCTTCCGGTGGTAGAGACTATGCTAAGCCACTAATGGATCCGAAAGCATTCTTTCTCCGTCGCCTGTGACAAATGTTAAAGTTTACGTGCAAAATTAGACTCTCTCGTGACAAAAATTATGCTGCTGTCGAGGGTTACGTTATAATATAAGGTCAGAGCTTATTTTGTGGGCCTCCCTGTGACAAATAACTTAGCAACTAGCGATAATGTTTTCGATAACTTTGCAAATGTTTATTCTACTGTGACCATACTTGCGTCATATCATTTTCGGTTTACCGGTAATAAGCTTTAAGTTTTTACTCTGAATACAATGGTTCGTAGGTGCAACCCAAACTTGAGTCAGTGATGCTCTTTCACATCATTTATGTAAATTTGGTCAGAGATGCGCGAGACACATCTGGCTTATGCCTTGCATTTCGAATTTGATGGGTTTCAAACTATTAGAACCAGTATTTTCTGGGGAAAGTTTTTTCTATGACATTCTTGCAACATGTCCAAACTGAGGCAACAGAATGAGTAAGCTCACAAATTTCTTCTCACCTTTACCAATTATATACTCAACCTTCTCATTATTAATTGAAAAACTTCATGATACACTTTATATCTCAGCAAAAGCAGCCCCGACATTCGAACAGCCACCCCAGTTCTTAAACGGCACCAGTTCATACTGATGGTACAGATAATTTCACTCAGTTCTCCAAGATTATTCAAAATGCAGTTCTACCACAAGTATAATTAACTTACAAATAAAGGTTTTCCGCTATGACGTATACTTTTAGAAGTTACAGGGAGAGTACCAGTCTTAAACAAGGACATATCTATTAAACGTTTTACCTTTTTTATTTGTCGTTTTTTTACCTGTGTTAAGGTGGAGCAAGGCCTCCGAACCAGTACTGGGTTGGAGGGCGTATCAGTAGTATGCAGAGCCCTAAAACCAGGAAGCGTCAAAGCTGACATGAATATCTTCATCGAGCCGACCAATTTAACGGCACTGGAGACACAAGATCTTTTTGGACTATCTCTCGAGAGTCTAGCCAATGAATCAAATGGTTTTCTCGATTCCAACACCATTTCAGTTCAAAATAACGGTACCAAGTTCATTCATATACATGTAGTTCTAAAGGTCAATGTATATATATCCAGCATTGTGCATGGGGTATCCATAGAGAGATGTCAGGTAGGGGACGCGAAAAGCCAGGGGTCACGACGTATTTTGTCTCGCCTTTGTGTTATTACTCATTGCAAGTATTTATTTTACATGGGCCGTCAAAGGAGGGGGTATGGCTAGGCTGGATACGGCACTGAACTGGATGTGTGGCATTAGTAAATTGATATGCATGAGTATTACACACACAAACACAAACACACACGTACGCACACAAATGTACATAACAATTATATAAGCTATATATATATATATATATATATATAGGCGTGAAGAAAATGGTCTAGGAACGTGAGACGTGGCTGTACTTTATAATTGTATTACGAGCTTTTGGCTTGTGAGGCTTTCTTCAGATTCTGAAGTGCAAACACATACAAAAACAAATACATTGTATGGACAAATATACATGTCATACAAACTTAATATCACTCAATTATAATAATCAAGCATCATGATATATTTACATACACATACATGTATGTGTGCGTGTGCGCGCGCATGTGTGCGTGTGTGTGCACATGGTCATTCAAAGTTTTGCGGCCTTGTGGCCCTTCATTTATGGTCATGTGATTGCATTGTGAAAGAAACGTTGTGGAATCGATCAGAAAAGGTTGATCATCTAGCATATAAGTATGGTGTGTACTGCAAGGTTCTGGAATCATCAAAATGATAAGAAATTTGCCCCAGTCTTGGTAAAGTTACAAGCACTGTACACAGAAAGATATATATGGGACTACGCACATGTGCGCGACACGTGCGTAATATCTATCAGGTCCAAATAGATGTAATAATTTACCAAATATATCAATTAGTAGGCGGTTTCTTGGCAAAATTTGTATGATCACTTATTAGTCAAAACATATTCTTTTACATGATTTGTAATAAGAGCTTCCATTTCCTTTTTTTGAAATTGGGGCGTTTCCAATACTGGTCTTTACCTTTAATTATCATTCTTGTTTATATTTATCAAAATCTATGTCGGTTGAGCCTTTTTTTTCTTTTTGATGATTTTTTCTTTCTTTTTGTGAAGCTATTTGCCAGAATATCTCATGGATTTCTCCTCGGTTTGAAAGAGTCGAATTTCCGGTGGGTGAAAACGGAACATGGGCAGATTCAACAGGAATGTGTCCTTTCAACACTACTAAAGGTTGGTTTTGATGGTCATTCATTTTTTATTCGAGGAAGTGGACGAGGCATTGAGTTGAATAGCACGACTAATATGATAATTCTCCCTAAAGGTTTGTTCAGATATGGAGTGATAAACCGCCGCAAAAAAGACACCACAGGTTTTGTTGTTGTGAGGTCTTAATGAATTGCAACTGCGCGTAGCAAATGTCTTTGGCGTATGCACTTATCTCTGTGTCAAAAGAGATAGAAATGTGATGCGTATTACACTTTACGTCATCATGAAAAAACAAACCGCTACGGTTTTGCCACGTCATATCTGAACAGGCATTAAGGCTTGCAAAAGTAGCTCTAGATTATGGACGACAATGAAGCTATAACGTAAATTCTGTTTAGACTGCGATGACAGTCGAATTGAAAGAGACTCACTCACTTGCAACACTATTTCCAAAATATCCTCGATATCATGATGTCAAACCGATGTAGCTACTTTCCCTCCGGTATTGAACATCAGCAAATCAAGATGAGGGCTTGGATGCTAAAAGCCCCTCCCTATAGATATTCAAGCCCCCAAACTTTTTTTGGAGTAAATCTGAATTTAAGCGAGGCACACATAGAAAACATGAATGCAGGAACCCCAAGCCCCCAGCCCTCAGACCTCAATTAATATTCTACATCCGGGGGATGTTATTGAATGTGTTGAATAGTTCCAGAGTCATGAATTACTTCAGAAAAATTTCATAGACGCTACTTCTTTACTTTATTTATGTCTCCTTTCTTTTTATATGGTAATAGTTGTTTGCCAGTGTTCTTTTGATATATATATAAAAGATATATGTGTATTTCTTTTATACCAAACAGCCAATGAACCCATTGGACGGGCTCTGTGTATCGGCGATGGTATTACCCAGAGCCAGTGGCAACCTGTGGATAATTGCGGACCATTTAGAAATGTCACAGATATTCTCACTGAAATTGCACAGGTTTTTGGAATTTTTTTCTTCAAATTTCAATCATTGAAAAGATGCTTTGTAATACCCTTCATATGTAATTCAATCATGTTTAGTAAAGTATAGATACCACTGATGATTACAACCTGGAGAAAGAAAAGACAATTATAAAAAATAAAATATAAGTATAAGATGACCTTTCATTGCGTAGATTTCACCCGATTTGGTACTTTATTTTTACCAAGTATTGTGTACATTTTTATTCAGTATTGTGTACATTTAAAAGCAATAAACATTCATTTTCCTTTCTTACTCAACTTTTTTTTTTAGAGTGTATCCTTACTTTACATTTGAAAACTATAAAAGCATGCATAACAGGTAATGAATAGCCCATGGACAATCAATTCTACTGGTTTTAATTCCAATCGCAAATGCGCTGGACGATGTTTACTTAAAGGTAATGCAAAGTTTTGGGAAATTATGAAAATTGAATTAATAGTAATTCTTTAAAATGTTGATATACTTGGATGCCCCTGTGAATGTTTTAAAAGCACTAGAAAATTTAGCCCCTAAAACACTTCTGCTTTCAAGAAATTGAATGATACAAAATTTACTGTGCTCCCGGTAAATTTCAAATAATTCAAATAGCGTCTAAGGCCATTCTATGGTAGCTGCGACCATGAAAATCTCGGAATATGCAGTTCTGATATATAATTTCCAAACTGGAATAGCAAATTGATCGATTGTAGTCAAGAAACATTGTTTTAGTGCTAAAGTAATATCAGTCTTGAGAGGGCGCTATACAACATAAAGAATTCATTATTTTCACTTTTATTACTTGAGACTCGATTTCAACCAAGACAAAGATCATTGAATATTGTAAAATCGCATACCTGCTTCATTTCAACCAAATTCATGACCCCATACCAAAACTTTGTAATACCTTTAAGGCGGCAACTTATTCTCTGTCATATTCATTGACAATACTGCAATAGGAGCATTTGCAATAGGCCTACTTATTGTTATTAATACAGCATTTAAAACCATAAAATAGTTTGAAATAATAGAATTTTACTGAATTATTGCATTTGTAAAATGTTGGTGTGACAAGCGTGAACAATATTATAACTGCTAAATTCGTTTGATAGATACCGGTTCATTAGTTGTGAAATTAGATATTATGGGACACAGTGTTTTTTTTAATAATAATTTTTTTTTAAACATAATAATAAACTTATATGTCATTGCAATATTGTATTAAGGGAAACATGTTCGCTAATGTTATGTTACCTTAAGGAGGGAGAGTCGTATCACTCAACGTGTACATGCTGTATTGATATTTTCCCTTCAAATTGTAGGTAATTGTTAGTGAAGAAAATGCAGGTGAAGTTAGCCAGCAAATATCAGCTGTTACTTCCAACATCGAAGATATCACATCAGATGACATCTCGTTTGTGACACAGATAACATCCAACATTGTGCAGCAAAATCTTACTGGTGAAGAGGTATTCTGCACGATGCAAGACTAATCCTATTGAACTTGAAGTTGCGATTGTTGATGAATTTTATTATGTTCCGTTAATTATCTAATGGGGGAAAAATTTGACTCTCAACCAGTTTTAACAATATTGGACGCCTTGAAGCTAAACTACTGTGAATAGAGAATTGACTAGAGCCTTACCTCGTATCAGGCTCTTTTTTAAAATCATTTTGTATAATACTTTATTGGTTCTATGACTGATTGAGGCCTGTCACTGTCCTTTCATATATTTTGACCCCTTGGCAGTTGCTTCTTCCAGAAGTTGTGTAACAGTTTTAGAATAACAGCTGTGCTAAGGCTGTCATGTTATTTAATACCCAATCTTCATTCAGTTTGACTTTCAAGATTTGGCATTTTTCTCCTACTATACGGTAGTTTAAATCATCTTCATATTTTGTGTTTGAATTGACAGGTAACAGAGTCTATAACAAGTATTGTGAGCAATATAGCTCAGGTAGACACAGAGGAACTTGAAGCTGCAGAGGAAAATGGTGGGGCAATAAGTAAATTTGTCCAGGCTTTTGAGGAACAAATCAGTCGTGTTGAGGTTGCCGATGGTGAGATGCTCAACATTCAGCAGCCATATGTAGCCGTACAGGTGATTTTACATTGATATCGTAGGCTATGAAAAATAATTTGATTCAACCACTATAATATAGAATTTCATGTCCAAGTTATATAATTGTAGACATGGATATTCGAAATGAAAAGAATTGAAAAAACAAAACTGACACTGCCATTCGTCCATTCCCGTCTCATTCTATCTGGTGTCCAACAAGGCGCGACACTTTCACCATATTTGTTTTCATTTTAAAAAAGATCTACCAAGCAACATCATTATTTGTGCACGTTTTTAATTTGGGGGAAGCCTTACTTGAACGTCTTTGCATGGTGCTAATCGCCTCCGTCATTTTCAATCGTCGTCATCAATAATGATGATTATAATAACTATGATAATTATGATAATGATAACAATGATAATAATAATATGAATAACAATTATAATTATAATAGTAATAGTGATAATAATGACAAAACTAATGGAAATATTTTATAATGATATTAATAATTTTAATAATAATTAGAGTATTAATGATAGTGATGACAATAATACAAATAAAATCAATGATGATGATGATAATGATTACAATCTTCGATTTGTACCTTCGAAAGGTACTTGAAATCAAATACTCATGGTGTACTAGTGCGAAGGAGAAATCACAAAAAAGCATCTGCATTTTATACAAACTACAGAAAAATTAAATAAAAGGGAGCAATTAATTATATTTCAATCCAAATAGAAATAATTTTAGATCAATTTTAAACACCTCAACTGATCTGCTTTCAAGGGAGAACATTTCACAGCAAAGGCTATGCATGAGCAAAGGTACCCTCCCCCAGTTCTATATTTTTGGATGATAATGATAATAATAATAATAATTATAATTTTAAAAAAAATATTGATATTATTGTTAATGAATAAAATATAAAAATACAATAATAATGATAATGATAATAGTAGTCTTAATGTAAAATAAATATGATAATAACAATAATAATGATAAATGAAGTTCTGATTCAAATAACAGGTCCAGAGTGTACCTGCTGAGGACATAATGCGTGGTCTTGTGCTTTCGCTAGCTGGATCCAGTCTTTCAGACCTGACCAAGTCCAATATTACCATCAATGCTCCGACCCAAGATGACCGCGATGAGAACATTGCTACCAGACCAGACACTATTGCTCAGGTCAACATTCCACCTTCAGTTTCATCCATCATTTCGTCCACGGCCCCACTCTCGGGATCGCAGTCGAATGGCAGTAGTGGATACGTTCGGGTCAACTTCAATGTATTTTCAACTCCAGCCCTGTTCATTTCTAAATCATTGCGCACATTGAGTGCGGATAATGAAGGCTTCAATCGATCGGCTAACTCTCCCGTGATTTCTCTCAGTATTGGTCAAGGGAATATAGCAGCCTTGACCGAATCCATCAACTTTACCTTCACAACGATAATGGTAAGACCCATAACAATTTAACCCTTACTGTACTGGGGGGGGGGGGGGCCTGGGACATTTTCGTCGACATCGGATATACCTGTAAGGTGTTACATAACAATTAGTATGCGCATGTCATCAAAAATATGCTATAATTGCATATATTCATGTACAAGCAGAAATGTAAATACTATAAATTGATATCAAATTGCTTTTATATGTTTCTCAAAGTAACTTGATGTATTCCAAAACAAAAGAATACATTAGAAATAAAACAATAGATATAATAAGAAAGAAAAAACAATAAAATACAAAAGAAAATAAATATTTGAAAATTGCATCAAATTTGCATAAATTAACATTATTAATTACGTCAAAATAACTATTTTGTGTTAGAAAAGAAGTTTCATATGAATAATGGGTTTCAATTAACATTCAAAAAGTGGAGTCTGACCATTTTTGTAATGATTATAGTTCCCTGTATATTTCTAGATTTTATATTCATAATTTATGCAAATTAACCTATGCATTTTCAAATATCATAAAAATAAGGTAACCTCATGAATTAGAGATGAAGGAAACATTTATTCAATACATTTTCAACATTCTTCACAAGTCTACAGACAAATAAAAAGAGTTTTCTGTAAAATGCATAAAATTAGCATTTTGCATAATTAATTAGGCTATAACAACAAAATTTGCATATTAGGAAAAAACGAATTATACCACCTTGTTCCTTACGTAAATATCTACAAACATGTAAATTTTCGCGTTCATCGGACTTTCGACGGCCGAGATCATAGGGGGGGGGGGAGGGGGGCAGAATAACGTTTTTTTTCATATATTCAGTTCAAATCAATTCTAGTTATTTTGCCAAGCAATAAAAAAAAACAGCTTCATGGTAGCAGGTGGTCCTTATATGCGGCTGACCAAATAATTAGATATAAAAAGTCTCATGATTTAATTTAAGCTATAATAACAAGTAAATCAAATAACAATGACATGTAAAATATAATGAGTTTAACAAACATTGAAATTTTTAGCTACCATCAATATAGGTCCATCAAATATTGTTTGTATTTACGTTTTAATAAAGTGTTAACAAATTTCAATTCACGTATTTCACGTGGTACAGCACTCCAGAAGCAAGGTCCATTATACATCAGTGAATGTTTATATGAAGTTGTATGTACAAGTGGCAAGTGAAAATTATCAGCAATTCTAATACTATAGTGGATTATATTACAATTTAATGTTAAACATTATACGTATTTCAATCTATTTTCTTTCTTTTTTCCCTCAGTATAAATGGGCTTTTAAACTAAACCAATCAAAATTACCATTCAGTCTTCTTTCATGCCTTATTAACAAATTGTATTATAGGTCTATGCAATTCTTGCTTTTCTTTTGTTATTGTTGTGTAGCCTGGATACATGAATCCCAATTGTTCATTCTGGGATGAGGAGCAGGCAGATTGGTCCCAAGATGGGTGTGTTCTTGTTTCTGGATTCACATCATCTGATGATGAGGAGAACGTGCGCTGTGCGTGTGATCATCTTACCAACTTCGCTGTTATAATGGTCAGTGAAAAGCAATTAGGCAATTATTACACGTGATAATCCTCTTGATGAAACTGGGATAAAGTTGGTCCTACGGATTAAATAATATGGTCTTTGTACTATACAGTGCGTCCAAGAAAAAAAAACGAGATTTATCGAGGTTTTAACATAACTTAATCACAATCATAATTAATAAATGACACATATTTGGAAAGCTTATATCCTCCTCTTTCATTTGATGCAACTCATATGATGCATATTTCACGCATGAGTGATTACAAACAATTCAAAGAGAGGGTACCAAAAAGTCATTTGGCGGGCCCATTTCTAGAAAGTTCATCTTCTGCCCTTTCATATGACACCTCAATTAGGAAAAATGTGCTGGGAATAACAAAGTTATGTTTGTTTAAAGTAATGCTTGCATTTCCATAATTTTTTATTAAACAAATTCGTTTTCACTGGCTGCCTGCCAAAGCAACAAACATAGTTGACAAAATACTTAAGTCCGTTTCATTGACGACCAGCCACGCATCAGGTCCCTCGTCTTCTTTGTGCATGGCTGATCGTCAACGAAACTCCCGAAGAACAATGGAGTGTAGAGGTGGTCTTCAATAGGGTATGAAAATATTCTCACGCTTGAGATCAAAATTTTTTTGAAGGTGTGTTGTCTTGTGTGGAAGGTAGTAAAGTGACATTCTTTTTTTTTCCCGGCAGTAATATAAAGTTACACCACTTTCTATTATAATGAATTCCCAGTTTCTCAGTTTTCAATTAACGACACATAGACTTTATGAAAGCTGATGGATAAAAATCAGTTTTATTTGAGCATTCAAAGAAGATGTTTCAGTTTGGGCACACATTTCTTTCATGTTACAGGATATCCATAGAAAGGAGAGCCCTGACGAGAAGGCATACAACATCCTGACTTATATTGGCTGCTGTATTTCTATCTTCAGTCTTCTTGTCACATTGGCAACCTACCTGTGGCACAAGTGAGCCCATTGAGAAAAGATATGCAATCATTAATGTAATACAAAGGAGACAGAATATGTACTTATTCTCTGGTCAAATTCAAATGCCCCGAATTTTTTTTGAAAGTATCTGTGAATCAAACGATTTGTGAAATACGTATAAATCTGGAGCACGATTCTATCCCGTATCACTTCTGTTTGAACCAGCAGGGCTGTTGAGAACTACTATCAACAATGTATAGTTCATGATAGTAAGGGAAGGAGGAGGAGGAGGAGGAAGAGAAGAAGAAGAAGAAGAGAAGAAAAAGAGAAACAGCCATAATATGATTATTTGCTTGGTGATATAGGGGTGGTGTGACGAGGGTCACAAATAGGTTACAATATTAATTTGTTTGTATCATATCAATATTAAACAATATACACTAATATTCTACCAACTTTGTAAATCAAATCTTCTGCCTCTTGGTGTGCAGTTTGCATATAGAACAGAATCCATATTCATTTCGAACATTCCACTTTGACATCGTCCTGAATAGTTCCACCCAGTTTGATTTTATTTAACACGCCTGACAATTCTGGAGATTTGTGCCCGATCATAAAAGAGATACGTGTATATAAGTTGAGCACAATCACGAAACTTCCTTCATTTTACAAACAATTTGCCCTTAATTTCACTTTGTCTTGATGTTTGACATTTCTGTTTCCTGTGTGGCTAATGAAGTGATGGTAAATCTGAACATGTATGGTACAACATTGCTTCAACGCTTTCATAACCGTATTCCGATGTTGCAATCTTGATAGGGATTTGAGGACCAAACAGACTAGCCAGATCTTCATCTGTCTGTGCCTGACCTTGCTGTGTCTCTACACGACATTTGTCATCATGATCTCTCTGGAATCTCGTAAGGTCTTAGCTGGACCCTGTGGGTTCCTGACGGCCCTAGTTCACTACTTCGTTTTGTCCTCCATTGCATGGATGGGTGTGGAAGGGTACAATACCTACCTCATCATTGTAAAGATCTTTAACACCTACATCCAGAGTTTTATGGTCAAGGCTTTCTTAGCTGCATGGGGTAAGATATTTCTTTCATTAAATATTTTGTTCTGCAATCAACTTTCAGCAATTTAAAACATGATGAATGGGTGATCAAACATAATTCTTATTCATATAACACAGGAAATATTTACTTGTCTCTGTTTTCTAAAGAACTAAATAATTCCAAAACTGGCAGTGTATTATATTCATTGTTATATCACATTACGACGGACTATAGTCCAACAGACATCATCTAAAGCTATCATCACAACCCAGAGCGGCGACCGACCGATTTGTAGCCTGCTCGGTCGCCCGAACTGGGCGAAATCCGGGAGCTTCTCAGGGCGGCGTCCCGGCAGTGACCGACTGATGACCTCCCGCTTACCAAGCGGTTTCCCACCGGCCTGGGGCTCATTTTAAAGAAACTGCGCGGCGGCCGGCCAATGATCGGCGGGGCACCAAAATACGGGCGGTGGCCAAGCGGTCGCCGCCAGGGCACCGAGTTAATCGAGCATTCGCCGTCGAGCGATTTAGGTCAAAGGCTGCCGACTAATTTTGCACTTGCCGCCCAGTGATCGACTGATCTCCAGGCGGCGAGTGAAAAAAGAGTAGGCGCTGCCGAATTGTAACTCTGCGCTAAAACTTCAGCGGCGACCAAGTGATACCCTAAAAATAAACGGTGCCCGGGCGAAATTGGCTGAAAACTCGCAGCCCGGCCGCCGAGCAGGCTACTTTTTGTGTTGTGACCATAGCTTAAATGGAACCAAAACCTTGATACTAAGTTACTTTTATTGTAAAGTTTAAAAGATTTGAATAAATTCAGTGAAAATTTGAACAAAATCGGGCAAGGAATAAGGAAGTTAGAGCTTTTTGAAATGACTAGTCATTAGAGGGCGGTATTCAATTTGATGACATCTGTGGACAAGTCTCCATGCCTTTTGTACATAATTTCATGTTTTTGAATTTCCTTCTTTCTTGTGATTGAGATAATCTACTCCCCTGAAAGCAAGATATAGAATGCAAAATGATATTCTACTTCATATGTTATGAAGTCGGATCAAGAACACAAATAAATATGAAGAAAACAAAAAAAATATGAAATTTTATGTACAAAAGGCATGGAGACTTGCATTGTCCACAGATGATGTCATCAAATTGAATACCGCCCTTTAGTGACTAGTCATTTCAAAAAGCTCTAACTTCCTTATTCCTTGCCCGATTTTGTTCAAATTTTCACTAATATTTTTCAAATATCTTACATATTACAAAAGTAACTTAGTATGAAGGTTTTGGTTCCCTTTAACAATGTTCATACTGTAGATTCGTCGTTGTTGTCATTTATGTTTAATTTCCTCATTATAAGTATTAAACATGGCATGCGATTCGTACAAAGACGACTCTAAACCCCAGAGACTATAAAAATCAAGATATCTATTCAATTTTAAAATAATTATTGTGTCACCATAACCGTAGTAAAAACTTGTGAGCTGGACAGTACAACGATAACATGAGTAGGCCTATTAGAGAAACAGAGAAAGGAATGAGCTAAGCCCGTAGCCAATTTAGGTGTATTATCATTTATGAATGATTATAAAATGTAATTCCTTGTACATGTATGTCATTTCAGGAATTCCTGCACTTATCGTGGTTCTTACCGGAGCTGTTGCTAGAGACTCTTACGCCCATGATGATCTGTAAGTGGTACCGCTTGACAGTTTAGCTGGAATATTGGATTGCATAGCATAAAGCATACCACATGATCTTCAAATTTCGGATTCAGCAAAATCACGTTTCTGTACTTTGGTATCTCATGAGTTAGCAAGATTGCAATTGTGATCTGAAATTACTATTTCGACATCACTTTCGTGGGTATGTGTTGTGATCCAAGCTCTAGAAAGGTCACCAAGTGAATGCAGTCACCACACATACAAACATTTCAGTTGTTGTTAGTAACTCATGGGACAACAAAGCTTGGACTTGCCAAAATCAATAATGCAAAATTATTTACAATGTCAAATTATGAGTTAAAATGTTTCAAGGACTCTGAAGATTTTGTATAAATGTCGCTAAGATAGTCAGTACTTATTGACTTTAATAATTCAGTCACTTTACAAAATGCATATTTACTATCAATAGATGCTTTCTACAATTCTGGGCTCAAATCGGTGGTCTCCTGATTCCCATGTCCATCATCCTCCTCATCAACATCGTCATCTTCATCCTGGTGGTGCAACAGTTGATCCGGTCAGCCAATTTCGCTGGTCGGGTGAAAAAAGAGGCTAAGGCAGAACGTCGGGAGACTATAGTACGCGTCCAGAACGCGATCTGCATCTTGCTCGTGCTCGGTTTGACCTGGGTCGCTGGATATCTTCTTTTGATTCCAACATTTAGTCAGGTAAATTAGCCAACTAGCTTCAAGAATAACTCATGTATGGTATTTATCACTTCTAAGAAGTATCTTGAAAACTCAATTATGATAATTACATACACCAGCAATACCTCTTTAGATTTTTAGTATCTGAAGTACATGAGAGAGAATGCCATATACCTAATTATTATTTATGAAACATTTGTGTTTAACAGGTGGCTCAACCAATCTTCATCATCCTGAACTCCTTCCAAGGATTTTTCATCTTTCTACTCTACTGTGTCCGGAAGCCTCACATCCGTAAGAAATGGGGGCTAACTTGTTTCGACAAGTTCGTAAAGAAAGAAGCAACCACCTCCAGCGGTGGGGTAAGCGTGACGGCGCTATCCTCGTCAGCTGGAATGAATAGCAATTTGCGCCCAGGAGCCTCGGATAATTACTTTTTGCCTACCAAAGACGACAATCCCGATCATATGTGTATGTTTAATCCGACCTTTGATGATAGTCAGGTTGAGGAAGGGGTCATACCACCCATGAACACATATATCCAGAGTTCCACAGAGGAACAGAAGAAGGACACGGATCGTGATGCAACAAGCGCTGATGTTGTGGCGGTAAGTCTCCATCTTGATGCATCTATCCCAATAGCCACTGAGAGAAGTGACGGTGTTTCCTCCAACACGGATGCTGACACGGTCATTGTAAATCTGGATTCAACTGATGCCAGGAAAGCTACCGAGGGTACCGATGATGTTACTTCCACCAACAATGATGCTGCCGTAAGTTCCCCTAAGGATGCAGAGAATGGCACCAAATACAATGAGAGGAGTAATGATGCTGCCGACAATCTTCCACCGGATTCAACAGATATCGACAAAGGAAATTAGAGCAGTGACATAGATGCCAGTAGCACCACCGATTTTGCAACTGCCAATGGCACAGGTTGGTTTTGACTATAGCGATGTATTCATTCTAATACTTGAGTTTTAAAAAAATTGTAAACAGCTTTTGTATTAATTTAGATTTAAGCAAGAAGAGGGTCTTAAAGAGAACATGATGTTATATTGGCATACTAGGCAGGGTATGGGTGGGCTGGGTGTCGGCTGAACCCCCATCCCTTTTCCCCAAGCATTTGGTATTTATGAGGCCTCTGTCTGGTATCGGGCCGGGTCACTGGCTGAGAACGCCAATGCCTTAACCACTACACCACACAGAACCCTCCCGTCCCCCTTCCCCAAGGCTTTTGCAATTACCAATAGTTCGTCACCACATATTTAGGCAACCAGGTGACGACAGTATATATATGTACATTTATATGTACCGTATGGAAGCATTCATGATCAGATGATTTTTGTTAAATAATGTTTAATGTTCTATTAGTCAGATAAGAGATATTTTCATTGTTGGAAAGTATGTTGATGATGATAATGGTACGAGGGTTTTTTCAATTCTTTTTAATCGCTTTTTGTCATGACATGATATATAAATATTGCGAATGAAAATTAGATAACAATGGTTGCGTAGCTTAAATACAAGGTCCCCCTTGCTGTCCTTATTTTCTTTTCTTTTTTGCAAAGTTTGAAATAAATTGTCTCCGCCGGGAATTGAACCAGGTCAGTGGCTGAGAAAGCGAATGCCTAAGCCACTAGACCACAAAGAACCCCCGAGCATTTTGCAATTACCACTATTCCGTCACCACATATTCGGGCAACCAGGTGATTGCCATTTGTCATCATCTTTATTATATTTCAATGACAAAATGATATCTTTTCAATTTATATGTACCTTATCGAAGTTTTCATAATCAGAATTTTTTTTATATGATATTTTGTGGTGTGTTACTCAAAGAGGAGGTCTTTCCATTTTTGAAAAAAAGTATAATGATGATGTTAATAGTACAATGATTTTTTTTGTTTGTCTTTCATATAATTCAAAATGAAATTATACTATGATGGTTGTGTAGCTTAAAGGAAAGTTCCCCCTTGTTGTTCTCTTTTTTAATTTCTTTGCAAAGGTTGAACATAAAAAAAATTCCGCCGGGAACTGGCAGAGAATGATCAAATAAATGATTTTCCATCAAATAGCGATCGAGGTTAATTGTCTCTAAGCCCTAATTATATTAAGTTACACTCACACAAATTAATGAAGAAATATTTTGTAATGAACATTACCGGAATTTACATAAAGATATACAAATGTAAGACAAAAATATATTGGTGCAAATGTACTCAGAAAAGTTCACATATGACGAAAGTAAGAGCCACAGGAGAAATACTTTTTTAATTAAATGTGCAAATGGTAGGCATTTAGGATAGCCTTAAAATGAGAAAAATGAAAAATAAGAATATCAGGCTTTACATGATGAGTTTTCATAATTAGTATTCTCAAATCAGTCGTATGTGATTTAATTATCATATTCTTGTTGTCATATGATAGAAATGAAATGAGCTTTTCAGTGATGTATATATTAATGATAGCAAATAATTTGGGAGATTATTGCGGATTATTGAGTAATTTACGAATACAAACTTAGGTTTTTATTATCACGGACACACTGTATTGTAGCTCGTTTCAATGTTGAATTGCTTAGTTAATTTCTGATACTGCTGATATATAACTTGAAAAATCAGAACATTACTGTTACTATCATTTGTATTATTGTGCGCAACAAGAAATTTATAAAAGCATGCTTATATAGTAATAAAGTAAATGGTGGAGTGGAAAGTTGGTATTCACATTGTTTTTATTAATCAACTATTTCATATTCGTATTTCCATTGCGATTTGACACAGTTGTCAAAGGTAGCAAAAATTGAAATAACAAGAGAGCCCCAAATCCACAAGATCAATATTTACAAGATCAATAGCATAATCTGGGTTGGATTTGTAATGGTATTTACTCAAAGAATTCCACATGGCAGCCGATCGAGTGACTGAATTACATGGATTATTACCGGGTAAAAGTACAAAAGACAAAAGATTTTACAAATTTATACATATACCATAGTAATATAATGATATAAAGGAGAATAATAGAGAGAGGGGGAGAAAAATTGAGAGACGAGACTGAAAAGAGAGAACAAGAAACTTTGACATAGAGGCAACAATTAAAAAGAGTGGGATTGCACTCAAAAAAGAAATATTCTTAAAACAATTAGAACCTCCAATTTATCATGACTGTCCATTGCCACTGAGGTGCCGAACAAGGGACTTTCGCATGGACTTACAAAAGAATCACTGATGTATGCAAAGCAGACAGCACAATACAGTAACCTAAATAATCAGTAAAAACGCTGTTTTAATACAGTTTACTGGTTCAAAACAACAGAGTCTGCGCATGAGGTTCACCCGAAATCATTCGAGCAAAGGGCCAGAGCAGGGTAAATCAGGGTATGGTTAGCTTAGTGTTTGGGGCTAGCGTGATCACCACAATTCGTTCCTATTTTCACGAAGTGACGGTAGTGAGGAAAATCCGCACGCAAATTGTATGCGATTTTCATTCACTACCGTCACTTCGTGAAAATAGAGACGAATTCTTTAGCACAAAATTGTTTTGATCCAATTGAACTCTGATAACTTGGCCAGTATGACGTCACACTCCCGTACTTTAAAGAGTCTTTACTCAAGTCATACTGACGAGACCTACAACAAACAGACAACAAACCAAACATAACAAACTACATTACCCCCGAATTGACAAGAATCGGTGTGGAGTCGGTTTAAATGTGTAACTGAATTATTACCCCCAGTAGCACCAGGAAGACCGACACCAGATCGACAACAGACCAACAAAGAATTACTTTAAATCAAAAGACTAAGAATTAGTCGGTTTGGGATCGGTGTGGAGTCGGTTTGGCACAGCGGTGGGACTGCGGGTTTAGCCTGGCTTTGGTAACGCATCGAAGACAGCTGTTGTAATACCCCAGTCACACCGAGAAGACCGTTACAAGACCGACAAGAGACCGGCTGCATACCGACTCTTGGCCGTTACTCGTAATGTGCAATGCTGTTCGGTCTGGTAGTCGGTCTGGAGTTGGTCACATCGGTGTGATTGAGGTATAGAGGCTTACGTATTTGGAAATACCTCTATATTACTGCGAACCAACTCATCGATTCTGATGATGTAACCTTATTAACAACATTATAAGTTGTCACGACAACCGTAATGATGCCTGTCAAACAAATTTATTTATTTACACCCGTAGTCTCGTTTTTCAAAGGGGTTTAGTTCGGGAAAATTAAAAAAAATGCGTCCATCCATGACTCTTTTCAAAACTAATAAATATGATTTACGAGTCCTGTTTTCCGAAGACGTTCACACGAGCCCTTTGTTGGCGAGAATTCTACTTGATTGCTCAATTCTACACAAATGGAACACAAGAAATGCTTTATCAGTGGCGTAATGAGCACATGGGGTCAGAATGAAATCCGCATCACCACCAAGTAGCATAATGCAGGGGCGGCGATGCGTCTTCCAAAATAGGGGAGGGGCACCAACAAACAAGGCACTTTCCGGAGGAAAAAAGGGGGCACGTACAAAGGGAAACATACAAAAACATCGGTATAAATTTATACCTCTACATCGTCATGATCATCGTGATTACACTACCAGGGATGATATCAATATTTGTTTCTTTCTTTACGTGGTACAAGATAAGCAACATGCTTTGTAGTTGGGTGTGGTGGTCTAAATATAATATAAGTACTAATAATAATACTCAGTTTTTTTATATAGCGCTTATTAGAATCACTAAGCGCTTCCAAACTTGGTGATTATTATTACCCCGACTTTAGCTGTGCTGCCATTGCGGCGCTTTAGCATTTCAAAGAATTACTTCCTGTCAGGTACCCATTTACATCACCTGGGTTGAGTGTGGCAAATGTAGATCTATGTCTTGCCAAAGGACATTAGTGCCACGGCGGGTCTCGAACCACGGCCCTTGTGATCGACAGTCCGGCGACTTAACCACTCAATCACGGCACCTATACATCTTCCAGCGAGCAAAGCGAGTGAGCAAAAGTTTCAAGATTTGTGAGGTCCCAGTGCGAAAAAAATACATCTTATGAAGAAGACAAAAAACAAATCATGATGAGTATTAAGCACAATCTAATGCAGAAAGACTGAAAAGTTCTTTTATATGTAACATAATTAAAACATCTATAAATATGCGAGCGAATGTTAGGGAAACTTATAGAAAAGGGGGCTCTAAGTCTCTTTTAATTAGGGGCTCATATAATTATTAAAAAAGGAAAAGGGGCACTTATCTGAAGGAAATATGGTACTGATTAGAAAGGAAAAGGGGCACGTGTCAAAATAAAGGGGACTCTTATCAGAGGTGGAAGGTTGCATTTAAGAGAAAGGAAGGGTGTTCTTATTACGAAGGAAAAGGGGCACTAGTCAAAGTAAAAAAGAACAAAAAATATCAGAGGAGAAAAGGGGAATTTCTCGCACCCGAAAGAGGTACTCATTAGAGATTAAAGAGAGAAAAGGACAGTTATTAGAAAAGAAAAGGGGCACTTGTCCTATGTAAAAAGGGGCACTTTGGGGACACCTAATAGTTGGGACACAGCCTCCCCCCCCCCCCCTTACAGGGAGTGCCGCCTCTGGCAAAAATAGGTACAAGTGAGAAGAAAAAACGGAAATCATGTCATTTCATCAACATTCGTAAATCACTGGTATCGGATCAGATATAGACTACGTTTTAATTTTATTGGTGGGTCAACTGCCCCCCCCCCTCCATCAGTACGCCAGTGTGCTTTATCGTTTACAATGGAAAGGGTTGAGCACCACATATATGTTTATATCATGAACAGATAACCACCACATACAGATACATGTAGATGGACCAATACACAGTAAGTGATGCATGTCGGGGATAAAAAGAAACCCTTCATTATCTCTAATTGTGATTGGAATAGAGCGAACGACTCTAACGTGCATGTAATTAGGAGAAGTACCCTTTTGTCGATACAGGCAGTGTAGTGACGACGCTAATGTTTCGTATGAAAGACCGCGAAAATATAGCAATTAATTTCTCAGCTTCTGTTTATGAATAATGAAACAATTTAATATACCCTACCTCCACGCTACAATAACATAATTTGCCTAGATCAAATGACGAAAATGGTCTCCATGATTTTCAACTCCATTTATTATTATATTGTTATCCGAATAGTTTGGCATTTATCCGTTAACGCTCATTCCATCATCAAAAGTTAATGACTTGTAATATCAACAATAATCGACAGTACTACTACTACTAGCAATAATTGCCAGTATCTTTGAAATATCGCCCCAAAAGGTCCTGTCTTGGGGTAATACGGTAGCGAATGAGGACGTTTTAAATTATACAGTACGTAAGTGAACGATTGAATCCAATGTTCGAAGGATTATGCATACATACCATATATTTTAACAAAAAACTCCGAAATGAATCAAATTTGCGAGTTCTCAAATTTTAGATCACTTTATTTCACGAATATCGTCAGGAACTAAAACAAATAAATAGTCTGTGTATTTTATGGGGACAATACATCAAATGAACTTAAACATTAATGAATACTACAAAAGAGAATTACTGGAAAAATTTGTCAAATATTGAAAAGGAGAGAAAAGTAATTAAAATGTAGATTGAAAAATTGTTGTTTCCTAAAGAAACATTCGATTAAAAGATCTCTTAAACTAAATTATAACTATTAGTTATTATTAATAACGACCCCTCCCCCCGGCCTTTCTCTCTATCTCTCTCTCCTCTCTCCCTCACACACACTCACTCTCATTCTATTTTTCTTTCTTTTCCTTTAATTTTTTAAAAACTTTTTTCTTCTTCTCGTCATTCGATTTGGGGCATGCATGTGCACCCGTTGTGTACGCCGGGGTTTCCATGTGAACCGCTAGGCTACTGCTCAGTGAAACTGGGACACCCATTGAATGTGCGTGAGCGCAGAAAACGAACAAACATAGGTTTTATTAATCTCATAGGAGAGCACATTCAATACTATTAAAAAAAGCGGCAACAGTAGTAATTATCGGCTCTCGGCCAGTGCAAGAACGGGAATTTTCAACGGTTCGTGCTTACAGTGTTTCGACTAGCCATAACAAAATGGTATGTTTTCTACTTTCGTTATTAAAGTAGTTTGAAGATTCTATTTCTAGGATAGGTTAGGACACTTAGAAATGATCATAGCAAGAAATTAAAATTCCATCATATTCTATAGAGGTTTTATTAAGAAAAAAAACCACAGTAGCTCATGAAGAGAAGCATTCCTTAAATTAGGTGCATATTACCAATTGTTTTTAAAACCGCTCTACCGCATGGATTTGTTCTTATATACATCAATATATATATATATTTTCTTGACAGTTTTTAGCAATCTAAAATTGTCCAAACTAGGTTTTAGCTAGAGAGAAGGAATTAGAATACGTTACACACAATTGGCCGAATACAAACATCTTGCAAGAGAAAATAACTATTCTACTGTAAAACAAATATCTCACAATGTTAGAAAAATGGATATACTCCTTCATTCCTTCAGAGCCCGGCCCCTATTCTCACTATAATATATCATTTTTACTTCACACTTTGAACTAGCATTTCAGATTAGCGATTATCATCCTCGTACTCCAGCTACAGTTCCAGAGTGAGTGTTCAAATTTCATTTGATATTTACGAAAAACAACACAATAAAGATATATTTCGTTGTAAAAATCTTGGATCAAATTTGAGTTATCACATTGAGTAATTGCAATTTACAAAATATGTCAGAGTGTTGAAGAACACAACTAAATTCAAACAGAATATCAGTCGCACAAACGAGACCCACTCCAGACCGACAGCCGACCGTAAAATTACACTACCCTGAACGGCCACGAATTACTCTGTTTGAAATCAGTTTGCCGATGTGACAAGGACCTCAGTCACAATGTCAAACACACTAAAAACTGATTCTAAACCGAGCGATTCTTGGCCAGTCGGGATAATGTAGATTATCGTCCTGTCTGCTATCGATCCGGTGTCGTCCTTGTTTGTGTGACTGGGTTATATAGTATATAAGGTACATGTTTTAGAATTGTATAATTACATGTTTCAAACAGATATTCTTGCTGATGGATCATGCCCTTTGATACCACAAGATGTCTGTCCCTATGGTGTGTCTGAACGTACTGGGGACGTAGTCAAGTTGGTTCCCAAGTATCTACCACGTGACCATCCAGAATATGAAGTCCGAACGCCAGAAGAAGCGAGGGACAAAATAAACCTGTACTGCGCACCCCCGGGTAGGTGAAATGTTTCAGTATATGTTATCATTTTTAAAAAAATAGCCTTCGAAAATAATATCATTTAATATTTCGGTGAAACATTTTTGACAGCTTCTTTCAGCATTGAATTCTTCAATCATTTTCCCCTTTTAATTTAAATTACTCTATAAAAAGAACATTTGAGGGTGATCATAACCTATATCTAAATGTATAACGCAGGTTTTTTTGACATAGTACTTCCTCTCGAGTGCATCAAATTCTATAGAAATTTGTTTGAAAATAAATTTATACCAGCTTACAAAACTTACCAGATGGATGTCAGACACATCAGCGACTAATCGTTATCATACGTATTCCGACTATTGAAATACAATGCCTTGTTACGGGTCAAATGCAATGGTATGTTTTCAGGATGTTAAAGAAGGATATATTTGTAAACCTGTGTATATCTTTCTCTTCTTCTTTTTCTGCTCCTTCTTCTCCTCATCCTTCTTCTTCATCTTCTTCTCCTTCTTCTCCTCCTTTTCCTCCTTTCTTTCCCACCACCACCACCACCACAACTACTACTACATCTATACTACTACTACTACTACTACTACTACTACTACTACTACATCTATACTACTACTACTACTACTACTACTACTACTACATCTATACTACTACTACTACTACTACTACTACTACTACTACTACTACTACATCTATACTACTACTACTACTACTACTACTACTACTACTACTACATCTATACTACTACTACTACTACTACTACTACTACTACTACATCTATACTACTACTACTACTACTACTACTACATCTATACTACTACTACTACTACTACTACTACTACATCTATACTACTACTACTACTACTACTACTACTACTACTACATCTATACTACTACTACTACTACTACTACTACATCTATACTACTACTACTACTACTACTACTACTACATCTATACTACTACTACTACTACTACTACTACTACATCTATACTACTACTACTACTACTACTACTACATCTGTACTACTACTACTACTACTACTACTACTACTACTACATCTATACTACTACTACTACTACTACTACTACTACTACTACATCTATACTACTACTACTACTACTACTACTACTACTACATCTATACTACTACTACTACTACTACTACATCTATACTACTACTACTACTACTACTACTACTAATACTACATCTATACTACTACTACTACTACTACTACTACTACTACATCTATACTACTACTACTACTACTACTTCTTTAGGAGGTGTGTGTGTGCATATGGGGATGTGTTGTTGTGTTGTTGGCAGCTGCCAAAAAATCCACTTAATCTACCAACAAAATACCACTTTTTGTATTCATGGATGCCAGCTATAGGTGTACTTACATCTAACAGCTCCCTGGATGTGATATTCTTGGATTTTGTGTGGAAATAAACCTGAATTTGGGGAAATTGATCTTCATTGTACATCTTGAGCTTTGTGTATATTCTCAGGGCAGTCCCACTCATAGCACTTCATGGTGGATCTCCATGAATTTTGTTTTAACTTGCACCAGGGTCTACTTTGGATTTCCTTCAAAGTTCAAGATTTCTCTAGTCATCATTCATGCAAGGATCTATTTACTTCTAATCAATGCATGACACGATACTTGACTGCTTAGCCTCTGATGTGGAATTTTAACTGCTTTTTTTAAGCTTGTGTGGATTTTCTCTGATAGCTGTAGTAGTCTACATGTGTACTGACCCTACTGATCTGTTCCTGCCAGCAAGTAATGTATGTATTATTAGTAGTAGTTCTTCATAATTAGATATTGTGTAATGGGTAGAAAGCCTAAATATCCTTGTGGAGTATGCTCCAGGGCAGTTACTACAAGGACTACAGGAGTGCAGTGTGAAGGAACCTGTCTGAAATGGTTTCACGCCGAATGCATTGGCTTAACATCTACCGAGTATGTAGCATTTGATTCTAGCTCTATCGTATGGATCTGCAACCACTGTGGGGCTCAAAATTTGGCTCATTCCTGTCTCTCAAGCTTGCAACTCAGTCCAGACACCAACAGGTTTGGAGTGCTTGATCCTGATGGCCAAAATGTCATCAGCGAGGAAAACTCAAATTCATGTAGGCCTACATGTGACTCATCAAACCCATCATCTCCTGGTTCACCCGCCTACTCATCGTCGCCCCAAAACATCAAGCAAAGGCGGTCTAAGCACAAACCTCGACCTAGAGTGCTAAGATTTCTCAATGTGAACTGCCAGAGTATACGTGCTAAGATGCAACCATTTTCCATCTTGGTTCATCAACACAACCCTGACATAGTCATTGGTACAGAGTCCTGGTTGTCTGATGGCATCAACAGCAATGAAGTATTCCTTGACGAGCAATACAGCATCCTACGTAGGGACCGTTCAAATGACCCACATGGAGGGGTGTTTATTGCCACCAAGACTGATTTGATCGTTACAAGAGAGGAAGAACTGGAGACTGACTGTGAGATACTGTGGTGTCGTATTGAAATGGCAGGGAGCAAAACACTTCATGTTGCAGCTTACTATCGACCAAAAGAAGATGATGAAGTCAGCCTCGCTGAGCTGCAACGGTCTCTTTCCAGGTTAGATAGAAGACACCTGGTTGTACTTGCAGGAGATTTCAACCTACCTGGATGGAAGTGGGATGGCCCTTATGTTGGTCCCTGTGCTTACCCTGCCCTTCATCATCAGTTTGGGGAAATTATAAACGATCACGGTCTTACCCAACTTGTCAAAGAGCCTACTCGACAAGCGAACACTCTTGACTTGATACTTATCAGCAATCCAACCTTGGTCAACTCTGTGAAGGTAGTGCCTGGTATCTCGGACCACAACTGTCCAGTTGCTGATATAGACATGTCACCCCCACGAAGATACCAGCCAAAGAGGAAAGTTCCCATGTACAAGAAAGCAGACTGGGAGGGCTTCGCAGAACTCATGCAACATGTGGCAGACTACATATGTAGCAAGTCATCCAGTGCATCAGTCCATGACCTGTGGCAACTCTTCAAGAGTGGAATTGAAGGGGGTATTCAATCATTCGTCCCCCACAAGATGCTCAAACAGAAACAAGACTTGCCGTGGATTACTAGCGGTATCCGTAAACTCATCTATAAGAGAGATAGGTTACACAAGCAAGTGACCAGGCTCAGGAAACAGAACATGCTGGTCCCTTTCCCGCTTGAGACAGAATTGCAACATTTGAAACGCCTCATCCAAGCAGAATCAAGAAAGGCATATTGGAGCCATCTTGAGTCAATCTTCACTGCTGATGGACCCAATGAGTACGAGGGAATGAAGAGGTTCTGGAAGTTTGTGAAGAACAATCGTACTGACCGCTGTGGGATACATACTCTGAAAACTGATGAGCATACTATCACTAGCCCCCAGGACAAGGCTGAAGCACTGAACAAACAATTCAAGATGGCTTTCACCAATGAAACTGATGTTCCCGCTGATCTCCTTCCTGAAACATCTCCGTATGACTCCATGCCAGACATCCACATCTCAACTGAAGGCATTGTTAAGATGTTAAAGAAGTTGAAAGTCCGGAAAGCCCCGGGACCAGATGGAATACCAGCATTGGTACTCCGCAAGCTTTCATGAGTGGTAGCTCCATCTCTGCGTGCCATCTTTGAAGTCTCATACAGGACCAGTGAAGTTCCAGATGATTGGCGCCTTGCGAACGTGGTCCCCATCTACAAGAAGGGAGATAAAACAGATCCTGAGAATTACCGCCCAATCTCTCTCACAAGTATCATCTGCAAAATGATGGAGCACATATTTGCAAGTAACATCATGGGTCATGCGCGCAGAAACAGTATCCTCTGCCCACTTCAACATGGTTTCCAAGCTAAGAAGTCGTGTGAACTCCAACTGACTGGCTTTGTCACCGACCTCTTGAACAACATGGAGGACAACAATCAGACGGACATAGTAATCACAGACTTCAGTAAAGCCTTCGACAAGGTTGGTCACCAGAGGCTTCTGAAGAAGATGGAATACTATGGTGTGAGAGGCCACAACATTGACTGGATATCCAGTTTTCTCTCCAACCGTAAGCAGCAAGTTGTTCTAGATGGTCATACGTCATCAACGGTAGAGGTCCAGTCAGGTGTGCCTCAAGGGTCAGTACTCGGACCCTGCCTCTTCCTTTTCTACATAAATGACCTGCCAAACCAACTTTCAACGAAAGTCAGACTCTTCGCCGATGACACGGTTCTGTACCATACCATCCAGACACCTGAGGATGCAGACTTGCTACAGCAGGATCTTGATCAACTTTGTAGGTGGTCAAGCAAGTGGATGATGGCACTAAATCCAAAGAAATGCCAGGTCATAACTGTCTCCAGGAAGAAGACCAAGTATGTCCATCGTTATTCACTCAACGGAGAAATCTTGGAGTCTGTGTCAGCTGCCAAATACCTTGGCATTACTCTCACTGCTGACCTCAACTGGACACAGCATGTATCTGCCACTTGCAAGAAGGCAAACAACACCCTAGCCTTTCTTAGAAGGAACCTGCGTGTCAACTCCACTCGGCTTAAGACTACTGCATACCAGGCTCTCGTTCGCCCTCTTCTTGAGTACGGGAGTGCTGTTTGGGATCCACACACCATCAGATGTGTAAACCAGTTGGAGATGGTCCAGAGACGAGCAGCGAGATATGTTCTCAACCGCTATCATCATACATCTAGCGTCTCTGATATGCTGAGTCAACTTGGATGGACCTCCCTCCAGAAGAGAAGAGAGCATCAACGTTTCACTTTACTGTAAAAGATGCACTACTCTTTGGTTGACTTTGACATCCACCACTACATCCAACCGGCAACAGTCGTAAGAACTACAAGATCGTCTCGTCCTTACTGTTATCGTGTCATGCAGTCACGAACAGAGCAACATATTCACTCCTTCTTTCCTCGCACTGTTCGACAGTGGAACGCTCTCCCTCTTGAGGTTGTCCTGGCTCCATCAGTGGAAGCCTTCCAGCGACAACTAAAGACCGGGGGGAAGTAAATTCCGGCAATGTTTTTTTTTTTTTACTGGCACTATGTATATATACACCCCTCACATGCACACCTGGACATCCCCATGTTGCAACACACATGCACTCGCACACATCTGCAAGAATCTTCAGCAGTGAAGGAGGCAGATTATTTTGAAGAAGAAGAAGGTACTACTACTACTACTACTACATCTATACTACTACTACTACTACTACTACTACTACTACTACATCTATACTACTACTACTACTACTACTACTACTACTACATCTATACTACTACTACTACTACTACTACTACTACTACTACTACTACTACATCTATACTACTACTACTACTACTACTACTACTACTACTACTACATCTATACTACTACTACTACTACTACTACTACTACTACTACTACTACTACTACTACTGCTACAATTACTATTTCTACTACTACTACAACTACTACTACTACTACATGTACTACTAATCCTACCACTACTGCTAATGTATCTACTATTACTTCTTCTTCTTGTCTTTCTTCTTCTTTTCTACTTCTTTTTCTTCTTGTTCTTCTTTATCGTCATCCTCCTTCTCCGCCTCCCTCTCCTGTTCATCCTACTACTACTACTGATAATAAACAATACTAATACTACCTCTTCTACTACTACTTCTACTACTACTACTACTACTACTACTACTACTACTACATCTATACTACTACTACTACTACTACTACTACTACTACTACATCTATACTACTACTACTACTACTACTACTACTACATCTATACTACTACTACTACTACTACTACTACTACTACTACTACATCTATACTACTACTACTACTACTACTACTACTACATCTATACTACTACTACTACTACTACTACTACTACTACATCTATACTACTACTACTACTACTACTACTACATCTATACTACTACTACTACTACTACTACTACATCTATACTACTACTTCTACTACTACTACTACTACTACTACATCTATACTACTACTACTACTACTACTACTACTACATCTATACTACTACTACTACTACTACTACATCTATACTACTACTACTACTACTACTACTACTACTACATCTATACTACTACTACTACTACTACTACTAGTACATCTATACTACTACTACTACTACTACTACTACTACTGCTACAATTACTATTTCTACTACTACTACAACTACTACTACTACTACATGTACTACTAATCCTACCACTACTACTAATGTATCTACTATTACTTCTTCTTCTTGTCTTTCTTCTTCTTTTCTACTTCTTTTTCTTCTTGTTCTTCTTTATCGTCATCCTCCTTCTCCGCCTCCCTCTCCTGTTCATCCTACTACTACTACTGATAATAAACAATACTAATACTACCTCTTCTACTACTACTACTTCTACTACTACTACTACTACTACTACTACTACTTCCACTACTACTACTACTACTTCTACTACTACTACTACTACTACTACTACTACTACTACTACTATACTACTACTAGTACTACTAATAATTATTCCTCTCCTCCTCCTATACACAGGCACGTAGCCAGAGTTTGATGTTGGGGGGGGGGGGCACATACATGTAATCGATCGAGGTCAAAAAAGGGGTCAAAAAAAGTTCAATCGATCTTGGAAATTTTTTTGGGGGGTATGTGCCCCCCCCCCCCCCCCGTAGCTACGTGCCTGCCTATACAAACTCCTTTCTCCCTCTTCTCCTCCATCATCAACTTTCCTTTTTACCATTTTTTTTCATTTCTCCAGCGTGTGATTTTCAGATGTGTTATTGGGGAGGAACATGCATGGAGGAACTCGATGGATTCCGCTGCATCTGCCAGGAATTTGATTTCGGAGAGCATTGTGAATACGTGGACTGGGATAAGTATTTGTCGCGGGATTGGTCGTCACTGGACGAATAGTTAGACCTAAGGGATTCGAGAATTTTCGAATGACATTGTCTTCAGAGTAAAATTTATCTGCACATGTTTTAGAATGATTGTCACGTAGCTAATCAATGCCAAAAATGGGTAATTCTGCAAAACTTTCGTGTTGGACAAAGAAATTCTTCTGTTGTTTGTTGTCTGTTATTTTGTGCCATTCTGCACGAGTGGCGAATGTGCACATAAGGCAAACGAAAGGTTAATTCTCTTAATGCTATAACTTCTTGGCAGCTTATTTCGTACATTATTCAAACTCTTGAAGAAGAGGGTAATCCAACGGCGTAGCCAGTTTTTCAGTATGGGACGGTAGGGGGTGGGAATCAGCAAAAACATGATGGATGGAAATCATTCACATCGCACGCAAACCATTCCATATACATGTATATGATAATAATACTTATTACAATTATAAAAGATTGAATGGATATCTTTAAAAAAAAGTTTAACGGGAACATAATTATATACATGTTAGTCGGATAATTAAATTTAATCCAATTAGGAGTAGATTTTACCCATCAACTATTGTATATGTATCTTTTTTATATAGTAGTCGAGAATTTTATTCAATTCTTTTTGGGCAGAGCGGAGCAGGTGATCACTAATACTATTCTCACTTTTACAATCGAAAACAAAGGTATATCTCACTATGGCTGCTTGTTTATTCTGCTCCAAAATTACAATTATGTCTAAGATTCGTTTGAAATGTATCATAATAAGAATTTTATCACCAGCAATTAAAGATTTTTGACAATGACATTAAATTATTGACGAGCAACTTTGTAAACTTCTCACACCTTTTAACGCTCAATTTTTATCAACCCTCAGCAGAGGTGGCGCTCCCAGGAGGAAGGGGGGGGGTAAAGGGCACAAAGCCCCCAAAGTGCTCCCTTTTTTTACTACTGATAGGTGCCCCTTCTTTAATAATGATAACTGCAATTTTGAACAATGAGAATTTAATTCGTAAATGTGTACCTTTGCCTTTCTAATAAGTGCCCTCTTTCACTTCCTGATATGTGCCCCTTTTTATACGGAAAAACTATTTTCATTTTATTTAGGATAGGGGCCCTTTTCCTAAGTTGAAAAATTCCCCTTTCCCCTTGTGATAAATGCCCTTTTCCTTCTGATAAATTCCAATTTTCCGCTCCGACAGGCGCCTTTTTTCTCGTTCTGATAAGATTCCACATTAAATCTGATAAGTGCCCCCCCCCCCCCCCAAAAAAAATAATAATAATAATAAATAAATAAATAAATAAATAAATAAAATAAATAAATAAATAAATAAATCACTGCAAAATCCCAAATTTGCTCCTTTTCCTTTTTAATAGTGCACTCTTTCCCTTCTTAAAAGTGACAAATTTAAACTTGGATAACTGCCTCTTTTCTAATATAATAAGCGCCACTTTTTCTTTCTAATAAGTGTCATTTTGATCATTACCCATTTTTCTTGTTCGCTTGTTTGTAATCGGTATTGTTATTTATTTTAATTTTACTATTTATTTATGAATGCATTCATTATGCGACTAAGAATAGTGTTCTTGCTATATAATTATTGTCTGCTGAGAGCTGATAGGGGGTTGACTCGATCATTCTCTTTTACTAGCACTAACACAACACCCTTCTGGCCCACAGGATACAGTATCATGTTCATGCCTTTGTTTACATTGTATGTGACACTAATTTGTAACAAGCTTCTGTATATTATATATAGAAAATAAAACTTGAATCTGAATCTGAATCTAAATATTGAATCTGAAGCTTTATCCTGAATCTGAATCTAAATCTGAATCTGAATCCTGAATCCTGAATTTGAATTTGATTTGTATTTGTTCGCCGCGAAATTATTCGAGCAGGGCAAAGTCAGTGTTTGGTAAACTTAGTGTTTGGGGCTGGCGTGATCACCACAATTCCTTAGCGCAAAATTGTTTTGAACCAGCTACCTTGATAACTTGGCCAGTATGACGTCACACTCCCGTACTTTAAAGAGTCTTTACTCAAGTCATACTGACGAGACCTACAACAAACCGACAATAGACCGAACATAAAACTACATTACCCCGAAATGCCAAGAATCGGACGGTCGGTTTGAATGTGTGACTGAATTATCACACCCCAGTAGCACCAAGGAGACCGACACCAGACCGACACCAGACTAACAAAGAATTACTTTAAATCAAAATGACCAAGCTATAGTCGGTTTGGGATCGATGTGGAGTCGGTTCGGCTGGGCGGTGTGACTGCGGGATTAGCCTGGGGGGGGGGGGGGGGGCGTTTCATGAAACAATTAGTCGGTGGTTTTCACCGACTATCATGTTCACCGACAATTTAGTCAGTGCTGACTAAATGTGACCAATCATAGGCCTGGGAAATCGGTGAACATGATATTAGTCGGTGAAAACCACCGACTAATTGTTTATGAAAACGCCCCCCTGGTCTTGGTAATATCGAAGACAGTTGTAATACCCCAGTCACACCGAGAAGACAGTAAAAAGACCGGATGCATGACGACTCTTGGCCGTTATAGTCGTAATGTACATTGTTATTCGGTCTGATGTCGGTCTGGAGTCTAGTCTCATCGGTGTGATTGAGGTAAAGAGGCTATTTGAAAACACTCTATTTCTGCGAACAAACTCATCGATTCTGATGATGTAACCTTATTAACAACATTATAAGTTGTCACGACAACCGTAATGATGCCTGTCTAACAACGTTATTGTTTACACCCGTAGTCACGTTTTTCAAAGGGGTTCAGTTCGGGAAAATAAACAAAAATGCGTCCATTCATGACTCTTTCAAAACTAAAAAATTATAATATAGGATTTCTCGGTCACTTTCGTAAGCTTTTCATTCGTTTTGATACAAAGTTCATTCAAATTCGCGAAATAAAGCTGCCGGCGTGTTAATTACATTCAAAATAACACTTTTTTCATTTGATTTACTTATTTGGTCAATGGATTTAGCACTTTTTTCGTTCAATTTAACAACCGCTTACAAATGCGCAGTTTGCATTCATTTTCGTCAACAATTGCAAATCGGACGTCCGTACCATTCAATTTCACTTTGGGTCATTCTAAATAACAAAGTTTTCATTCATATTCGCCTATATTTAGAAACCTATGGTATACATGGTATCGTCGCTGTTTTCACGAAGTGACGGTAGTGAAAAAAAATTGCATCCACTTTGCGTGACGATTTTCCTCACTACCGTCACTTCGTGAAAACAAGGACGGTATATGCACATGTTTCTCATCTAAACTAAACAAATGAGTTATATAACATGCCGAGGTGTCTTGCCCGTCAACATGTAGAGGGTTAAACAACTCTAGATATAAGATTGGACATCATCTTACTGATGTACTCATCACGGACTTTATCGTACTCGGACATCTTTTGGAAGTGATATTACGTAGACGAACATGATAATGTAATGCATGATGTAACTATGATCATTAACATTATAACCAAAACAAGATTTCATATTGTATACGCGTATTCTTAAGTTTATGTCCACATGACATGAGTTATTGAGATGTGCGCGCAGTGAGAAAACAATGTATCAAACTCATTAATGATTGTGTAGCGTGATCGTGATTGTAATTGAGATGGTGATTACGATTGTGACTGAGATGGTAATTGTGACTGTGATCACGATCGTGATTGTGATTTAGTGTGATGGTGATTCAGATTTTGATGTGACTATGATTGTGATTGAACTGATACTCATAGATTGTTCTTATTAACATGTTCAACACAGACTAAATATAATAACACAAATATAAATGGTTTCAAAGAGATTACGAACATCGAATAAATTATCAAAAACAAAACAAAACAAAACATTAAATATAAATCAATGTATAGAGTATTGATACCCCCCCCCCACCATTATGGTACGCCACTCCAATAAATACAACCGTAGTCTCACGTTAAACACACACTTTGCATGCACTTATATCATTGCATATTCATAAAAAGACACTCTTGCTTAGTTCCATGCTAATTCTATATTGATGTGGCTAGGTTTTATCTACTTAACACATGATCGTTCAGTTGCTAAATGGTGATGATTTAGGGGGCATACATAATTATACACCCATAGTGAGGACAAATAACATGTTTGTTGCTTACCAACCCATACAATTTGAAATGGATTATATTTTCGGGGTTCTATATAATCATACTGGGTAAGATTTACATGTTTAACTTGTCTGCAAAACGTGTGAAACTGTATGCAAAGAAACGAATTTGAATTCACGGAAGACGCTATTACGTAATCGCGAATCGTTTCGCTTTAAATTGAATGAACATTTTACTAAAAAGAAACACGTTTTTAATTCGAATGAAAATGAAATGTTTTTGAATGATCGTTTTAGGAATTTAAATGCTAAAACACGAATTTGAACGAAAAATAACAGCTGCGGTGACAGAATCGGCGAAATTGAATGAACATAAAATGAATTTGTGTGGCCAACTTACGAAAGTGACCGAGAAATCCTATAATTTACAATGTATTCTTTCCGAGGACGTTCACATGAGCCCTCTGTAGGCGAGAATTCTACTTGATTGCTCAATTCTACACAAATGAAACACAAGACATGCTTTATCAGTGGCGTAATGAGCAAAACTTGGGGGGGGGGTCAGAACGAAATCCGCATCACCATCAAGTAACATAATGCAGGGGCGGCGGTGCGTCTTCCAAAATAGGGGAGGGGCACCCCACCCCCCCCCCCCCCAAGGCACTTTTCTCGAAGCAGAAAAAAGGGGGTACGGCCAAAGGGAAACATACAAAAACATCGGTATAAAATTATACCTCTACATCGTCATGAGCATCGTGATTACACTACCAGGGATAAGATTAATATTTGTTTCTTTCTTTACGTGGTAGGCCTACAAGATAAGCAACATATTTTGTACTTGGTGTAATGGTCTGAATACAAATAATAATAATAATAATCAGTTTTTTAATAGCACTTATCAAAATAACTAAGCGCTTCCAAACTTGGAGATTTTTACCCCGGCTTTAGCTGTGCTGCCATTGCGGCGCTTTAGCATTTCAAAGAATTACTTCCTGTCAGGTACCCATTTACATCACCTGGGTTGAGTGTGGCAAATGTAGATCTATGTCTTGCCAAAGGACATTAGTGCCACGGCGGGTCTCGAACCACGGCCCTTGTGATCGACAGTCCGGCGACTTAACCACTCGACCACGGCACCTATACATCTTCCAGCGAGCAAAGCGAGTGAGCAAAAGATTCAAGATTTGTGAGGTCCCAGTGCGAAAAAATTACATCTTATGAAGAAGACAAAAAACAAATCCTGATGAGTATTAAGCTCAATCTAATGCAGAAAGACTGAAAAGTTCTTTTATATGTAACATAATTATAACATCTATAAATATGCGAGCTAATGTTAGGGAAACTTATAGAAAAGGGGGCTCTAAGTCTCCTTTAATTAGGGGCTCATATAATTATTAAAAAGAGGAAAAGTGGCACTTATCTGAAGGAAATATGGTACTGATTAAAAGGAAAAGGGGCACGTGTCAAAATAAAGGGGACACTTATCAGAGGTGGAAAGTCGCATTTAAGAGAAAGGAAGGGGTTCTTATTACGAAGGAAAAGGGGCACTAGTCAAAGTAAAAAAAAAAAGGACAAAATATCAGAGGAGAAAAAGGGAATTTCTCGCACCTGAAAGAGGTACTCATCAGAGATGAAAAGAGAGAAAAGGACAGTTATTAGAAAAGAAAGGGGCACTTGTCCTATGTAAAAAGGGGCACTTTGGGGACACCTAATAGTTGGGACACAGCCCCCCCCCCCCTTACAGGGAGTGCCGCCTCTGGCATAATGGGTAGAAGCGAGAAGAAAAAACAGAAAATCATGTCATTTCATCAACATTTGTAAATCACTGGTATCGAATTAGAAATAAACTACGTTTGAATTGTATTGGGGGTCGACTCCCCCCCCCCCCCTCCCCCCTCCATCAGTACGCCAGTGTGCTTTATCATGTACAATCAGGGGCGTCGCCAAAGGGGGGGGTGTGGGGGGTGCGACCCCCCCCCCCCCCCCCCCCCACCTGTCAGGATATTGTCGGTAAAATCGCGCTGCCGTCGGGAAAAAGAGAAAAGGGGGAGGGGAAAAAAGAGAGGGAAAAAAAGAGAGGGAAAAAAGAGAGCGAAAAAAAGAGAGGGAAAAAAGAAAGGGAAAAAAAAGAAAGGGAAAAAAAGAGAGGGAAAAAGAGAGGGAAAGGGAAAGAAAAGAAAAAAAGAAAAGGAAAAGAAAAGAAAGAAAGGAAAAGAAAGGAAAGAAAGGAAAAGAAAGGAAAGAAAAGAGAAGAAAGAAAGAGAAAAAAGAATGAATGAGAGGGGGAGTGGGAGTAAAAGAGAGAAGGGGGTTGTTGGTTGGAGTCGTCTCGTCGAGGGAGCGAGAAAGACACGGGTAAATATGTTGCTATGTCGGGTAAGCTGTGTCGTTATTCTTGCTCGATCCTCGTGTACTATATCAATGCAGAAGTTTGAAATCGGTGAGATGTATTTTGTCGGTCGGCCGACAAGTTTTTTTTCCCTACGAACTGTGACTTGTTATCCGCTGTGACGACTTCCAGAGTGACTACAACTACAATACTTGTATTTTCTCGAAGTTTCACTTTCCTATAATATCAGCTAAAGAAATCAGGGGTTTAAAATTTTCGGGGAAACTAAATTCAAACAAGGTTTAAGAGTCAACAACGGTACGACGAATCGTCTTCTTTTCTTTATATTGTGATGAAAGGCCAAAAATTCCGCACTTTGCGCGGAAGGGGAAAACTTCATTTAGACGAGTCGAGAACGGTACGACGAATCGTCTTCTTTCTCTAATAATTTAAGGAAACGTCAAAGCTTCCGCGCTTCGCGCCAGAGTGGGAAACTGAATTCAGACAAATAGGGCTTATTAAAAGTCGAAAACGGTACAACGAATCGTGTTCTTTCTCTAATAATTTGAGGAAACGTCAAAGCTTTCGCGCTTCGCGCGAGAGGGGGAAACTGAATTCAGATGAATAGGGCTTAATAAGATTCGAAAACGGTACGAGGAATCGTCTTCCCTTCTCTATATTGTGATGAAACGCAAAAAATTCCGCGCTTTGCGCGGAAGGGGAAAACTGAATTGAGATGAATAGGGCTTAATAAGATTCGAAAACGGTACGAGGAATCGTCTTCCTTTCTCTATATTTTGATGAAACGCCCAAAATTCCGCGCTTCGCGCAGAGGGGAAACTTCATTTAGACGAGTCGAGAACGGTACGACGAATCGTCTTCTTTCTTTAATAATTTAAGGAAACGTCAAAGCTTCCGCGCTTCGCGCGAGAGGGGGAAACTGAATTGAGATGAATAGGGCTTAATAAGATTCGAAAACGGTACGAGGAATCGTCTTCCTTTCTCTATATTTTGATGAAACGCCAAAAATTCCGCGCTTTGCGCGGAGGGGAAACTTCATTTAGACGAGTCGAGAACGGTACGACGAATCGTCTTCTTTCTTTAATAATTTAAGGAAACGTCAAAGCTTCCGCGCTTCGCGCGAGAGGGGAAAACTGAATTGAGATGAATAGGGCTTAATAAGATTTGAAAACGGTACGAGGAATCGTCTTCCTTTCTCTATATTTTGATGAAACGCCAAAAATTCCGCGCTTCGCGCGGAGCGGAAACTTCATTTAGACGAGTCGAGAACGGTACGACGAATCGTCTTCTTTCTCTAATAATTTAAGGAAACGCCAAAGCTTCCGCGCTTCGCGCGAGAGGGGGAAACTGAATTCAGACAAATAGGGCTTATTAAAAGTCGAAAACGGTACAACGAATCGTGTTCTTTCTCTAATAATTTGAGGAAACGTCAAAGCTTTCGCGCTTCGCGCGAGGGGGGGAAACTGAATTCAGATGAATAGGGCTTAATAAGATTTGAAAACGGTACGAGGAATCGTCTTCCTTTCTCTATATTTTGATGAAACGCCAAAAATTCCGCGCTTCGCGCGGAGCGGAAACTTCATTTAGACGAGTCGAGAACGGTACGACGAATCGTCTTCTTTCTCTAATAATTTAAGGAAACGCCAAAGCTTCCGCGCTTCGCGCGAGAGGGGGAAACTGAATTCAGACAAATAGGGCTTATTAAAAGTCGAAAACGGTACAACGAATCGTGTTCTTTCTCTAATAATTTGAGGAAACGTCAAAGCTTTCGCGCTTCGCGCGAGGGGGGGAAACTGAATTCAGATGAATAGGGCTTAATAAGATTTGAAAACGGTACGAGGAATCGTCTTCCTTTCTCTATATTTTGATGAAACGCCAAAAATTCCGCGCTTCGCGCGGAGGGGAAACTTCATTTAGACGAGTCGAGAACGGTACGACGAATCGTCTTCTTTAATAATTTAAGGAAACGCCAAAGCTTCCGCGCTTCGCGCGAGAGGGGGAAACTGAATTCAGACAAAATTAATAGTGCTATTTAGAGTCGAAAACGGTATAACGAATCGTGTTTTTTCTCTAATAATATGAGGAAACGTCAAAGCTTTCGCGCTTCGCGCGAGAGGGGGAAACTGAATTCAGATGAATAGGGCTTATTAAGAGTCGAAAACGGTACACCGAATCGTCCGCTTTTTTCTCATAATTTAATGAAACGTCAAAGCTTCCGCGCTTCGCGCGGGAGGGGGGGAAACTGAATTCAGAAAAGGATAAACAGTCGAGAACGGTACAGCAAATCGTCTTCTTTTTTATAATAATTTAATGAAGCGTCAAAGCTTTCGCGCTTCGCGCGGGAGGGGGGGGGTGAAACTTCACTCAGCCAAGGATTACCAGTCGAAAACGGTACAATTAATCGTCTTATTTTCCTAATAATTTAAGGAAATGTCTAAGCTTCCGCGCTTCGCGCGGGAAGCCCATCACCCACACCCCCTAATGAGCGCGCTTTTAAGTGATTCTCTTGCCCACTACCGCCCCTCCCTGAAATAAGATCCTAGCTCCGCGCCTGCATTAAAATAAATAGCTATGATGCTGACTAAATTGAAGAAATAATTCGTATATTTATGTCGCCGAGGAAAATGACCATTTTGCGCATATGCAAGTACTATAGATAGTCCATAGGAAAAACAATTAAGACTTCGGCCCCAGGTTTATAGGGTTGAATTTGTAAATATTGGACATTTAATTTTGTCGGTAATTGGTGGCTAGTTTTGTCGGTAATCGTTGGCCTCTACACCCCCCCACTGAAAAAGGTCTAGCGACGCCCCTGTGTACAATGGAAAGGGTTGAGCACTTGAGCACCACATATAATGTTTATATCATGAACAGATAACCATCACATACAGATACATGTAGATGGACCAATACACAGTAAGTGATGCATGTCGGGGATAAAAAAAGATCCTGCATTATCTCTATTACGATTGGAATGGAGCGAACGACTCTAACGTGCATGTAATTAGGAGAAGTACCCTTTTGTCGATACAAGCTATGTAGTGACGACGCTAATGTTTCGTATGAAAGACCGCGAAAATATATCAATTAATTGCTCAGCTTCTGTTTATGAATAATGAAACAATTTAATATACCCTACCTCCACGCTACAATAACATAATTTGCCTCGTATTGTTATCCGAATAATTTGGCATTTATCCGTTAACGCTCATTCCATCATCAAAAGTTAATGACTCTTAATATCAACAATAATCGACAGTACTACTACTACTAGCAATAATTGCCAGTATCTTTGAAATATCACCCCAAAAAGTCATGTCTTGGGGTAATACGGTAGCGAATGACGAGGTTTTAAATTATACTGTACGTAAGTGAATGATTGAATCCAATGTTCGAAGGATTATGCATACATACCATATATTTTAACAAAAAACTCCGAAATGAATCAAGTTTGCGAGTTCTCAAATTTTAGATCACTTTATTTCACGAATATCGTCAGGGACTAAAACAATAAATAAACGTGATGTCTGTTTATGTGATGGAGGCTATACATCAAATTACTACAAAAGAGAATGTCTGGAAGAATTTTTCAAAATATTGAAAAGTAGAGAAAAGTAATTAAAATGTAGATTGAAAAATTGTTGTTTCCTAAAGAAACATTCGATTAAAAAATCTCTCAAACTAAATTATAACCAGACGCGTACACAGGGGGTGTATGGGGGGTTAACCCCCCCCCCCTTGGTAATTTTTTGTGTGTAAACCCCCCTAAATTTTTCTAAAACCCCCCCCCCCCCTTTTTGATTTTTTTTTATTTATTTTTTTTAATAAAAAATAAAAAAAATAAAAAAAAATTCCATGGTTGACCTAAAAAAGCTGACCTTACCCCCCCCCCCCCCCCAACGGAGCAAAATGTCAAATTTTCAAATTTCGAGACCAAAAAAAAAAAAATGTGTCCTCTTACCGTTTTAGGAATTTAAATGCTAAAACACGAATTTGAACGAAAAATAACAGCTGCGGTGACAGAATCGGCGAAATTGAATGAACATAAAATGAATTTGTGTGGCCAACTTACGAAAGTGACCGAGAAATCCTATAATTTACAATGTATTCTTTCCGAGGACGTTCACATGAGCCCTCTGTAGGCGAGAATTCTACTTGATTGCTCAATTCTACACAAATGAAACACAAGACATGCTTTATCAGTGGCGTAATGAGCAAAACTTGGGGGGGAGGGGGTCAGAACGAAATCCGCATCACCATCAAGTAACATAATGCAGGGGCGGCGGTGCGTCTTCCAAAATAGGGAAGGGGCACCCCACCCCCCCCCCCCCAAGGCACTTTTCTCGAAGCAGAAAAAAGGGGGTACGGCCAAAGGGAAACATACAAAAACATCGGTATAAAATTATACCTCTACATCGTCATGAGCATCGTGATTACACTACCAGGGATAAGATTAATATTTGTTTCTTTCTTTACGTGGTAGGCCTACAAGATAAGCAACATATTTTGTACTTGGTGTAATGGTCTGAATACAAATAATAATAATAATAATCAGTTTTTTAATAGCACTTATCAAAATAACTAAGCGCTTCCAAACTTGGAGATTTTTACCCCGGCTTTAGCTGTGCTGCCATTGCGGCGCTTTAGCATTTCAAAGAACTACTTCCTGTCAGGTACCCATTTACATCACCTGGGTTGAGTGTGGCAAATGTAGATCTATGTCTTGCCAAAGGACATTAGTGCCACGGCGGGTCTCGAACCACGGCCCTTGTGATCGACAGTCCGGCGACTTAACCACTCGACCACGGCACCTATACATTTTCCAGCGAGCAAAGCGAGTGAGCAAAAGTTTCAAGATTTGTGAGGTCCCAGTGCGAAAAAAATTACATCTTATGAAGAAGACAAAAAAACAAATCCTGATGAGTATTAAGCTCAATCTAATGCAGAAAGACTGAAAAGTTCTTTTTTATGTAACATAATTATAACATCTATAAATATGCGAGCTAATGTTAGGGAAACTTATAGAAAAGGGGGCTCTAAGTCTCCTTTAATTAGGGGCTCATATAATTATTAAAAGAGGAAAAGGGGCACTTATCTGAAGGAAATATGGTACTGATTATAAAGGAAAAGGGGCACGTGTCAAAATAAAGGGGACACTTATCAGAGGTGGAAAGTTGCATTTAAGAGAAAGGAAGGGGGTTCTTATTACGGAGGAAAAGGGGCACTAGTCAAAGTAAAAAAAAAAAGGACAAAAATATCAGAGGAGAAAAAGGGAATTTCTCGCACCTGAAAGAGGTACTCATCAGAGATGAAAAGAGAGAAAAGGACAGTTATTAGAAAAGAAAAGGGGCACTTGTCCTATGTAAAAAGGGGCACTTTGGGGTACCTGGAAAGTGGGAGCCCAGCCCCCCCCCCCACCCCCTCCCTTTACAGGGAGTGCCGCCTCTGGCAAAAATAGGTACAAGTGAGAAGAAAAACGGAAATCATGTCATTTCATCAACATTTGTAAATCACTGGTATCGAATTAGAAATAAACTACGTTTGCATTGTATTTGGGGGTCGACTCTCCCCCCCCCCCCCCTCCCCCTTCCATCAGTACGCCAGTGTGCTTTATCATGTACAATGGAAAGGGTTCAGCACTTGAGCACCACATATATGTTTATATCATGACGGATAACCATCACATACAGATACATAATAATAGATGGACCAATACACAGTAAGTGATGCATGTCGGGGATAAAAAAAAGATCCTGCATTATCTCTATTACGATTGGAATGGAGCGAACGACTCTAACGTGCATGTAATTAGGAGAAGTACCCTTTTGTCGATACAAGCTATGTAGTGACGACGCTAATGTTTCGTATGAAAGACCGCGAAAATATAGCAATTAATTGCTCAGCTTCTGTTTATGAATAATGAAACAATTTAATATACCCTACCTCCACGCTACAATAACATAATTTGCCTCGTATTGTTATCCGAATAATTTGGCATTTATCCGTTAACGCTCATTCCATCATCAAAAGTTAATGACTCTTAATATCAACAATAATCGACAGTACTACTACTACTAGCAATAATTGCCAGTATCTTTGAAATATCACCCCAAAAGGTCATGTCTTGGGGTAATACGGTAGCGAATGAGGAGGTTTTAAATTATACTGTACGTAACTGAATGATTGAATCCAATGTTCGAAGGATTATGCATACATACCATATATTTTAACAAAAAACTCCGAAATGAATCAAGTTTGCGAGTTCTCAAATTTTAGATCACTTTATTTCACGAATATCGTCAGGGACTAACACAATAAATAAACGTGATGTCTGTTTATGTTATGGAGGCTATACATCAAATTACTACAAAAGAGAATGTCTGGAAGAATTTTGTCAAAATATTGAAAAGTAGAGAAAAGTAATTAAAATGTAGATTGAAAAATTGTTGTTTCCTAAAGAAACATTCGATTAAAAAATCTCTCAAACTAAATTATAACCAGACGCGTACACAGGGGGGTGTATGGGGGGTTAACCCCCCCCCCCCTTTGGTAATTTTATGTGTGTAAACCCCCCCTAAATTTTTCTAAAAACCCCCCCCCCCCTTTTTGATTTTTTTTTTTTTGAATAAAAAAAATAAATAAAAAAAAAAAAATCCATGGTTGACCTAAAAAAGCTGACCTTACCCCCCCCCCCCCAACGGAGCAAAATGTCAAATTTTCAAATTTCGAGACAAAAAAAAAAAAAAGTGTCCTCTTACCCCCCCCCCCCCCCCCCCTCGCTTATTCAGCGGCTGGCTGAGTCGTTGCGAAATTTTCGGCCCGCCTTTCTCTCTCTCTCACACACACACTCACTCTCATTCTATTTTTCTTCATTTTTCCTTTACTTTTTTAAAAACTTTTTTCTTCTTCTCGTCATTCGATTTGGGGCATGCATGTGCACCCGTTGTGTACGCCGGGGTTTCCATGTGAACCGCTACTGTTCAGTGAAACTGGGACACCCATTGAATGTGCGTGAGCGCAGAAAACGAACAAACATAGGTTTTTATTAATCTCATAGGAAAGCACATTCAATGCTATAAAAAAAATAGACGGCAACAATCGTAGTAATCGTCGGTTGTCGGCCAGTGCAAGAACGGGAATTTTCAACGGTTCGTGCTTACAGTGTTTCGACTAGCCATAACAAAATGGTATGTTTTCCCTATCTGCTTTCATTGTTAAAGTCGTTTGAAGATTCTGTTTCTAGGATAGGTTAGGATAAATCATACACTTCGAAATGATCATAGCAAGAAATTAAAATTCCATCATATTCTATAGAGGTTTTATTAAGAAAAAAACCACAGTAGCTCATGAAGAGAAGCATTCCTCAAATAAGGTGCATATTACCAGTTGTTTTTAAAACAGCTGTACCGCATGGATTTGTTCTTATATACAAACATTTTCTTGACAGTTTTTAGCAATCTTAAATTGTCCAAACTAGGTTTTAGGTAGAAAATAGGAGTTAGAATACGTTACACACAATTGGCCGAATAGAAGCATCTAGCAAGAGAAAATAATTTTTCTAGTGTTAAACAAATCCTATGTTAATATTTTTATCGATCTATTTCTTTATTTGTGTATGATATATATACATGTATATGACATGCTAGTCATTCCCCCTTTTGATTTCACACTTTTTGTATGTATTTACTTATATATATATATATATATATATATATATATATATATATATATGTATGTATCTATATACATATACATGTGTAATTTTTAGGCGTTAATGTGTGTGTTTGTTTGTGAGGGTGTACGTGCGTGTGCGCGCGTGTGTTTGTGTAAACCAAAGACGTTTAAATATAATTATATAAACATAGATAACAAGGGTTCTTCTCTAAACCCTCATGCGTATATAGGCCTACTATAGTTACTAACCCCATATGAAGTGATATCTCATGATATCTCACAATGTTACAAATATGGAGTTACTCCTTCATTCCTTCAGAGCCCGGCCCCTATTCTCACTATAATATGTCATTTTTACTTCACACTTTTGAACTAGCATTTCAGATTAGCGATCATCATCTTCGTACTTCAGCTACAGTTCCAGAGTGAGTGTTCAAATTTCATTTGATATTTACGAAAAACAACACAATAAAGATATATTTCGTTGTAAAAATCTTGGATCAAATTTGAGTTATCACATTGAGTTATCGCAATTTACAAAAGATGTCAGAGTGTTGAAGACCACAACTAAATTCAAACAGAATATCAGTCGCACAAACGAGACCCACTCTAGACCGACAGCCGATCGTAAAATTACACTACCCTGAACGGCCACGAATTACTCGGTTTGAAGATAGTTTGCCGATTTGACAAGGACCTCAGTCACAACACCAAACACACTCTCAGCTGACTCTAAACCGAGCGATTCTTAGCCAGTCGGGATAATGTTTTTTAGAATTGTATCATTACATGTTTCAAACAGATATTCTTGCTGATGGATCATGCCCTTTGATACCACAAGATGTCTGTCCCTATGGTGTGTCTGAACGTACCGGGGACGTAGTCAAGTTGGTTCCCAAGTATCTACCACGTGACCATCCAGAATATGAAGTCCGAACTCCGGAAGAAGCGAGGGACAAACTAAACCTGTACTGCGCACATCCGGGTAGGAACGTGTCGACTTGTTTGGGAGATTTTTCGTAGGGGATTGGGGCGTGGTTAATTCTCTTGTATACAAATCGATTTTTTGTTCTCGCTATCTTAGCCCATAAGAAAGTATCTAATCCATGATCGTGAAGCAACTATGCTTTAAAGCCAATTAAATAAGCCAATTTGTTTCAAGGAATAATTGTAGGAAACACATCCCCCCCCCTAAAAAAAGTAGATAACAAATGTTTCAGTATATATTATCGGTACAAAAAAAAATCTGCACTAGGAAATAGTAAAGAACTGTCATTTAATATTGTGGTGATACATTTTGATAGCTTCTTCCTGCATTGATTTTTTCAATCATTTTGCCCTTTTAATTTGAACACTTACTCTTTAAGAAGAAAATTGTAGGGTGATCATAATCTATATCTAAAATGTATAACGCAATATTTTGACATACTACCTCTTGAGTGCATCAAATGTGAAGAAGTGTATCGAAATTTGCTTGAAAATAAATTTATACCAGCTTACAAAACTTACCACATGGATGTCAGACACATCAGCGACTAATCTTTATCATACGTATTCCGACTTTTGAAATACAATGCCTTGTTCCGGGTCAAATGCAATGGTATATTTTCAGGATGTTAAAGAAGGATATATTTCTAAACCTGTGTATATCTTTCTATTCTTCTTTTTCTGCTCCTCCTGCTTCTCCTCATCCTTCTTCTTCACCTTCTTCTTCTTCTTCTCTTTCTTCTCCTCCTCCTTTTCCTCCTTTCTTTCCCACCACCACCACCACCACAACTACTACTACATCTATACTACTACTACTACTACTACTACTACTACTACTACTACTACTACCACTACTACTACTACTACTACTACTACTACTACTACTACTACTACTACTACTACTACTACTACTACTACTACTACTACTACTACTACTACTACTACTACTACCACTACTACCACTACTACTACTACTACTACTACTACTACCACTACTACTACTACTACTACTACTACTACTACTACTACTACTACTGCTACTACTACTACTACTACTACTACTACTACCACTACTACTACTACTACTACTATTACTACTACTGCTACTACTACTACTACTTCCACTACTACTACTACTACTACTACTTCTACTACTACATGTACTACTAATCCTACCACCACTACTAATTTATCTACTATTACTACTTCTTCTTGTCTTTCTTCTTCTTTTCTACTTCTTTTTCTTCTTGTTTTTCTTTATCGTCATCCTCCTTCTCCGCCTCCCTCTCCTGTTCATCCTACTACTACTACTACTACTACTACTGATAATAAACAATACTAATACTACCTCTTCTACTACTACTTCTACTACTATTACTTCTACTACTACTACTAGTATACTTCTACAACTACTACTACTACTAGTACTAATAATAATTCTTCCTCTCCTCCTCCTATACACAGGCACGTAGCCAGAGTTTGATGTGTTTTTTTTTTTGGGGGGGGGCACATACATGAAATCGATCGAGGTCAAAAAGGGGTAAAAAAAAAAGTTCAATCAATCTTGGAAATTTGTTTGGGGGCACGTGCCCCCCCCCCCCCCCCGTGGCTACGTGCCTGCCTATACAAACTCCTTTCTCCCACTCTCCTCCATCATCAACTTTCCCTTTTACCATTCTTTTCATTTCACCAGCGTGTGATTTTCAGGTGTGTCATTATGGAGGAACATGCATGGAGGAGCTCGATGGATTCCGCTGCATCTGCCGGGAATTTTATTTTGGAGAGCATTGTGAACACTGGGACATCTATGGTTGGATGTTGTTTCACGGCTACATATAATGATGGAATAGTAATACCATAGACCTATTACGTAATAGGTCCATGGTTATAGCTAAGGGATTCGAGAATATTCGAATGTCTTCATTGTAAAATTTATCTGCACATGTTTTAGAATGATTGTCACGTAGCTAATCAATGTCAAAAATGGGTAATTCTGCAAAACTTTCGTGTTGGACAAAGAAATTCTTCTGTTATTTGTTGTCTGTTTTTTGTGCCATTCTGCACGAGTGGCAAATGAGCATTATGTGCGAATGGGCACATAAGGCAAACGAAAGGTTAATTCTCGTAATGCTATAACTTCTTGGCAGCTTATTTCGTACATTATTCAAACTCTTGAAGAAGAGGGTAATCCAACGGCGTAGCCAGTTTTTCAATATGGGACGGGAGGGGGGGGGGTGAAAATCAGCAAAAACATGATTGATGGAAATCATTCACATCGTACGCAAACCATTCCATATACATGTATATAATAATAATACTTATTACAATTATAAAAGATTGAATGGATATCTTTAAAAAAAAGTTTAACGGGAACATATATACATGTTAGTCGGATAAGTAAATTTTACCCAATTAGGAGTAGATTTTACCCATCAACTATTGTATATGTAGCTTTTTTTTTATATAGTTGTCGAGAATTGTATCCAATTCTTTTTGGGCAGAGCAGAGCAGGTGAGCATTTAAATTATTCTCACTTTTACAATCGAAAAGAAAGGTATATCTCACTATGGCTGCTTGTTTATTCTTCTCCAAAATTACAATTATGTCTAAGTTTCGTTTGAAATGTATTATAATAAGAATGTTATCACCAGCAATTAAAGATTTTTGACAATGACGTTAAATTATTGACGAGCAACTTTGTCAACTTCTCACACCTTTTAACGCTCAATTTGTATCAACCCTCAGCAGAGGTGGCGCTCCCAGGAGGAAGGGGGGGGGGTTAAGGGCACAAAGCCCCCAAAGTGCCCCCTTTTTTTACCTATGATAGGTGCCCCTTTTTTAATAATGATAACTGCCATTTTGAACAATGAGAATTTAATTCGTAAATGTGTACCTTTGGCTTTCTAATAAGTGCCCTCTTTCACTTTCTGATATGTGCCCCTTTTTATACGGAAAAACTATTTTCATTTTATTTAGGATAGGTGCATTTTTCCTAAGTTGAAAAATTCCCCTTTCCCCTTGTGATAAATGCCCTTTTCCTTCTGATAAATTCCTGTTTTCCGCTCCGACAAGCGCCTTTTTTCTCGTTCTGATAAGAGCCCCCCAATAAAATCTGATAAGTGCTCCCCCTCCCCCTCCCCCAAATCACTTCAAAATTCCATATGTGCTCCTTTTCCTTCTAATAGTGCACTCTTTCCCTTCCAAAAAGTGACAAATTTAAACTCGTTTCTAAGTGCCACTTGTCCTTGCTAATAAGTGTCATTTAGACCATTACCCATTTTTCTTGTTCGCTTGTTTGTAATCGGTATTGGTATTTTTTTTTTAAATTTTACTACAGTCAAACCTGCTTTAGTGACCACCTGTCTACAAAGGCCACATTTGTTGTTTCCCTTGAAAATGGTTTCTCATTGAATCATGTACCAAAGGAACCTGTCTACAAAGACCACCTGTCTACAAAGGCCACGTTTGTGTTTCCCTTGGGTGGTTGCTATAGACAGGTTTGACTGTATTTATATATGAATACATTCATTATGCGACTAAGAATAGTGTTCATGCTATAAACTGTCTGCTGATAGCTGGTAGGGTGTCCTTGTGTTCTCGTTTTAATAGCATTTACTCAACACCCTTCTGGTCCACAGGCAGGCAATATCATGTTCATGCCTTTGTTTGAATTGTATGTAACACTAATTTGTAACAAGCTTCTGTATATTATATATATATAAAATAAAACTTGAATCTGAATCTCAATCTAAATATTGAATCTGAAGCTTTATCTTGAATCTGAATCTGAATCTAAATCTGAATCCTGAATATAAATTTGAATTCGATTTGTATTTGTTTATGTTTTATTTATTGATAAAACAGTGGTGGGTAGTGCGATTCAGTTAAAAGTACCAACGGAGGCCTCCACGTACACGGTACAAACAAAATCATAAACATTAAAACAAAAACATGAATTAAAACATTAATAATACAATTAAATACATAAAAGCATTTAAACATGAATACACTATACATGGAGCGCACGTGGGATGCACAGCGAGACCCCTCCCCAGGCGCGGATCCAGGATTTCTTAGGGGGGGGGGCAAATTTGAAATCAATTTGAAATTTAGTGTGCTGAAATTTGAAAATCGTGCCGGCCAATATTTCGCTCAGTGGGTGGGGGGGGGGGGGGGGGGGGTAACACTATGAACAAAATATACAGTTCCTCATTCTACCCTCAACAATTGATGTGGTAGACAAAGGAACATCCCTTCACTGCTATTATGGTGAATATGCATGTGACACCTGTAATACAGATTTTTACATAATAGCAGTAAAGGGATGTTCCCTTGTCTAGAATAGCAATTGTTGAGGGTAGAATGAGGAATTGTATATTTTGTCCACTTTCTTTGTCCGTCATGTTCATAGTGTAATTAGCACTAATTTTTGTTGGGGGGCCTTCGAAAATTTGAAAAATCACCCCCCCCCCCCCCCTGGATCCGCCATTGCTCCTCCCCCAGTAACCATATTCCCGTTGTTGTTGTTTTGTTATGTTAAATGTTTGCATGTTAGAGAACTGTTTACATTTTTTTTTCAATGATATTTTATTTTCTCCATTGCATTTCACAAACAATAACAAAAATTATAATAACAAACAATAACAAAATCAATACATAAAATAATCTGCATGTTAATATTGTTTAGTGACTTTATATCATATATCATCACAAGCTGGCGCTATTTAGCTTTCACACTCAACTGAAGCTTGGAGTATCATTACCTTTCATTGAGGTACAAGCAAAAATGCATCTAGCATTTAACCACAAAGTCCCAAATTCACCTGGATATGTGTGTAAGATGTTTTCTTCAAAATGAAATCTCAACTAGAGTCCCAGAGTTCTCATTTTATGGTTATTTAGTATGCAATTAATTAAAGTTTCTCTTGCTTCCTAATTATTTCAAGATCATAGCGCACTTCCTTGTTCCAAAATCACTTTGAATTGACTTAAACCGGTGGGGGGGGGGGGGGGGGGGGGGGGGTTCTCAAATTTGATTTTGACGGGAGTATGCCACTGAAGCCTTGAAACCCCTACCCATTTTTAATGGACTTTGGGGGGGGGGGGTAATTTCCTCGAAGTAATGCCCATCTTTCGCAATTTTCGGGTGTTCCGAAATCTTTTGAAATTTGAAAAGACGGACCCATGTTTAGGAATATTTTTGTTAAAAATGGGGCCACGTTTAGGGATTTTTTGCTGAAAATGTGACCCATTAGAGTGGCACACCCCCGTATGTCTTTATATGTCAGTACCCCCCCCCCCCCTCCCTCCCTTCAGGGGATTTATAATCAAGAACATAAACAAAACACTACTTAACTTGAGAAACGGGATGATAAGTTACTCGTCAAACCATTGGTTTCTTTTAGCGTATGGAAATCAATGCATCAAACTGTATGCTACATTTTAGAATTCTTTGCAAAGTGGCTAGAAAGCTCACTTCAATTCAATTGAATTCAAATAATTTTATTATAGCTAAAACTCAATCAAAACATGAATAAAACTGGTTACATAAGATTAATAACAAATTGAATTTGCCATAAAACATAGAAGGTGACAATTATATATGATATCAAAGGTCGATAAAGCATTTTAGGATACAAAATCTGTAATCGTAAGGTTATCATAAATTAACTCGAAATTTAAAGAAGATTGAGAAATTCTCTTAAATGCAGAGCTTGTCTTTGTGTGGAAATAGTATTTTTTATAGGGCAAAAAAAAAAAGGAGGAAAGAAAGGAAAAGAAGAAAAAGAAAATCACGAAGAGAAGAATATGGAGAGTGCCCCTTTTCAAAGCTTATCCGTACTCATTACCATGTCCATGACTAGATATAGGCCTACTGTCAAACTTTTCCCCCACCCTGTAGCAACAGATTTCTGTTTTTTTTTTTTTATTTCTCTTTCTCGAATGTGCCCCTTTAAAAAAAAACTATCGAGACCATTCCCCGCCCTCCCCCCCCCCCCCCCCCCCCCCCCCCCTCCAATAGGCCCTAAAATTTCCCGAAAGTGGTCCCTCAGAGTTAATCTGTATCGTTGGTGTCATGAATGAACCATCGGTCTAATAATGAACCCTTTGAAGGTTGTGAGAAGACCCATGTAAAGAATCCTTAGAAAAACTCCGTTGGGGTTGTGCGACCCCTGCACGTACCCAGCATAGGGTCATCGTCCCTGCTCATTCTGGTGACTTCTAATTCTGATGCTGACGTCACTATCCAAGTCGACCAGCTGAAATGACGTTACGCGACGAATATAAACAGAATTAACTGCGCTGCTGAATCTAAATTAGTATTTTCTAAACATCCCCTGTTTACCCTTCGGAAGCTCTTTATCTATCACCAAGATGACTACAAGAACAACGTTAGCACAAACTTCTACACGTACAGCCACAGAAGAAACGAGGGCGTCAGTAAGTATTACTAAGTAAACGATTTTTCAAATTAGATAGGAAGTTTTCCCGAACCCTCGCTGTTTTTCAATGTATGGGACCGTAGTGAAAATTATCTCCAAGTGTATGGACTATTGGGACCAAACGCTTATTATTCTACGTCTGTGTAGCACGTAGCCTACCTAATATTTGATTTGCAATTGACAATGAGGTTATCCTATACTTAAGTGTGTTTTATTATTTTGGGTTTCTAACTTCAGTTTAACCCTAACCCTAACCCTAACTTAACCCTAAACCTAAACCTAACCCTAACCCTAACCCTACCCTAACCCTAATCCTAACCCTACCCTAACCGTAATCCTAACCCTACCCTAACCCTAATCCTAACCCTACCCTAAGGCCGATGAAAGTTGATCTCATGGTTCTCGTCAGGCATTGTTGAGATTTTGATGAGGGATTTAGATCAACTTTCATCTTTCATCTGACTTTGATTTCATGTTCTCGCGGGCATATTTGGAATTTGAATGAGTTTTGATCCAAATTCATCTTTCATATACAAACCAATAGAACTTGTCAAGGGTATCGAGTCTTGTACATTATACATGTAACGCTCTTACACCAATATCATACTCCAATGACTATTTCTTCCAAATTTTCTGTGATATTTGGGTTTCTGTGACACCATCTTCATTTCATTTCATTTTCATTTATACTGTCTCGTTTCTGACTTAAACTTAAGGCCCTGTTTTATTATACTGGTATTAAATTATGAACTTGATGATATAGCGATATACATCTTTCTTTGTTCGTCTTTACTCAAAAAACCTTTCAAATGTCAAGGTTTCATCAAAACTATCTACACAAACTATCTTCCACTTGACAAGCAGTCTGCTGCCCTGAGTCACACAAAGTGAAAGAATCATTTTGACTGACAGTGCGGCCAAAAGCGATCGATAAATAGTACAGATGAATTGCTGTCCTGAGCTAGTATATTGGGCAACGTACACAATGCACTGAACAGTTTAATACGCGTTAGCTCCCACCCGGTACGGTAGCGGGAAGCCGGAGTACGGCGTGAGGCAAAACATTCGCCCCGTGTCTAGCCGCAGACTATTCCTGACCTACGCGATAGGCAGCTAAAGTAGCGGGCGGCATATTATGCCGCCCGCTACTTTAGACCAATCAGCGATCGACTTGGCAGACATCGCCATGGACGCGTGTCACATGGGCCACGCGCGGCAGCCAATCGAAAATGTTGTTGATTTTTTGAGGCGGCAATTTCATATCTGGACTTTTTGACGCGGGAATTTCTTCAGCGATGAGTGTTGAACTTTTTTGGTGCGCGAGCAAAATTTGATGCGGGCGCTGACGAGAACCATGAGATCAACTTTCATCGGCCTAACCCTTATCCTAACCCTAACCCTAACCCTAACCCTATGATATGCACGTAGCTAGAGCTGTTAACTGAAGTTAGAAACCCAAAATAATAAAACACACTAAAGTATAGGATTGCCGACAATGACTTGTCATACTCCTCCTCGATTGCTTAAAGATAAAGACCACTTCTGGTCATGCGATTGCATTGTGAAAGAAACGTTGTACAAGTAGGTCTACCAGTACCAAAAGTTATTACAAAACTCTCAAATTAGAGTCTATAGAGACCTAGACTAGGGCCTACATGTACTTTCATAGTCTCCAATGTTGGCCATCCTCCCTAGGCCTAGACTACTGATAATAGAGATGATAATAATGTTTTTTGTTGCATTTTTTTATCATGACAATTGTGTGTACAGTAAACGGAACATACCTCGCTGTAGACCGAATTTTCCGTCTCTTTCGTTCGTTAGCCTCTTATTGGGGTAGGGTCGGCTCTCTCTTTAGAGACGGAAACCGTCTATACACATTCCCTTGATAACGCCAAGGCCATTTCAGGTCGTATTGTTATGCCCCCAAAATCCCCCAAAATGTCATTTTACTTCGTGTATATCCAATTGTAAATTAGGCCTAGGCTATAATACATCGGTTCCACTTACTAACTTGACTGAAATAATCCGTTTAATGGTCCCTTTTAAGGAAATTATGGGTCAAAATCGACATCCATGTTGAAAATCTTGCAAGCCGTGTTAAACTCTCGCTGCGCATGGAGTCATCTAAATCAATCTCATCCCTTCTAGTCTACGCCGAAGGCAAAATGATAATGAAGGAAAAACTGTGATAACGCCATTACGAACCTGTAGATGGCGCACAGTTTTGTATTAAGTGTGTATTAAGTTTAACACACGTTTCAATGGGATGTCGGTGAACTTGTAGTTATGACGGTTTCGAGAAACGCTAGCCTGGAGATCAACGGCTTTAAGTCCTTTCTGAGGGACTTGGTATTAATGGTTATGAGGATGACCTTCGCATTGACCTTGTTTTGAACCTAGAACCATCAGGTTACGAGACCACTGCACTACCACCGAAAAGTTGCACTTCTGTGTTTATTTTTCTTACACCATGTATGGTGGGAAGCCCTACATCTGTGCAGCTAACATTTAACTTGAAAATGATGATAATTTTCTTTGTATAGCTATACCGTTTCTGAATAGCCATACTATACATTTTTGTGTGTTTGAAGGCAGGATTAATGATGACATTCTCTTTGGAATGTCCAGAGGAAATGTCAGGTCAAATAATTAAAATGTCTTTTTTTCATTGACTCCCTACAGCCGTCAGTGACGCTCAAACTACGCAAACCTAAATCGGACAAGAAGGTGGTCTGGAAGACGGGTGTGGTGGATAATGAGCACATGGGCAAGAAGAAATCAAAATGTAAGTAACCTGCCCTGGTTAATAATAATGATAATAATAGTCTGGATTAATATAGCACTTTAAACAGAACACCGTCTCTATTAAAACGCTTTACAGATATTATTACCCCGGTCGTCGGAATCATTCACGCACAATGTGCACCATCTCCGCTCCCTGGGGAGTATTCCTATCGCATGGTCACCGTGAGGGCATATGGCTATTACTAACGCACAAAATGCTTTCGTCATCCTACCTGGTCCCCATTTGTCTCCTGGGTATGGAGTGGCAAATGTAGATTAATGCCTTGCTAAAGGACATTAGTGTCCAAATCAAACCCACGACCTTTGCATTTCATGTTGAGTCCTTAAACCACTCTGCTATGACACGTTTACTATCATTCTGGGAAAGTCCAAGGTATTTTAAGGGAAATCTAACCTTAACAGACAACTACTCTAAAAGAAAGCAGAAGAATCAGAGAAGCAGACTGGTAAAAGTTGGAATGAAATTGAACAAAAAGTGAGAGAGTTATGAAGTTTTGAAAGTTGTAATCACTATATGTATGGGCACTTAGGTAGTATTGGCTGAATTGGTAATGTCATTGTGACAAAGTGCTGGACTACTTTCTCATTTGTTTCAGCACATGAAAAAAAAAATTTGTTCGATTGTTTATAATTTATGACTTCAGGAGAGTAAGTGAAAATGCACTTAATTAGTTTGAAGAAAAATAAGTTTGAAGAAAAAATACGAGAAATCAATGAAATGTTTCTACACGACAAACCTGAGAGTTGTCCCATCACTACGTCACAATCCACTGACCAAAATGCCAATTTGAGATTCGCTTGGTTTAGTGATCTCATATTTCATCTATTTTTCACCCTTATATAGTAGCAGTACACTTAAAACATAGAAGCAAAGTAGAATCCTTTGGTAAAAATCCCCTTTGAGGGAAATACAGTGTGGCACAGATTACAATGATACAGTTTTTATTTCGAAATCTTTTGATTGATTGATTTAAGGTTGCTGCATCTACAATAAACCGAGGATGTTTGGAGAGAGTTCGTCGAGCAGTGAAGGAGAATCGGATGACGACTGCAAGATGTGCCGCAAGCAACAGAAGCAAAACTACAACAAGCACAAAGATGACTGCTGTGATAATGACCCCCCACAGGGAACGATAGGGGATGACTAGAACACTATAAGGATAGAGTTACTTCTGTATCCCTCACAGCATTAAGTGTGGTCTTGCACTGTAACTAAAAGTTACACCAGTCATCGTTGTGTCTCATTATTTGCTATCGCATCAGCCTGTATGTTGTTGAATTGCGTTAAAAGCTTCTGTGGTGCAGTTTGGAGATGAGAACAGGTAGTTAGCGCTTCTTTTGGTCAAATGGAAAGCCGCAGCTTTTGGGAGAAAAAAGATACATTAATGTTCGGTACCGTGTATGCACAATATGTATTTTGCAGAGTATTGTACCTTCGAGTGCATGGGCACCGTACCTGCAATTACTGATAAATATCTTTGTGAGAATGAGATTGAATAGTGATAATGATAGCTACATTTATTGTGCCTATATTCTTCCCAGTGGATGGATGCATAAAGCACCTACTATCGTGACCCAAGCTCCATTCAACCTACCCTAAGATACACACTGTACCATACCAAAAGCATGCCAGGAATTGCTGCCTGTTCCCATGTTGCTACACTTGGATGGAGAGTGGCAAATGTAGATTGATGTCTTTCCAAAGGATGTGAGTGTTGTGGCAGGTACTACCAGCATTAAAGGAATTACCTACTACCAAGTCCCATGTTACTGTACCTGGATGGAGAGTGGCAAATGTAGATAATAGTCTTTCCAAAGGATGTGAGTGCTGTGACATGTAGACCGAGAAAACTTACCTTGTTAGGCGCCTTGAGCATCTCTTGGGGTGGATATGTGCTCATTATAAATGTTGTTATTATTTTTATTATTATTACTGCAAGCATTCAAGGTATTTACTTACTACCGGGTCCCATGTTAATGACGAACTACACCTGGGTTGGTAGTGGCAGATGTAGTTTGATGTCTTTCCAAGGGATGTAATTGCTGTGGCATGGCACGGGCTACATATAGAACAACAAACCATTTGATCCACAGTTTAGTGATTTATATCTTAGAGATATATAGGAGGAAGCTTGTAGAACCTGAAATCCTTTAGTGCATTTAATATCCTAAGAACCGAGTATCGGAATTAACAAGGGGCTTGGGGGCCGAGAAAACAATTTTGAGCTTATACTTTAAGGTCCCTATTGAAATAGATGAATTATATATCATTGGAAAGTTTATAAGCCATAGATTACAATAACACGCATATGTATGTGTTACATAACTTGTGTTAGCCTCTAGCAACAGAACTTGAAAGCTGAAGCTTTGAAATTCGGAAGTTGTCGACCTAAAAACTAGCTATCAACTTGATGACATCATGTTATGTGGAGTAGTCTATGCGTCACATAACAAAGGAACATGAACCAGGCAAGCTCTTCTATTGTGTCTCCTCAGAAAGGTGAGGGTGGGTCAAGAGGTCAACCCTTCAGTGTTAAGGGTGAAAAGGTCAATTGTTCAATGAAAGGGTCATCATCCAACTCAAAATTTAGAATTATGATAGACTACATGCTTATCATGTGTTCAAAGCCAGAAGAGTGTTAACTCTGTATTAAAGCATACAGGTTAACACCCTTCTGGCTCCCAACAGAAACAAATGTTTGGCTCGAACGCCTCTTTTCCTCTCCTAAGTTTGAAGGATGAGATATTGCAATGTAAAAATGTAATTTTTCTTGCAGGGTAGGGGGCCGGAGGGGAGGGGGCTATAATATTAGCCTTTTGTTTTTCTATACCTCTGAAGGTTCTAATCAAAATGAAATGTCCATCAGTAACAGTATAAAAGATGGTGATTATGGAGATGGTGATTGCGTGAGATTATGTGAAACATCTGTCTTGCCTAAAACTTTTCAATTTCATGGTCATCATTATTTGTGCAAATCATATGCATATTTTTTTTTTAATTTAATGAATTTCACATTGCCAATCACCCATTGCTCTGCTGCTCATAAATCTTATTTTTGATGTCTTACTTTGTCATGGTTCATTTAATTCCTGCAAAACTATGTGGCTAAATTCAACTATGTCATATGAGTAATACATTTAAGAGGCTATTGTAAAAAAAAAAAAATCATTGCAGAGATGATTGTTTGAAACTATAATAGTTGCTCTGGAAGAAAACTTTGTTACTCAGTATTCACAGAGAATAAATTTAAACTGAATTCAGTCATGAACTTTTGAGTTTAAAGGTCAAAGTGCTGTTTCTTTACCTCATTTTTCTTTCTTTTTTAGGAGGGGAGCATGGATTTGCAAGAGGGGGGGGGGGGGCTAAGGTTAAACGAACAACAATTTTTGTGAATGACTTGGGTGCTTTTTATTATTGATCAAGGAGGCAAATCCTATGGGTTTCATGTGGATGACACTTGTGGGATGCATTCTAACCATCAACTTGCCCCTGCATGGCTTAACCAGGGCTCCACACAAACATTTTTTTTAAAGGGGTTCAGATTGAGATTTTTACCTCTGGTACCCAGGAGCCCTATATGGACAGTTATAGATTTTGAGGGTCAGGTCAGCGTTTCACACAACTGTCATAAGTACAAGTTTGCCGACAAATCCAATTAGCACTGTTTTTAATGGAATGTAGGTGAACTTGTACTTAAGGCGGTTTTGCGAAACGATGCCCTGGAGTCTGGACCGTTTCATAAAAAATCGTTTTCAATAACATTATCAATAACAAGTTACAATAACTGTTATAAGCTACTGAAATCATGGCATTAGATTAGCTAGGAGCAAATTTGTCATAGATATTGAGCATTTACTAATAATGACAAGCTTTATGAAACGGCCCTGGTCTTTTATTTTGGGTGCCCAAGTTTTCGTGAGCACCAGTTAGTGTCGAGGTTAGGCTATACCATTGTTTTACTCTGATAGTTATTTTGTGTTAAATTCATATATACTATTTTATATCAATTAATATATTGCATTGATTGTAAATTATTGTATTCAATGTTTTTAAAAATAGAAATGTGATGAATCTAACGAAAATATAATTCTGTATTGTTTGGGAGTTATAGAGATACTAGAGATGAAATGAAAAAGTTAATCATGACGGACAGAGAGACATAGAACATTGAGAGAAGTATGTGAAAGAGAAATAGTCAGAGGGAGAGAGAGAGAGAGAGAGAGATGGGGGGGGGGCAAACAGATAGGGAGGAGGGAGACAGACAGAGGGTGTGATGGGGAGGGAAGGAAGGAGAGAGGTAGTGTGTGTGTGAGTGTGTAAAAGGGGATGAGCGAGAGACAGACAGACAGAGGGTGGGATGGGGAAGGAGGGAGAGAGAGAGAGAGAGAGAGTGTGTGTGTGTGTGTGTGTGTAAGAGAGAGGGTGAGAGAAAGAGAGAGAGACGAGCAGGGGACTGAAAATGAGATGAGAAATGAATCAGAGAGGTAGAGAAGAGATGAGTGGATGAAGAGAAAATCTTGTGAAGGAAAGGGAGTTGGAAACAGAATTCTGGAGAGGATTCTTTTTTCTCCTTTTTGTTAAATCTTGATTACTTTTCTTTTACTTTATTGTCTGTAGCACAGTGGTGTAATAGACCTTTGCCTCAGGAAGGGCAAAACATTTAGACTCGCTGATCAAAACTTTAACAAATCCCCAAATTAGAGAAAATCAGAGAAACTGATTGTAAAAGTAGAAGAAAAATCAGACTACCATTAAAAAAAATAGTTATGAACATGTCAATGATAATTATGAATATCGCTATCTCATGGAGACACATTAGCAGTATTGTCATGAAGCATGTGACCGGGTGGGTCTCTATTCACCAATGGTGGTGTGTGATCTTAATATTCTAACCCCCCCCCCCCCCCGCCCCCACCACCACGATTCTGATTTCTCTGTGCCTTTGCCCCAAGTTGAATAGTGAGCAAAATGTTGTATTATGTAGCCAGTTGTATAGTTGAGGTTTGGTACAGAAGGTATTACACAAAATACTTTTGTTAGATAATGAAAAACTGCCGAGTGTTAAATTTGAAAGAGCATACAATTTAAATGACAAAATCATCTTTGTTTGATCAAAATCGGTTCAGATACGGCTGAAATATCCATAAATATAACCATTTCTAATATTTGTGGAGCCCCACAAATTTTCGATAATTTTGAAGGTTAATGAAAGACCAAAAAATGCTTACACTTTCAAAACAGATGTTTTTAAATACTTGTTGATGATCTCTCTATTTAGTCATTATGTTACCAAAACATACCATGCACAATATTATTATTAAAAATGGTTGAAACTTGAAACCAATGACTTTTTAGAGTGAATGCCCTCATGTGGTTTAACGGCTCTTCGTAATTATTGACAGGAATATCACAAAGTCGTTTGGAATTTTGGTATACTTTTTGAGCATGGTGGTTTGTAATGTAATGGTGCAGGTTTTGGTTTAGTTTGACCAAAACTACTACTCTCTATACCAAAACTCAACTATCCCTTCAATGGAACTGTTTTTCTTTCATGAACAAACAAGAATGGCTGTTCTGCTGAACTCTTCAAATATAATATAATATACCCTTTTGGGTTTTTATAAAAGAAAAAATTTGTATGTAGGCATGATAATATGGATACCAAAAATACTATTTTGTTTTTAATTTAATCAGGGCAAAAGCACAACGAAATCAGGTTCGTGTGGACAAATTAGAAATTAACAGGGAAATTAAAAGCATGATAATATGATATCACAGCTTTTACGACAAAGTTGCAATTTTGTTTCCATAATAGCCATCTTCATATGATTAAAACATTAATAAATTTTGATTTAAGAGTTGTCTGATCCTTTTTTTTTTGTGGTTATGTTTTTACTTAGCATCTTATTATTGTGGTGATGTTTTCGTTTAACCGAATGTAATAAAACAAGAGACGGGTATTTGTGAAGTGTTGGCAGGAACATCTTTCACCATTTATTCTCAACATTGCATTCAGATGGTAAAGGATATAACTATAGAGCGATAACATTTATTTTAGCTTTGTACCCACACAAAAAATTTCCCTTCAAACATCAGAATGTTTTCACCCCTCCTCCTTCTCCTCTTTGCACTTATTCTCTTCCTCCGTCATTGTCGTCTTCTTTTTCTTTGTTTAATTCTTATTTGTTCTTATAATTCTCTTCCTCCTCATTCTTTGTCTTCTGTTTTTTCTTCTCCTCCTCTTCATCCTCTTCTTCTTCTTCTTCTTCCTCTTCCTCTTCTTGTTCTTATTGAACTTCTTGATCTTTTTGTTCTTCTTGTTCTTGTTCTTGTTCTTCTTCTTGTTTCTTCTCCTTCCTGCTGCTGTTGTTGCTGTTCTTTTCTTTCTTCTTCTTCTTCTTCTTCTTTTTCCTCCTCTAAATTTTGTCTTCTTCTTCCCCATGACCAACAATCCCACTCGGCACTATTATCGAGCTAGTTATTTCTTGTATACTGCCATCTTTCGGTGGCTATGCAAATGTTAATACGCACTGGACCTATGACTTTACTGGACCTCAGCCGCAGAATGCCAACGGGGTACTCAATTAGCTTGCTCGCTATAGTGTAGGCGTGCACAACGTATAGGCGCTCGATGCAATGAATGAAATCAATGCGGAGAGCCCGAGATTTGCAAATTGACAATAGACGGTTCTCTCTTTCGGAATGCAATGTCATTGATCTCTCGTTATCTTGGAAAGGATGTTGCTGATCTCTGGAGAGGAACTTAGTAAACCTTCCACTGATTTTGTCCTGTTCAAGACCACGTCTGTCAGGAACCAGTTTTAAAGGACAATTACACCATCTTTGTGACGGGATCGAGATTTGCCATTTGGATTTTGGTAACCACTCGTTCGAGATGTCGGGGAAAAGCAGCGGTAAGTTGAATCCGTCGTTTGGCCCATGGTGGAATACCAATGCATCATTGCATGTCATGAAAAACGATCAGGTCTTAGACTTAGATCTAGTCTGAATCTTGAATCACACCTGTTGATCAAATTCATGTAAAGAGTAGGCTAAAGTGTTACAGTGTACCTGAATTCGTCTGTAGTTTGTGTATCCGGACAGGTTGTGCGTCCGGACGGTTGATTTAAAAACAGAAATCTGCATGCAATATTTCACAAATCTTTTATTTAGACAAGAAAGGACGATTTTGTTTTGATGGTTATACTTATAGATCTAGTGCTGTTGATGCATACCTGTTGTTACATGTATATCCAAAGGCAAAAGTTTTTTGTTAAGCGTTTTTGTTTAACAGTTGATTTACAACGGAAGACAAGAAATGTTAATAATATTTCATAAATATTCGTAGACTTGCAAATACATTATCTAGACTTATGTTAGACAATGATATAAAGCATAGGCCTACCTTTTTTTGACGGTTATTATTATGTAATGCAGACATTTTGTTCAATCCGAAGGCAAAAGTGATGGTTTTATTTTTGAGAACCATCTGGATACCCCCCATCATACATGTGGATAGTCTACCTCGTTGGGACGTACATTGGATGACATGGATGAGTATGATGAGTGTCCGTTTTTTGTGTCAAGAAGGTGATTCTGATTTTTTTAATTGCCATTTTTTGGCCAAGTTACTGACACTGTCCAGAAAGAAATACCAGTAACCAATTTATGGGGAATGATGGGGATGGGGATTCATTAATCTACCATCTTTTTAAATTTTAAAAACTTGCCTTTTTTAAGACAGTTACCGTTATCAAAATTAGTGTATAGACTTGTCATACCTGTACAAGTAAATATTATCAGACGAAGAGGAAGACGAAAATGAGGGAGTGAAGGAGAAGGAAGAGGGAGGAGGAAGAGATGGAGAAGGAAGAGGGAGGAGAGAGGAAGGAGGAGGGAGGAGGAGGATAAAAAGAAGAAGTTTATCTCATCATAATTGACAGTAAACAATATATTATCTTGTAATGTCTACTTACTGTATACATACTTATAGAATAGACAGTTTAAAAAATTATTATTCAAATAAATAGAATAATTTATAATTTATAGGACATCACAAAAAAAGAACAAGTTTGTGTGTCTTGTGGCAGTTCGAAATACATTGTACATACTGTACATACATACTGTACATACATGTATATACTGTACAATGGAGAGAAACCCAAACCCAGTGTCTAGAAAAGGATATTTTTCTAAATGGTCCTACATGTACATGTACATGTACGCATGTAAATCTATGGCTACACTGTAGTACCGGTATATGAAAAAAATGAAAATGCATAAGTTAGGCCAAAACTTGCATGAAGATGACTACGACAGATCTCTGCCATCTTGATGATGGCCTCAAGTTTTTAGTAAATGGCAAACTTGCTTCTTTTAAACTTCATTGCAAGTCTGCTTTGGCTCTTGCAATCACCTACAGTGTAGGAAGTCACACAGTATTAACGAGGTCTGTTGTACAAGGTTATCCCAGGTTACCTGGTACCGGTAAATTATCTGTTCTAATGTAGATTATTGTGTGTGAGATTCGCAGATGCTCTTTTAACTTCATGTTAATGAAGGTAGCTTTGTGCAGACATTTACTAAATTGTAATGACTTGTCCTAATTTTGATTCGTTATTACAATTAACAGCGCTGTAAAATATAGTTAACATCGTTTTACAAACAAAACTGATGACATCATAATGAGAATATACTGTATACCACCCCTTTAACTAGACCGAATTTTCCGTCTCTTTCGTTCGTTAGCCTCTTATTGGGGTAGGGTCGGCTCTCTCTTTAGAGACGGAAGCCGTTTATACACATGTCCTTGCTAACGCCACGGCCAGTTCTGGTCGTAGCGTTTTGCCCCCAAAATCCCCCAAAATGTCATTTTACCTCGAGCATGTTATATTGTAAATTAGGCCTAGGCTATAATAAATCAGTTCCACTTACCAACTTGACTGAAATAATCAGTTTAATAGTCCCTTTTTAGGAAATTATGGGTCAAAATCGGAATCCATTTTGAAAATCTTTTTCAAAATGGATTTCGATTTTGACCCATAATTTCCTAAAAAGGGACTATTAAACTGATTATTTCAGTCAAGTTGGTAAGTGGAACTGATTTATTATAGCCTAGGCCTAATTTACAATATAACATGCTCGAGGTAAAATGACATTTTGGGGGATTTTGGGGGCAAAACTCTACGACCAGAACTGGCCGTGGCGTTAGCAAGGACATGTGTATAAACGGCTTCCGTCTCTAAAGAGAGAGCCGACCCTACCCCAATAAGAGGCTAACGAACGAAAGAGACGGAAAATTCGGTCTACCCTTTAACATGTAGACACCTGTACAATTTATTTTGTATCGGTGCAGTGGAGAGAATCACCGGTTTTGTGTCAAGTACAACCTGTACCAGGTAGTTTTTTTTAGCACCTCACTCCAACGTAGTAATGAGTCAGTCAGCTCACAGCTGGTTATTCTTCTTAAAGACAAGAAAAAGAGAGGATATTCACCAGTTCCTGCACAGACATGAAAGACATCACATAGAGCAGGCCTGACATAGAGGATCTCATTTCACTTTGTATAAACCATTTTTAGTTTACAGCAGTTTTGGGTCTACATCTACACAATCCTACTAGTTCTACACATGCATAAAGCCACTGTATGCTGTTTGATGGGGTGCCTGTTTAGGAATTCTATTGAAAGGGAGATGATTTTGTTTACAAGATAAAACTTGAATGTGCAATTGTGCATTAACTTGGTAGCCAAAGTCCATATGAAATAGACCTGTTTAGTGTTTACTATTTGCATTTAATTCAGAAATTGAAATTGAAATAATTAAAGTGAAAGCAATTGATGTGCTACGATTATCAAAACAAAGGAAACAAAGCAAGGAAAGAAGGAAAAAAAAAAAGAACTTCACAACAAAGGCAAATTTAGCAATACTGTACATGTACATGTACATGTTGCATTTATACTATTACAAAAACTTGCTGTGCTGTGCATAATGACATCTCTAAAGATGCAAACAACTTTGTATACATTAGGTGATGCTATGGCTGACAAACCTCTGGCAAGCATTTTGAGTTGCCAGCAGGAACTTTGTAATTTTGTTGGAAATTGTGCAATGATATCAGTTAACGAGTCAACAAAGAGTTAAGAAGATAGTACAATCTCAGATTTTGTTTTCATATCGCAATGTATACAGTATATTAACATTTGAAAGAGAGATAAAAACACATTTAAAAAGTACATGAAACTTTGTTGATGAAAATGTAAAGATGATTCATTTTAATAGTGTAGAGACCTGTCTGAAATAAGATAATTCTATTAGATCATTCTATATTACGCTAGATCTATAATAGTAACAAACTATCAATATTTTGATATCTCAGGCTGATTTCCTCATTTCAAGTGGTCAAATTTCACTAATTTCCTTTAATATCACTTCTCTGAAGTGTGTACTTCAAAATGAAAATATCAGGATAAATATGATGATAAACAGATGTGTATTTCTTTATGAATAGTACAAGTGAAATACATGCAGTCTGCATCCTCTTTTTGTACATTTTGAGGTTTCAATTTTAAAAGAAAATAGGGTTAAAGTTCGACTTCCAGCTATTCTGGAAGATACATTTTAGATTCCACCCATCTGTTTTGTCATGCAGTTTTGTAAAATGAAGTAAAGACGAAATTCATGCTTCATCGATTTTGCAGGTTTGCCTGTTCCTGTCATGAATAATGCCCTGAAGCAGAAAATCCTGTCTGCTCTACATTTACATTAACATTATGCGAGGTACATGTATTGTACTATGCGGATGAATGTTTGGGTATCGGACATGTACATGTACAATGTACATGTACATGTGTAGGCTGCGCTACGTGTACATGAATGTTCTTGTGTTATTTGTAAAATGTTGATCACAATTTTCATGAAGAAGTACAGGTGTACATGTATTAATTTTTGGAAGGTATGGACTATGGGAGGGCTATGGGAGGGCTACATGTAGGGGGCTTTTAAAACAGGCCTGATTCAAACCATTGCATGGGAAAAAACTAGTTGAAATGAAGCTGCCGGCTACATGTACAGTATATGTATGTCACGATGCGGCGTTCTCCAGTTATGCTAGCCTGTAGGCCTAGGTACATGTATGCATAATACATATAAATTGTACAACTTACAGTAAACACAAGTCGTCTTATGTATAAGGTTGACTGTCTTTTTTCCTGTTCAAAGCCAGAACGGCCTTAACTATGTATTAAGGGATATAAACAGACTATTTTTAAATTACTGGTACTGTATGGGGTGCTGCAAATTCCCAGGCCCTCGTCCCTTTGTCATGTGCAGTGTTCAGAAGAGGGAAACGTTGAAACAATTGTAGTAGTTTCGATCATAATCGTTAAGTATTTGAATGGGTAGTTAATGTACTTGTATTGGTATTTGGTTGTAATTAAGATGAATTAGCTCTTATTTCACGGAAATGATGCCATTTACAGGCAGGTCAGTTGCTGTCAGTGTCAGCATGGCAAGACAGGCAGGATTACATGTGTATGTAATGTACAGTATACAACTCGTTGAAACATTGTTAAAGTTGAAACATTTGTGGTAGTTTCGGATATAACCGTTAAGTATTTAAATGGGCAGTTAAATGTCCTTGTGTTGGTTGTCAAACTTGTCATTAAGATAAATTAGCTCATCTGTGACAGAAATGGTTCAATTGACAAGCAGGTCAGATGCTGTATTCAACAGCAAGACAGACAAGAGTATATTTTGTTCATGTACAGTAGTTATGTTGTAGACACCTACATGTGTAATTACATATCGTAAATCTCTGCGTATATGACACACTTTTTTGCCGCCAAAAAAAATTGAAAGTCGGGGCGCATCTTACAGTTTGTATATTCACAGGTAATTTTTTTTTTTTTATAAAGTTTAGATATATACCCCTCCACCTGGCGCTATGCCTGGCAATGGCTCCCAGTTCAGTGATCGGTGTGTTGACTCACCACTCGGAAACTAGAACAACACTCAAATTTGTCTGTCATCTTGGTTTGAAAGTTATCTTTCTAATACACCTGTAGATCTTAATATGTACATGTAGTTTAAAATAATAATTCCTCCAATTTTTCTTCTATTACACACGGCATACCACAAGGTTCTGTCCTAGGTCCTCTACTGTTTTTAATTTACATCAATGATCTTACACATTCTTCTAAAAACGACATTGTTACTATTATTTGTGACAAGTTCACAAGCACAAATCGGCGCCTTCAACTGTACCTCGATGTTAAATGAAAGTCCTTCCCCACGTGGGTTTTCGGCCAAAAAAATAAAGAAAAAAGAAAAGGCTATTATCAATGTACTGTACATACATGTACATGTTCAGTTGTTTATGTCTTGTGAGCTGTTAGTATCATGGACTGGATTTGTGTACATGTAACTTGTACTGTACAGTACATGTACAGAACAAATAGGCCCTAACAGGTACAGCAGACCCTGCATGTACACGTGCAGTGTATTTTACATTTTTAGATTGTAACCGGTAATATAGTACAGACTGTAAATTATTTTTTCTATTGTTTAGGTACAATTACCATTGAAAGCAACTTTACAAACCCTACATATTTTATACAGACATGTACAGATACAGTACATGTACAATGTACATGTAGATTTTTATGCAAACAAGGCTAGTCTATAATCTCTGGGCCTTCTTGGTAGGCTTAGACTAGAGCCTGCATGTATGTACATGTATGTAATCCCTTATCCTGTGCAAATCCTTGAAAATCTGATGTGGTTTAAGTGACAGTTGTGTTTGAAGTGTTAATCTGAATGTAGAGCATCCCTTCTGATTGCACTCGCTAATGATTATGGGTTACCAAATATTGTGTTTCCTCTGTTAAACCTACAATGTTGTAGCATTATAAATGCCATTAGTTCCAGCTGAAATATTTGACAGTCTGTAAGCCTACTTTATGCAATTAATGCAAGCGTCGTCCTTGTATGAAGATGTTAGAGAGTCAGAGACATTTATGTACTACATATACTGTACATGTACACTGTATGTATGACTGTACAAGTATGAAGAATTGTATTTGTATGGCAATTTGCAATTCACATGATTTTATTAAACTCATTGAAGAGAGTTTGACACTAGTTTTGACATGTTTTGATAGCATTTAACTTGCCAAATTCAGGTAAACATTCCACTTCCAGTAGATACATTAGCTAACACAAAATGTAGAGACAGAGTACTTACTCAGTGTTTGTAATTCAGGCACTTAATGTTGCAATTCCTTTTAAATATTGTTGATCAAAACATCTACATGTAAATTCCAAGTTATTCCCTGGGAAAAGGTGATTCATGGGAAAGGCTAGAAAGAGGCTAGGGATGACTCAGTCTGAAACCTATAGACTTGTGAAAAACTCTTTCAGGCATCGATCACTTTCCGTTTTTGGGCAGGCTCATTGAAAAGGGGGGAAAAAGAGAAGTACAAAATAATAAGAGGAAATTGAATGAGCAATGGTGTTCTATTTTGTCGAGTGAACTTTGTATTTTGGATTGGATCTGGGCTACTGCCAGCTGCTGTGGGACTATTGTGGAACAATGTATTGTATGCACCTTGAATTTGAATGCCAGTTGTCAAACATGTACAGGGAATTTATGTAATTGTTCATTTTAATGTAACAACAAAAGGTTGATCCTCCCCCACATATTGAGTTACCTTCTGTCTTTTAAACATGCCTTTATAGCTCTGTCTGAAAAATACTTTTGTGGAAATCCAGATTAGTGCAATTTTGTGAAAGTACATGTACACATGTAGATGTTTACCTCTGTAATATCGCCAAACTGACTCCAAACTGACCGACTCTTAGCCACTCGGGCAAATGTAGTTTTTTTTCTTCAGTCCGATGTCAGTCTGGTGTCAGTTTGGTGTCGGTCTTGTTGGTGTGATAGAGGTAATAAGAGGTATAACAGAAGTTTTGAAGGTTTGTTTTACTTTCCCTTTAAAATCTCATCAATTCTGTGGCCAGCAGTAGGCTAATACATACATGTACATGTACATGTACATGTGATATACATGTACTAGTGCTTAAATTAATGCTCTTTTAACGGGAAAGGCATAATATTACACAAGTTTTATCTTTCATTTCATTTCATTTTGTTTTTTATTTTTTCATTTCCAACAAAACACAATACATAATAACGAATACAATGTAAAGTAAAATGTATACTATTAAAACATAGTTACATTTGTAATAAACACATCTAAGTCATACATTTGACGAAGACAAAAAATTGAATTATGAATTTAACTACATTTATATTTTGAGGAAATGGAGAGGTCCACTGAAAAGCAAAGCTTGTAATTAAAGTTGTGGACCCTCAGAATATAATGAGTGTGAAAAGAGTATATCATCTGTTTGAAGCCAGAAGGGCATTAACTATATACTTAAACACGCCTTATGGCTATGAACAGACGTTTTTATGTACATTATTTACATTCAAAATAAACAGGCCCTCTGGATCTTAAAAGAGCCTCAATTTTAATAGCAATCATCATCAATAGCCCCTCTTGTCTTTTTTAAAATCCTGATCACTTGTGGCAGGCTCCTATGATAGGAATACATAAATAGTCGTGGCTGCTGAGCCAGGGAACGGTTTGGCTTGAATACTTTACCAGCAGAGCCAGCGGAGGTCCCTGGTAGATGACGAGGGAGCCGGGAAGGATGGGAAAGCAGGGGGAATGGTGAATTGTAATGAACAGTGGCACTTTGCATTTGGGGGGACAAGTCGGACAGCGGCGGCGTGTGAAAATATAGAGCATGTCGATGGATTAACCCGCAATACATGTACATATTACATGCGCATGCATGCATGTGTAGGGAGTGTGCTCTGCTAATTTTGTAGAATGTAATCTGCACTTCAAATTCATAGAGTAGGCTACCGAAGCTGTCAAAAAAAAATGTCATAAAAATCTTTCTCGATTTTTTTTCTTCATTTTTCGAAAGAGAATAAAAAATAATGTCCAAATGTTGAATGCTCTTTCGGAAAATGAAGAACAAATTGAGAAATTCTGAAAATAGATTTTTGATGAAGTCACACTTCACCACTCTATTGGCCTGTGTTTGTTTGTAAAGGCAGACTAATTTAAACCTACACATTCTTAAAGAAAAAAAAAATTATTAGAAGTCTATTTTTCTAGGAAACATAAAAATATGGAGAAAGGAGCCTACATGTACAGTGTAATATATATCTTTTGCGCATGAATAAATGACCAGGATGATTGTTTTTAGTTTCATGTTAACTGAAATTCTTGCTTGATTGAAAAGACGTCTCACCTGGCTATTTTGTGGTTGTGCACTTCCTTATTTTGTAAATCAATTTGATTATCCTTTCAAACCAACTGTGCGTTTTAGATGAATTGTATCGGGGGCCCCTTAATTAATTGGCATTCCTTCAAACCGCTGTGCAGTCAATCTGACTGCAGAGGGTACTCCTGACAATAGTGCATAATCCTTCCTCAATTAGCGTGGATTTGTTGTACAGCATCTGTTGGGGAGGCAAACAATGTTTTATACGGAAGAAGCTGAAGAATAGGATGAATGGTATGAAAAGGATGAGGAATTTTAAAATGTATGGTGGGAATTTTTGGGTGAAAACTTGAAAAACAGATATTGACAGAGGTAGAGGGATCTGTCTGTCCCAAGGACAGTCAGGTTGTGGGGGGGGGGGGATGAAATGGTGGGAGGGAGGGAGGGAACAGAAGAGAAGGGGAAGGTTTAAAGGTATAAGGAGAGAGACGGAGGGGGGGGGGGGGAGGAAAGGGGAGGGGGAATAGGGGGCAGAAGGGGTGGAGGAATCGGGGAGGTACAGGTGTAGGAGGAATACTAAACACAAAAATAGAACTTGAAAGAGAAAGGGAGAAGGGGTAGGGGTGAAAGAGCAAAGAGAGAGTTTACCTGATATGAGCTTTAAAACCCTCCACCAGTAATTCTATTTTTCTTCAATATTTCAATAACAGACGAATTAGAAGATATAGTACCAGTAGATGTACACAGGTTATATTATATTGGCTGTCAATTTAGCTAACAGTTGCACCTGCTATTAAATGATTAACACTCCTCCAATTACAAGGCTTACTACAGGTAATTATATGATTTACAAATACATCTACATGGAATTGGAAAGCAAGGTGAATCAATTAGATTTACAGCAGTTGTTTTCTTGTTTTATAATTCTGTCTGTTACCGGAACAGAATATATTTAAAATTGTCTTAATTTTGTTTTTTAGATGACAGACATACTTTGGAAACGTGTCTTTTAGCTCTTACCATATTTTTTCCTCCTAAAAGATAATGAAGCTCAGTCAAAACCTGATTGCTGTATTTGTACAATGCACAGTAAAACCTGTCTATTAAGGCCACTCAAGAGAAAAAGTGGCCACTGAAGTCAGGTGGCCTTTTTAGACAGGTTCTTCAACACACATTCCTTTTGAGGCAATATGGGTGACCAGTGACCACAGACCACTATAGAAAAGGTGGCCATGTATACAGGGGGCATGATTTTGTTTCCATAGCCCGAGATACTAGCGGCTTTTAAGATTGACATTTAAAAAAAAAAGTGGGATTTCAACTATGATCCTAGACAGTGCATTTGAGTGAGATTCATGTAACGGTATTCTCATCCTGCCTACTTTTGATTAAGTGCTTAGATTATATGGCGTCACTTTCAGAAATACATCACGTGGAACTGTATACATACATGTACAACTACCGGTACATTGACATTTATGAGTTTGAAGTGGGAAATACATGTCTGGTATCGAGACATTATTGCTTGTAAATTAAGTGCTTGGGAACTTAAAGCAGATACGTCATAACTTTCGAAATTTCTTGTATGGGATACAGCTCAATAATTGGTAAGGGTGTAATTTCAATGGGTAGAGAACTAGAGGTTATTCAAAGAAGAACACATTGAATTATCTGCTCTGCATCATAAAAGTAGGAAGTATTGATGATGTTTTGTTTTAACACTAGTGTTCATTTCCCTTTTAGAAATACCATTGTCTCATTGGTGGTGAGATTCTCGATTACTTTTAAAAGCTTTTCTTTAAATGGAATTTGTGAAATGACATTATACTGCATCCAATATTGCTAGACCAAGAGCACTTTGCTAAATTAGAGTTGCAGAGAGGTTGTCATGCGTAGATCATGATCATGCTGCAATATGATTATAAACTCGCTTTGTTTTATTTTTTGCTTTGTTGATGATAAAAACAGGAAAGTCAAGCCAAGCATTATCATACACCAGTAGATGCACAGCCTTAGTAATTCTAAAGAGATTGTAATACTTTCAGAGATGATTTTTTTTAAAGTGTTTAAAAAAGAAAGTGATTGAATCACAAAGTTTGTATGCATTTGTTAAATATCTTCCGCAAGGTTACAAATTGAACTGTAATGAAATGAATGAAAAAGAATCGCAGTAGGCTTCAATAGTTACTGAATTGATTTAAAGTAGGCCTATATTATTTTTATGGAAATGTATATTGTACATGTACAGTAGGTCAGACATTATACCTCTCTCTTAAAATGAAGTGTTTGTGTCTAGCCATTCCATTACTTCATTAATAAGATATCATCCTTTGGAGAAAAGTTTTAGAAACGAGTTTGTACAGTTTATAACGCAACTGTGGGTCAAGGATGAGGCAAAGGGACGGAGCCATGTGTGTGTGCGTATCATGTGTGTGTGTGTGAGGGGGGGGGGGGCACAGTTCTGAAAAAAGAAATACCCCGGTATCACACTCACTGGTGCTCGAGCACAATAATTGTTTGATAATTGTTTTTCCTGACTGCTATGAGAATGTGTGTGTTAGTAAGCAACCAATGGACCAACGGTTTTAAGTCCTCTCTGAGGGACTTGATAATAAATTTTGTTGTAAGGATTAATGCCTTACCAAACGGCACAAGCATTTGACTTGGTTGCAAACTGAGGACCTCCCGGCTGCGCGACCACTAGCTGACCACTGAGCCATCATACTCTCCTGATAATAGGCTACTTTGAATAGGCTACTTATAATTTGCAGAATTAATTACGTTGAGTAATATTTTCCCTACTGTTAATTATCTCTACTTGTAACCCTGAAGTGGAGATAGATATTTTTGTACAGAACAGTGCAATTATAATTAAGTATTAAAATGATTACCTGACATTTGATTCAGAGCTTCAGGATCATTTCATCAAAGATATTTGGGGTTTGGGTTAGATTGAGGCTTAGGGTTAGGGACAGGGTTAGGGATTAGATTTAGATTGGGGGTTTGTACATGTAGGTGTAGTTAGAGTTTATGTTGATGTTAAAGAAATTGGCTGCAGAGCAATTTATTAACCATGCAATCTGGGAAATGCAGTGAAATCATAAACACTTCAACATGTATAGGCAGACATAGAGAGTGGTCTTTATACTAGGCATGTGGTCTTTATACAGGTTCCTTTATTAGTACATACAGTATTTCAATAAGAAAACCATTTTCAAGGGAAACAAAAAAAAGATATGGTATTTTGTAGACGGGCGGCTTTTTTTTTATACAGGTTGTTGCTATATAAAGCAGGTTTGACTGTACATGTATTTGATAGCTAATGTAAATTGGGCAAAGTGTGCTACCGGTACTTTTTTTTTCATTGTAGTATTTAATTGTTGCTGTAGCTCTAACACAGAAATAGCTGCCATACTGCAACATGCATGTACTGAACTACTTATCACTGTCCGATTTATACACTACAGTGCATACATAGATAATGTACTGTACACATAATGTCGGAGGTGTGCTTCAGTATGCCCACATATTAAACTAGTGATGCACCCAGCTTGTGTATTTGGGTAAATAAATTGAATTTGTGAAGACCAGGTTGCCTGATGTTGCGCTCTAGTTGTATCATGTTTGAAGCATTGGATAGACTGTGCGTGACAGACACATTTTTACATTATTCACTGACTAAACTGAAGAAACAAGAGTGCTTGCATTAACAATTAATCTGCCTGTCTATTCCATGAGGAATATTAAGTTGTAGCAACAGCACGTTGCCATGGGAATACTTTAAAATAAACGTCTGGATCCAGGAGGGTGTTCACTCTATGTAATATAATGAATGTTTAAACAGATATTTGAATATTAAGAATGATATTGTAGTTCATTCTAAAATGATCTTTTTTATTTATTTTTATTCTGTGAAAGCATTAAAGTGTCATCTTTTCTAATAATATGTTAAACCTTAGTATTTTTGCTCAAATCAGAAGTACACAAAACAATACATATAAAATGAGAGGACACAGTTTACTGTGCTTGAGAGAGGGAAAAATTGTGTTATTTTGACAGGAATGGGGCTGAAAATACAGACTACCAAAAATGAGCGCGCCATTTGGAAAAGTAGTCAGAGAGAAATGGGAGATTGTGTCCTGCAAAACATGGGTAATTCATCTTCATTAAGGATAACCTTTAAAATGAGTGATTTACTTTGTCGAAGAAAAAAAAGCCTTGTTTTTTTTAGTAAGAGTGATCTATCTAGAATATTTTCAAATTTTTAGTTTTCAGACACAAAGGCCAAAGCTGTAGCAGTTGTTCTTTAGAATACTAGGTTGGAAATATCCATGCATTTATTAGTATCTGAATGTATTTAATGTTATTATTTATTTGATCCTCTAAACGCCAGCTGGATGCCTCATTTAGATTCATTGAATTATATAAAATAGAGTATAAGTTTTCAGACTAGTATTGACCTGCTTTTCTTCGTAGTCCTTCTTCTTGATGCTTGACCAAGTGATCTGACTTGCACAGTTGCAAGTGTCCTCACAGTACAGCTTCTTCAAGGCATCGTTTAACAATATTAAATCTGAGATGCACGGCCCTACGTGTTATCAGTGTCTGTGATATGGTGTAATATTGAAGCCCTCAAAAGAGTGTGCTTCAAAATGATCAAGAAGTGCCTCAAAAAAGTAAAAATCTTTGAATGAATGGTTTCACCATACTCGTTTTCCCCAATAGACTGTAGTGTTATGAAAACTGTTAGGCAAACACAAAATTTGGTTTTGATTTCCAATCACAAATATCTTGATAATCAGACAGGCGATCGGCTTGTAAAAGTCATGGGGTTCCTGACTGACCTAAAGGTTTATAATTATCATTGCAGCATGAGCTAAATCGAGGATTTTGTTTCAGAATCTGAAGGGGCAGTTACACTGTCATCCAAACACGCCAAAAAATGCCAAACCGGAGCCTGGCCGCGATGTTACCAAGGGCAACTACGCTTTACCGGCAGACATGCCAAGCCCCAAACATTCCAAAACGAAGTGTGATCTTTTGGCGTGTTTTGGCGTGTTTTGGCGTGTTTGGCAAGTATAACCGCTCGCAGTTGTAACATCGCGATGTTAGGCACGTGACTTCCGGCACTTCCGGATTGTTACCCGCGCTCTTTTAAACCACGTTCTTCCCGTGTGATATTTATAGCATTTCCATCGTCGCGCGTGTTATCCGTTCATTCAGCTCCGTTTGTTCCAATTCCGTTAACTCATCCTTTATTCAATCTTCGTTATTCCCGTCTGGCCATATCTGTCTAGTAGTAGTATTTGAGTGTTTTGTTAGATTAATTAATATGGAAGTGAACAATTCCCATTGGACTGATGATGAGATGAAGTTCTTGATTTCGATGTGGAGGCAGGGAGAGCTCCTCCACCAGACTTCCAAGCGTCCCTGCAAACGTGGGGAAAAGGGCTTCAGAGAAATGAGTGAAAGCATGAAATTAACAATTAACAACGATGATTTTCTTAACCTTCCCATATCGTTTTTACTACTAGATTTCGATTGAATTTGGGAAAACTGAATCAGCAGCCGTAGTCCGTACTTCGTAACTTATCCACTCTTGCCTCAAATACTACACGCGAGATAAACAAAACATATCGCATGCATGCGCATGGGATGTATCGCTATTTAGCTAGCTATAGCGCTAGCTGGAAATTGCGCGCGCTAAAAATCTTATAGCAGGCCGGGGTCAAAGGTCGGGAAGACTGCACATGCGCATTACCAACCGAAACACGCCAAAACATCGCTGAACAGCTCCGTCGGTGATGTTTCAGCACAAGTGTAACCGGGTGCACGAAACATCGCGACTTTTCAAAATGAGGTATTTGACAGTATAAATGCGCCTTGAGACAAAGTTATCGGATCCCTTTAAAGTAGGTCCATGTTTGTTTGGGACATGGACCTACATTGGAATTTGTTTTGTTGTTGTTGAAAAGTTCATGTAAACTGGAGTCCAAGACACTATTAAAAATTGAAGAAGATAAAAAAATCAGCCCCACCTCCATTTTCCTGTGAACAAATTGTGTATAAAGTCAATGTATTCCAACCCATTCCTTTCTTTTGGTTTATACTTCACAACAATATTACAAACGTAGAGCCTGATACTGTTAAGATATTTTCTTTGTCATGTGCATGTAAATATAAATATGAAAGCAATTTTTCCATTTTCATTTTGCCTATTTTGCATTCCTCTATGCATGCATTGCATGTGCATATATACATCCTCGTAATACTGTCATAATGTCAATGTGATTAAAGCTAATGGGCTTGGGTATCCTCCAACTTTACTCCCATGTTTTTTTTTCCTTCATTTCTTTAATTTTAATTTTTTGCTTTTGCCTGTGCAATTAAGTTTCATTTTCTGCTTGTTTTGGGTTTCTTCCAATAGGTCATGGAAGCGACCATGAAGCTGCTGCCATAAAAGCTTCAAGTAAGTTATCTGCTTCTTCTGTTCCTCACCATTTTGCAATTTTTTCTTTCCTTTATCCTTACTATTTATTGTGCACCATTCTTCATCAAAGCATGCATTATTTACGGTATGTCTTGTTTTACAACATGAGTTTTTTACATGACTTCATTTTCATTTCATACTTGTTCCATTTTCTTTGGTTTGGGGTAACATAAGTTTAAAATTGAGGGGTATAAATGATGTTAACATTGTGAAACAATAATGCTTTTGAATCGATCAAATTTTAAAACAAAAACTGAATCTCTGAAAGCCTGAATAATGAACAGAAATACTTTAAGTACTATAGTATTAAACAGTGTTTTTATCACATTGTACATGTATGCATAGCTAATTTGCTATGTATAGTTATCAAATGTTAACATAATAGCAAATTAATTGTTTCGCCGTTGGCATTCTGTGTTTGCATCTGTTTCTTACTGTTTGTTCTGATACACAAATACTTTTTAATTGAATATTTGCGAATATTTGGTTTCAAATGCAATTTAATTTACAATGCCAAGGTCAAACTTGAGCTTTCGTGTTGTGGTAACATGATAAAACAAATATACCAGCAAATGCTTCAAATACCTGTGCATTTACAATGTACAAGGTTTTATCACGCTGGTATATAAAAGTTAATATTCCAAAAGCAATTCTTCTTATTTATTTAAAGAACAGAAAGAATTGTTTGTTTTCATTTTCACAATGTTTATTGGGTTTTAAAGAGAGAAAGAGAAAAAAAGTTATTTGGACAGGGTAACAAATTACAGCCTTGTTATTTTCATTATAGTAATGACTGTTACTATTAAACTCAGGGGCAGATTTACGAGTCTGTATGGGGGGGGGGGGGGTATTTTTGTATTCATCAAACGGGCTAGGAATTTTTGTGATCCCTGTTTAAATCAACCACTGACTAATTTACCTTTTCTAGTATCCATCATTTTCCTTAAAATATTTGTTCATGTTCAACCAAATAAAATGCTTCTGCTACATTGACAGCCATGGCATAATGCTATATTTTTTTTTTAAATTCACGACTTGCCTCTGTTGTTTTCCATCAATATTGAACATCTTATAATATTATATATATATATATATATTATATATTTATTATATATACTAACCTATTCCAATAACAACCAATGGGTTTTGTTTTATTGTAATTGAAAATGTTGCACTGAAAATTACCCAAACAAATAAGAACAGCTCATCTGTATGAATCAATATGAGACTGGAATTAATATAAAGCTAGATTACAAGGGAACCTAACAGCTGGTTTAGATAAGGCTTCTGTATGGCTGTGTTCATACTGTGTTTTAAATAGCCAGAATCAGGGGACATGAAATGCTGATCGAATCGCTAATTTTAAACATGCATATATTTTCATGATATCAAATTCACTACACGTTTTCCAGGGCAGAGTCAGGCTCTAATTATTCCAACAATGCTCGCTTCATCATTGTCTTATTCATAACTACAGGGTCTTTGCAGGTGCTAGTCTGCAACTAAAATAGTTCAGACCTTACCTTGTATTTTATGATCGTTTCCAGTGTTTTACAGACTAACGGAGCACTGTGAGGTGCATGTACTTTAAAATTTTTGTGAATCTTGGCTGCATTCATGCAATTTTTACAAAGTGAGATATTTTTGGTATAATCATGTTTAAAAACATCCCTTTTCTGTGTTTGACATCACTATTATCAGCAATCTTAATAATTTAGACCAACATACATGTATCTATAAGTGTATAACAATAGAGATACTCATCAATGCAACTGCGTTAACTAACCGTTTTTGTTTCCTTTTCTAAATTGTTATTCTCGGCTGGAAAAAATGTTGTTTTATGAACGCAGCCTATGCTATGACCGTCTTGTGTACTTCAAGTGCACAGCTGGGTTGCATTATCCCAATGCCAAAGGTTAATGAAGAAAACATCATTCATATGAGACCTGTAGCATGCATAATTTTTTGTTGTGTGTGCAAAATATCATAACATACACCCATGATATTGTAAGTACATGTATCTAGGGTACCCTTCTCATGAAATCCATGTTGTAGACTACAAGTAGTTTATCCGACAGCAAGCCGTTCACAATTTTCTTGTTTTGTGAATTTATCATTTTTTTCTCCATGAACTTGGGAACAATTTATCATATTTTCCACTCCATCATTTCATATTAAAAAAATAAATATATTAAATGAACCAATCTGAAAGAATATTGCTCATATTCTTACATGAAAAATTTATATTTTTGACCTCATTGCCAAGTTAGAGAGTTTACTGATTAGTTGCACAATGATTGGTAATAGACTCAACATTTTCTATTATTTTTGCATCTTTCTGCTCATGTATTTTCTTGCATTCTGGATCAATAGATAATTAATGCAAAAATTTTGTGCTGGCAGCTGCTATAAACCATACAAATTCAAAATTTAGGTGAATGAACAATGTGAAACTAATAAATGTAATAGTATTTTGGTCATGAGTGATTGCTTACAAGTCCATATGAACCAAGCTTCAAGGGGAATTAATCGGTCCTGCCTCTTATGATATTAATTTGTATGACATCCAGTTATTATTGCTTTTATCTTTAATAAAAAAAGTACATGTTATAAATGATTCTCATTACGTAGTACTATTTTTGCAAGGAAGATATGACAAAATTAATTATTTGGAGGCAGAAAGGTGTTACTTCATAACAGACAGTCAATGCCCTCCTGGCTCTGGACAGATGACCTGCAGTAATGTATCTGTAACTCAGAACTTCTAAAATAATTCAGAATGACCTAATCAATCATACATTTGGGCCTCTTCCTTGCATGAGTGTGCTTGTATTGTAATTGGAATGAAGTGGGCCGATAATCGGAGGCCAGGCGAGGCGGGAGCCCTCGTAGCTCATTAGTGATAATTAGGCCGGTTTACCGAGAGGGTCAACAGTAGAATTAATAGCCAGGGGATGACAATACATGCCGAGATTTGTCTGTGCTCCATAAATGGAGAACTGTGATCAAGTGATTCATCCATTCATATCTGTCCAGTATCTGTTTGTGAGGTGTGATTAGGACCGGGGTTTCTGGGCCTCAGGCGGAAAAGAGTCCCCCTAACCAATCACCCCTTCCCCCTCCTGAAAGTTACATCGTAACAAAGGGGATTTAATTTGGATTTATATAGCGCTTAATATGAAATACCGTTTGTAGGTGCATTAGAAATAGTATTACCCCTGTCATCAGATTAATTCATGTACAATGTGCACCATCTCCACTTCCTGGCGAGTATTCCTACCATATATTCATCGTGAGGGCATACAGCAATAACTAACACAAAGGCTTTCGTCATCACCACTAAGTCCCCATTTCTCTCCTGGGTATAAAGTGGCAAATGTAGATTAATACCTTGCCAGAGGACATTAGTGCCGTGTTGGGGATCGAACCCACGACCTTTGCATTTCAAGTCAAGTGCTTAAACCACTTGACTATGACACCTCTAGTCTTTACATCCCTGCAAGAAAGTAAAAATTGAGTCCCCTCACCTCCCTCCACTCTCCAGGTTTTATTTCACAGTGAAGTATATTTCTAGTCATGAGGTACATGTACATGTAGGCCTATAGTTGATTTTTGGTTGAAATTGAAATAGAAATACAGTATTACAGTAATTTTGGTTGCAGGGTAAAGGCAGCTTGATACATAATAATAATAATAATAATAATAATAATAATAGGCATTTCTATAGCGCCGTCTATCTAGATTATCTAGATAATTCTATTTTGAGGCGCATTATTATTACCCAGGCTTTAGCCTAGCTGCCGTTTATACAGCACTCCAGCATTTCAAGGAATAAATTCCTGCCATGTACCCATTTACATCACCTGGGTTGAATGTAGCAAATGTAGATCAATGTCTTGCCAAAGGACATCGGTGCCGTGGCGGGACTACATACATACATGTATGTTCCCCATACAAGGAAGGGGTTACAAGTTTACAATTGCTATTTGGATAACGGTACTGCCGAAAGGCTGATAAGAAGAAGCTTCTTGTTCATAGTCAAGGTGATCGATGATGACATCATCGGAGAGGAATGCCACATGAATGAAAGAACACAAGAATCTGGTGTCACAGAGCAGCCTCAGCTGATGTCACCCATATCTGATTTCCAGCCTGTTTGTAGACCTTAGTAAATTTATCTTTTAGAAATGGGAAGACATAACATCGACATAAAGATGAATTCATTGTGACATACTGATACAATGTCTTGAAATGAAGGCAGTTTGCACTTAAAATTGATGTAGGCCGGGTCCCCAAGACTCCCCATGTTGCAAAACATTGTTTCTATATAAAATATATTGTTGTTATTAAAACACCTCTGAAACCCCTCCCCCCCCCCCCCTACAGAGGCATACCAATCTTTGTGACATCACAGGTACATGTATACGCTTTGATTCGATGCACCTTTTCATCCATCCCCTTGTTCTTCTCCAACATGACAGTCATTGATCCTTTAATTCATTGGAACCGATCCTTTGATCCCTTCCTCTTGCCCCCATTCAGGGGTAAGGGACCATGGAGAGGGGGGCGTAATAGCACCCGTTGCTACCAGCTTGGTTTACAAGTTGTTATGTGGCTCTACAGAGGCAGGTACATGCACAATTGTTATGTGGTTTACACACCTGTTCAAAATCCTCTTACACTCAACACTTGAAGTGCTTCGTTGTGGTATTGAATTTAATTTTAATGCAATTGTGATTTCGCGGAATTCTCTGACAATATCAATTCAAATTTGGTCAGATTTCATTCTGATGTGAATGAAGTAAATCTTTGGGGGAAAGCAGAGGTAAGTTTATAGCGGTAACCTTTATCTGACATCTACACTGTGCATGTACATATGTTTAAACCTATCGGTATATGTATTTCTCAATTTCAAGTCTATTTGATTTTTGTTGGTATAAAGGATGACAAATGCTTCCTATTTGAGATTCGGGGGATGATGTCTAACTTTGATACTGATGATGTTTAACTTTAATACTGATGAATCTTCTTTTAGTCACACTAAAACTTGACTTTCAATAGATCTGACATGTTTTATGGCATCTGAGTCATTCAATGGTAAATACGTGTGAAATACAAAGGTGTTTGATACCAGGCATCCTTACAAGGAAATGGAATCTATTAGAGAATTTCACACTTTACACTGCACTTACATGTACTTTGTAGATGTAGGTATAAAAGGCGAGATGGTCTTATTCTGCATTTATTTGAAGATAAAATACTTTGCAAGAAGGTTACAGGAGTGCTGCTGCGTTGGAACACAAGTTTGTGCCTCTGTGATATTTTTATTTCTACCTTTATTGTGTTTGTGAAAATAAATGTTTTTCTGATTCGGCAAGTGGAATTTAAATTTGATCAAACAATGGGCCAGTATCATGCTGTTCTCTTGGAAAATTGTAAGTAAATTTAGAATATTACATTATCCTTGCTTTAATAAAGTTAAAATATATTGGTTTCTCAATACCGGTAGTTCTCTCTGTTGATGCATCAGCTACATGTATCATAATGGTCTCATTTGAATTGATTTCTCTGAAACAGGTTCTTCAATCACATTGTATCAGCAGTTATTTGTGCACACTTTAACTTGAGGCTCATGATGAACTTACATGTACATGTATGGACTTCTGTGGTCAATAAACTTGTACATGTACATATTGTACAGTCTACACTAGTGTATATCGTCCCTATTTTCACCACGTGACGGTAGTGAGGAAAATCGTAACGCAAAGTGAATGCAATTTTGTTTCACTACCGTCACTTCGTGAAAACAGCGACGATATGAGTTGCATGTAATTGCAGTTTCACCTTGGCTGGAGTGGATGAAGCAATTTGCCTGATGTTCTGTGGATGATTACTATATTGATTAGTCCTCCTTTAGTGAGAAATATAATAGTGTTTAATGGGCCTGTCCTCATCAGCTCGAGTTTGCAAAATAACCCGCTAGTTTAACTATCCCGATCGCAAATCAGCCAGTTAATTTGTGTCTTCATCAGCTTGCAGTTGCAATTAGCGGGATATTTGGTGGAGAAAATATCCCAAGAAATCTTGGCCTTGTTTCCAAAAAATATCCCGCTATTTGGGAAATAGCAGGCAAATTTGCGTCCGGCAGAGCCAGTTTGTCATGAGCGTATCGGTCTGGTGAAGACGCGATATCGAGCTTCGGGATAATATCCAGTTTGAAAATAGCGAGTTATTTGGAAAACTCGAGCTGATGATGACAGGCCTTCTGTGTGGGAGATAATCACATGTTAATTGCATTGTCATTATGGTAATAATATCATCACCATAAAAAAACATGACCTTGCACTTGAAAAAGTGGTATTGTTTGAAGTTGTTATTGAAAGTTACTGTTTACATGTATAATTTATTGCGTTTAAACATTGAGTATCCTTTATTGTACTCTGTAAATAAAAAAAGAGAGGAAAATTTAGAAAACAGAAATAAAAAACAACATCAATAGTAGATACATGTATGCCACAGAGATACATACATATTAGAAATATGCAGAGTGGTTTTTGGAGTAGATGTGTTTATGCCCTGCAGGGTTTTGAAATGTCTGTGGCTTCAGCCAGTCCTCAGTGACCTGAATCATGACCTTTAGAATATGCCATTTCACAGCTGGGTTAATCAAGGTCGGTTGAGGACAGATAGTTGAGTTGGCACCACTCTTTACATGTTACAGCAGTTGCTGCATTTACATTGCAAGCAAATAACGTCCATTTTATTGTTTTCCAATGTTTTGTTAGGAGTTGCTTGGTATAAAACATGACATTAAAACAAAAAAAGATCCCACTGTTGGAGTGGTTTTGTGAAACGACAGCAAAATTTAACTGATTTTTGCAGTGTAAATATATGCATTGATGAATGATTCTGGTTTTTGGTCATGTGACCCTCCTTGCTTCTGTGCGATCCCATGCAGAGCAGAGACAAGTCACTTGTGCGCTCTGCTCACCCAAAAAACGTGAACCATATTCATACTGATGATTTTTGTGGGTTTTTCTAGTAATGTAAATGCCAGGCCAACAAACCAGCATTTGTAAAGAAAGTAACTATTCTCATGTCAGTGCAGCTGAAAGGAGAACAAAGTTTTTTGATTTTGTTTGGATTGTGATAATGAAACCAATGTATTTGGGAAAATCCAAGGTAGTCAGCTGCTGTCCCGTGCTGTCCCGTGCTGTGGGTTAGCGAGAATACTTGAAAGTGAAGAAGAATGGATATCAAAGTGTGTTTTCCCTCGATACTTGATCTTATCCAGAAGCTCCTCTGCATAATGTATGACAATGGACTAGATATGTGTCATAATCGGGGATAATAATGGATAGCGAACCTGGCAATGGAAATAACTTAGCATAATAGTTAGAATTTCATTGTTTTGTTGTCATAGAAATGTTATTTTTACATCAGATGCTGTGGTAGGATAATTGTTTTCATTCTGACATCATGTTCACTTTTGAATAATGCGTTATTATTATTCTTAGAGAATTGCTTTCCCTTTTTTTCCCCTTTTGATACAAAAGAAAAACAATTGAATGTACTTCGGCCAGTCATCAAACTTTTATGCTCAGATTTGACTTCCTTCCACCCAACTTTTAATGGTCCCGGTTTGTTTTTCTGTGGATTTTACCTTTGTAAAAGTATTCAGCGATGACACGTATTGTATGTGTCACTCTTTCTTTTTTCATGAGGTGTTAGAGTCACATGGCAGCTATTTATAAAGGAGTATGAAAACAGAGTATTATAGCTGCTTTTACACAGGGAGCGAAAACCATAGGATTTTCTCACATATCCTGAGTTTTGTTGGAAGTTGCTAGACATTACCCATAAACACAATGAAAAAACTCAAATAAAGAAACCCTCATACACGATTAGCATATTATGCTATTTTCTGGTCCCCTTTATTCTTTCAATGTTAAACATTCACATTTGGTTTTTATATTGATGTACTTTTTGTTTGGATAATTAACTTCACAAACTCAAACTCAAACCTATGAAGTGTTAAAAAAAAATCCCACTGTCTTTTTGCATTGTAAATGTTCGCCGTTGAAACACCTATGAACTATTCCGGTTTGGGTCACAAGACTCTTTTGGTTTCCATGTTTACGCATGCAATGCAGCGACAAAGTGGCACATTCGCACAAGTAAAAAAACACACATATTCCAGAATATAAAGCAAACACTGACATTTTTTATGGGTTTATTCAGTAGTATATTGGTAATTAAAAAATGCTGATGTTTTTTTTCACATTGGTTTTTCTGTAATGTCAATGGGCCATGTGATTGGTCTGGCCAAGCTCCCCTTGTTCCGAATCTCCTTGGTTTGGCTAAAATCACAATGCAGAGTGGTGTTGTCTTTGCAGCACCAGAAGAGAGGGGTCAATGATTATGTCTGTCTTGTGGCTTGGTAACATAGCAGAGAGTTGAGAATAGGAAATATGCCAAGGATCATGTCTGCCCTGTGGGCTGGTAGCATACCCTAGACCGGAGATTAGGAAATATCGGTATTCTTTCACGGACGGACTCAAACACCAGCGCTCCTGCTACCACCACCGTGAGAGCGCAACAAACTTTGATGAAACTTGACATTCGTGCATGCAGCGGGTCTCCCCAGTGCATCACGTCGCCGATCCACCGCTCTCATTACCCTTGCAGTCTATCTGTGGACAAGTTTTGGACTCTTATTGATTCCGTGGTTGTGTGTGTGTTGTACAACAGAGGACCAGTGCTTTGTGTATTCTCTCCTTCGGCTAGACTCGGCATTCCTGTGTTGATTGTGGAGAATCCATTCATTCCCATGTATGCAACCTTGGCATAAAGCACCTGCCAGAGGAGAAGGGAGAAAGAACATTGACAGAAGTGACTGACTATTGCCCATTGGTACTGTACAAGCGTTGTACAGGTGCGGGTTGGAAGTCTCCTTTATAAAGGATCGCTGGAACTCAAATACAGGAGAGCAGTTGTTCTTTTAGCCGTTGTTCATTTAGCCATTGCTTATCCTAAAGCATACAGTTTTAACTTTTTGTCATCATTAAAACCAGGGATAAAGCAGAACAGTTAGCACCAATATTGCCTATTGCCTGTACAAGAGCTGTACAGGTGCGGGTTGGAAATCTCCCTTATAAAGGATCGCTGGAACTCAAATACAGGAGAGCAGTTGTTCTTTTAGCCGTTGCTTATCCTAACGCATACAGATTTAACTTTTTGTCATCATTTAAACCAGGGATAAAACATAATGCAGAACAGTTAGCACGTTACGGTGTGTGCGAAGGAATTACATGCTTGTTGAGTTGAGTTGAGAAAGGAATTTTGCGGTTGCTGAATTCCTATGCAGCATAGCTAGCAGAGTTGAATTCCTCCACGAAGCTAGCATGTATGGATGGATGGTGGCTGTAAGTTCAGCGAAGGATTGCACAAAGCCAGAAAGTTTTATTGTTTTGGACATAGGATCTACATGTATTTGAGGTTGGTTTGGAATGTGACATTGACCCCGCACGCTTAAACCAGAGCTGTCATTTCCTTACAACGACCTTCTGTGTCACTCAGAGGAGGAACTATTTCTTTCTAGGACGTTTTCTTTCCCTTGTCCTCACCATGGTGAAGTTATTTGAAACCCCTCCAAGTTCCCCTACTACCAAACCCAGAGGTAAGATATTTATTAATTCTGAATTAAAAAAATTTAAAGAAAGAAGAAGAAATATGCCTACTCAAAGACTTGTTCTATCACAATTTTACTGGTATAAATTTATTTGTTATTTGTTAGTTTGTTGTTTATGATTTACTGTGATACCAGACACTTATGGGTGCCTGAAATATTCACAAATTTTGTGAATGGTTGGGATAAGCGAGACTTCCATGCCATGTAATAATGGAATCACAATGACACAGCACTTCATTTTTGTGATACATGAATTTCTTACCGTGAAATCAGCTGTCAGCTGTCCTTATCAATTTTGAAATTTGTTGGTGAATTATTCATTGAATCATCTTCTTGAAAGGGGGGGGGGGGGGGGAGTGTACAATTTTAATTTGATGTTTTTTAGATGCATTTTCCATAGACTTAATAGCCAAAGTTATCTCGTGCTATTGCTTGTAAATATATTAATATTCATTTGCATGGTTAATGTATCCCTGTATCACTAAAGGCAAAGTTTTGCTGAATGCAGAGTTCACTACATGTACATATAAAGGCATTTACATGTATTCACTGCGGTGGTTTACATTATGTACAGGATGGAAGATACATGTACATACAAAATTACAAACTGTCTTATTTTTTAGTACCCTGCGTTTCGATGCCTGACTTGCATCTTTCCTTGACTAAACTTATGTCAATGATTATTATCGAGATGCTAATACGATAGCCATTTCTGATGTACATGTAGTGCCCTATCAAGACAAACTAGAAATGACACATATCTTGTAATGAGTAACATGCCGGCTGGCTTGTCTGATATGTTTGCTGTTTTTCCAATGGGCCCTTACCTTTCATATTGCATTGGCTATTAAATAATGTGAGGATTGAGGACAGGTGTAGATGACCTTTAACCTTTACAGTTTTACTTGCCATTTAAACTGTGGGCTCACTGTGGAGACCAATTTAATGTAGGAAATGTAGAGGTGCAGAATTAAGTTTTATAATAACATTATGTTATTATTACACAATGCTAAAGCCCTGTCAGTCGCTGTGCACAACAGATTCTGCACCGCGAGACTAGGCTGACAGCACACTGCATAGGCTCTGTACTCTTTCAATGTCGCTGCCCCAGACAATGCCAGAGACTGACAGGGCTAGGCTCTGCTCAAGGCTTTAGGAACGGTGGTAAAGTGTCAAATAAGAGGCTCTGCTTGTAGACTATATTTAGATGACCTTACATTATACCTGTATATTGTAGGCTGACTGTGTTGGAAAATAGGGGTGCTTACTGCAGTCGGCTTACAATTCAATTATAGGATTAGGTCTACATTGTTATGATATTGCACAGCTTTTATAGTAGAAGGAACTTGAATGATTTAAATATCATACAAAGTAAAATTCTACATTATATCTTGAAATCTGAAACTTTGATGAGAATCTGTTAAAACTTGCTGGTAGAAAGAATATGCAGAGTGGCCCTTTTATAATTTGATTCAGTTATAGGCCTACATTATTATGATACTGCACAGCATTATATGTAGTACTTAGATGAAACCCGCACAATTGATCATAGAGATTACTGTACAAGTGAATCTTGAAATCTGAAACTTTGATGAGAATCTGTTAAAACTTGCTGGTAGAAAGAATATACAGAGTGGCCATTTTATTGTTTTATTTGATTTGTTTAGATTGTCAGTTACATGGTAGGCATATCACATGGCCTATCAAGTTTGTTTTATCATGCAGTATTTATGGGAGATTTATGGTGGCATTAATGCTGCATGTTCGTAGAGGGATTTTTTTCTCCATCTCACATATTACAGCACAATAGATTGATTTTCATCGCTTTTATGTGTCCTTTTTGCCTCTTCCTATTTTGAAATTGGTTAAATTATTTGATACAGCGAGGACATTATCAAAATTAGGTGGGATGACGAGCCACTAGATGATGCGTAATCACTGACATTATCTGATAATGCTTGAAAGGCCATGCCATTTTCCAGATGAGCGTTCAAGATATCTTTCCCATACCGCTAGTATTTTTCTTTCGGTAGGGCCTATGGTGAAACGAATGAGCAGTGACTGTGAATGGTCAATCAGAATTAATTGGTAGTGGCTGATGGCCTAGTTCTGGGGAAGGTTAGATTTATTACATGCTAAACCAGATGAGATAGTGCAGTATCCATCTAGATGTATCTATCCATCTGTATATCTGCTGATCTATCTATCTCTCTATCCTATCTGTCTACCTATCTCAGGTAAAAAATTATTTAAAAATTTTTGAGGGCTACTTTTCAAACTTGCTTTGCATGAAAATAACACTCTTTAATTTGTTTTGCATTGATTTCTATGCAAATTTTTTGGGGCTCTTTTCGGCATTTCGGGGGCTAATTCGCCCCGAGCCCCCATGTATTTTTTTCACTGACCTATCTATCTATCTTCATATTTATCTATCTGTCTTATTTATCTATTCATCCATTTATCCATCCATCCATCGATCTATATTTGGACAAAAGTTGGAAAAACTAACTGAATAAAACAAAACAACAATAACAGAGACAGATAAGAGAGTTTTGAGATATTGAGAGAAAGGAAAATAGTGAGAAACAAGTGAAGTAGTGCAGTGAATACACAAAAAACACTCTGTGACGAACATCAATAATGGTTTGATTGTTCGTAAATGGCAGAGTAGAAGAACAGTCCAACAGATAAATATGAGGTCAGTTGTTTATTGGCCTTTGTGGTTTGTTTGCAAATACCAAAACTCGTGAGGGGACAATTAGTACAAACTGCACAAGGGGAGTATCCTAAAAAGCAGTGTCCTTTTGTGGCAAATTTGGCTTTGCAGACAGGACCTGTTACAATAGATACAACTCATACAAGCTCACCTTGAAATTCCTGGCATTCAAAGCCATTGTCTTTTATGTCAACAAAAACATATGTTTAGTTCTGATTGACTGGTAGATCGGTGAAGCCAGGAGGCGGAGAAATACGTAAAAAACAATAATAAATGGATATACATCATTGTTGTTTTGTACATAAACAAGGCAGGTTGCGAAGTGAAAACACCACAGTAATATTTATTCTCTCACCCCCGTATCATGGCGTGCTCTTCGTTAAATTTATATGCGTGGGAGAATGGGCGGTCGTTATAGCAACAAAGTTGCTGATATAAGTCATTCATGAAAGTGTGACATACGAAAAAGCTCTCCATGATTACGGAGTCATTGAGAGCTTTTTGGTTCTCTTTATATGCGTGGGGTAATGAGTGGTCGTTATAGCAACAAACTTGCTGATGTAAGTCATTCATGAAAGTGTTACACATGATGATTATGCAAAACAGGAATGTTGAACAGTTCGTTCCTGTTTTCACGAAGTGACGGTAGTGAGGAAAATCCGCGCGCAAATTGTATGCAATTTTCATTCACTACCGTCACTTCGTGAAAATAGGGACGAATTGTTAAAAGTTGATGTTGTTCAATCAGAGTGGGATAACTTATTTCTTATTAAACGTGACTGTACATGTAGTCCTCCATGTTGTTATACTCTGTCATCAAAACTCAGAAGGTCTCATGATTTTACCCAAATACTCCATACCATTACAATCATTATGTGTCAGCATACAGATACATACCGTATAATATATGATTTCGTTCAGAGCCACAAGGCATATATACCTGTACATGTACAGTAGTTCAAAGGATTTTACAAAGAATGAATTCTTCTAGCTCCAAATGGATGCTTTAATACCATGATTGTGGCAAACTTTTTATCCACACCAGGGCCCGGTTTCACAAAACTGGTCATCAGTGACAAATGACAGTTTTTGTTATCAGCTAGTGAAATCCTTGCTTCTGATTGGTTATCAGCAGATTTGTCACTGATTTTTGTCATTTGTCATTGAAAAAAGGCTTTGTGAAACGGGTCCCCTGCTGTTCAAAGCTGGTTGTCTTGTCTTGTCATGCATACCGTATTTGCCGGCGTATAGGCCGCAGTATTTTTGGAAGAGAAAATATCAAAAAGTCGGGGTGCGGCCTATGCGGCGAAAGAGTAAAAAATTATTATTTTTTTTTTTTTTTTTTTTTTTTTTTTTTTTTTAAATTTTATTTATGGCGCTATGCCTGGCAATGTCTTCCAGCTCAGTAATCAGTGTGTTGACTCACCACTCGGAAACTACAACAACACTCAAATTTGTCTGTCATCTTTGTTTGAAAGTAATCTTTCTAACAGATCTCAATATGTAGTTTATAATAATAATTCCTCAATTTTTTTTCTATAACAAATGGTGTACCACAAGGTACACCATTGGTACCATAGGTACTCTATTGTGTTTAATTTACATTAATGATCTTACACATTCTTCTAAAAACGACATTGTTACTATTATTTGTGACAAGTTTACAAGCACAAATCAGCGCCTTTAACTGCACCTCGATGTTACATGAAGGTCCTTCCCCGCGTGGGTTTTCGGCAACAAAACATCAACAACAACCAAAAAAAAAAAAAAAAAAAAAGGTTTTTTTTTTTTTTTTTTAAATGTCAAAATCGGGGGTGCGGCCTATACGGCGGTGCGGCCTTTACGCCGGTAAATAGGGTAATCATTAGAGAAACAGTCTGTTCTGAGCCAGAAGGGCATTAACTCTGTGTTACGGTATGTGAGGTAACTTCCTTCTGGGTCCAAAATCTCACTAGAAAATGTATTGTTTTCAAGAGCTACATCTACATCTGTGCCAAACTATAGGGGCCTACTTGGCTACTAAAATTTAACTCAGTTAGTTTTCCCCCATTTCCAATTTCAAATCCATTTTTAAGGGGCAAATTTTTTTCTGTGAGCCTATTTCTTTCGTATAATTCACCCATTATCTATATTTCTGTAATAAACATATTGGAAAGCGTAGATTTTATGACTATTGTCACTTGTCATTCTGTAGCGAAAGCTGATTAGCTTTGAGTGCTCTTCAAAGTAGAGCAATGTGTTCCTAGTTTATATACAATCAAATCCTGTAAGTACAATTGTAGAGCTGTACCTCAAAGAAATCATGAATCACTTTTAAACATCAATTCTGTGCGATATACTACATGTACATGTACATGTAGATAATATAGCAATGCCTCGGGGTACGAAAAGGCATGTTTCATTCGCGTCTGTGGTTATTAGTAATTGCTGCTCTGCCTTGTCGTTTCATTTCTTCCTTTCTGTCTTCCCGAAAGATTCCCTCCCGGCCTCTTAATAAAGAAGGCGCGATATTCCCCCGATTTGCCCCGCAGGCATCCCATTTTACGCGAAGATAATGAGCATTTGATCGAGACTGGGGTACTGCCTTTGATATTTCCCATTATTGATTGATAAATGATTTGCTGTGTGTGGGGAGATGATAGCTTTTTGTGTGCAAATGGCTTTCAGACTTTTTTTCATAGTCCCATTACATTCATTCTCGTGTTATTTGTTAGAGATGAAGCAGGGAAAGGAAAACTGAATGACTGATTCTTGTCCAAGCAGCCAATATTTAAGGCCTGCATTATGGGATGATTTATAACGTCTTTGTGGCTACTTGCAGGTGTGCACTATCAGGGTTCATACATGTATGAATAGAAAGACATGAGGAATTAAGATTCTATAAATCCATAGATTATTAAAAATACAAAGCAAGAATTTATAATTTATGTAGAGTCACTCTATTTAGAGAATTTGAAATTATTTAACTATTGATCCGTTACTAGCTCCTATGACCACACTACAACCACCAATTTCAACTTCTGACTCCTTTCATCAACTGGTACATACATGTAGGACATCACTTTGTCAAGATGCCAATTTCAAGCAACAACAACGACAACAGTGAATAATTGCAGAAGAATATGAACTGTCTCAAAAATTATTTGTGTTTCCAGGAATATTCTGCCTGGATATTTTCAATTTTTGTTTTCAATTCATATATTGATACTACTCATTCTAAGAAATGAATAGTCTCATATGACATGATAATTGTCTTTGATATATGATTCCTTATTTCATCATCATTTGGAAAGCCCCAACCTCCCCTCCCCCTCCTCCTCAGTCTCCTCCATCCCCCCCTCTACCCCTCCCCTCAGTCTTCCATCCTCCAGTCTCCCATCTCCCCCTATCCCTCCCCCTCCCCCATCTCCCCCTCTATCCCTCCCCCTCCCCCATCCCCTCCCTCTACCCCTCCCTCTCCCCCTCCCTCTCCCCCTCCCTCTCCCTCCACCCCCTCCGTCTCCCTCCACCCCCTCCGTCTCCCCCCTCTCCCTCTACCCCTCCATCCCCAAGGTTCACAACCTATTTTCTCTCCCCCCCCCCTTTTTGCTCCTATTTTCTCTCCTCCTTTTTGTTCCTATTTCATCTGGGAATCTGCCCCCTCCCCTCTCCTCCCCTCCCCTCATGCCATCACCTTCGTCATCACCCCTCTTCCACATGCCAGACACGACGCCGAAAACCTGTCAAGTATTCACGCGCCATGGAATACCATACAACACCATACAATCCCTGTAATGCAAACACTCCGGGCCCGGGCACAGTATCGTTTTCCACATGCACGCCGCATCGTTGTCGTCGCCACTGTCAAGGGTGACTCACTCGCCAATAAGGATCTATATACATACCAGACCGGCGGAGCTACCCCCCTTAATTGTAGTGCATCCCGTCACCCACCTCCTCCGTTTTTCGCTTTATAATGCATGGAGATCAATAGTCGATGAATATTGCATTGTTTCCTTCTTTCTACGTAAGATGAGTCAGCGGGCAAAAGTTCACGAGCTATTTTCTCTTCCCTTTTTTGCTCCTATTTTCAATAGGGAATGCATGATTTTTTGGCTGCAATGGAATCCCAGTGCTTTTATGTAAATGAGGTACAATAGACACAAAATTAGGGATGATTGTGTGTGTGTGTGTGTGTGTGTGTGTGGAATGTATTCCATTCTCTAATGACAAAAAGGGTATCTAGGGATTTCCAGCAATCCCTCCGCCCCCTCTCCCCCAAAAGAATAAAATGGATAATTATAGTAAATTATTTTTAAGCGTTGAAATAACTAGGGAATACTCTGAGCCTCATTTTCTTTTCTTCATTTTGATGATTGCCAATTATTAAAAGGTGTTTTCCTACTTTAGGTAACATGACGTGCAATGAATATACAATATATCAAACAAAATTTACAGCTGTGCGGATAAGTATCCATTTGTCTATTTAACCATTAAAAGAAAATAAATAGGACTAATGTTGGGGGGGGGGGGGGGCTTGTAAGTGTTCACTGAAATTACAATATCAAATTGCATTTCAAATACCAACAAATGACTTCTTCTTCTTCTTTTGTATGTTGTGAACACAATAATAGGAGACAGAAAGGATTTACTTTGGCAATCACATGTTATGCTGAATGCTAAACATGTACTTTGATATGATACAACTGCGAGTGGAGAATCCCTGCTATTAGAAAGAGATCATTTTTAAGATGATGACTCAGAGGCCAGAGGTTATCTGGTATTGTTTGATTTATTTATGTCTATATCACTCATAGAGATTCTGAGCAAACAAATGCTTCATTCATGAAACCATTCATAAATTCTCATGCTGCTAGAATGATTTTCGATTTGAAGATGTAGAATGGTGACTACTGACTACTCAGTACAACAACAGAAGAATTCTAGGGTGAATGTGTATGATTTAAAAATCATTTGGTACCAAATAAAAAGATTGAGCTGTGTGCACTGGAATGTGTGTGTTTGGATTTTGGAATGCCGTCAAATGATGATTTCCATTCATATCAAATTGAAAACTACTACCCTCAGTCATGCCCAAACAACTTGGTACATGAAAATCAATTATATTTATTTATTCATTTCTATTTTTATCTATCTTTGTTTCATTCTTTACCATTTTCTTTAACATTACAAAAAATTTCTTTATTTATCTATTTCTTCCTTCCTTTTTTTTCTGTGTTAGTTTATTTTTGTATTCATTTTTCATGTATTCATTTATTTATTTATATATATTCATATATTAATTTATTTATTAAAATATCTAGTTATTTTTTTTGTGGGGGTGGGGGTGGGAGGGATGCAATGAATATCCATGATATAGATTTGCACCTCCATGGTTACCTATCAAATTATTGACATTAAAAAGTGAGCCTGTAGGCTTTTTCTTCTTATTATTTACCACGCATGATAGACTCTCAAAAACATGTGAATGTCATTGCCATTTAAGTCAGTTCCTGTAATTATGTTGTTTGTTTTCATTTATCCATGTATACTTAATCATTATGTTTGAGGTTTAGTAAACATATGGTAGCTGATTCTCTCTTCCCACTCAATTCCTTGTTAAAGGGGAAGTCTACCCTGATATTAATAATAATAATAATAATAATAATATGGATATTTATATAGCGCCGGTATCCGCCAGGCTCTGACGCTCATGGCGCTGTACATACATGTATTACTATCACAAAAATATAACTTGGTTTTCATAAAAGCAGAAAATACAAGGGAAACAAATTACATAGTAGCAGTTAAAGCAAAATCCGATTATAAGAAAGCTATGATTTGTGAAGTTGTGAACTTGTGATCAGTAATGCACAAATTGGCAATGCTGTTATGTATCTTGCGAGGTCCATTCCAAGTTGCTTTGTACAGAAAATGTCATAAACTTTCATTTTCTTAGTTATTGATGATGGAATAGCGAATTGGGTCATAATGTTTCATACAAGGGCTTTATAAAAACATTACTTTCAATAATTATATGAAGGGTGCATGTATGATAGAAAAATAGACAATTTTTTTATTATTTTTAGTACACGTACAGAGCAAATGGGAGGGGAGCTCGCAAGTTAACTCACACTGTCACAGCGTTGCCTACATGTATTTGTGCTTGATTGATCCAACCTTCAAAAATTCATAACTTTCCTGTTTTTAATCTGTTTCTGCTCAAGTTTTTCAATGAACTGTTTCTCTCGATTGTCTGCTTCTATCAAAACCAACTTCATATCAGGGTGGACTTCTACTTTAAAAGATCATACCTACCTAAACAGGATAGTGTCTAGACCCAGAAAGATCGTCACTGACAGGCAGATTGTTTTCATGTTTCTATTATTCAGTTTCTATGCATCTTGTGTCATTATTTATTTCCATCCCTACACCTCTTTGATTTTTGCTATCATGAATTTAGTATTTACTTTAGAATTCAAGATATAGGCCTATTTGTATGTTCTGTGCAAGCCTTTTCATCCACTTTCGTTGTAATGCTCATTAAAAAAAATAAATTATAACATGAAAAGGAGACAAATCTTAATTGAACATGCAATATTTTGTTGAAGGGGGGGGGGGGGGGGGGCTTAGCTTCAAATTTGCAATAATTTGTATGCATTTTATAGTGAGCTCTTATAAACACAACTGGAATGTTCTTATGTAAATACTTCAAGGTTTTACAATCATAGATTTCAATTTTGCTTTAAGTGTGAATAAGTTCTACAACCTACCACCTATTAAAGTGCCTTTGTTTGTAGTATAAAGTCCACATTCTTTTCCTATCTCAAGCCTTATCTCCGACACATCATGATAATGCCCATTAAGGCCATTAGGCCTTCCAGGAGCTTTAACTTTGCCAGTCCTTAGGCGGGCTTGAGGATTTGTAAACATTTCTTGTATGCCGAAAGGAAAGTCTTCTCATCGGTCACCCTTTAATTAATTGTTTCATTTTTAGTGAAGGACTAGTATTGGGAATCCCAACCCAAGCTCATTGTTGTAATAGTATGTTCACAACGGTCCTCTAACAACAACAATGGTTATCACGGGACAGAAACAAAGGTTACCACGAGCTAGGGAAATCATTCATTTCACCACATGTATACAAGCTGGCGTAAAGTTAATCTCCACAACACACATAACTTTGAGTGAAATAACCCCCTTCCCTACTGCTCAAAGTTATTGCGCTAACATGAAGTTTGTAAATTTTAGATTGTCGTAACCATGAGTGTGCCCCTGTACAGTCCCTTGCTACAAGATAGCTTCTAAGTTTGTAACCAAGACCTAAACTTCAAGTTCATGGAGTGCCGTGTGAACCCAACTATTGAACGCAGTTCTGATAGCCTGGTATCAGAGAGAAAAGCAATAAAGGTGGAATGGATTTAGGGACTCCCGTTGATTCCTGCTAATTGCTTGAGTGGGGATGGGGACGAGGTATACTTGCGGTGTTTGGACACACTGTGTATCTATCGTGGAGGATGTATTTAGAAAGTATTCATCAGAAACATTCCTGCATTGTTCACACTCTCACATTTAAGAGGGATTGAGATGAGGAGGATGAGAACGAGCCTGCTAACAATCAGAAGAGTTTTGGAAAATCTGGGAATGGGAATGGCCACCACAAATATTCATGCTGGTCATACGGTCCTAACAGTATGAGTAACACCATAGAATTGTTAGCAGGTTATTAATTACAATTTCATTTTTGGACAAAGTACTTTTCTTGAATAGTAGGAGCTCTGTTTAAGAGGAAGTCCACCCTAATAATTATGATAAAGCATAAAAACAAGAGAAACACATAATTGAAAGTTTGAGTAATATCTAATTGAAAGTAGGAAAGTAGTTAGTTGCTGTTCTAATAGTATTTAACAAAATTTGGTTTTACAATATTGTTATGAAGATTAAACTTCATGATTAGCTTGAGATTACAGTTTCAGTCTGCCTCCCCCCTCCCAAAATAGCTACATTGTGTGAACACAACTCCTCTAAAGGAACAATTGCAATAAACCGTCTAGCCAGCGCTATCTCTCTCTGCCATCGCGAAGCATCCAGCGATGATAAGTAAGACGTTTCTCATCTTACGCAGAAAAATTTAGATTAATTTGATTTAAGAACTGAATTGAGCACTTCCTAAGCCCTAATGAGATTCATTTAACCATTACGCATCAAATAAAGTGCAGTGAATTATTATTATCCTCGTGCACTTCAACTCCAAGATCACGAATGGCAAGGATAATATTTAGGAATAGATCTCTTCATATATCGTAGTATTCAGGGAATAAATACAATTTCAAAAATGAATTAAAGATACATATATTTTGAAATAAATCATACCAACATTTATCTAATAACAGTGTAATATGAAGTACATTTACATTTACAGTAGTTGAATTTAGAGCGATTTTTTCAGTGTGGAGTTTGAAAGATTATCTTTATTTTGCTTACATTTCTTTTGAGAGATGAGCATTTGGAGGAAAATAATTTAAATGAATTGAAAAATGCATCAAGAATATTTTGATGATTCACATGGTCAGACTAATGTATAGCATTGGATACTTTTATTTATAGTTTTGTAATTAAAGCATGAAACCTACTAATGATATCCTGTTCGTGTTTGCTTCTCTCTCAATTACTTTATTCTTAAAACACTTTTAGAATTGATCATCTATAAAGTACAAACCTCTTGAAACTGACTACCCTGTATACAATAGAAACTACATTTTTAATTGTATGTATGAGCTGCAGTTTGTATACTCGCACAATAATTCATTTCACATCAGAATTCAAGCCCCTAGTCGGTATACAATGTATGTAATTGGAATATGCGCATCCAGGGGCTTTCCGGGTATTGTCTCATCAAATGATAAAACTCTAGGTTTTCGATGGATCTGGGACAGAGAGGGATAGGCATCACATATGCGCATTTTAATGTTTCACTGGGTTGGTTCACACAGCGATAACAGTAAAGCATACATAAGGCATCACAGGATGAGTTCACATTTTTATGTTAACATTGATGTTTCACTGGATTGGTTCACACAGCAATAACAGTTAAGTATACATAAGGCATCACTGGATGAGTTCACATTTTTGTGTTGACATTACTGGGTTTAGTTCATCCAGAGAGGATGTTAAAGCATACATAAGGCATCAATGGGAATGTTCACATTTCTCTTTTAATGTTTCACTGGGTATGTTCATACAGAGATATCAGAGAGGCATACATATGGGGCAACACAATGCATCACAAGGAATAGCAAGGCATGTTCACAATACTCGTAGCGTTTCACTACATGTGTATTCATACATAGAGGATAGCAACTAATCACAAGTCATGTTCACAATGCTCTTTATTTCACTAGGCATGTTCACATATAGAAAAACAAGAAATGTGCACATAACATATTGCAAGGAGGCAAGGCTGTTTTGTATGGTTCTCTTTATATTATTTTTTTTTTCTCACTAAATTTCCACTTAGCAAAGTATTTTTTCAAAAATGATATTTATGTAAGATTATATAGTCTCATTAAAATTGTCCATATAGTAGGCTTACAATATACAGTAAATTACACAGTTACCTTGAGTGGCTCAAGTGCGATGACCTTCTATTTCTATCGGTAAGGCAGTCATTTGAAAATATAGAGATTGAGATTAAATTGCCTTATGCATTTCTCCACGAATGCTATGAGATCGGGTATGCACATGTATGTTAGGATAATTGTGATGTCCACAAGATGATTTAATTTTCTTTCCTGAGTCCATTGTCATACAACATACATGTAACTGACACATTGTGTTAACGGTAATGACTCTGTGTGATATCCGGTTGGTTCTAATCGTAGTAATTGAAATATATATACATGTACATGTAGATCGAGAACTAATTGCCCATTTGTCATCATCTTGTATTATACTTCTTAATGTTCAATTAATGCCCTGAGATTGAGAGCGTATACATGTATATTAAAGGGGAAGTCCACCCCTGATGATATTTAGTTGGTTTTAATATGAGTTGCCTATTTTTGTTTGATTGATTGCAATTTCAAAAATGTATAACCTTGTTATTTTTAATCAGAATCTACTCAAACTTTCACTGAACTGTTCCTCTCATTTGTCTGCTTCTATTAAAACCAACTTAATTTTACGATGGACTTCATTTTTGAGATAATTGTGATGTACATAATATATAGCCCAAGGTTTGTTTTTCTTTACAATTACAGAGCCTATTCTCATGTACCATATATACCATAAATACCATAAATGACACATTGCGATGAATGACTAAGTGCCATAACTTGCTGTTTCTAATTTTTGAGGCAGTAATGAATTTCAGAGGGATTGGGAAATTGGGAAATGGGCAAATTGCCTTATCCACTCGCACTTCCCCACAAACGTTCATTTTCGGCTATGGCATTTGAGAGTGTAAACAAAACAAGGATAATTGCGATGTCCAGGAACGTTCATTTTACGGTTGCCAAGCTGGGTGGTGGCTGTTCATCCGTTTGTAATCCCTCTAATGGAATTTGAAATATTAATGAAGCAATGGGATTAGAGTGAGATGACACTTCCTGTGCCCTTCTTATTCAATAAAGCACTGTTCACACACGATGCTGTTCAGCATTTTGTGAACGATGCTCAAAACGCAAGCAATGCATAAAAGATAGACAGCATCAGGAGGAAATTGCTATAAACCATGATACTTGTAATTTGGCATTTTTGCCCTTCTTATTCAATAAATCTGTTTATTATGTTGATGCTGTTCAGCGTTTTGTGAACGATGCTCTGAAGGCAAGCAATGCATGAAAGATAGACAGCATCAGGAAGGGAATAGGCTCACCATGGTACTCGTAATTTGACATTTTCTCTTTGAAGTTAATCGCCCCTGAAATACCCGTCAGCGAGAGTTTTCGTTTGATATGTTGTTTTGTTTTGTTTTTGTTGTTGTCTTTGAATTTGGAGGGCATAATTTATTGGTTTGGCTGTGCTGTTAGTGTTGCCTGCTTTCCCTTCTGGTTTGAATTAGCATATTAAACATTAGATTTGAGACTACACTACAGAGTCCAGTCTGGAGAATGTCATGAACAATGTTGTGTGGAATTATCTTTCACTTTCATTTTTTATCCTAGTATTGAACTCACAGAGATGATTTCCCTGATTATTTTGTTCAACTATGTCATCGTTGTACTTTAAAGCTTATCTGCCGTAGTTTACAGGAGGGATTAGACCGCTCTGCAAGGTCACTGGACAGGTGGTTATCTCATCAACTCAGCTCTCAGTTAACCTAAGAAAAAGAGGATCATGGGGGACCAATGGTCACCGATTAGGCATTGTTTGTTATATAGAGGGCGCAAGTAGCAACCAGTAGTGCAGTGGGCCTTTAAGAAATTTATCTTGAATGGCACCTTCTTATAAATAGAAAAAATATTATCTTTTTTTCAACAAATGGTAGTAATGTAAGTGAAAAAATACTGTTACATGTATGATGGATGCAGTAATTGTATTGGCTATAGATCTTGGTTGTATATGGTGATTATGACTATATTTGGTTTCTGGCTTCATTTGGCCATTAAATGGACAGCACTTGAAAGGTTGGACTGCATTTCAGCAAGTCATGAGACAAAACTTCAATTTGTAACCTAATATTTTTATCCTGTTTTTAAGATTATTTTTGACATGAAGTGATACCCTATTTCACAAAGATTGATATATTAAAATTGTTAATATCATTCTCACCCTTCTCAAATTATTTTCTTCGTTCTTCCTGAAACCGATAAGAGGCTTTGCTGATGCAAGGCTCGGGGAGTTTAAGTTTAGTCACAGGGAGAAATTGAGGGAAATCCTTATTGCACTTGGCAGCAGCCTTCTAGACAGGTTTTGTAATTTATGCTCGGTCGAAGTGGCCCGAGACGGCTTGCTCGCACGCCATTCTCCAAATTCACCTGACATTTAAGGAATCCACTTATTCATTCACGGCACGTCGCCACCGTGCTCGCTTGGCGCGATGCAGTTACGAAGGAAGCGGCCGGCCTGCTATGCGTACTTGTACGAGCAGCCAACTGGCCCAGTGTACATGTATGCATTTCATGTTGGAGACCCGTGGGAGGGAACATGTGTAAATAGACACACGCAGACAAGATGGGCCATCATGGCGCAGTTGATGGCAGGTGGTGGAGGTGGGAGTCATGGGGATGGGGTGGAGGAGGAGGGGGAGGAGGAGGGGGGGGGGTTGGCAAGTCTCTTGTATCTCGTCCCTCTTGATGACATGAATCATTTTATCATCGTAGAGAGAGAGAGAGGTTGCTCTGTCTTTTAACAAATCGAAGTTTGAAATCGTATGCTGATATGATTGAATAGTAGAAGGCAGGTGGTGGTGGTGGGAGGGGGGGGGGGGAGGGGGGGGGAGGGGGGAGGGGCAGTCAGGCAGGCTGTATCTCGCCCCCTCTTGGGGAAATGAATCATGTTATCGTAGAAAGAGATGTCGCTGTGTTGTTTCACACCAGATTCAATTTATATTCCTGTAATGAAATGATGACATGATAGAATAGGGCATGTAATGGGGTAAGGGGCATCAGGATGCAGGGGGGGGGGGCTTGCTTCTTCTTCATCTCCATCCTTACTTTATAAAGTGAATCATTGTACCATTATACCCATAGATGTCGCTGTGTTTTCACAGCAGATTCACATTTAAATCCATACAATTACATGACGGTATTGTACAGGGCAGGTGTTGGAACGCAGTGATGAGTCAGGATGTTGATTAAGGCCCGACAGGGAGGAGGTGGAGGTGGTTCTCTCAATCTCTCTTGTTCTCTCTTCTTTATTCACTCTCAATAAAACCAATCATGTCGTTACATGTAAAAAGATGTTGCATCTCCCATCGCAGAGCCACTTTAGAAATAGCATGATTCTAATGTTTACGATGTGAACAACCATGTGAATCGAAACCGATTTGGAATGGAATGGTTATTCCCCTTGTTGACTCAACTAGGAAGTTGTCCAGCAAAACCATTCAGAGAGTAGACTCTTTGCCAGTGTTTTTTGACATATTTGTTTTGTGCTTCGATCCTCTAGTGGTACATTTACTGCTATTACACAAATCCTTGTCAGTCATAAAACACAACAAAGGGTCTGAAGTGTGAAAGCATGGAGACTACAGTCAGTAGCCCTGTGCTATTTGTTGCTGATCATACACATAGGGCTACATGTATTTGACACAACCAAAAAATTTAGGCAAGGCTCAAAGCCTTATGGAATTGTGTTTAGGTATCGATTTAGGGTTTAGCTTGCAGACTACACTCTTGCTTTAATAATGATGGTTGCATGGGCATGAAGTCTTCTTATCTACTCATATTTTGGACAAAATGCTAAGGGATGAAAGTGAGACCACAAGGGAAAAAAAATCATCTTGAAATGTCAAACCATCCTGGTTTCCTCAGAACTCGATCTTGTGTGACAGTGTGATTAAAGAGCTTGTGCTAGAGTGGAGACACTCGCCTAATTCCAATGCACACATCCCATCCAATACTCTGTAGTTTTGCAAGAAGTGGGCTCTCTTGGATTTGTATTGTCTTGTGAGAAAATACAAATGATTGAAATCTGTGGGGAGCACCTTACATACTACATATACATGCTACAAATGGAAAGTGTGATTTAGTCACCTCATTACCAGGTCCCTCGGAGAGGACCTAAAAGCCGTCGACCATCTGGTTGCTTACTTACAAGCATTTATGCTTTCTTACATGTAGCAGTCAGGTAAAATAACCCCCACCACCACTCGGATTGACCGATATCGAAACACTGTTCCCCTTCTTTTGAAGCAATGATCATCATTCCTTTTTACACCTGCATCTTTTGGCCCTACATACAGTTGTACCTCTTTTTCTTTTAAGGTTTAAAACTGAATTAATAAGGTCTTTGCAAGCTGATCTACCCCTTTAAAGTTGAAATGACACTAAAATACAAAGTATGCAGTGTCCGCTCTGGGACCCTCATCACCAGCGGTATGAAGTGTTCCTGACCTAGTTCTTTCCCACCTTGCAATTAGAGAGCTCTTGACACTACTCTCTTTCGATATCAAACTCACGCTAGCCCTGTTTACACGCCGGCCCTGTTTACATGATAACCCTGGACCTGTTCACATGACAATTTTCTTCTCAATAATTAATTTCACCAAGATTTGACTTGGGGAAAGTAGAGATCCTGGTCCTCTTTGCGAAGATAAGGTATAAGGAGAGCTCTTGACACTACTCTCTTTCGATATCATACTCACGCTAGGCCTGTTTACACGCTAGACCTGTTTACATGACAGCTATGTTCACTCGACAGCTTTCTTCTTGAGAATTCATTTCACCAAGATAAAACTTACATGCAGGAAAGTAGAGATCTTCGTCCACTTTGCGAAGATAAGTTATAAGGAGAGCTCTCGACACTACATACTCATGCTAGCCTCGTTTACACGCTATACCTGTTCACGCGACAGCTTTCTTCTCGATAATTCATTTCACCAAGATAAGATTTAGGAAAGTAGAGATCTTAGTCCACTTTGCAATGGTAAGTTTTAATGGAAGTATACATTTCAGTTCTTACATAATACATGTAGCAAGTCTGGTAGCAACTCGTATAAGTGTGGATATTGCTCAAAGACATCAGTATTCAGCCTCTTGGCATTATTATTCGTCCCGAGAACTCTTGAAGCATTTTCATGAATATTTAAGTTATTTGAATCAAGCGTTCTTTGGAAGGTTAGAGTACTTTTGTGATTGTACTTGTGATGCATCGATTGGGAGGAATGTTTTGCTATGTTTTGATTAATATGGGATGAAGATTAAAGAAAACACTTGCATGATTTTATTGAGTGGCTGCAATTAATTCATCTTATAATGATATTAATAATAATAAAACAGTGCTTATGATGGTCGAGTCCTCCTGCAGTGCAAATTCACCTCAAACTTCTTGGAACAGTTGTATCAGATCTGTAGAAAGTGAATACCGGTATTATCTTTATCCAAAGGATTGATGGGGATGTTTTCTTTTAAAAATTCTTTGAAAACTTTTTATTGATTTATTAAAAGTCTTTCTTCATCCGAGTAGGATTTTTGGTGTCCACTCCACTGAGTAGACTTTTCCAAGAGAAATTCATGATAATTGATGAGAATGTGGCCACTGTTTCTTCTGCTCTCATCCCTCCTTATGACTGATTCTTTTGATGTATTCCAGTTATTTCCATACATGTCTGTTTGCCATTTATTGATCTATTTGCTGGATTGGGTAAATAGCAGGGGGCGATGACATGCACGATATGCACCAAGATATAAAGGCATTTGAGATCTAGAGCAAGGGGGGGCCGGGGGGGGGGGGGGGGGGGCCGGGGTGGAAGATGATGTAAAAGGGAGGAGGTTGAGGGGTGGTGGAGGTGGGGGGGGGGGGAGTGCACCAGGGCTTTTCATTCAGAAGAGACTATTACATCCTCATCGTTTTGCCCTCTGCTCATCTGTAATTATTTTCTAAAACATGATTGGCTTGTAGGATTAGATGGTAGTATACAAACTTAAAGGCCTGTATTCTACTGAAATTTAAACCTTATGCAGGGTTCAAACTTCTATCTTAAATTTGGTTTGACAAAGGAAGTTAGTCTGAGGTCTAAATATTCCTTTGTTGAACATGATTTTAGACTGGGTGTAAAGTTTAACTGAATTAGTAGAATATGGACCCTGGTATTTGTTTGGAATTTGTTCAATTTTTATTCTCCTGCAATTCAGTTATCGTAAGTCAGGCCTGATTTCTTTCAATAAGGTTCAGGTTATAACCAAAAATAGGTACACCTATTTGCTATTTGAAAGACCATACTCTTAAAAATCAAGCCATGTACATGTAATGAATTGTGATTATTATGACTCATAAGTATAGACTTGTCCCAGGCTTGCTGAAGGAATGTGCATGCCCATTTTTCTATGGAGATAATAACCAGGCTAATTGGACTAATTGACCATGACATCCTAATCCACCGATGCCTTATTAATCAGGTTCACACGGCAGTCCATGAACGTCAAGTTTAGATTGCAGTTTTAATCTTCAAGATAATATTGTAGTTATAATAAAGGACCGTGTGGGCTCACTCGTGATTATAAAGCTTTAAGTTTACTTTAATACAGCTATCACCAAAGAGCAATCTTATGGTTAGCACGGTAACTACAAGCCGCAGGGGGTCCTCCCTCGAAGTTACATGGCTTTGCCTGAGGAAGCACTTTAATTTGAGGTTACGCCAGCATGTAGATAAAATGACCGCTTGCCTGGGTTGAAGTTTAAATCTGTGAATAATCATTGGCCCTTTGGGTCTCGTGTGAACCCCTGTCCGTTGTTGGTGGATTGTTCATTAAAACTTCAAGATTTCGCTAACTTTAATAAAGTTAAACACTATGACGTGTGAACATACCTTTACCTAGATATATTCTGAATCCAGCGATGTTGTAGTGGGTGAGATTAGGTTACATGTATACGGAGATTACAAAATTAGCTTGTGGAATCCAATTATCATTCCAATACATGTAGAGTTATGGATGGCATAAGAGACTGTATAAATAGTCAAGGAATGTTGCCCTCAATACAAAAGGAAATTAGTGAGTGATCAGGTTTGAATAATGTTTCATTTATTTATAAATTTATAAATTTCTCTAACTCTTATACTGCTGGAGGTGGTTTAAACCACTGAAATATTGTAATGATAACGAACATGTTAGCTTTTCTTTTTGAAATTCAAAGGGTTTCATGAATGTGTTGCTAGCTTGTTCCATAAATTTACAAAATGCAAGTGCATGACACAGCTTAAAGCACTGCATCTGGGCCCGAATTTAAAACCGGTGATGAATTTTGAAGTATCCAAGATAATGGCATAGTGCTTGTAGAAGAACTACATGTGTACACAAAGTGTAAGGTGAGAGGCACAAGTAAAAGTGGAAACTTGTCTCACAAAGATTTATTTTTGATGAATGTTTTGTAAATCTGGTGGCATCATGACGGTTGAAGACACTTCTTTCGAAACAATTTATTGAACAGGAAACAAATATATCAGGCTACATATTCGTCTGGATGGGTCATTTAAGGTCCGGGTTTTTATATCAAACCCTTCGGAAACCAAACATGATATCTACTTTAAAATATTCATTTTGTCTGTCGAAACCACAGAAATATTAGAAGGGGAAGGTTTTTTTAGTATCGAGGTTCATATTTCTGAAACGCCATCTGCTCAAAACCACTGTCTACGATTAAAATTAAATAGAGATGAGATGAAATTCACTTTCATATCAAGATTAAAGGGTATCCGAGTTTATCACAATGTTTTTCTATAAATACATATGTTTATTACCATAATCTGTATGTTTGCAACATTAAATGTCATAAACATCATCAACGACAACAAATACTGGTAGATAAGAAAGGAAAATGGGGTTTTAATTTGCTTTTGTACAATACTTAAAAGGAAAATACTTGTTATTCCATTATATTTTGATTCTACGCCTATTCAGCTTTCTATTGATATAAAGTTGTATTTTCATTGGATAGGGTCTTTAAACTGGTAGAGCTTACACACATGTAGTACATGGAGAAGGATTCTTTATACTGCATGTAGCATGTTGCATAGGTCGCTGAAAAATAGTAACAGATGATCTAAACTACAGGGGGCTGTTGATTGCTATTGGATTGCTATTACATGTACCATAGCTATGTTCACATGGTACCATTGGAGTTTAAAACTGAAAGTTTGCGAAACCTCAGAAGTTGTAAACAATGATCCACTATGTAGAGGGTTCACACGGCACTTAAACAATGAGAATTCAAAGTAAACTGGGGCTGTTGATTGCTATTGGATTGCTATTAGCTACATTGACATGGTACCTTTGTAGTATAAACTATGATCTTGCGAATCCTCAGAAGCTATAAACAATGATCCACTTTGTAGAGGGGTTCACACGGCACAAAAACAAAGAGAATTCAAAGTAAACTGGGGTTGTTGATTGCTATTGGATTACTTTTAGCTATGTTGACATGGTACCATCAAAGTCTAAACTATGAGCTTGCGAAACCACAGAAGTGATAAAAAATGAAATATTGCCGGAAGTTTAGGATACCCAAGTTGTACTTATAGTTGTTCTTATCGAAACAAGAAATATGACCCCATAGAACTCTCGATGAGTCTTCCAAGATCAGTCTCTTTGAGATTTTTTGGTTGCTTATTAACTAGCATTTACTGCTTTCTTAGCTGCCAGGTAAAATAACCACCACTATCACTATCCCAATGTACAGTCCGTATAGTAAGTTACCATTTATAGCAAAGTTTTTTCCCCTTTAGTTCAATTAAACCTATATATTAGTATTATATATTATTGGTACATTGTACTAATTTCTTTCATATGTACATTGTACCGGTACATGTATACACTTGCTATTTAAAAGGAGGTTGAAACATTTCAAATATGGCCTGATAATAATTCACATTTTTCCCACCCAATTCAACAATTTTCTAGCTGTAAACTTTTTTTGGGACTCACACTGTATAGCATGCCGTTGACATTAATATTCAATAGATATTTCAGGACAGGCAGAACTCAGATATCTTCCTATCTCACAATGTGATTGCACAATGTGATTTTTCTTTCCATGCATTTCCATTACAAGAAATCTGGATTACTATCTTCAACAAATTGTCAGTGCTGAAAGTATTATACAGATTTATGAGGAAGAATTTTTGGCCTACTGATTGATGGTTTTCCAGGGAAGTTGATTAATTCCCCCAAGCTCATAATTCCTCTGCCTAATCTTAGCTGTGTTCTCGTCTGTATCTAAATGGATTACTTACATACATCACATATATTACATTTAATTATAGTAGTTGATGTTTAGTGTATATGTATGTATACTGTAGGCTATTGTAAGCAATGATTTATAGCTACTTGTTCGAATCAAGCAAAGATGCTTTTAATTAATTGAACTGATGATTCACATTCCAGCTGTAAACAAATCCATGATGTTGCGTAGTCTTTCGCCCATGCACTCCCCCCTCTCACCTCTTTGTATTTCTTTAGTTTCATTTTTACTCTTTTTTTATTTTCATTACTATAGGTCTATATAAAAAGGGGTGATGAGTTATAAGGGCTTTTCATAATTATGTACTGAAACAGTAAGACTTACAGGAGATTCTCGCATAAATAATTTGTTTAATTTTTTTTTACTGGAACTCTTTTGGAACTCTTTTGGAACTTTCTAGAGCGCTGTGTGTGTATATCACTTTAAGTTTTTCAGGTTGGATATTCTTTCACTGGTCACTGCCCAATGTAAGAATTCATTTGTGGCTGAACAGTTGAGAATGAATCCATCTATGAAACACCCCCTGTTTGTAGGCAGAAGGGTGTTAGCTCATATAATTTCACACAGAGTTAACACCTCTTAACGCCCTTCTGGGTCCAAACAGACAACACATAACGTAACCTGAATGGTTCTCAGATCCGACTCCTTGCCCATCCTTCACCCAATTTGGACTCCCTTTTCTTTGCCTTGGTCTGAAGAGCATTGATTGATCCTATGCATGCTGGGGATGAGGAGGATGCGGATGAAGAAAGGCCTGTCCTCATCAGCTCGAGATTGCCAAATATCCCGCTATTTCAGATATCCCGATCGCAAATTATCCAGTTAGTTTGCGTCTTCAACTCTTCATCAGCCCGAAGTTGCAATTAGCGGGATATTTGGTCGGGATAATCGTCCCAAGATATCTTAGGATAGTTTGCAAGATAACCCGCTATTTGTCCGGTGCGTCCTCACCAGCCCGAAGACTCGCACTATGCGCGAACGCTGAGCAAAATATCTCGAGCCATTTTCTCAAGGTCGAGTTTCAAGTTTCGAGGTCGAAGCTCGAGCTGATGAAGACGCGATTTGTAACTTCGGGATTATTTCCAAAATCAGAAATAGCGGGCTATTCGGCAATCTCGAGCTGATGAAGACAGGCCTGAAGAGGATGATGATGATGACGTTATCCCAGCAGCATCCCCGTCGTCATGGCAACCGTTTCCCTTTGGAGCATCGGCTGTCTGGAAGGAGAGGGTAATGGATAGGGTCGGAGTGGGAGACCCAAAGTGGCGTCCTCTGCCTCAAGCATCTATGGAATTCGATGCCATAATTCAGGCAGAGGGGGTGGGTTTTATTTTAGAGAGCGATGGAGATGGTGAGGATGAGGAGGAGGATGGATGAGCCGAGCGCTAGAATCCAAAGATAACTGGACGTAAAGAATCGATCGATTGAACCAGAAGTTAAGAAACTAGAGATGGGGCAGGAAAACCTGGAAAGGATAGGTGAGGAGGGATGACGAAAGGTGGAGCTGTGCGTTATACAAGTAGCCACTATTATCATTATTATTATTATATTGCATTGACCAGTTGAACCAAAATTTATAAAATATGAGATGGGGAAAAAATGACAAAAAGCTTTTAGTAAAGCGACAGATAGAAGTAAATATGAATGAGAATTCTGGGGTAGTAAAAATTGCATGAAGCACTTTGGCAAATTAAGATAAAATATCCACAAAAGAAGAAAGGTATAAAGATCGGTAGAGGGAGCTGTCCAGCTATCACTCAAACTTTTCCAGTTGTGTCTTATTATCAAACATGATTAATATTTGGCTGTAACATACCTGACAGATCACTCCTTTCCCCTAAATTAATGTATATATTTGCGATAATAAGACCCTTTTATGTCTCTGGCAGTTTTTCAAAATTGATATACGAATGAAAACTACATATAACAGAATAACAAAGGATACTGAAAAATTACATGCACGTTTGATATAGTGTTATGAACATCATCTCCTTCAAACTTGGTCACGACTCTGTCGTGGTGTTCAGCCTTCTAATATGTGATTCACTGTACTGAACCAGGCAAGCACTGCTCAAACTTGTCAGAGATTTTAAAAGGGAGTGAGCCCTCTAGTGTTCATGTTTTGTACATGATAGATCAGAGCTGAAATTCCAGCACTCTGGTCTGGTGCAAGTTACAACCAGTTGTCGGCATTGGATGTTTACAAGTTAGTTTGTACACGTAAAGTACTCCAGTATTGTCCAGATGACTCTCGAACTTTTTTGCGGTTTTGCGTCTTCCATCTCTCATATTCTTGGAGGGAAGCCATCACTCAGGTAGGAATTTAGAATTGTCGTACAAATGCACTGGATGTTGTCTACTCGTGATATTACATTTGCTTGTGTGTATACTATCCACCAAGTGACATGACATTCCTAATTTCAAATTTCTTGTTCTACATATCTATCTAGGGAGATACCGGTAGTTCAACTGTAGCCCTGCATCGAACACATGTAGGAATTCAAAGTTATTCGCTATTCAATGCTCTTGTCTTGTCTTGGCGACCTTTTATGTCAACCTCGATTCCATTTGGCTTCCAGCTGTATTTATGCCCTGTTTCATCCTCCTGGCTAGCGCATACAAGTACACTCCATGTAAATAAGGAAATAAGTATTTCACAGTGGCTTGAACTGAAGTGTATGATCATTTTGTTGCTTTAGTGGGTGATACGTGTACTGTATATCTGCTCTTGTTGGCTTTGATGGCAGTGATGATGATGAAGTTTAAGATGATGTTGATGATGTTATTATTGATGTTCTTCTAGTTGGCGATGCTGAAAACCATGGACAGTTTATATACCTGTTCAAACATGCAAGTTCAGCCTATATACATGTACAGCTCCTTGAAATATATTTTATGCATATTTCTTATCTTTTATTATATCTTTTCTTTCTTCTTTCTATTTGACTGAAATATTAAGGAGGGCAGAAACTTTATTTATCTAAATGTACAGATATTGCATGAGCCCAGGTTGGAAATTATAGGATGGATAGGATGATAATGATGGGAATATCCTAAATGATGAGGAACGCAAGAATGTCAAGTCTTTGAAGAAACTTGACTCCAAAGAAGATACCTCAAAATCCAAATAATATCATAACTCTTTTGGTCTTGGTAGAAACATGGGATCATGGTAGAATCAAGTTAGAAGTCAATGAGTATTTGCTGATTGCAGTGGTGAGAGGGTTAAGAGGCTAGGTTGGACTTTGTATCATCACTGGTATCATCCGTCTAAGATCTTTCCCGCCTTGCACTCCATGAGACCATGCAGGTCACTCTCGATGAAAGTGCAATGCTAATAAAAAACTTTCTACCCTTAAAATTGGACCACTTTCCATGCTGTGAGCTAAACCCATACCCAGCGTCTCACAAGATAATAATAATAATATACCGTACTTGTATAGCGCATATTATATGTCTCTTTCAACTGTTACGGGCTAGAAGGGCATTGACTCTGTGTTTAATAAAGATATTATATATGGGTTATAATTGAAACGCCATTCTGGCACCAAATAGACGATGTGTGCAGAGCCAGAAGGACGTTGCATGTACCTCTCTGTGTTAAAGTATATGAGTTAATGCCTTTCTGTCACTCAGCAGATGGTGTTAATCCTTTGCTTAATAGTATATCCTTCCACCGGCTCTTGCAGAATTAGGAAGGTGCATCCCTTCTTTTTCGATATGAAGGGATTTATCTTCATAACGTACATGTACATTGTAGTAACATGCCACATATCAAGATGTTTTGATCTAGAACTGGTTCTCTGGACCAGGTGAAGTAAATTCCGGTAGGTATAATGCTACATGGGCTGACAGGATTTTTGTTTAGAGGGGATGGCATGTTTATACAAATTCATACCTCTCCCTCTCCCTCTCCCTAGAAAAAGTTATAACATTTTATAGATGATAACCTACACAAATAACAACTGGCAGGCAAAGAAAAAATAGTTTCAAAGTCCTTCATCTACCTATTGAGTAGAAGATTTGAAATGGAGGGGGGGGGGGCAGCGTTTTGTGAGTGTATTAATAAGGGATGCTACATTTGATTTATTCTTAAAGGGGGCATTGACTTCACTGAATTCAACTATAAATCTATTCTCTTTGGATAATTTTGAGATGTGGTTCATGTATGTATCTAACCTTGTGATTCATTCTTAATTTTTATTTAAGGGGGTTATCAGTTTTATAAAAATCCATCTGAAAAATATATCATTTAGTGTTGACATATATTTCAAACCAACATTGATACTCAGCTGGACTTCTCTTGTAATTCAGATGGTTGTGTAATTAGAGTGAGAAGCAGTGATCCACCATTAAAGGTCAAAGTTAATGAGGCCTAGAGCATGTATTAGGAACTAGGTGAGTGGGAAGATGTGCATGAGCAAATAGCTAAAGGGGGGGGGGGGGGGGTAGAGAGCCAGGGGTGAAGGATATCACTTTGTGTTGACATATATATTTCAAACTGGCTGGACTTCTTTTCGATCGGATGGTCAAACTAAGAGGGGCTTAGAGAAAGTCTTTGTAGATACTAGCAAGTGGGAAGATGTAAAGGAGTATTAAAGAAGAGTTGGAACGAGGAGGGTGGGGGGGGGGGGTGGGGTGAGATGGAATAAAAGAGCCATGTGTGAAGGATAGATATATCATTTTGTGTCAACATATTTCGAACTGGCTGGACTTCTTTTCGATCAAATGGTCAAACTAAGAGAGGCTTAGAGAAAGTCTTCTTAGAGACTAGGTGAGTGGGAAGATGAGGATGAGCAGAGAGCTAAAGGGGGGTGGGGGGGGGGGAGGGGGATTATGTAAATCTGTATAAAGAGTTGGGACTAGGAGGAGGAAGGGAGGAGGAAGGGAGGGGTTGAGGGGATTAGTAAGCCAGGGGTGAGGTTTAGGATCTATATATTATTTTTTGTTGACATATTTCAAACTGGCTGGACTTCTTTTTCGATCCGATGGTCAAAAATAGAGGGAGGGGCTTATATAGAGACTTTTTAGAGACTCGAGTGGGAAGGTGTGAAAGAGTAAGAAGGGGAGGGGAGGGGGTGGAAAGGGAGAGAGGGAGAATGAGCGGGATGGGGTTGAATGAAGCCCAGATAAATCTTAGTTAGATGAGGAAAGAGTGAGAGTGAAGTTAAAAAGTGAGAGAGAGAGAGAGAGAGAGAGAGAGAGATTTTTTGGTACAGTATGCGTGTGTGTGTGTGTGAGAGAGAGAGAGAGAGGGAGAGAGGAGGAGGTGGAAAAGAAGGGTGGGTTGAAGGGAAAAGGAGGGGAATTATTAAAATCGATGCAAATAAGTTTATTGATTTACTCTTATAATATCTGTTTGAAGTGCTTACATTCAGATATTTTTATTTTTCTATTTTTTAAATTTATTTATTTTTCCCTTTTTTGTTTAGTCATCAGCCTCAAGGGCAAATACAAACTGTAGATAATTTATTTATGTATCATGGGTAACAATGAATAACCACTTTTGTGGTCTTTGGATGTTATTTTTCTGAAGATAGATTACCAAAAACAAGGAAACAAGATGTTTTTGTAATGCATGTAGCCATGAAGGCCAACACACAGAAGTGCTTTGGGTATTATGTAGACCATGAAACCAGGATTGTTATTATTTTTTTGTATGTGTGTTGTTTTTGTGTGAAGGAATAAAATAAATAATTAACAAAAACACTATATAACTTTTTTTTAAAACAAATGTCAAAATATGCAGGAAAAATAGCGACTAGATGTGAATAAAAGAATATGGATGTATTTAGCTACATGTGTGGGTGGTGCTATTTGTACCACATGCTAACAAAATCATTCTAATTCAAAAGTGAACATTAAATTCCCTCCATCACTACATGTTCAGTATGTTTGTCTTACTTTCCATGATTTTTGTTTCTCTGATATTCTATTGAATCCAAAGTAATTGACAGTTCCACTTCCATAAATGTGTCATAAAGTCTGCAGACTCTCTTCTCCCTTGTCAGGCGAACGAATCTGTTCTATAAAGGTACTGTGGACAAATCATTAAAAGTATGTAAAACCTTACAATGGCAAATTAATAGTCTGTTGAAACAGTGTTGCACATCAGCAAATGTTCATTTTTGTCATAACAGCTGATATCACTGTAGATAGGTTCATTTGGCATTCATGTTTGTCTAGTTTGGAAACGTTCAGTTGTTTGGTTATTGTGATGACTTAATGTATGGCCCCATAGTTAAACATGAGGCGCATTTATACTGTCAAATACCTCATTTTGAAAAGTCGCGATGTTTCGTGCACCCGGTTACACTTGTGCTGAAACATCACCGACGGAGCTGTTCAGCGATGTTTTGGCGTGTTTCGGTTGGTAATGCGCATGTGCAGTCTTCCCGACCTTTGACACCGGCCTGCTATAAGATTTTTAGCGCGCGCAATTTCCAGCTAGCGCTATAGCTAGCTAAATAGCGATACATCCCATGCGCATGCATGCGATATGTTTTGTTTATCTCGCGTGTAGTATTTGAGGCAAGAGTGGATAAGTTACGAAGTACGGACTACGGCTGCTGATTCAGTTTTCCCAAATTCAATCGAAATCTAGTAGTAAAAACGATATGGGAAGGTTAAGAAAATCATCGTTGTTAATTGTTAATTTCATGCTTTCACTCATTTCTCTGAAGCCCTTTTCCCCACGTTTGCAGGGACGCTTGGAAGTCTGGTGGAGGAGCTCTCCCTGCCTCCACATCGAAATCAAGAACTTCATCTCATCATCAGTCCAATGGGGATTGTTCACTTCCATATTAATTAATCTAACAAAACTCTCAAATACTACTACTAGACAGATATGGCCAGACGGGAATAACGAAGATTGAATAAAGGATGAGTTAACGGAATTGGAACAAACGGAGCTGAATGAACGGATAACACGCGCGACGATGGAAATGCTATAAATATCACACGGGAAGAACGTGGTTTAAAAGAGCGCGGGTAACAATCCGGAAGTGCCGGAAGTCACGTGCCTAACATCGCGATGTTACAACTGCGAGCGGTTATACTTGCCAAACACGCCAAAAGATCACACTTCGTTTTGGAATGTTTGGGGCTTGGCATGTCTGCCGGTAAAGCGTAGTTGCCCTTGGTAACATCGCGGCCAGGCTCCGGTTTGGCATTTTTTGGCGTGTTTGGATGACAGTGTAACTGCCCCTATGGTTAAACATGATGTTTAATAAATAATGCAAAACAAACAAGTAATTTTTCAAATCCAGAATTACTTTAAAGCCAATTTGTTTTTAAAAAATGAAGGCAAAATAAAGGGGGGGGGGGGGGTCCAGAACCACACATAATAGAATTTGATGTAATACATTGAGTAGGGTAAGCCTGCTTATTCAAGGTGTATTTTTTTAGAGAGAGAGTCTCAGTTTTGTGATTTGCTATTAAACAAGGCTGTACAGAAGCAAAATTTACGGACCAAATTTGAGAAAACTTTGAAAGAGGAAGTGTACATGTAACCCCATGACTTGGCTTTAATCCAGGCAATTTAAAATTCATTGTAAAGCATAAAGTAGGGTTCATTGTATTATACAGCTAAAATTATATTTTGTTATAACTCTGTATAGAAGTCAACCCCTCGTACAAGGTACAATCATATGTAACCAGGCAATTTAAAATTCATTGTATTATTGAACTAAAATTATATTTTGTTATAAACTCTGTATAGAAGTCCAACACCTTTCTGGCTCCAAGCAGACATTAAGTACAATCAAATGTAAAGAATAACACAGTTCACTAGTGCATGGGATACGTTGGTTGTTTAAATAGCCAGAGTTGTATTTCCTGCTGCTATAGGAAAGAGAGGGAGGAAATGAGAAACACTGTGTATGTCCGCTGAATCTATCGAGCCGGAAGTAGCCTAAACAGAGAAGAAAGTTTGGGATGAAGATTTATCTCCTATCACTTTCCACGAAACCTTTTTTAAAGGCACTTTTGACAGAAATTTGCATTGTTTCTCTCGCTTTGTGGACTGAGAGTAGATCTTTAGTGTAAAAAATGTGTAGGGAAGCAAGATTGAAGATTGCAAACAAAATGGTTATCAGTATAGTTTTTGTTATGACTGGTGAGTCATGCAATTTGTGTTTTAAAGATTGCTAAATCAGTTTCCTATTTTTCTCATTGTATTTCAAAGGACCCATTTAACCTGGATTATTATAATATAGTCAAACCTGTCTATAGCCATCACCCAAGGGAAACACAAAAAGTGGCCTTTGAAGACAGGTGGTCTTTGTAGACAGGTCCCTTTAGTACATGATTCAATGAGAAACCATTTTCAAGGGAAACAACAAATGTGGCCTTTGTAGACAGGTGGTCACTAAAGCAGGTTTGACTGTATCTTTGAAAATTTGAGTGCTTTCCTACAGTGCATCAGCCTTTCAAACGTTTGTTTTCATGTGAACATGTATGTGCCTATTTTCAAATGGAAACTACAAATGTTTTAAGCGCATTGTGATTAAAGGGGAATTAAAAACTATATTTGAATGTAATCATCCGTATAGTTACATCTAACAATTGTTGAAATATGATTGCAGAGCAGCTAAGAAAGACTGCCCCAAACTGCCAACTTTCGTTTTTTTCTTTCAGCAGATGTACTGTAAATGCATGCATGACCATATAAGACCCATAAAGTATATTCAATAGAATTTTGATGAATCATAAGGGTATGGTTACGATATCCATTTATGGTTATATAGAAATAATTGCAGCTAAATGCAATTTGACTTACTGGTCATGGAAAATGAATGATATGAATATCCTATCAGAAAAAGATGCCCCAAACTGCCAACTTTCATTTTTTCTTTCATCGGATGTAAATGCATGCACGACCATATATAAAGACCCATCAAGTATATTCAATAGAATTTAGATGGATTATAAAGGTATGGTTCTGATATCCATTTATGGTTATATAGAAAGAATTGCAGCTAAATGCAATTTGACTTACTGGTCATAGATAATGTAATAAAGGTATGGTTATGATATCCATTTATGGTTATATAATATATAGAAAGAATTGCAGCTAAAGGCAATTTGACTTTAACTGGTCATGGACAATGACATGAATATCCTATCAGAAATAAATGCCCTTTATTGCAAACTTTCTCTTATACTTTCAGCGGATGTAAATACACGCACAACCATATAATACCCATTAATCGTGTTCAACAGATTTTAATGGATTGTATTAATGTATGGTAATGATATCCATATAGAAAGAATTGCAGCTAAATGCAATTTGACTTTAACTGGTCATTGATAATGACATGAATATCCTATCAGAAATAAATGCCCTAAACTATCAACTTTCTCTTATACTTTCAGCGGATGTAAATACATGCACGACTATATAAGACCCATAAAGTATATCCAATAGAATTTAGATGGATTATAAAGGTATGGTTATGATATCCATTTATGGTCATATATATATACATGTAGAAATAATTGCAGCTAAATGCAATTTGACTTTAACTGGTCATGGACAATGACATGAATATCCTATCAGAAATATAACTGCCCCAAACTGTCAACTTTCTCTTATACTTTCAGCGGAAGTAAATACATGCACAACCATATAATACCCATTAATCATGTTCAACAGATTTTAGTGGATTGTATTAATGTATGGTAATGATATCCATATAGAAAGAATTGCAGCTAAATGCAATTTGACTTTAACTGGTCATTGATAATGACATGAATATCCTATCAGAAATAAATGCCCTTAATTGCAAACTTTCTCTTATACTTTCAGCGGATGTAAATACATGCACGACCATATAATACCCATTAATCATGTTCAACAGATATTAATGGATTATACTAATGTATGGTGATATGATATCCCTTTTTGGTTATATATGGGGAAATAGGCCAGCCGCATTGACATTGTCAGCTGCCAACTTGAGGACCACACACGCATAATAATACTTAGTCATAGATTTCATATTTCCTTGTTAGTCATTATCATTATCATGCACTAAAAATACAATTGATGATTTTCACTACTAATCAAATGATTAGAGATACTTAACATAATCATTCACTTTGCCATTAATGATAGTTGTCAAAGCAGCCCTTGTATGGGTGTGGAAAAATAGGAATATAAAGAGAAAAACAAAAGTGTAAATTTACATCATTATGCTATTAGCAATATGCATGGGAAAGGTGCTCCATAACTTCAGTAATGAAATGAATTTTTAGAATCATAATGATCATGATCATATCATTATTTATTGTTGTTACTACCACTACTACTACTATTATTTTTATCATTGTTTTGGGGTATTGAACATTAAGAGAGGGGGACAACAATATTGAATGTGCAGAGGATTACAAAAGTGTGATGACAGACACAACTGAGAGTAGGGTGGGATTAAACATTGAATGAACAGCTTTTAAAAAAAAATTTAGAGCCCTAAAAGCAGAATGAAATTTGCAAAGCTAATAGTGCCAATTGGTTTACCAAATCTTTAAATCTTAGTTTTCCAGTTTAATTCTCGGCATTCACTAGAGCCTCCCTCCTTGAAGCTCCATTCGCAGAACCAGTTCACCATTGCCAAGGGAATACCCCACACACTCAGACTCTAACTAATCTTCTTTAATTGCGTTGAACGAGGCAGGTTCAGCGGCGGCGACCGCGGATGCTACGTCGGATCCTCTCCTCGCAGACACGCGACAGACAGCTCTCTCACCGCTCGGCATTTTCTTTGACGTCTCAGGAAGTAGTCATAACTCCCCTGTCTGCCGCCGTCATTCTCCCCCCGATATCTAAAAGTGGAAGAGGAATGTTTCCTTTATAGAATATAGATGTGTGGGGTGTACATGTACCTCTCGTTCGCGCTCTCTGTAAATTGGCAGGTGTGGTAACAAGGAAATCATTGCTTGCGTTTCCTCATTGAGACATTCAATTAAAGCTTTTCTCTGTGTGCTAGCGTGTAATGGATCATTGGAAGTCATTTGTGTGCTGTATGATTTGAACCTAACTTTGACCAACTGAAAATCAAAGAGTTGACATCTTAAGACTGAAGGTGGAAAAGGTATGCTAGCTCTTCAATGTATAATACTCCTGAATAATTGCTATCTTTGTAAACTGGTTGAACATTTAGCTACCTGCATGGGCCCTATCTTACAAAGAGTTGATATCAATCACAACTATGTACTTAAGAGATAGGAGACTGCAAACTTGCGATTGATTAAAGGACTTGCGATTGATTTGGGTCAATCGCAACTCTTTGTAAGACGGGGCCCTGCACTTGTATTATGTACATGTCAGGCGGGACATACACCTTTTTTATTGGCATAATCAAAGATTGAATTAGTGATTATGTCTTATATTAATTTTAAAGCTCTTACACCTTTCGTGCAGAACGATCAGTGGAGTGCCTGAATAAATATGTGTGGTACATTTTATTTCCTCATTTCTGAAACTAATCATCACAGACAGTAGAAACTGTGTAAACTCAAATTGATCAATACATAATTTTTAGGCTGTGTGGCCTACATAATTTGACCATGTTACCTCGCGGATTCAGTACTCCAGATACCGTACAAGTGAGAGATAACAAAAAAATAGGTTCTCTCTGAATACGTTGTGCTTTAAGTCAAGTGCAAAACCTCAATAGAATAATCAAGGTCTTTGTCTATTGTGACGAAATATTTCATATAGAAATTTTCGCATTGTGTGGGCTTCATGGCCATTGAGCCATTTCACAGGCAGTGAAAATGTCGTTGGGTGGGCATATGACAGATTTTTATTCAATCATATAGACTTCCTGTCAATGCTGTCATGTAGGCCTCCAAAGTATAAATGCTTTTTTGAAGAGTCTTCATGAAGTGTATTAGTTGGAGATCTTTCGCTTTCTGAACGAGATTGCTGATACTTTATTTGCATTTACCCGTGTGTGTGTGCAATGCCAATACTAGGTGAATAGCAATAAAAAAAAGATTGAAACAATCTATATAGTAGAGTGCTATTTATATGGGAGTATAAGACTCTTTGTGAAGTTCATATTTCATACATGAGTGGGAATTGGAGTGACCTAAGCCACAACATGTTCATTCAGTGATTAAAAAGGACTTTTGGATACAGGTATGTTTTCAATCTCTCTTGAATTGTGTCAACTCTACGTGATGAATGATTTCAGATGAAAAGTTTCCTGTAAATTCTAAAACTTAGGACCAGCAGAGTGCATCGCTTTTCCATGTACAAGCAGATTGAGCTGACGTAAAGAGGAGTATTTTTAGCTCAGCACATAACTTGTATTATGACAACAAGAGAACTTTGTGTACACTGTATTAAAGTTCGAATATGACTTTGAGTTTGAAGTCGTTGAATGTTTGGTGCAGACTACAGTGAATAACTCCACACTTCTACTTCTTGTGTTGCTCTGCAGTTGAAGATCAAGTTGCTTGTTTACACTAATGATTAATCACATTACTCATGAAAGTGAAGTTAGTGAACTCACTCAACACTGCCGTGTAGGTTTTGAATGTTTGGTCTATGTCATTTTACTTGACACTATTTTTAATCACGGCACCGGAGCGTGACTGGGCTCCCATTGTTGTTTGTTTACATTTATGATTAATCAAACAGAAGGGGCGACCCATTGTAGGTGAGGTTTATACTTGTGACGTAGCCAGAGAGAGAGAGAGAGGGCATGTATCCGCAGGGCATGAATCACCAGTCTGTTTTTGAACGGCATACCATTCGTTCGTAGGGTACCACTCTTAGGGTTAGGGTAGCGGAGAAGCCCTGTCAGTGTCAATGCTAGGCTGCATGGGACGTTGTAACGGGAGTCAGTCGGTGACGTTCGTGGAAGTGAACGGGAGAGAGTTATTGTATTGGATCCTTATCAAGATTAAAGGGACGTCTCAAGTTTAAGAGACTGGTCCATTGTACAGGGTGAGGACGTTGCTCTCATTTGCTTTTGACAATCAAGGAAGTGGTGTGAAATTCCGGCCTACTTTACTTGGACTGCAGAATGTACATACATGTACATGTACACAAAGTGTTGTTAGCTTGTTTTGCACGTTCTGTGAAATTGGAACTACTAATACACTGTAGTTTGTTTGGGTAACAATATGAAATTCTTTTCTTGTTAGAAATTACTGCCTTTTTGTTGGAGTTGTGTACTGCCCTATAATGTTTGGGAAACAATTCAAAAAAATGTTTTTATTAATATTTTTCCTCTGAACTGACATAATTGTCTGATACTTTTATATTTATGTGTTTTTGCATCATTTAATGATGGTCTACTGTGTATAACAGATTGAGTCTTGAATATTTATACTTGCATTACAATTACAGATGCTTGTTTTAAGAAGTGTTAAAAGTGTACAATTACAATATTTAAGGAAAAGGAATTTAAAGCTAAAGACCAGTATTGGAAACGCCCCAATTTCAAAAAATGAAATGGAAGCTCTTATTACCAATCATGTGAAAGAATATGTTTTGAATATTACATGATGATAAAAATTTTGACGGGAAATCGCCTACTAATTGATATATTTGGTAAATTAGTGTATCTCTCGCCTGTTGAGAGATATGAAATGCATGTGTAGCGCACGTGTGTGTAGTCCCATATACATCTTTCTGTGTACATTGCTCTAACTTTATGAAGACTTGGCCAAATTTCTTATCATTTTGATGATTGCAGAACCTTGCAGTACATCTATGCTAGATGATCAACCTTTTCTGATCGATTTCACAATGCAATCGCATGGCCATAACTGGTCTTTCGCTTTAATAACATTATATTTATTTATATATTTATATTTTATTTATTTAAATTTCCAGGCAAAGTTAAACGAAAAAACAAAAACAAAAATAGAGACAAAGGAAGTAAGAGATATCACCAAGTGCCCGAGGACGTCATAAGGAAATTAATTCCTGTTGGTAGGTTTTCCTCACTTGGCAGTGTACAAACACAATACAAACATGCATACATACAAACAATCTGATGAGCATAGTATAGTAAATAAAACATATCTAAAATTCAATACGTGTTTGTCTGTACTCTGAATTGGGCGTTTTCATGTTAGGGCGGAAATGACAGGTAGCATTTATGATACAACTGTTTATAAACACCGGTAATCCTACTCATCATTTTATTAGTAGCCCTGTCAAATTGGCAACAACTTTGTCTGCGTGATGCAATTAAAGACTTCACGAGGGCCAAAAGTGAAACATCGTCTGGCAAAGGTAGCGTGCATTGTCTGCAAACATTGGAAAGGGTTCAAGAATTTATCCTGGACTTTATACCGTGGTAATTTATAGATTCTGCGTGTAAGTGGGTGTGGATATTGTCTCTCTGCCATTTTCGTGTTATTTTCATCAACTGTAACGACCAGCTGTCGAGAATGGTTATTGGGGATCTATCATATATGTAGATACAGCCATTGTAAAATAATTACTGCTTTGTTGTGGTAGCTATTTTAATATTCTGCATTAATTTTGCTGTGGTATTTGAGCTGTTTTTCAATATTCTGTGTAAAGAGGTGAGACTTTGTTGATGATGTGTCTTTATTTTTTTCTGAAGCTTGTTTTTGGCTTCCAAGAGCTCAATACTCAGCACTTTGTGAGTGCCACTGTCATCTGCTCTGTCATCTGTGCTGTATTCCAATTTAAATGCTTTTGATGCATTGTGTACATGTATGTACAGGGCCATCGTACACAAGATTTCTTACAGATTATGGATCATGCTTATGATAATGATTGATTTATCACATTTTCATGATGGAATTGGCACATTTTTTCTTGAAATATACTTGTAAATATTTTGAGAAGATGATGAAGTATTTGTACATGTACAATGTATATGTACAATTACAAGAAGCTTTTGTACATTTGTAGGCTAACTGACAAATAACTCTGAATTCATTGTACATTGTTTGAAAACATACCAGTATCTCTTTTTGAGCCAGAAGGATGTTAACTTTTATTCTTTAACACAGACCTGACACCCTACTGGCTCTTCACAAACCATATGTATTCCACAATATGCAGACACATTAAACCCAACTTCCTTTTCTTTTTCTACCTCCCGCTCCTCCTTTTACAGATAAATACAAATTCAACACCCTTCCGCTGCCACGGAAAAACCGGAATAAACATCGGAACAGCGCGTCATCGGACTCCCCGAGTGAGCGTGTGACCCGTAAGAAGAGCTTCGTGGACATGGCCAAGAGGAAGATGAGCCGCGGGACGAAGGAGACCGTGCTGCCGCAGCCCGAGACGCCCAAGAAAGTGGGAGTCGATAAGGTAAGGAGCGCTCACTTTTGAATGGATAAAATACAGTTAACAGGGCAATTATTCATACCCTTACCAATTTTTGGATTTCTTATTAAAGTATGAGAAAAATCGATTTTTTTTCCGATTCATATTTCAAGTTCAAGTTCAGTTTATTTCACATCCACTAAAAATTTACAACATTTCTCAAGAACGTGACATATTAAAGCTTGCATCTTTAGCAAAGGTCAATAAGTCCACCTTTATTTCTGCAGCTAAGAAAAACACAAAAACATCAAATTTACGAGGGTATGAAGACTATACAATAAAGTTGTTCACTGTAGATGTAATAACTGTGTGCCCGGTTCAAGACATTCAAGAAGTTTTTAAAAATTATTATTTGAAATAAGATCCTGCATTTTTTTAACCCTGACATGAAATGGAGCCGCTACACTACAGAGGCTCAAAAATAGCTCGAGACACTCGCATTAAATTGTGACCTGCTCTCACTATACTGACATAAATACAATGAAGATTCTTGAAGGGTCACACCAGTACAAGCCAGTATGCAATGTCAGTTGATCCCATATATTCCATTACATGTAGCAAGCTCGATGAGGTACATGCTACACACATGTATATCATAATTCAGAAGTCAAACAAATATTGTGCCAGTTGGACCTTAAAGTTCATTGTTTGCTCGAGGTTATCGCTTTCTTGTATGAAAGGCCACGTTTGCTTTGAATGTCAATATCTGTCTATATTAAAGGCCTGTCCTCATCAGCTCAAGTTTGCCAAATAACCTGCTATTTAAAACTATCCTGAATTCCCGATTGCATAGTATGCAGCTAATTTGCGTCTTCATCAGCCCGCAGTTGCAATTAGCACGATATTTGGTTGAGGAAATGTCCCTAGAAATCTTGAACTTGTTTCCAAACTATCCTGCTATTTGGGAAATTGCAGGCTGTAATTTGCGCCCGTCCGAGCTAGTTTGTGATGGGTGTATCGGTCTGGTGAAGACGCGATTTCGAGGTGATGAAGACCAGCCTTATGAGACGTGGCAATGAAGTGTAATTATAGAATAGGTTTCATTATTATGTTTGGGGGTGTTTTAAAGAGCAATCAAATCAATTATCAGCCTTGAGGTTTTCTTCCTAAATATTTCATAGACTATTGTTTAAAAAAATAAAGATATCTTTATGAATCAATTTGCATTTGAAAGATATTGCTGATATCCATAATGGATTTCCCTTTGTTAATTGTTCAGTAATCTTGATGAAGAAATGTTTAGATTGTTGAAATTTATTTTCTGTTATTGTTGATCAATCAATTGAAACTATCCGTCTTTTTAAATAGTCAACAACTTAACATAGTATTTTCAGAGTCAGAACCACAAACAATACTGTAAAAAGGGTCAATATTCTAAAAGATATACGTGTCTGAAACTTTGGATGCAAGAATGACCAAACAGTTTGTCAATGATACTTTCAGTTTCTTTTATTAGTTTCTGTAGTATGAAATGTAAACAAGATTACCTTGAGAAGGAAAAATTCCCTATAGGCCCGTCTTCACTATCTCGAGATTGCCAAATATCCAGCTATTTGAACTATCCCGATCGCAAACTATCCAGCTAATTGCGTCTTCATTAGAACGAAGTAGCAAATTAGCTGGATAGTTGGTCGGGATAATATCCCAAGATATCTCGGTCTAGTTTGCAAAATATCCCACTATTTCCGAACTAGCGGGATAGTTTGCGACCGTCTTCATTAAACCGAAGTACGGAGTCAAATATCCCGATCCCATCATGCACCGCTGAGCGGTATAAATTGCATGTGCGCGCGCTAGTACAACTAGTTAACACAGAAAACCGGAAATCGGTGTGCATGATGGGATCGGGATATTTGACTCCGTACTTCGGTCTAATGAAGACGGTCGCAAACTATCCCGCTAGTTCGGAAATAGTGGGATATTTTGCAAACTAGACTGAGATATCTTGGGATATTATCCCGACCAACTATCCAGCTAATTTGCTACTTCGTTCTAATGAAGACGCAAATTGGCTGGATAGTTTGCGATCGGGATAGTTCAAATAGCTGGATATTTGGCAATCTCGAGATAGTGCAGACACGCCTTATGGGCGTTATAAGCTGACAGAGGGAAAAAAGCTTCTGGATTTTTGTTTAGGATGAAGAAAATAGATTGTAGTTCTACCCAATCAAGGATTTTATTAAACATTGTAAAATGTAAACTTTGCCAAAGTGCTTTCGATATTGCTTTCTGTTTTGACAAAACAGGAAAAATGCATTAAACAATTATAATGCATTTTAAAATTTTAAATATATAGAAAAAAAATTGTATTTCAAGGGCTGACAGTCTCGTGCTAGTTTCAAAACATAAATTAAACACAGATTTTGGGGCTTGAGATTTAATGTATTAAATAAGATGAGCTTCTTGTTCAATAAAACAGTATAACAGGGTGAATTTATTTTTTGGTTTGGAATTGTAGTGCATAAATAAATTGACCCCATTGAGGTATATTTTGATCGGATAGATGCGCCAGTCTGCGTTGTTTAGTTGAAGGTCAGGCTGTAACGTACACAGATATTACAAATGCTTTAGATTCCACTCACTCACGTCTAGCTCTAAACTCTACATCAGCACACACAGCTCTCACAGAATCATGGCTCATAGAATGTATTTTTGGAAAGAAGATTTATAAAGGGACAGAGGAACATAAGGGAAAAACATCACACTTTTTGTTTGAAGAATGCTTCATGTATTCCTTGTTTAAAGGTATAGACCAGTTCTGGTCATGCAATTGTATTGTGAAAGAAATGTTGTGGAATCGATCAGAAAAGGTCGATCATCTAGCATATAAGTATTGGCGTGTACTGCAAGATTCTGGAATCATCAAAATGATAAGAAATTTGGCCCAGTCTTGGTAAAGTTACCAGCACTGTACACAGAAAGATGTATATGGGACTACGCGATATCTATCCAGTCCGAATAGATATAATAATTCACCAAATATATCAACTAGTAGGCGGTTTCCCGGCAAAGTTTGTATCATCACATCAAAAAATATTCTTTCACATGATTGGTAATTAGAGCTTCCATCTCATTTTTTGAAAGGGGGGGCGTTTCCAAAACTGGTCTATACCTTTAATAAAGCTGAACAAGTGATGGGGAAGTGTCATGGAGAGCGATGCAAACGTGTGTATACTCTGATAGTTATTTGTATCATATTTTCATACATGTGCAGTCTTGTTTTTTGTCACAACATGCTCTTAAAAATGGAAAATAAAATTAATAGCAGGTAGAATAACAGACTAAGATCCCCTTTATGTTTTGATAATATTTCATGAACTTAGTCTTAATTTGTTGAATTCATATTAAAAAGTAAACACTAAAATAGGGTTTGTTGGAGCACCACTCATGATATGAGTCTGACCTCTGACCCTTTCAGAGTCAGACTCTTGATTTTTTTGGAGTGCACTGAAAATAACTTTTGGGTGCTCTGAAAATAACTTTTGTGGCACAACTTCTAATGTAGAAATCACAATTGCCTCCTGAAAGCCAAAGGGCGCTATTACGCTGTATTAGTTCACATTTGTGAGTTAAAGCCCTTCTTGCATTTGATTGGAAAACAATTATGCCTTTGTATTATATAATGCTCTTCCTGTACACAGCAGACGATTTGTATGCATTGGAAAGAAATCGTGAATACAAGTAATAGTGGGGGAAGGGAGGTTTCGGTCATTCAGCTGAAATGAAGTTTCAGTTTCTTTAAAGACTTAAATTACATACATGTACATGTACTTTGAAGTTTGAAGTTAGGGAGTCTGCTTCTATAGAAACTAAAGAAAGAACATTCAAGAATTTGCCAGGTCATTGATCGAATACTCCCTTCCTTCCGATTAAAAGCTGAATATGATTCAAGGTGCCTGCCTTTTCATTCAAGTCTCTAGCAGATTTAGGTAGGGCATGAAGGGGGCGATGGGGAGGGATGTGGGGGTGGGGGGGGGGTGGCATAGGCTTTCTTTTAGCAGGTGATCCAGTTTATATTTGTTCACTGTGGATAGGATAGGAAGTGGAGGGATGCATGAATTTGAAGGTTTTATATTCACAAGTCATAGTTGATTCCTAAAAATATAACCTACAACAAAATCAACTGATGCTACATTTAATAGAAACCTCATAATAGAAAAGATAGTTTGATCGTTAACAGCTTGTATACATGTACATTGTAACTGTATTTTATAACTACAAAAATATTGACAATGTTTTTATGAACTGACTAAGCCAGACAAAGACAAAGATGGACTTGAAGGCCTCTGATTTGGTTGTCCCCAAGTGCTTTGGAAAACATATTTTTCAGTTTAATCCTCTCATCCATGGCTCTTTTCTATGCTTGCCAGAAATGATTGTTTTGATTCGTAAAACCCTCTCAGTATATCATCACTCTGCTAGAGACAAACAGCTGTTAATTGGCTGAATGATGCATTAATAACAACCATATTTCACATTTACATATTATTGTTTGCGGAACTACTAAGTGTTTTCTTTTCTTTGCAAGGCCATCAATACATGATTATGAAAATATTATGAAAATAAAATCAAGTCCTGTATTAAAATACATTCATTTTCAATGATATTTTTAAAAACAATGTTGACAAACTTGCCTGTATCAGAAATACACTATGAACACCTACAGTGTATATGGTATTTTCCTGTTTAGTCTATAGTTATAGGATAATAGAAAGAAATAAAATCTATGTATATCCTCTTGCAAGGCCCCAATAGGAAACGGCAGGACAACAATTGCCGGAAATATTGAGACTTGAGAGTTAAATTTGGATTAAAGTTGGATTAACCTCTTTTAAGTTGTATGTGGTCTTTTCTTCCTTCTTACTCTCTCTCTCTCTCTCTCTCTCTCTCTCTCTCTCTCTCTCTCTTGCTCCATCGCTCCTTCCCCTCCCCCTCTCTGTCCCCCATCTCTTTCTATAAATCACTTATCTATATTTCTATCTGTACCCCAGTGTTAGCCATTGTCCTTGGGTCATTGGATTATCAAATCATAGCAGAAGCTACTATATTTAATTCACAGTGCCAGACTGATGACCGGTTCAGTTTCTTCCCCCTTTCTATCGCTTTTCTTTCCCCTTTCTATCGCTTTTCTTTCCCCTTTCTATCACTTTTCTTTATTTTTACTAGTGTGGGCTGGTTACTTTGCTGGTAAAAATAGATGTTGATGTTGAACCGATGAAGTATACATAAACGATAGACTAGACTCATGCTCGAGCTGTAATGAGTAGAGAAATGAATATACAATTACAATGTATGTACAACTTTATAGCATTTCCCCCATCTTTTTCATGAATTACTTTAATATATGACAAAAATTCCTTATTATATGTAGTGTCATAATTATGTACTGAAATAGTTTCTGTTTGGAATTATATGAGTTAATTCCCTCTGGCTCCAAACAGACAAGAGACAATTCAAAACGTGATTACTAAAAAATATCTCTACTTCGTTTTTGAAATTCCTGTATGTAATTCTATTATCTGCTCATTTTCATTGGGATATGTGTAGCTACTCTAGCACTATGAGGATTGAGGAACTATGTCCACAGTGTGAAACAGAGAGAGACTAGTTTAAATGATTTGATATACATTGAGGGAGGGTCGAAATCTTTCCGCTCAAATGTCAAATAAAATATCAGGGAACTGGCCGAACGGAAAAGAAATCAGACAAGGCGTTAACTCCTAATCGCTCTACCAGACTTGCTCTCTGACTCGAACCCAGCTATAGCGAACGTGATGGCCTTCTCTCGGTCGGTCAGCTCTCACTGGCACCGTTCGTTCGTTGCACAAAGTTGCAATGACTAAGAGGCCTGAGTCATTGCAATGAAAAGTTTAGGTGGTGCTGCTGGGTGATTGTGGGAGATAGAGATCCTCTGCCAATAAAAATTATTGTAACTCTATACAGTCACTGTAGACTGATTTAGGTACTAGTGGTATGGTTTGTAACTGAAGAAAAATGAAACTCAGTTTGAAATACCAAAACTCATACCTTTAGCCCACCCCCTAAAAAACATAATTCACTATATGTAATTTTGGGGACAAAATCTCTTTGAATTGAAATGATTGAATTAAAGATATGTGTCTACTTGGCTATACTCTCGATATCTGTCAAGCTATAGTTTCTGTAATTTTGTTTAATCTTCTCTTTTACTATCTCATGCATATCATCTGCTTGGTGCGAGAGCTCATATTAATTTGCAAAAAGTTAATGTTCTTCTCATCGCTTTTAACAGATATGTATTTTAGAATCGGTACCTTCTTTTTTTGTCCGGTATGAAGATGGCAAGGATTCAAGGAAACATGGACTATTTTTAAAAGGATTTGAAAAGTTCATTGTTTTCCCCTTTTTCTTTCTATGCAGGATGTGGACAAGCTCAGAGGGTCAGAGAAGGCTGTATTGACAGCATTAAAATGGTTCCTTGGTAAGTTATTATTGAATGTTCATGTTAAGAATATGATGAGCATTGAGGGCCACTTTGATATATATCATCATCATCATCATAATGATAATAAGAAGAAGAACAAGAACAATAACTACAGCAATATTAACAACAATGACAATGAAAACAATAATAATAACAGTAACACTAATTTTTACAAATAACGATTAAATAATGATGATGACGACGCCGACGACGATGATCATGATGATGATGATTTGTAAGGCGCCAAATGCTCAAGGTGAACTTGAGAAGAAAAAAATATTGAAGATGAAACATAAAATGAAATATCATATGAATTATACACACAACAAGAACAACAGGAGTTAAATAGAACATTCACTAACGGTTTCTAATTTATTCAGAAGAGGATCTCTTCTGGAATAGAGCTCCACTTGTATTGATGATGTGTGAACAGACTTCAACAGAGTTTGTAATTTATTTAAGCAGAGCGTCAGATCAATCATAGATGGTGACTAGGTAGCTAACCATGGGGAATTCTGAAACTATTTATGTCTCCTGGTCCTACTTTGAGCTTTAACAAGTCATGCTTGGGGTATCAGTATTGACGGGTAAAGTGTTACATGTGCATTGTACCTGCGAGTTTATCAATGTTGTGCTTGTATATAATTGATTTAATTATTGGCTGTTTTTAATATTCATCCATGTTTTCTCTCACTAAGTTGAACTTGGTGTTTACCATAATGTCAATGAGAAGAAGGTTAGACTCCTGGGTAAAATAGAGACCTTTCCTTCTATCCCCTCAAGAAAAATCAAGTTTGAATTGTGAATTGAATTTCTCATTGACAATATGGTAAACAATAAACAAAAAGCTCAGTACAGTAAAGTAAATTGAAAAATGCAGTCCTGAGTAAGAAACCTGGGAGGCAAATGCTTGTGTTGGGAACACCCCACAATCAAATAAAATCAATTTATTGAGGTACAACACGCATTTTGGGGGATTATCACTAGAAAGACAGAAAAATACAACAACATACAAAAAATGAATATATAATAAATCATTGAAGCCTGATTATTTGTGAGTAAGAAAGACAGATTCAAAATGGCCGCCAGACCAGATGTGCTTTAAAGACCAAGGTTCTGCCTCTCTGCCAACTCATTCATCCGAGAATGACAATCTCTTCTAGTTACTAATCAAGATTATGAAGATGAAGATGAATGATGACAAATAATGAGATTGTGGGCTGAAAAGTATTGGTATTGATCCCATTGCCCCCCCCCCCAAGGTTTATTATTAATAAAAGTATAATTAGTCTGGAGAAAAATTTTGAAATTTTTTTGATTGAACTTATTTTTTTTTTTTCTTCATATCACTGCCTGATTGTATAATATTTTAAGCATTGTAGATTTTACCTCATCAGTTTCTTTCTGAAATTGTTTTCCTAAAATGTATGTTCATAACGCCACCTCTATAAAATGTTCAAATAAGGGGAAAATTGTGTTTCTACATATATGAGTGGGGATAGAAATTGATTGGACATTACATTTTCTACATGAGAAGGAAATACCACCTGATGTCATCTCATATTTAGAAAGTGAAACTCATGATATAAATAACAGGGAAATAATAAAGACATGGTCCACTTACTGCAAGATATATCGTGCACATTGTGGTGCACTTGTGATGTTTGACAGGTAATTTGACAGGAGAAAAGCTTGCAGTTTGGATAAAGGTCATTATTGTGCAGCGCTTTGAAACTTCAAGGAAAAGGCGCTATATCAAATATCTTTTGGATTGGATTGGATATAGGCTATTAATGAATATGAAATACATGTAGAAAAGGAGAATGTAGTGTAGCAAAAAAAGGGGGAAAGGGGGAGGGGGTCAAGTGTTGTTAATTATTTGTACAGTTCAACTTGACTCTGATCAGCTGCAGATACCCGAAAAGAAAATCATTAAAGGGAAAGTCCACCCTGAAATTAAGTTAGTTTTAATAGGAGTAGAAAAATGAGAGAAACAAGTCAGTGAAAGTTTGAGCAAATTCCGATTAAAAATAAGGAAGTTAGGATTTTTGAAGTTGTGATCAATCAAACACAAATTGGCAACTCTATGACGTATCATGCGAGCTCAACTTCCATTTGCTCAGTACTAAAAAAATCTAAAATTTTCATTTTCCCTCAAGAAAAATTTCAACCATACATGCACCCTAAATATAATAATTGCAAATATGTTTCTATACTCCCCCTGCAAGGAACAAATATATATTCCGTCATCAATAACGAAGAAAACATGATTTTATGGAATATTATGCACAAAGCAAATGAAGGAGAGCTCGTATAATAAGTCACAGAGTTGCCAATTTGTATTTGATTGATCACAACTTCAATAATTCATAACTTTCTTATTTTCATTCAGAATTTGCTCAAACTTTCACTCACCTGATTTTCTTATTATTCTGCCTCTATCGAAACAAACTTATTTTGGGGGTGGACTTTCCCTTTAAATCACAAAATCATTAAATCACAAAATCAGGGTTAATCTTTTTAAATTCTGCTCAAATTTTGAAAAAGATACTTTATAGTCCAGATTAAAAACATTTTGTTCTTCATTTATGAATCAATTTTCAAATTTTCTTTCATTTCTCTAAGTGTTGATGAACACTTTCGAAAGAGAAAGAGGTGTCATTCCTCTTTTGTTTACCTTTCAAAAGTGTTATTGTGAAAAGTTTGCTTTGAAAGGAATCGAGAGCCACAGGAAAGTGAAAGAATTTAAAAGGATACAAGTTAGTGAAAGCATAAACAAATGTGCATGTACTACTTACAAATATATGAAATTTGAGAGCAAAAATAGAAGTAGTAGCATTTCAATGCTTCATGTAGCCTAATTCAAGTGCAACTGAAAATGAAAATGAAAATGAAAATTGATATCATAATGAGATGAATTTCAGAGGGAAAATTTTGTTAAAGTGTGAATTATTCCCCTTTCAGGTCAAGATGAAACCACATGTACAGTTCAAATACAAATTGCTTAGACACTGCAGTGCAAACCAGAATCTTAACCCCGTACATGTACTCAATAACTGGTACAGTGAAGAAGTTTTAGGTAGTAAAAATAACAGTTATTGTAAAAATTAAAAAGAAATAGATGCTGTATAAAACCAGACACATTTATTGGATGAACTTCATAAATTTCTGTAGTTATTGAGACTTTCCATAAGTTTTGTGCGACAAATACGATAATTCGTTTGAACCACAGCATAAAATATTTGTAAGTCATGAATTTATCCTTTCAATAGGGACGTTGTTGTTATTATTTATCAATTTGCAGAAGTTTTATGTCGCAAAAATGTCTGGTTTTACAGCATTCAGAATCAAAATAAATAGATCAGGAAACCTTCAAACTGTTTCAATCTTACTGAAGACCATTGTTTGTTTTCATATATCATCGCTGTTTTCACGAAGTGACGGTAGTGAAAAAAAATTGCATTCACTTTGCGTGACGATTTTCCTCACTACCGTCACTTCGTGAAAACAAGGACGATATATGTATATTCTAAAAGGAAACAAGGAAATGCAACCACCACTTATAGTGAAAAAGGACAACATATTTATGGGTATATTGTGGCTAGTGGTTAACGGTAGTAAACACTATCAATATTTGTACACTATATTTATTGTATTTGTAGGCAAATTGAAGCCTGACATTTTTGCAAAAAAGTCCCTCTCGTTTTAATGACAGGATGACTCGTGAGTCACACTTTGTACTTGGTCGTAGGAAATTCATCATTCCTAGCTGAAATGATAGTGCATTATTATGGAACTTGATTTGTTTTTTCTTCTTTAAATCTTTATTATCAGTCTGCAATTTTGGGGCAAAACCATGTTTTCCCTTCAAAATTAAGAATAGTCATGCATTTGTAAATTTAAAGCGGAACTGCACTACTTGTAGCTGCTTGCTCCCTCTCTATAGCAAACAATGCCTAATCAGTGACCATTGGTCCCCCATGATCCTCTTTTTCTTATGTTAATTAAGAGCCGAGTTGATGAGATAACCACCTGTCAGTGACCTTCCTGGTGGTCTAATCCCTCCTAGCCAAACTAGTACAGATGGGCTTTAAGAATATTCATGCATTTGTAAATTCAATACAAAAATGTAGTAGCATTGAATGCCATCTATATTATTTATAATTGGCAGCATGTACCGGTATGTAAAAATGTTTTAATGACACTGACAGACGCGTAGCTCAAAGTGACACTGCAATGTAACCAAATTAGTCAAAGAGGTAAATTAGGAGCTCTCATTTTATAACGATTAGGTTGACCTAAATTCAAACCCACCGCATTGTTTCATTTCCTCTTTCCTGTTTCAGTTTGGATGATGAGCCTGTGAATACTTATTTCCTGCTTTCCGATTGTATTCCATCATTGTTTAACCTTGTTAGCAAACTTTTTAATATACCCTCGTGTCAAAGTCGAATGGTTAGGAGTGACGAGAGATCATAAATTAGTACTGTTATAAGCTGCATGTGGAATATTCAGCCATTTGGAGTAATTTCATTATCTACAAAAAGAATAAAATGTTAACATGGTATTGTTTTTGAAAGATCATAAATTAATTCTGTTAAAAGCTGCATATGGATATTCAGCCATTTATTCAATTGGAGTAATCTAATTATCTTCATAAAAAAAGGATAAAACGTTAACATGGTATTGTTTTTGAAAGATCCTGAATTAGTACTCTTTTAAAAGCTGCATGTGGAATATTCAGCCATTTATTTAATGGAGTAATTTTATTATCTAAAAAAAATAAAACAGAAAAAAATGTTAACATGGTATTGTTTTTTAAACCTTGTTTCTAATTGCCAGTTTGGTAAATAAGAGGCACTGAGGACTGAATACCGGGTAAATGTAAAATGCTAATTGGGTGACAATGCAGTAAATGAAATGTCAAGGCATTCTGGAAAATGAATGTAAATGATTGAAACATTATTTCCTACATGTATTTGCCTAAGTTTCATTGTCAATGTCAAAAATAGGAGGCTTTCTAAAACCACAAGTGATTGTTACACAAGCCAAATTTTCAGTTACATATTGAAAAGTCCTAGAAATAAGGCTATTCTTTATAAAAAATGAACTTGACAAGTTGACAGTGTTTCTTATACTATGCTTTTATATTGTCATTGTCATTGTAAGAAATAGCAGGCATGAAAAACCACAAATGATGGTTAAATACTTGTAAATGACAGATGGTACATATTCTATTATTGGTTTATACATTATGTATAAGGGAACTTTGAAATGCACATGTGTGACATTGCTTTATACACTATTGATTATTTTCCAAAGTCTTTGTCAATTGTAATGTGCTTGGCTGCCACTGGAAGGTCTTCATGTTTCATTGAAATTCATGGAATGAAGTACTTTTCTCACACAATGAGTCCATATGATTGAGTTTATGTCATTCAACATTGTTATTCATGTTAGCTATTAAAAACCTGTGTTGAGAGGCAGAAAGTCCTTGTTAAGGTGTTCAGGAGTATGACATAGCACCCTTCTGCTCATGACCTGACAAAATCATATTACAGTTTCTATTTTTGAGAAATAGAAATGTCATTTATTACATTCTTACATTCTGATAATCAGAACTATTTTAATTTGTTTACAGATTAGTCAGTATTCAATACAGTAAACATTGCACAATAGAATTAGAAAGCCTGACAACAAACAAAGCGTGCATTTGGGATTGGACAAAATCATACTTTAGTAACATTACTATACACTGTATATATTTTCTGAATACTAGAATGTCATCTACATACATGTTATCCAGATGGCCAGACCAATTATGAACAGGTTCTGAATCAAATAGATGGGATGGTAAATTCTCAAGGACAATGATATTAAGAGAAATTGATGATTATATTAATATGTATTTTTTGGGGGGAGGGAGAATTAGCAACCCCCATTTTTTTCCTTTTTGTACATTCATGCTTGGAAAGGGAATTATTAAGACATGCAACAAACAAAAAAGCATGCTTTTTTGTATCAAGAAGTATTGCCATAGTGAAAATCTCAAGGTACTTCTTTTGTCAGTAGTATTGAATAACATAGATTTAAAAAAAATCCTTCTCTCTTTCTGTTGATAAGACATGTTAAAAAAAATCAAGGTAATCTGCATTTTAGGCCCTCCCCCCGACTTTAACCAACACTTTACTTTAAACATGGAAGTGTCCAAATTTTCTTTTTTTCTTCAGATGTTGTCCAAGGCCCCCATCTTATAAAGATTTGCGATTGATCTGATTTCAATTCCAAGTCCTCAAATCAATCTCAAGTTTGCGGTCTCCTATCTCTGATGTACATAGTTGCGATTGATGTAAATTGCAGATAGGATGCGATTAATCACAACTTTTTACTGGACAGGGCCCAGAAGGAGAATTTCTTTTTTTTTTAATAATTTTTTTAATATAAAATTATGGTTGTTTCATTTTTTTTATTTTTACAAACAGTGTGTTTGTTTTAAAGTTCGATCATCTACTTTTATTTTTTTCTTCCTATTTTTCTTAACAGATGTTGTTCAGAAGGAGACCCTAATCATGTTACCAGGGAGCACAACCAAGGTTCTGCAAGAGATCATGGAACTCAATACTACACTCAATGCTTGTCTCAAGCAAGAAGAAAGGTTTGTAGTACCCTATGATGTTCCCTTCTCTCACCTAAGACCCAGAAGGGCGTTAACTGTAGTGATATTGTACATGTATTTTAGTTAACATCCTTCTGGCTCTCAGCAGAATGTTCAACAAAAGGTCATAGAACTTAATACTTAACTTGATGCTTGTCTCAAACAAGAAAAAAGGTTTGTACCCCACTACCGGTATTCCCCCCCCCCCCCTCATTTGCTTTTTGAGAGCCGGAAGGGCCTTATCTTGTATACTTTTGCTTAGAGTTAACACCCTCCTGGCTCTTAGCAGACAGATCTACAAGGGCTCATGTAATTCAATACTATACACTTCATATTTATCTCAAGCAAGAAGAAACTTAGTACCTTTTTCTATACCCTCCTCTCATCCTACAAGTATAGACTCCCTCCCCCCCCCCCAGACAGTTCAGTGGCCAAGAGCATAACTAGATGAGAGGGAGGAGAGGGGGGGGGGTGATCCCTCCCCCTTTGCCTCCATTTTAAATTCTCTGTTCGATAATCACTTTTAAAGGCTGTGGGCAGATTTTAAATGATCTTGAGGTCAATAAGGCTGAGAATCACAAGTTTTTAAGTGATGCTTTTCTTGGGCGTAAAATTTCCCACACTTTGGTTTTGTAGAGTGGGCATATTTTAAATGACCTCGAGGTCAAAAGGGCTGAGAGCCACTAGTTTTAAGTGATGCTTTTCTTGGGGGAAAAATGACCCACCCTTTGGTTTTGTGGTGTCATTTCTGTCCTGGTACTAGAGTGGCATATCTACCACTGGAAACAGTATAATCTCACCTGTTTTTTTCCAAATAGTTTGAAAGCCACTTTTTTAAAAAGGATCTTATGTTTTTCCTACAGCTCGGCATTGAGTTCGCGGCATAGCCAAGTATACCAGAGCCTCGCTAACCTGATCCATTGGGCCGACAAGATAGTCCTCTACGGTCAGTCGGTCATGGACAAGAACCAAGGCACCCAGGTGACCAGCGCCGTCAAGGACGGCATCAGTGAACTGGTCAAGCTGTCCATTGAGAAACTCCAACTCCAGGACAAGAATCGGAACGAGGCCGGACGCCAGTCGCCCTCGGGATCGATGTCCTCCTCATCGGAGCAGACCTCGTCCAGTCAGAAGGGTCAAGAATCATTGTCATCGGCATCGTCGTCGCCGGTCAGCCCTCACGGGTCACCGAAAGCGCTCAATAACTGCAATGCCAACACCAGACCTTCAAATACTGTGGAGTAAGTCGTCATTTCAGCATTGAATATGAGGAATATGTGAGAATTAGAAGTTTGCAGAAAAGATACATCAATCAAATATATGGAAAAATATATGGAGTGAAATGGTCTTTAATCATTTGTTTAATTATGAATGTAATTGTAATTGTGAAGAAATATTATATAATTAGCTACTGATAAAGGGATCACTTTAAATTCTTCTGTAAGAAAAAAGAAAGAAATGAAGCTTAATAATATCATTACATTTTGATTATATAAACTAGACAAATATTGCACAATACATTCAAATGTATTAAAGTGTGCTTTCCCCTCTCTCTCTCTCTCTCTCTCTCTCTCTCCCTTAACATTTCAGAGCCATCTTGGTGGAACAGCGCCCTCTGAGTCCCCGGGAGCAGGAGATCCTTCAGAAGTCTCCCATATCTCCGTTCTGCCCTGTGGAGTTTGGTAGTCCGGCCCTGGACCCTACCAGTGCGCCGCCCAAACCTCCCCTTCCCGTTCAACGCATCCTTGTCACAGAGTAAGTCATTTGCTACACTTATGGAAGTGGACGAAGTTGAACCATGTTTCGGGTGCTGTTCTAGAAGAATAATTTAGAATGGGGATGGGGGTTGCTTGAGCCCCCTAAGCCCCATCCCCCTCTAGAACTGCCATGGTCATGACCCTTACTTAGTTTAAAGATTGATGAGGAACTGTACTAAAATAATAATAAAAATAATAAGATATTTCTATACCGCAAATTGCGTAATGCCTCTAAGCGGTTTAGGAAAATAGGGTTTCAACCTCATTTAGTACAGATTATTTTGATTCTGTAACCAAATAAAGGAATAAAATTAATGAATGAAATCAATGAATGAAAGTAAGAGATCAATTTCATGATGATAGTGTTTTTGTTGAATCATTTAGTACATGAATACAGTACTGAGTAGTGTATTCAATTTGTAGTTAAATTGAGTAAAAGTTCGTTTTTCTTAATAAAGTGTATATCTCCTCTGAAAAATTAATATATCAATTTCTGTGACTCTCTGATTGATCTTTAACATTGTGAGAAGATATAAACTTTATCTATCAATAAACCATATTGTAATAATCATTTCATGAAAAAGAGGTACAAACAATTATATCAGCTTTATGGGCAATGGTATCATTTGTACTTCATTTCCAAGAGATTGTTAAGTATATAATCAGTAGCTTAGTTTAACAGGAAGAGAGTTGGATTTTATTCCTCATTTGTGGTTTTGTGTAGGTGTTGTGTTATGTGTACTGGAACAGCTGTTCTAGTGCATGACACATCCTCTATTGGATACTCAATATGTGTAATATATGAAGCCCTGAATCATGGATGTTTTTGTATTAAAATTGGCGAGGGTTACTAGCCTGTTTTCTTGGTAACTAGATGACATGTTAATTTTCATAGACGAAAGTATGTTGCATTGAACCCTATTTCAACACTAATTCCCCAGGCATGGTATCGTATGTTCATGTATTGGGTGTAAAGCTTATGTACATGAATGTGATGTCTTTCATTGAAGGTGGTTTTCTCTAGAACCTAACTGAAGTGTAAAGGTATTTGCTGTATGTAATCATGGAATTGATGTAGATTATGGGTTTTTAAGTACCTAAACGTCATAAATTTCATCATTCAAGCTTGCAATATCTGCCAATGATCAAGCTCGTCAGCCTGTAGAATTACATTAGTAACATATTATCCAAACTTTGTACTTCATCTCAGGAATCTACCTGTACCTCCACTGCCACCGAAGAAAACCATTAAGCGTAGTTCTCTGTACGACAACGAACCCCACGACGGGCCCTTCCCCATGCATCCTTCAGTACACAACAACAACAACCCCCACCTGAGCCGATCGTTTTCCGGCAGCTCGATGTCGGTGACGAGCCAGCAGTCGGACCTGAGCAACGCCAGCTCCCACAGCAGACCCGACTCCATGCACAGTACCCAGCACTCGAGTTACCATAGCGACGATTGGGAGACGTCGACGACGACGACGGAGCAGAGCATTGATATGTCGAGACTTTCTTTCACGTCGGGTCGCTCGGAAGGCACCCTGAGCCCCGCCCCCTTGAGCCAGAGCATGCAATCGTATTCCTTGAATGAATCGGTCATGATCTATCAAGAGAGGAGACTTACCAACGGGGGTTATACCGGTGTAGGCGTCGGCGGGGAGGGTTGCGGCGGGGGCGACAGCACGCCCCCTCCTGCACTCCCGGCCAAGGTCAAGCCGAGGACGGTCAGGCAGCTTTCCGCTTACGAGAACCTCGCGCCAGAGGAAGCGGATGCCCTGTGCAAGAAGCTGCAGGAGGAGGTGTTTGTGACGGAGGCACCACAGCCGGACGTGGTGGCATGCGCAACCCCGAAAGGGATCGCCAAGTTTACGTCTAGCGGGGATATCGACCTTAGGCAGGAATCAGATGGTCCACCGCCTCTCCCACCAAAAACGAACAAACACAGTAAGTTATTAACCCTTTACCTATGGGACCAGGGGGGTGTTTCACAAAGATCCTAAGTTGAACTTCACTCTAAGTTGGACTTATGAATTATGGAGAACCATTTGTACTCTTGAAATAAAATATATTCAAAAGCGGAAATTTAACTATTTTAGATTTTTTGTGCATTCCTCATCAAGAACATGAAATCTCCTTGATAATGAATGATTGGAATCAGCACTTGATGCCTTTTAGAATAACTTTTACAAAATATTTTCATAGATGCTAACGGCTTTTCATAACTTTTAAAAGTCCAACTTAGAAATAAGTTCAACTTAGGATCTTTGTGAAACACCCCCCTGGTGGCTACTGTATTAAGCCTATGGGAATGAATGAATTCAGTAATCAGTGGGTTAATGATCGATAATCAATGGCATTGACATGAAAAGTCTATATGTCCACATGACATGATCCATTAAGATCTTAGCAAACCATTTATTAGGCAACCAACATCCAGTATACATACAGTCGAACCTGTCTATAAAAGCCACCGAAGGGAAACAGTGGCCACTATAGACAGGTGGCCTTTATTTGTAAACAGGTTGTACATCACATGATTCAGGTACATGTATTTCCTTCTACATGTATAAAGAAACAGCAGAAGATAATGTGATCACTGATGGGAGGTGGCTTTTATATAGGTGTTGCCATGAAGACAGATCTGAATCATTTGTCTTGTGATGTGATGCTATTACTGTGATATATCAAAAAGATAATAGAAAAGGGGCTTGGCTGTTAAACTGGTCTCTTAAACCGGTCTCTTAAACTGGTCTCTTTTATGATTGTATCCCTTTCTGAGACATTTTAATCACCCCTTTACCATTCCATTTCAGTCAATACTTACCTTGACCTTGTGGGGGGCTACAACACGGACGGTGTCGAGCTGTCCTTCCAGCAATCGTCAATCTCCACCCACATGCTAGCCTACAACTGCTCAAGCCACGCCTCGCCCTATGAGTACATGCAGCGCCGGGAAGAGTTCTTCCAGCAGTCCTACCGCCTCGAGGGCCAGGGGCTCTCGGACTCCGTCTCCACCTGCAGCACGTGCAGCGTGGCCAGGGGTCACCATTCGCACCCGGAGCGGTTCGAGCCGTCGCCGGGGGTCGCGGGGCGAAGCTACGACAAGGGGTACGAGACGATGTCGCAGGGTAGTCACGATAGCGACGAGCTGCCCCCGGCGATTCCACCGAAGAAGAAAGACGCAAATGTGAGTTCTACGATAATTTAACCAAAAAAATATTTTCAGAGAGTGGGAGTTGCAGTGACACCCTTTAACAATGATACTGTGTTCATTGCAGGTTAACAATCAACATGTTTGCAAATTAATAAAGTATGAAAAATTAAACACATATCTGTACAGCATGATGTAAGATGTACCTTAATTATTGTTCATGAATTAATGATTAAAAATATTAATTTATATCTATGAATTGCAATAAATTAAATACAACACAATGTAGGTTGATAGATGATAATACAGTGATATGTTGAATGTCAATTGTAAAGAGGAAGAAAAATTTCTATTTCTCATAATTCTATGTGAAAACTGATAATATCATTGTTTGATTTGATGACAGAGTTCCGAGTTGAGGTCGAGGCACTATACAAATCCAGAGAGGCCGTCATCGCCCATGTACGACCTCAAGAAGAAATCAGAGAGTATGATAGAAAACGGCAATCAGCAACACCCACACAAGTAAGTCTAGAGGAAGATTTAGACCCTCCGCGACACTAACGTCCTTTGGCAAGACATTAATCTTCATTTGCCACTCTCCACCCGGGTGTTAAATGGGTATCGGTAGAAAGGAATTCCTTGAATGCTGTGAGCACCGAAATCGGTAGCCTAGCAGAGTCGGCGTAATATTGGAGTGCCTTGGGCACAGTGCGGGGTGGATATGTGCGCTATATAAATATCCAATATTATTATTATTGTATTCTTATTATATCCTGCAACAGTGATACTGTTTTCTGAGGTCCATTGTATTTATGAAACACACTAAGAAATAAAGAAAACTAATTGAAAAGGGACAAATTCTCTGTTTAATAATTCAAAATATGCACTTTGCATTATGAGGTTTCCAACTTCATTGTGTTTTTTTTAAAAGCAGTTTCAGATAGAATTAAATGCCAAATTCACAGTTAATTTTTACCGCAATTTATTATTTGCAGTATGTATAATGATGTGGAGAGCATTGGTGTATGAAACACGACCCCTGACCCTCAGTCGCGAGGATGAGAGAAGAAGGAACGAGATCGAATATTAAAGGCACACTGTCCTACTTGTAGCTACTTGCTCCCTCTATATAGAAGACTTCCCAAATCTGTGCCTGTTGGTCCCCCATGATCCTCTTTTTCTTATGTTAAATGAGAGCTGAGTTAATGAGATAGCCACCGGTCACAGTGACCTCGATGGCTCACTGGGTGGTCTAATCCCTTCTAGCTGAAGTAGTAAAGCCTCCCTTTAAACAATGTACTTTCTCTTTATTGTAGTGGAGCTCAGTCACCTGTCGCGAGACTGCCCGCGGAGGTGGAGTCTGAACCAGAAGAGCGCTTTAGTGAGGGCGGTATCCTTGATATGTTAGATGTCAGTGAACTTTTATCATGGAGTATGGAGGTAAGTAAGCCAATTGTTCTGAAATCAAGCCCAAATATTGTCAAAACAAGCCCGAATGTTCTGAAATGGAGCCCAATTATTGTCAAAACAAGCCCAAATCTTATGAATAATCTATGCTGTCTCCAACTTTGAAGGCAGATACATGTATTTTGGTTACAGTGAGCCTGAAAGTACAAATTAGCAAATGAGAGGGTTAGTGTAGGTTCTGAAATCTAGCCCAATTATTGTCAGAACAAGCCCAAATGTATGAATAATCTATGCTGTCTCCAACTTTGAAGGCAGATACATGTATATTGGTTGAAATCAGCCTTAAAGTACAAATTAGCAAATGAGAGGGTTAGTGAAGGTGGCTTTTGAATCGTTGAAAATAATGAAAAGTTTAAATGTTGTGGTACACAGAGCTACTTGTAAGTGGGTCTGTATTTGATCTTAAATGTATAATGTATAAGTCGAGACCACAAGCCCTTACAAATAGTTGTCGGTCGTAAACAAAACAAAATCAATGCTCTTTTAAAAGCTCCTGCCACGTTCTGATTTTGATTCAAACATAGAACGTGATTAGCAAGTAAAACCATCCATACTTTAATGTCTACACTGAACTACTGCAATTTATATTTTCTTGCCATTGGAAAGCTGTTAACAATTTGTGAAACTGCCTTGGTTCTAAATTATTTTTTTTTTACGATAGTTATTTTCCACAATTGTAGTCATTAGTTTTAATTATTTTGCTTTGTATTTTGTTTTTGCAGGAGGAAGGTAACCCAGTGAAGGGAGGTCCTATCAATGCATTAATTGTCTATGCAGCCGATGCAGATAGAAAGGGTAAGTTCATAACCTACGTTTAAGAATCGTTACCTTCAAATCTAATCAAATCTAATCAACTCTGATTTAAAGCAAGACTGCACTACTTGTAGCTACTTGCGCCCTCTATGTAGCAAACAATGTCTAAGCAGTACATGTTGGTCCCCCATGATCTCCTTTTGCTTATGTTATTTGAGAGCTGATTTGATGAGATAACAACCTGTCAGTGACCATGCAGGGAGGTCTAATCCCTCCTGGCCAAACTAGTGCAGATAGGCTTTAAATGTTCTCCGGCCATGATAAGATTACTCTGAAAAAAATAATACAGAACATAAGGTAGGCATATAAAATACCCCAAAAATGTATATGTAACGAATAACATTTGGTGAAATGTTACAAGTTCTTTATTGAGAACCAGAACACGGCACTGATAGTTTTTTTCTTCTATTTTGAGATGTTAAGACACATTAGAAGCACCACCCTGACCATTTTATCTGTCAATAAATCAATTGTGATCATATACTGCATTTATGAGGAAAGGATTCTTTTGCGCAGGACGTAGAGGTCATCTCATTTCATTTTTCTGCAGTGCAAAGGAATTTTAAATTGGCGTTTGCCTCACTTGGACGTGAGCCGCATCAAATTAATATGGAAAGACGGGTGATTCCAATATTTTAGTGAACTCCCTATCGTGTATTCTGTCATTTTAATAATAATACATTTTTTAAATTATTGTTATTATTTTTTTTTGCTTTTCAGATCTAGTGTACTATGAGGCTTTTCTGACGACCTACAGAATGTTCATCAACTCAAGAGATCTGCTCAACAAACTTCTTAACAGATATAGGAAGTTCCGCCACAAGACTGACATGAAGTCCAGGAGAGCCAACCGGAACGCATTCTTCTTACTCCTCAGGGTAGCAGGAGATCTCATGTAAGTAGAAGATAGAATTATGATCCAACGTTCGCTCCAGGATTAATTTCGTCAAACATTTTGGGTTTGGATAAAGCTTTGTCGATGGGTTTCAGTTTAGGGTTAGGGTTAGGGTTAGGGCTAGGGTTTGGGTTTGTAATAATGTTATGGACCCAACTTTGACTAAGACTAAAACTATGCATATACTGCAACTACTACTACTACTACTACTACTACTACTACTACTACTACTACTACTACTACTACTACCACCACCACTGCTACTTCTACTACTACTACTACTACTAATACTGCCACCACCAGTGATCCTTTGATGCCATTTGAGATACGTGTATCATCGTAACCCCCACCGTCCTCATCATCATCTTCATCTTCCTTCACAGTGGCCAGACAGAGGATGACATCTTGAAGATGTTGATGGAGCTGGTATTCCAACTCCTCTGCGACGGTGAGCTCATGCTGGCCAAGATCCTCCGTGACAAGGTCCTCACCAAGATAGAGAACAACAAGAAAGCCCTCACAATCAGCAGCAAGCATCTCTGGGGCGTCGGCATCTCCATCTCGTAAGTCGTTGGTCCTAGCAGAATTTGAAACCCATTGGCTCCTGAATTCTTGCAGTCCAATACTTAAAGACAAGGTCGAGATCTTGGAAACGTGACAAATTATTAAACCTAACAAAATCGTAGGAATTTTCAGAGACTAGTGGGGCGTTGCAAGAAAGTTGAGTTGTACTCGATTGCAAATATCAGTTGCAAATTTTGCAACTTGCAATCAATCGCCACTTTCTTGCAATGCCCCATAAGATGTATATCATGACAAAAATACTTCCATACCTTGTCCAACATTTGTAATGATAGCCGATAAATACCCAGTACATAATTATTTGGGTTGATCAGTTTCTTACAGTAATTACAAATGAAAGTGAAATATCAAGGCTCTTGCAAGAGGGAATTCCCCAGTGTATGTTCAGAGGCCACACTTCCTCCTACATGTATCTACAGGATCAGGTTTCATGTTTCCTCATTAGTGGTCTTTTCATAGACAGTGACTACTTTTTTTCTTTTTTCTTTTTGTAATAGTTTGTTCGTTGTTGACGTATCAGCCATATCATTATCACATACATGTTCATGTATTCAACAAATGGTCATTTATGATAACCACTGCATATTGCAACTAGTTATTATGAAAACAAAATTGGAATTTAACCCATTTTGTAATCGTTATGATGTGATAGTATTAGTTTTACATACAAAGTTATTCTATTTTTGTTTTTGTTTACAGGAGACCATCAATAAATGAGATAACAAGTCAAGAAATTGCTGAACAAATGACCATTCTGGATTCGGTACTCTTCCAGAAAATTGAGGTAAGGCAAGCCCCCTTAAGCCTTTGTGTATTAGAGGAGGAGATAAGTCCTTATGATTAATTCATTTGATAAAACAGGTGCTAGAATGTAGGTAATCTAATTGGTCAATCAACACCATGTGACGGTGCATCATTCTTTCCTATCACACCTACCGTGCTAAAAAGATGAAAAAAAGTCTCACTAACAGCCAAGACGATTGTGTTCATTTCTCTGGCGCGCAAGAAAATAAATTCGCGGTTTTCTTTCCCAATCCTTTTTCTGTACTGTTGCGTGTTGATGTACATGTAATATTTCATCAAAACAGTCCTGTGGTACTAACTAACACGCCTTCAGACAATTAATTGTATGCATCCTGTGCAGTGTATTGATTTATAAATAAAGGCCTTTGTGGGTTATTATGGTTTCTTAGAATCATCTGAAAATCAATTGTAAATATTAGATTGATTACATGTCTTCTTACCACACCTATCAAAAGTGAAACTGTGATTAAGCCACTACCGGTATACAGTGAAAAGCATTTTGACAGAACCCTAAGTATGCCTGCAGTATACTTTTTTCATGAAGATATAGTTAATCTTGATAATGACAGAAAATAAAATGTCATAGATTCAAAACAGACTTCGAAGGATGTTTCTGTAGAACAAAGTAAATCATATCTACATGTATTAAAGTCATGTATCATATATAGTTGTTATTGATTAAAATCCATCATCAATCACTTTAAGACAAGTCCCTGTCCAAGGATTTTGGAAGAAATTGTCTAAATTAGCCAAGTAATAATAATAATAATAATAAAAACGGTGTCCTAGGATTCTGGTAGAAAATGTCTAAATTTGATAGCCAAATAATAACAATAATGATAAAAACGGTGCTTATGAAGTGCTTTCCTCCAAAGTCTCTAAGCGCTGAGGAAAGAAAGATATGAAAATCAATCCAGTTCTCAGTTCTGACAGCGTCTGAGAAGTAAACACCCAGGTTTCAGAAAAAATATCTAAACCACTATTGTATGATTATGATATACAAGTCAGAATTATTGAAAGCCACTTTCCCTCAAGATTCCCTCTACCAGCACTTGAGAAAGGCTGTATGGAATGATATACATACATGTACATCAACAAATCAATTTTGCTTGTGTTGGTTACATGCATCCATTTTGACATGGTTGACAATGCTAAGTTCAGTGTAAATTGTCATCAATTGTGAAGGTGATATCAAGCGAGGTACACGCCCACTACAGTAACTACAAGATGATGTGTGATTTACTATGGTGACATACTGACATTTAGTTATTTATTTATTTATTTATTTGTTTGTTTGTTTATTTGTTTATCTATTTATTAATTTGTTTGTTTAATTAATTATTTATTAATTGTTATGTATTATTTTTGTTGTATTTATTTATTTTCATATATGTATTTTGTTAATAGATTCCTGAGGTCCTGATGTGGGCGAAGGAGCAGTCGGAGGAGCTGAGTCCCAACCTAACGATATTCACAGAACACTTTAACAAGATGTCCTACTGGTAAACATTATTCTACTCCCTCTTTTTATGCCTCCGCCACCGAAGGTGGTGCCGGAGGCATCATGTTTTCGGGTTGTCCGTCCGTACGTCCGTACGTCTGTACGTCCGTCCGTACGTCCGTCCGTCCGTCCGTCCGTACGTCCGTACGTCCGTCCCGTTTGACCGTTATCACAATATCTCAAGAACCATTTAAGATTTAAACTTAAGACTCGGGAATAGTATTTATCACCATAGGAAGACGATCTGATTAGATTTTGGAGTACGTAGGTCAAAGGTCACAGGTCACAGAGGTCAACTTATGAAATTCCTTGTATTGAGTTTGTTAGCGCGATATCTCAAGAACCATTTGAGATTTAAACTTCAAACTTAAGGATAGTATGTATCACCATAGGAAGACGATCTGATTAGATTTTGGAGCACGTATGTCAAAGGTCAAGGGTCACAGAGGTCAACTTATGAAATTCCATACATTGAGATTGTTATCATGATATCTCAAGAACCACTGGAGATTTAAACTTCAAACTTAGTGATAGTGTGTATCACTATAGGAAAACAATCTGAGTACATTTTGGAGCACGTAGGTCAAAGGTCAAGGGTCATAGAGGTCAACTTATGAAATTCCATACATTGAGATTGTTATCATGATATCTCAAGAACCACTGGAGATGTAAAAACTTCAAACTTAAGGATAGTATGTATCACCATAGGAAGACGATCTGATTAGATTTTAAGGCACGTAGGTCAAAGGTCAAGGGTCACAGAGGTCAACTTATGAAATTCCATACATTGAGATTGTTATCATAATATCTCAAGAACCACTGGAGATTTAAACTTCAAACTTAATGATAGTGTGTATCACCATAGGAAGACAATCTGATTAGATTTTGGAGCACGTAGGTCAAAGGTCAAGGGTCACAGAGGTCAGCTTATGAAATTCCATACATTGAGATTGTTATCATGATATCTCAAGAACCACTGGAGATTTAAACTCCAAACTTGTTTAAATTGCTCTATGGCGGAGGCATCATTTTCGACTGCGCGCAGTCAAAATTCCATCTAGTTTTCCTCTGTTTTCTTCTTTACTGTCTTTCCGGTCTCCTTCCCTATCTGCCCTTCTATCAGTGAACTTCATGTTTGAGTGATGACGATTTTCAGGCAATTGCTTGAATTCAGGCTCTCTGATAATTTTTAATATTTTATATGATTACATGTTTAATATTGTAATTGTCCAAAAAAGTTTCATGACATTTCAAGCTTTAAATCCAAAAGCCTACTAGCATCTAGATGCATTATGCATACAATTTCATAAACTGCACAGTTACTGCGTGTAAAATATTGTATGAAACAAAAGAGCTTATATAAAGAAAAAAAATAATGTTCAGTACTTTGTAGGTGAACATGTAATTTGAAATATATCTTTGTATGTTGCCATGTTTGTTGTTATGTCAGGACAAATACTGTGGGTTTAATTTGTTTAATTTAAAAAAGTTTTTCTGATTTATTTTCTTCCATGTTTCAGGGTGAGGTCTCTAATTCTCCAGGAACCTAAGGCCCAAGACAGGGAGAAGCTTCTTATCAAGTTCATCAAAGTCATGAAGGTACAGTTTACCCATCTTGTTTTACAGAAATCACTCTCTTAAAAAAATATGTATATAAGAATAATGATAGATCCATTTATATAGCGCGGCTACTATTTGAATATACTCTACTGCGCTATATACAAATTATTATATTATTACCCCAGCTGTAGCTGTAACTGAGCTGCCATAATAAGGCGCTAAAGCATTTAAGGAATTTCTTCTTACTGGGTACCAATTTACTTCACCTGGGTCGAGTGTGGCAAATATAGATTAAAATGTCTTGCCAAAGGAAATTAGTTCTGCGGTGGGACTTGATCCGCAGACCATGTATTCCACAGTTCAATAACATATCCACTAGACCATGACACCTCTACAAATTACAACTGTACTTGGATTACTCAGCGTGACATAACAATAAATGTTTTTTTTTTTTTTTTTTTTTTCTTTATTTATTCGCACAGCACCTGAGAAAGCTGAACAACTTCAACTCCTACCTAGCGGTGTTATCGGCATTAGACTCTGCTCCGGTCAGGAGGCTGGAATGGCAGAGACAAACCGTAGAGGTAAGTCATTTTAGAAATAATAATAACGATAATATTGATAATAATGTTCTGCGCTTATATAGCATTTAATACATCAACGATGTCTCTAAGTGCTTTACAGATAAATTATTACCTCAGACATCAGATTCAGGCTTGTTCGTGCTCGATGTATGCACATTCTCCACTCCCTTGGGAGCATTCTAGTCAGACGCCATTATACAAATGCTCACAATGCTGAGCAAACTTTATTAATATTCGCATCCAACTGGATACCCATTTAACACCCGGGTGGAGAGTGGCAAACGTAGATTAACGTCTTGCCAAAGGACGTTAGTGCTGGGCTGGGATTTGAACCCTGTACCTTGTGATTTACAGTCCGGTGACATGAAGAAGAAAAAAGGGAAAAATCCTTGTTATATCTATTGAAAGAATAACTTTTGTATAGCAGTTTTGTCTCTTTGCCAGCTGGAGATGAGCTTAACTCTTATCGTGCCAAGAACACTGTTCTGTGCATGCGCTGGCGTGCCACGCACACATAATCGGGTTTCTGTTGACTTGCCATGGACACATAAACTCTCATCCGCTCGCGTGCCACGGACACATTTTCGTGCATAAGTACACAAGCTAATTGTTTATGCCTATTGTGCGATGCGCATTGCGTGCACGCATGAATGCTTACTGTATTTGTGGAGGGGGTTTATTGTTGTTTTGATTTTGCGTGCTTCACGTATACCGTTACATTGGATTTTCCTGAGAAAATTGCGATATTTTATCATCAAATTAGTCAGTTTTGATCATGGCCCCTCAGATTGTGTGCGGGAAATGAGACAACGGATTGGTTTGACAACTCACTGATAGTGCTTATTTACTCTACCAAAATTACAGATTCATGAAATGATATTGGTATCAACAGAAAGAGAGTTAAATTTCCTACAACTTTAACGTACAATTCTTTTTTATACAATATACAGATGAGATGTTATAGTGGATCAAACATAGTAACAATTTAAACTACACGCACTTGAACCAACCCTAAATTAACTTAGCACACAGGAGATTAGTAGCGGGCACAATAGGGATTAGCACTGTGGCACTGGGTGAATTGCATAGGGGCAGCTTAAGAGTTAATGAGATAGAGGTGGGAGAATGGGTAAATTGCTTAATTGAGTGAGGGTTTCAAATAAAAAGCAAATGACTGATTGAGAATAGTAATATTTTGAGCTGTTCTGGTCTAATGAAAGTTGTCTAAAACCTCAATAAATGTTCATATTTTATATCTTTCAGGGTTTGAAGGAGTACTGTACATTGATTGACAGTTCATCATCTTTCCGCTGCTACAGGGCTGCATTAGCTGAAGCCGAACCACCTTGCATACCTTACCTGTAAGTTGTCGATTTGCAAATAACATTAAATACACAGCAGTGAGGGCTTAGTAAGAATTACCCACACAAGGTACCTTTGAAACAGTCTAACATGCCGCCGAGGGTGTTTAGACTGTTTTAAGGTACTGAGTGTGGGTAATTTTACTAATGCACGAACAAAATGATGTGTATTATAAGATTATTTTTTATTTGTTTTATAAAATGATGTTTTATTAAAATGATTTTACTAATGACCGGTCATTATCAAAATTATATGTTAGGGAAAATAAAGGCCTGGTCATGTGTATGCCCTCCACCAATCATTTGATTAGGATCCACGTCATCATCTTATAAATAACATTAATAATGGTTATCATAGTAACAGTGCTTATTATATAGTTTGCTCATCACCTTTAAGTTGCCCCTCTAGTCAAGATTTTGTTTAACTCCTTGAAACTCATGAGATTGATAGTAGTCGTCATCTTGGGAGGCATGATGGCTGAGTGTTAGAGCAGTGGTCTCTTTACCAGCAGGACCCTGTTTGAAACCAAATTGGTAGTGATGTTTGCCTTTCTTAAAAATAGGTAACTGTTTACTACATCCTAGTCAAGAGAGAAAACTGTTAATGTGATGTAATATATAATCTTTGACTTTAGTCCATGACTTGACCGGCCTTTTGTTAATAATCAAATCGATGTACCGCTCTTCCTGAGGCCTTATGACGGAGAGCTTTCATTATGGTCTCTGATTATGTTTTTTTTTATGTGTCTTTCAGTGGGCTGATTCTCCAAGACATCACCTTTGTGCACATTGGCAACCCTGAGGAGCTACCTGATAATGGCGGCGTCAACTTTGTCAAGTGTTGGCAGTACTTCCAAATCTTGGACAGCATGCGTAGATTCAAACAACAGTAAGTTCCAAGGCTTTTTTCAAGCTAGTCATTAAAAAGATCGCTCTCTAAACTGTTCAACATTGCTGTCCAGTAGATCAATCTACTTTCTCTTTGTGAGGTATTTCATTTTTGTGTATTTTCAGGTTCTTAATTTTCTTTTGCACCTTGATGACATTGGTCATGTGGAGATGGAGCATTTTGAGTACTCTATCTATACTTATCATTATTTTTAAAAGGGGAAGGAAAAATGGTTGATTTAGACAATGATGATGTGTTTAAATGAAGTACCGGTAGAAGAGATTAATGAGAGCTGATGTTGTGCATGCATAAAATGAAGGAAGCACCTTCGCAAGTAAGGCAAAAAAAGGTGATACCATTTTTAATGGCTGCATTTGAAAATATAGTGAAGGACTTCAAGTGAAAAGGATTGTCCTAATGAATAGAAATCCACAGATGGAATTGTGATTCAGCTCTGCGCTTTGTTTGAATAATGAACATCATTCAATTTTGAAAACCCTACTCTTCAAGCAATCTGATTGTCACTTTTCCTCTCTTTTCAACCAGTCACTACGACACGCTGAAGAGCAACGAGAAGGTTCTGCTGGTCTTCAATGATTTCTCAGAGTACTTGGACGAGGAAGCCATGTGGCAGCTGTCAAAGGTCATCAAACCATGAGATCGATCCCACCGCTGCCACCGATGTCAGGATCTTGGATTCCTTGGACGACATCATCACGTATCTGACTCTTAAAGGTGTTCATGCGTGGGTATACAGTTGTTCGTGAAGTAGGCAACTTGGCGATCACTCCCGATCACCACATAACACTGAGCCAATGGGTATCACGCCCCCGTGCGTAGGTCCATGTGCTGCCCTCTATATACCCATGCTTGAGCAACTTTAACATGGATCCCACTCCTGATGCTATTGTCGGAATCTTGGATCCAAAATTCTTACGCCATCATGGACCTCACTCTTTACATGGATCCCACTGTTTACTCCATCTAGGAACCAAATCCTGTAGGTGATGTAATATCCCACTGCTGACACCATTTTGAGATCCCACTCCTCAAACTATTGTCAGGATCGCCCAAGATTCCTTGCAGACACTATCAGGGATCTTACTCTTGACATGGATCCCAATACTGCGACACTTATCCTAATCTTGACACGGTCCCTACTCCCGACACCATCATGTATCTCACTCTGGCCACCATCTTGGAGGCCTACCTGACACTATCCGTATCTTGGCTTGGATTCAACTCCTGACATGGATGCAACTCCAGGGACCCATTTCACAAAGCCTTTTTTCAATGACAAATGACAAAAATCAGTGACAAATCTGTTGATAACCAATCAGAAGCAAGGATATCAGTAGCTTATAACAAAAACTGTCATTTGTCACTGATGACAAGTTTTGTGAAAATCCGTTCTGATGCCACCTGCTGTTCAATGTACTCCAGTAGGATACCCAAGCTGTTGCAGCTAGCGCTATAACCCAGCTTCTTATTGTCGAAATCTACCGTTGAGGTCCTATTGAAGACAGTTTATTCTTTTGGTCACGGGACAAGCTTTCAGCCGCGTGGACTGCAGTGAATCAAGTGTTGGTGTAACCCTGTGCTGCTTGAAGTGCATCGAAGATTCAATCAACGTGTTGGCTGTGCCGACGTATATATATATATATGAACTTGGCATTATGTGTTTTGAAGGCTGCAACTTTTTCTGCGGAGGAACAAACATTTATAGGCAGTAAATACTTTTTCAGTATTATGTGTGTGTTCCCACAATGTGGGAGCCACTAATTATGTTATTTACAAGGTGACAAACTACTTAGTATATATATTATTCAAAATGACATGAGGGGTGTTTTAAGTTGTTGTAATATAGTTAATCTGTGACATTTTTTTAGGTTGTTACAAATTATTTTGAAGGTTTTTTCCCCCTAAGTTATTCATCTTGGTTCATGATATCATCACAAAACAGTCATTCTCCATGTGCTGTTTGCTTGATTTTTGTTGTCATCCTCATTGCCATCTTTATTGTCTGCCCCTGTCACTATCATCATTTTCATCATCTTCCTCACCATCATCATCATCATCATCATCATCACCACCACGAACATCACCATCCACAGTATCATCTCATATATGATAATGACACCCATGTCATCTTCTCCAGATAGCTCTGTGGTCAACACAATTTTTAAAGTGATTGCGTATCTTTGCCTCAGATTCTAAACAAAATCCTGGATTTAGCTCATGCTGCAATTATAATTATTAACCTTTAGGTCTCCCAAGGAATCCCATGACTTTTACAAGCCGATCGTCTGTCTGATTATCAAGATAATGATGATTGGGATTACAAATTTTGAAAACCGTTTGCCAAACGGTTTTCATAACACTACAGTCTATTGGGGGAAACGAGTATGGTAAAACCGGTCACTCAAAGATTTTTACTTTTTTGAGGCACTTCTTGATCATCATTTTAAAGCACTTTTTTTTAGGGCTTCAATATTACACCATACCACAGACACTGATAACACATAGGGCCATGCATCTCAGATTTGTGAAACTGGAAACATTGTTAAACAATGCCTTTAAGATTTGTGTCTCACCGTAGTACAGTATGATCAGATCTTGGTATAATTGCTGTCACAGCTCTTCTATCTTGCCTATTGGAACAATATCACTTTTGTGATCATAATCATCCCTATTTAAGTACAGCTCCTATTTTTCTTAAGTTTCTATTATTGTGATAATTTCCTTTTAGATTTTAATAATGTCATAATTTACTGGTAACAGTAACACAAGTTATTTACTTTACCTTTCATTATATGTGTGTGTCATATAAAACAATCATTTGTTTGTTGTTTATGGTGTATATTTACTTGTAGGACATGTGGAAACATTCAACTTGAAAATATTATAAATAAGGATTTCTTGCCAAAAAACTCTACTTACCTAGCCCCTGCAACTCCCTTGATAATATATCACCCCTACTCTTGACTTAAGTGCAGTCTAAGAAATTGTACATGTGTCACAGCATTTCTTTCCATATTGTCTCTTCTGAAAATATATTTATATTTTCAAGAAAAATAATGTACAAATTAATGTTGGATTTTTTTTTTCCTTCTTTCTTTCTGGCATTGAACTTAGCAAGTCCAGTGACTAATGCGTTTTGTCGAGTTTGTCAAGTTATTTAACAGAATCTTTGCATGTTGATAATTGAATATTTATTTTTTATACTTGAATGATAATCATATTATGCATGTGGTCACCGAATGTGAATGTATACTTTCAAATCTAGTTTGCTGATCTACTAGCAAACACTAATGTAATATACTCCTGATTTTTATGCAAGAAAATTGGCTGATCAAGCTTGTACAAATATGTCTTGTCATGTAATCCTAAATTATGTATGCCTGATGTAATATTCTTTAGAACAGATTCAGATTAAAAAAATGTGTAGTGGAAAGTTTGTAAAAAGTGCAATTTAGAGAAATAAAAGTACTTAAAGTGATTAAATGTCATGGAAGCAGTGATCTATTTGAAGCATTATCTTGATCTGACGATATCTCATTGTTCAGTCAACAAAGAACATACTCTCAGAACAATGAATGACTCCATTGTCTATATTGGTTTATTGTATTCTTCTGTTTGGTAATAAAGTCAGTATATGTGGCATATTTGAAGCAGATTGTGATGGAAGAGTCACATATAAAACTTTTCAATCATTTTACATAATTAATCTGTAAACCAACTGTCAATTCAAAATGAACAAGAATTTTTTAAAGACTAGGGTTATCAATCATCATATCATACATGTATTACAATTTGCCAATCATTTTGATATCATCCATCGACCATGCAAACTACTTCTGATACACGTATGCCTTGGACATTTAAAGGAACAAATCATTCACAATGATGTGCCACAAATCTCTTTGTCAGTATGGTATGATATTCTCCCAAAACCCTGTTACAGACATGAGATGTCATATGTGTACTTGTCTTCAGAAAAGTAGAAGTGCTGTATTAAACATTTTATAAGAAATTTGTACTGGGAGAATCTCTCGATATTTTCTAATTATGCTGCCAGTTTATTAAGTACGATATTATAGTAGTGACTAGTCTCCGTTGTTTAAAATTGTGTATTGCATTTCAAAGTTGGATGCATTGAATGAATGGGAAAGGAATAAAAAGCCTTTATACAAAGCTTAGGTTTGTTTCAACAGGTGTCGGAACAAAAAGAAGACTGATTTTTTAACTGGGTGTCATCTTGTCTTCAAGGCATCTGTTTATTTAAAGACATGATCAAGTCTGCCCCTAGAAAGACTTACCGGTAGTTTGACAAGCTTAATTTGCATCTGACAAATAAATTGTCTGAGAGAGGTTTTCACAGGGTGAATTGACACATTTGTTTAGTTATAAGAATTCTTCATTAAGTTTGTAGAATAGGAAATGTCTATGTGGTAGGTCTGGAAAGTACAGGGTCATTTCAACTCGATATTAAAGTAAGCATCGAGTCTGGTTTAAAAGCACTGGACTTTTTATGTTGTATCTCCCTATTTATTTTCGTCCCCTGGTAGTCTAGTAAGTACAAGACAAATTACCACCATTCTCAGAGTTGTAAGCCTATTTACTAATATGTTTAATCAGTTCACCACTCTTATCTTATTTATTTTTTGATTTAAATAGAAGATTTAAGGAACAAATTAGTTGAAGGACGTATACAAATTTAATTCTATCATTTGCACCAAGGATATTTTCTTTTTATGTGACACAGAATTATTACTGCACATAACTTTTCCTATTCAACTGAGTAATGATAGGTGTCAAACATCTTCTTGTCAACAGCCCAAAGGGCATATAATTTTAATTCGAATTCAGCAACTGCATAAAACATATAATTCTGCCTTTCAATGCACCGTTTGGGTTTTCGGCGTCAGTGCTTTCACAAATTTTGTTTTTCTCGGTGGACATGCAAGTTGACATATCCATTTGGTGTACTTAAAAATTACAATATAGTTTTGGATTTGTTTTCTTGATTTGTTGGGACAAGGGAAACTTGTCAAGCTTCTGTCATATACTTAATTCTTTATTTAACAGAGCAAGTGTTCAAACATTTATGTATGACTAATACATACTGGGAAGTGAAGCGAAGTATGAACAATATTTAGAAGTAGATGTGTTTAAAATCTCTTGATATACCTGAAATATATAGGTATGTATTTAGAATTAAGTGTTGAAGAATTCATGTGTATCAAAGTATATAAATATATATATTTCAATGTATGTATGTTATGCAATCAGTTGATGTAATAAAAAAAGAAGCTATAACTTGTCAAATAAAACAGCGCCCCCTGCTGGCATACATACTCCATCAAATAAAAACTATTTGCTTTCAATCTACATGAACTTATCGTTGCATCAGTATTTTTCCTGTGTGTTTTGTAGTATTGCCTTGATAAAGTCAAGAGTTTTGTCAGAAATTGTATTTGGAGCTGATAGCCTTTCGTAACTGCTTTATTTCATTTCATGACTTTGCTGCAGTAGTCTCGAAAAAAAATACATTGCAAAGATTTTTAAAAAACTTGCATTTATTGCCAATAAGAAATGAAATATGTATAATTAAGGTATTTCAGTGTGTACTGGTAGGCACTTTTATGAAGAATTGTCAGTTGGATGAAAATTGTGTGAAAGAGAGGAAAAGGACATTTTAAGGGGAAACTTTGATAAGGAGTGTGGGGAGGCTGAAAGAGAATGACAGAAAATGAAAGACCAGTAATGGTCTGGTGGTAGAGTTGCTCCCCGTCGAGCAGTAGTAGATGGCAGAAAGATTCAAATCCTTGAAGAAAAAAAATTTGCAAGCCAAAAATTATTTTACAATTTAAACTTTCCCATGAAGCCCAAACATTCAAAGAAAATTAAAGAGGCAACAGAGGAGAGAGAGAGCAGTCAAAGTTGCTGTGGAGAGGTTGCAATGATTTCCTGTTCATCATAAGTTTAAAGTATGTCTTTTTTGTCTAGTGTTCATTTGAGAATATTTTGTAAAAAGATTATATGTATTTTCAAGGTACACTGGTATAACAGGCAATACTTCCAATTAAACATATAATAATAAGGCCAACAAACAAAAGTGAAGTGTTTTTTGTCCCCTCCCGCCTCCTTTTTTAAAACTATTTACTACTCGGAAGAAGAAAAGAATAAAAAAGCCTGGTTTACATTTCGTTTATATAGCTTTTAAAGTGATACAAATCATTTTTTTTGTCATACATTGCATCAGTATACTCACATAGCACAATATCTGTGAATAAATAGGCTTGGGTATCATTAGCATGGCAGCCATCTTTGAAAATTTGAGAAAAAAAAATGTAAAATATTAAATAGTAATGCCCTTCCTCCTCCTTTCTTTAAAAGTCTGGCAGGAAACACGTTATTTTTGTTATTTGGCCTAATACAACTTGAGGAAGACATGTGGGTCCTGTAAATGTTGCATCACGTTAAGTGCTCTTAATGTTTAAAAGCTAATAAAGGCGATAAAACTCCACATCTGAATAGGGTAGCATCAATTTCTAAATAAGAGATCAATAATGGGAAAGGTATATTTCATGTAATTTAGAAGTAGGGTACTTTTTCCAAAATAATTACCAATACATCAAAAATGAGGGAATAATAGGCTTATGTATAGATCCATGTCATGAGAGTATTTTTCACTATATCTACTATTAAATAATTTATCAGTTCTCCTAAAAAATTCTATACATATTGAGAAGGCTACATGTTATCCAAAGAAAGATGGCATTTTCAGTTCCGGTACACGTCTATTTTATTTATTTTTTACTTTTTCTTCTACTTCTTCTTCTTCTTCTTTTTTTTTCCTTCACCATCGAATCTTGAAGATACCTTACCAATTTTCCAGAGCCGATTGCCAAAAATCAAAATGCCGAAAGTTGTATCTCGCAGTATTGTTGTGTCTGATAACAGAGAAAAGGAAGAATATGAAAAGGATAAACCTCTACAGACTTACTTCTGTCTATGTGGTCAGATGGTATTAATTATTGGTAAGAAACTCTCATTTGTCTTCATGCTAATAACGTCGAACCTACGTCTTTTTTTATACTTTAGTCCCATCTACTTAAATCGTTGTTTTATGGTTACCACAAAAAAGACGCCGCTCATGCCGCTACTTTTCAGAATCATATCCAGACTTTCACCCATAACTCCGGCGTGGAGATAACCTACTACAACATATGGTCTAGACCTACCCAAAATAAACTAAATATGCATCAATTGTTCAAATAATGGTCATGATTTTAAATTTGTTATGTTTCTTACTTAGTTTCTTACCTGTTTCGACTTTCGTGTCAATTTTTCTTATCTTTTTGGAGTATTTTTCCTTGCATTTAAAAAAAGAAGACATAGTCTAGGGTAGCGCGCCCAGTATTCGGTCAATTCCCAGTATTCGGTCAGACAGCCGTTTCAACAGCTGTAACAATTTAAAAAATAATTTAAGAGCCACGAAACTTGCACAAATCAGGCAGCTGAACAACTTTTCTTAACTCTCAAAATTAAATCAGATTTAGGGCCCCGGAAAGATCTCCAACTTAGCTCAAAATTGGTCAGTGTCGCAAGACTTTCTGCACTTCTGCGTTCTCTTAGCACATGCGCTAACATGCATAGCCATATGTACAAGTCTATTGCGAAACAACTGCCTGTGCTGTCGCAATGAATTTAGTATGTGTGTGAAGAGAATCACTTCCGTGTTCACTCCATCGCAGTGAATTTCCAAATGACGCATTTGCCGATGTGCGAGAGTTATTTATACGATACCCTTGCCATGCGGTATCGCTCGGCCAGTATTCGGTCAACGCATTGACATTCAGTGCTTTATCGCGCAATTGTGTGAAAATAGTGCGCAAATACGATTCGCTCTTTGGCAACGGAGATACCACGCACAAATCGCTTGACCGAATTCTAATCGGCGCGACCGAATTTTGGGCAGAAAAATGCTCCGTCTTCTTTCGGAAGTATTTTGCTTATCATTATTCTATATTTTAAGTGACTATAAAATCCTGTTAGAGGAATAAATTTCTTTTCTTTTGATGGGTAGATTGCCAAATAAAAGAGGTAAGAATTCAAAATATTAGTGATTTCCCCTTAAGTGACCGAATACTGGGCACTCTACCCTAAATATAATACACACTTTCTTACAGGTGCTACGGCAAACCACTGCATTATTAAATTGCATACCATATGGCGATCGACGGTGGTGTGCTGGCGTGCGTAATGATGAATCTCTTAGTCTACATGAATTTAATGAGGATCTGAGATTCCAGTCGCTAACTGCACACGTGCGCACCCGCACCGTCCTGGTATGCACTTGTTGTATTGTCCAACTTTTTAAAACTCCAATCTTGAAATTTGACTACAAAGAGTCCAAGGCCAAGTGGCATAATGCATGTCAGTTGTCATTGACTAAAGTTATGTCAACCAACGAAAACTTTGCTGCTAGACTGACATAAATATAGCAGAAAATCATCTTTGATGATGATCTATAGTTTTTTAAATATAATGTTGTCATGGCTACTCAATCATGAGAAGAAAAAAGTGCCTCATATTCAATATCAAGAATTAGTCTACCCCTTATGAATCCCCAATCAAACTGAAACTAATGGGTGAAAGACCACTTGTTTCTCACACTATTTTCGTAAAGAAAAGAAGTTGACGTTTGACTATTTTTTCTTTCTTCTTTTAAAAAAGAGATTGACACCAGGGCAATTCCACGGTAACGGAAGGACACTCAGACAAGATTTTTGAACTTCAGGTTCATACTAAAAGAACTGTTTTATTAGTATAAGATGTGAAACAGCACAGATATAATACCTATATAAGTGCCTTTAATTCTCCCCCCAAAAATTGTCATTATAGTTAAGTAGTTTAAGAATGTGCATATTAATTATCTCGGTAACGGAAGGACATAAAAATGGACATGGTTTTTCCAGTTAATTAGTGTTTATCCAAACTTTGTGAAGTTGATGAAGCTTTCCACTTGACTGAAACACATTTTGTTCCCCATAGTTTAATACATACTAATAAAACATTTCTTTTAGTATGAACCTGAAGTTCAAAAATCTTGTCTGAGTGTCCTTCCGTTACCGTGGAATTGCCCACCATGTAAATTAGACATTTTGAGCAGTGGAATTACTGGACTTATACAGCAATTTATTTTGTCAGTATGTTCTGATAAACTGAAACAGCTGGATTTTAGTAAGAAAATTGAACAACAAAAATGTAAGAAATTAATTTGGTCATTTTTTGCCCAGATTGTCCACTGGAGAAGTTGCCTTTGAGGAAGCGTGATAAAGCCAGAGTGATCGATGCCAACAAACATGTTCATAAGCTCACGTGCCAGCAAGGAGATTTAGTCTACCTCAAAAGGTCAGTCTCATAATATGTGTATCGTGTTCAGACTAAGTGAAATTTCTACAAAGGAACGTCTATAAATAATCATAGAGACCTTCTAAACATGTTCATAAGCTCACATGCCAGCAAGGAGATACAGTCTACCTCAGAAGTTCAGTCTTATACATGAACATGTATCATGTTCATACTAAATGAAATTTATACAAAGAAACGTCATCTAAAGAGCCATTGCATAACGATAGGAGCGTATAGGCTAGAAAACAACGTCGTATAAAGAAACTAATTTTGATGAGGCCAGTTGACATGACAGCTGGTCAATCATTAGAGCGAGCTTAGAGTACGCCTCACCTGTACTATTTTTGTTCCAGTACCTTCATGTTTTGAAATTATCTGCACATATATAAAGAAACTTGTTTTTTGTTTCCTTTTTCTCATGATTTTTACTGTGTCCAAAGGACAATTTGTTTCCTTATCTGTGAAGTGAAGTGATGTTTCAAGGTACTTGTAACCAATAGTTTTCTGTTCAGTACTACATTGTGTTCTTGTTTGTCATGTTTTTTCTCTTTCTCTTGATTTCATACAGACCTGAAGGAATTGAAAAGCAATACAGACAGAAGTGTAAAAAGTAAGCAAAACATTGAAAATAATTGTGTTTTTAGTGAATTAAAAGAGGGTTGGATTTTAGATGCTTACTATCTATGAAGTAAAGTTTGTTTCTTTGAGAAATCAGAGTTTGAAATTGATATCAAATTTATTGAATCTGCATTGCTGGTGATTGATGTTAATATGGAGGCTTCATGTTTTAATATGTTCCTGTTTTTATTACTACAGTCAAACCTGTCTATAGCGACCACCGAAGGGAAACACAAAAAGTGATCATTGAGACAGCTGGTCTTTGTAGACGGGTTCCTTTAGTATGTGTTTCTTTGAGAAAGTATTTTCAAGGGAAACAAAAAATGTGGTCTTTGTAGAAAGGTCATCTTTGTAGATAGATGGTCATTATAGACAGGTGACCACTAAAGCAGGTTTGACTGTATTATTATGATAAATTGACAATGATGACAATAATGATGGTAATTATAATGATGATGATGATAATAATGATAATATATAATACCCAGTAATGATAATAATAAGAATAATGATGATCGTAATCATAATAATAATAATATCTTCAATCAATATCATAATTATCACCATATCAACATATTGAATCATTTCGATTTGACTCCTCCTGACACCCATGCATTGTCTGTTTCAGATGCGGCCTTCTCCTGTTCTACAGGCACAAAGACAAGGATACCACGGTCACTTTCATTGTAGATGACGCAGTTTATGAGCCTGAAAAGGGACCTCTCAAAGAACCCCTAGCTCTAGAAAACATTCCAAGTAAAAAGGTATCTAGTAGCTTACTGTACCCCGGGGCCTATCCAGAGCCCTGTTTCATAAAACTCGTCCTCAATGACAAGTTACAATAACTGTCATTAGCTACTGAAATCGTGGCATTTGATTGGCTGAGAGCAAACTTGTTATATAAATTGTTATTTATTTCTTATTGTAATTTTTATTTGTTGTTGATAACAAGTTTTATGAAACAGGGCCCAAAACTCTGGAAAAAGGAGGGGTTGGGCACAATGTCCACAAAAAAAAATCTCCTTCAAGCAAAAGAAAATTCATTTATGTACATAACGACTAACAGCTTTGATTTAAAGTGGAAGGAGTCTCGGGGAAATTGTGCCCCTCCCCTCTAATCCATCATTGACTGTACCTGTCTGCTACCATTTTTATTAGTAAGAAGAACTATACTGTATTTATAGAATGCATCCTATGTAAGTTTCTCCATGCGCTGTACAAGCAAAATGTGAAACGTGCATATTGATAAGCCCCAAATCTAACGTTATACAAACCAAGGGCAATTCCAAGTTGGCTTTAACAGAATTGCATAGCCAGTTTGCTGTGTTTTTATATTCTTTGATACATGCATAAGTTTTATACTCCTAATGATTAATACAACCATTATGGGGTCAGATGATCATGTACTGATTTAATTTTTTGACTGTTGTTGCTGTATAGGTTATGATGACTAAGAAGACCAAGTCGATGGGCAAGTATTCAACAGTCACTGTCTCTACCATGGATGAGGAGGAAGATGAAATCGAGGCGGTAAGTTTACTTTTAAATAATAATAATAATAATAATCTGGATTTATATAGCGCTTCATAAGGAATACTGTCTCTAAGCGCTTTACAGATGGTATTACCCCAGTCATTGTATTCATACACGCACAATGGGCGCCATCTCCACTCCCTTGGAGTTTTCCTACCATATGGTCATCGTTAGGGCATATGGCAAGTACTTACACAATCCTACCAGGTCCTCATTTCTCTCCTGGGTATGGAGTGGCAATATAGATTAATACCTTGCCAAAGGACATTAGTGTGTGTCTGGGATTGAATCAATGACCTTTGCTTTTTTAGTCAAAGTAGAAAGTAGTAGAAATTTCTGTTTTCATAAACTCTACCAGCGAAGAACAATTTCCAGAATATGAATAAATTTGATTCATTTGATTCATTTTTTTTTTTTGTGACAGAGAGAAATTGCCGACTCGTACGCCAGCAACGCCCGCGTGATTGAGAAGGAATTCATAAAGAAAGGCATGGCTAAAAGGAAGCCGGAGGAGGTATGTTGATACTCAAGTCTTGTAGATCTTTTAATCTATGTTATTTTTCTTATAAAGTCAAACCTGCTTTAGCCGTCACCTGTATAGAAAGACTACCTGTCTAAAAAAAAAACATTTTTTGTTTCCCTTGAAAATGGTTTCTCATTGAAACATGTACTATATGAACCTGTACATGAAGACCACCTGCTTATGAAGACCTTTTTTTTGGTCACCCTTTATAGACAGGGTTCACTGTATTTGTTTTTTGTGTATTCGATAAAATAAGATAATTACAATCAGTCATACGCAGGATCTTACTTTGCATTGCAACCACTTCCTTGCAGGTCTTAACCTTAATACCACAACATGGAAATTTGCAGGTTATCCTATTTGAAAAGAAAAAAAAGCAAGACAAACATGTCTAAGATACCTGAATTTGTGACTTTATAATGTTTGATTATGATGTCTTTCACATCTGGGTCAAATACTCTTTTTGAGTAGTCTGAAATCATTCATGCATGTTAACATAAATAAAGGTTTTGTTTTGTTTAAAGATTCTGTGATATATATTGATTGTCCAAGAGAGAACTTAATTTATCTCTTTTTCTTTTCTCTGTTTCTTTCTCTTTCTCTTTCTTTCTTTTTCTCTCTTTTTTCTCTTTCTCTCTCTTTCTCTCTTTCTCTCTTTTATTTCAGCTCCTGCAAGAAGAGATGGCCACCAAGAAAGCAAGAACCAAAGGAACACTCCTTGATCAGAACCCTTGAAGAAGATAGATACTACCACAGACTTGTGTGCCAGGGTAAAGAAATGGAATCGGCTTCTAGTCTGTTGAGACTTGAGAGATATTGTTTTTATTCCGACAGACATCCAAGATCGGAAATTTTTTTAAACCACCACTAGAAATGATCTTGCAGAAGTTCCACACCATTATGGGGAATAACGACTCCTGCCGAGTTTCCCTCAACCCTGTATCATCATCATCCTCCAGTGTGGATTGTTGACTGTAAAATGTTACACTATGCACATACAAGGGACCCGATTGCTTGAGGGAAATATCTGTAATTTTAAAAGGGCCGGGGGGGGGGGGGGGGGGGATTCCAAGCCCCTGTACCGGTATTTTTTCGGTGTAATTTTGTTCTTCTTACCCCATGCTTCATTACTATTAAGCCCAGAGTCTAAGGCATATTTGGACACCAAATTGATAACATTTTGGTCAATGGGATAATGCACTGCATCCAAAAACGTTGGGCTGTGTGTGTCAAAATTGTGATCCCCCTATACTTACAAAGCCTAATCATTAATATGGCTAACTAATTAGGTGATCAGTCAAAAATGCTTCGAGTTATGAAAACAATTTTTGAATGATCTTTATTTTTATTTGAGTTACTCTTTACTCTTTTTACCCTTATTACTCCTTAAACATCTTATCTGATTCTATCATAATTTATTTTCCCGTTATTACCAGAACTAAAGATGACTTCCGAAACCAAGAATTTTACCTTTAATTTGACAATAGATCATTTTCGTAATGTAACCAAATTCAATGCATATGTCTTTGTGAAGTGAGTACCTCAATACAAATATTTCATTTACCTGTAATGAATAATTGTATTTCAATAGTCAGAATGCAAAATTCAAAACGTGTTGTTAGGTAGGGCAATTCATAATGTTTGTCCTACCTGGCAACAACTAATGTATGCAGTTAACATTCTGACTATTGAAATATAATTATTTGTAAAAGATGAGTGAAATAATTTTACAAAGAGATATGCATTAGATTTGATTACATCACATTACAAAAATAGGCTACCGGGTATTGCTTTTTATTAGCTTACCTCAGACAAAATGAATCTAGATTCCATAAAATCATTTTTAATTTTTTTATTTGGTAGAAGCTATTGATTATTGTCATAAGTTGGGCAGTGTAATTTCTCTTGCACTGATTAAAGGTAATACAAAGTTTTGGGAAATTTTGAAAATTGGGTGGATAGTGAATCTTTACAATTTTGATATATTTGGATGCCCCTGTGGGTGTATTATAAGCACTAAAAAAATTAGCCCCTAAAACACTTTTGTTTTCAAGAAAAATTTAATACACAAATTTACCGGTGCTCCCGGTAAATTTTGATAAATTTCAAATAGCGCCTATGGCCGTACAGTGGTAGGTGCGACCATGAAAATCTCAGAATATGTAGTTGTGATATATAATTTCCAAACGGGAATAGCTCATCGGTCCATTTTAGTCAAGAAAAATTGTTTCATAGCTCAATTAATATCTTGACCTTGAGAGGGAGCTATACAACATAAAGAGTTTTTTATTTATAATTTCATAAATTTAGACACAATTTCAACCGCGACAACGATCAATGAATATTGTAGGAACGCATATGCTTCCAATATGTCAATTTGAACCAAATTCATATTCATGACCCCATACCAAAACTTTGTATTACCTTTAAGCCATTGCCTCCTGGGACTGGGTGACTCCTGTATGAATGCCAGTGGGAATGAGAGAATTGAGTACCGCTATAGTCAAGGGGTTAAGTTATAATAATACAGTATATTCGATCTAATTCTTTTTTTAAAATTCTCTATCGGGTAATGGAGAGTTTGAAACAACCCTTTGTAATCCTGATGGTTAATCTTGTATGTGTAACTTTATTACTGTATGTACAAAGTGTAATATAAGTAAAATTTTGTAAATAAATTTCCACAAAACCATATTTTGTTCACTATTTTCTGTGTGTGTGTGTAATTGGAGATAGTAAATGCATTTTAAATTCAAGCTATAATAACAAGCCTCATAAACATTGATGTGATGCACAATTTATATTTTACTGTGTGTGGTGGGGATCGTAGCTTGGCTGGGGGTTCAAGTTTTTCATAAATATAATTTTGTCCTTCTAAATCGTATCTTACTCCACTAGTCTTGAAAACTTATCACAGTAAATCTAAGTGTTGAATTCTTAATTCCTATGTTTTCTTCGATTCTTGTCATTTAGTATTATTTTCCTCATTTCTTTTTAGTAGGCTATTATCATGTCTTCATTATTTGAACAAAGTTCATGAATTGGTATAGACAATGGCAAAAAATAAAAAGGAAAAAAAACTTTAACAAGATAGCCCTTAAAAGTCTACTTCAAATCATCTTCTAAGTATGCTCAAACATGAATTGTTTCAATGGAAGGACTGTATAACTTCATTTAAAAGATTGGCACAAAAACGAAACAGAATTGAAAGACTGTCTGAGCTGCAAACTTTAAAGAGAAAGTCCATCCTGATATTTCAATAATCAATTTTGTCAAGTTACTAGTAATAGATCAAACACAAATTCCTAACACTGTGACGTATCTGTCCAGGTCTTATCCCATTCGTTTAATACAAAAAATATAAATATTAAATTGTCCATTAAATTGTGTAAAAACATGCAAAAATGCACAACTTTCTCACTTTTCATTGGATTTCGCTGAAAATTTCCCCAATCTTTGTATCGAGTTCTTTTTTAATTTTTTTTATATTTTTTTTAAATTATTTACTTTTATTTAAAGGTAAAGACCAGTTATGGTCATGCGATTGCATTGTGAAGAAACGTTGTGGAATCGATCAGAAAAGGTACGTTGATCATCTAGCATCTAGCATCTGCAAGGTTCTGGAATCATCAAAATGATAAGAAATTTGGCCCATTCTTCGTACAGTTACAAGCACTATACACAGAAAGATGTATATGGGACTACCCTATATCTCTCACAGACCATGAGAGAAACAAATTTACCAAATAATTATATGAATTAGTAGGCGGTTTCCCGGCAAATTTTTTATCATCATGTATTAGTCAAAACATATTCTTTCACATGATTGGTAATGAGAGCTTCCATTTCATTTTTTTAATTTGGGGCGTTTCCAATACTCGTCTTTACCTTTAAACAGAGGGGGAGATAAATGAAAAAGATTTTAATTATGTTGAGAAATGAGTACTACCGGTTGGCTTTCCATAGCACAATTTATGGCGTGCGTACATTTGTAAACAATATTGGAACATTTTCGAGAGATAATTTCTGAAAAATCACTTGTTGCAATTTGTCAAACTTTCTGACTATCAAGGTAATTATACAAATTTCGAATTCATGATTGTTGATTGAAGTGAACATCCTTTTACGTTACTTTAGCGTAAAAACATTCAGATCTAAAGAGCCAAATATTTGATCAGCCCCATTCTATCATATTGGTGTTAGTTAATGCCACGCGTGCGCTGCTTCGACGAGCAATTCACCTGCGCTTCGTCCTCTCGAAGCGACGGCATTTTATTGTTATTAAATCGACTTTATTTCAATCTGTACATACATGCTAAGGATATTGATACGCTACAGTTTGTGACATTTTTTGGGGATTAGACTCTACTAATTTCTATTCCAATTCCACAGGCACATCACAGGCCACAACCGCTTCTGTTTTTTTTTTTTTTTTTTTTTTGGGGGGGGGGGGGGGCGGTTCATCAACTTGAGCTTGATGTTTATCTGTTTATAGACTATTATAGAACATCTTTTTTGCTAACCCCCCACTTTAATTTTAGACTAAGTATAAGTCTAAGACCGTAGATTAGGAGTTAGACTTTGTGGCTTAAAGAGAAGGTTGAGTTCTGGGAAGAGGTGAAAAATAATTTGTGAGCATTACGCCTAGACCTACTCATTCTTATTGTGCAAGTGTGGAAGAACATCAGTTCAGACATGTTCCCTGAAAAGCATGGCTCTTCAAATGCCTTCATATTCTAAATATGCATGTAACATCTTAAAAATCGGGGGGGGGGGGGGGGGGGCGGCTTTTTACGCCACATGTTTGTGTAGTCCCATATACATCTTTCTGTGCAAGTGTTTGTAACTTTACCAAGACTTGGCCAAATTTCTTATCATTTTGATGATTCCAGAACCTTGCAATACACACAAATTCTTATATGCTAGATTGATCAACCTTTTCTGGTCGGTTCCACACCGTTTCTTTCACAATGCAATCGCATGACCAGAACTCAACTTCATCTTTAAATCTAGGATACCCCACCAATAGGATTTATTTACATGAATGTCCAAGAGTTGGGAAGTAATTGAGTAAAGCAGGGCTCCCACTTGGCCGCATTGTATTGGCGAGTTGTGGTGAGTTGCCTCAAAGAGGCACTCGCAATGACTTGCGAAAAGTTGTTCTTGTAACTCGGTATAAATCGCGACAACTCGGTAGGTATGGCTCGGCGTAACTTTTTACAACATTCCACGACTCTCCTCGTAGTCACAAGCAGTTCCTTTTCACTGACTCGTTGTTACTCAAGGTGATCTCGCTTACACTCGTAATATACATGTACTTGCATTACTCGTAACAGACTCGCGCTGCACTCTTCATAACTTGTATCAACTCGCCACCTTAAAGTATACGCGAGTGCTATTCAAGTTTCCAAGAGTGGAGTACAAGCATGACAATCGTGCTGCGAGTCATGCCCAGTTGCCTACGATATTAACGCGAGTTTAGATCGAGTACGGGGACTTAATGTACATGTACGGCGAGTTTCGTATGAGAATGAACAGAGTGCAGGGCGAGCATGACGAGCGCACCGCGATACGTCAGCTGGCCTACAATTATTGTGCAGAAGATTAAGGCCTGTTCTTCCTCCAGCATATCGAGCAAATATGCTTCTGGCATCTTATCTTTATTTTGAAAAGCGCAAAAATCTCAAGCAGGGGGGGGGGGGGCAGCACCATCCCCGCTTTTTCAAGGACCCGAGATGTGCCCTTTTTCACATAGGAAAAGTGCCCCTTTTACTTTGACAAGTGCCCCTATTAATTTGTGAAAGTACCCTACCCCTTTTCGCCTCTAATAGGAGCCCCTTATATTTTGACAAGTGCCCCTTTTCCTTCGACAAGTTCCCATTTTCCTTTGCAATAAGTGCCCCCTTTTAGCTACGATAAGTGCCCCTTTTCACTTTTCATAAGTGCCCCCTTCACCTCAGATAATTTGCCCTATTTAAATCTGAGATATGTCTCTTTTATTATAGGTGTTGTCTTTCAGAGCCCAAAATACTTTCTGTGTTGGTCTTGATATTCATTATACATTAAACTACCGGTAGTCTTTTACCATATTGAAGTGTTTTATAGACTTTGTTTAAATGCTTGACATCCCAATTAATTTTTATTTTGTTATGGAAAAAAAAAATATATATATATTATTTTTTAATCAAAAAGATGGGGGGGGGGGGAATAAAAATTCAATAAAAGACACAAACAATTATTTTCCGCAATCGAGGACAACCAAATGATTTTTTGTTTTTGGCCTTATGAGAATGTGCATATTACCCAATCAGGATTGGTTTTTTTTTCTTTATAAGATGTAATTTTTCGCACTGCGACCTCACAAATCAAACTTGAGGACCATCAAACTCAGCTGCAAAGTATGTCTTGTAATGTGTACAAAGTGAAACAAATATTGAAATCATCCCTGATAATGTAGGGGTATATACCAATGTCTAAAACATTGTTTATTTTCGCTTTGAGATTTCCCATTGAAGGTGCCCTTTTTTCTGCAGAAAGTGCCCTTTTTCTTTGTGCCCCCCTCCCACTTTGGAAGTCGCCTGGCTGCCCCTGGCCAAAATGATGCATTTCCCGCTCCTTAGACTTACTCAATCTGTCATTCTTAGTCTTAGACCGAAAATTTCTGTCTCTTTCGTTCCTTAGCCTCTTTATCTTATTTGGGTAGGGTCAGCTCCTCTCTTTAGAGACAGAAGCTAGTCATAGGGTCTCCTGTGCAGAGTTTGGTGGCACAACTGTACCACCAAACTTTGGACTAAAATTAAATGTCATTTTAGGGGATTCGTATCCGATGCAATTATATTTTATTCTAGAAAATTAGGCCTAGTCTAGTAATCGTACTAATACACATCGGTTCCACTTACCAGATTGACTGTATGATGCATTTAAGGTTTTTTTCTGGATTTTCTTCTTGAAATTGAACTCTATGTTTAATTTTTGCAGCCGTATATTCTTACTGTCAATAGATGATGCCATCTTCCTTCATGCGCAGTAACACTAACAGGAGCTAGACCTTAGGCTGACCCTACCCAAATAAGAGACTAACAAACAAAAAAGTGTAATGAAAAGTGCTTTAAAATGCAGATTTATATTTACTTTTTAAAACGTCAAAATTTCTCTCTTGGTCGGTATGCAACCTGGAAAAATGAAATACATAATTCACCAAGGGCAGCGTAAGAATGCAAAGTACACTATTATAGACTACTTCAAGATGCAAGATATGATCTAGTAGTGCAGGTAGTCTTACTTTCTTTTTCTATTTTTCTTTTTTGGAGGGGAAGGGGGGGGGGGGGGTAATATTCTTATTCAGCCTACTTTCATCCTGTATTACTTTCATCCCACCCAAAACTGATCAAAAGTGATTACTGATGTTCATTTTATTCAGTCTCTAAATCTCTATCTTGTTTCTTTCCACTTTGAATTGAAGTTGAATCCTGATTAAAATCGAGCTTCAACTGCACCATGCCTCCACCTGGTAATATCAACAGACATTTAACGGTAAGATCTTTCTTTTGTTTTTATCGTTTGTTGTTGTTGTTTTTTTTCTTCCAAATAAGTGCTTGAGTCTATTTCCATGAAGGGTCTAACCAGGGCTCAAATTAATTTTTTGTCCACGGGGGCTCTTCCCCCCAAAAAAGAGCCCCTGTGAGCCTTCTCACGGGGGCTCTTTTAGTACTGACGGGGGCTCTTTTTTATACAAATATCCATTGAATTGGTACCTATGATACTCCTCAATTATTTGCTATTTCATCATTATCATTTCAATCAGCATTTTCCCTCTTACAAATTTACAAGCTACATAGCTGTTACTGGCCGAGGAGGGGGTTAAACCCCCTTTATTTTATAATTCCACGGGGGCGATTTTTAATTTTGCAATCGCCCCCGTGAGCAACCTGACGGGGGCGATTATGTAGCTCACGGGGGCGGATCGCCCTCTGCCCCCGTGTATTTTGAGCGCTGGGTCTAACATCTTCATAAATAATCCTTGTGAAAGAATTCTTTCATCCTGAAATTTAAAATCACTTCAATACAATTCAGATTTTTTATTTGATATAAAAATAAACATTCAAAATATGATACATGATTGTTGTCTGAAGACTAATGACATCAAGCTTAAAATATATATAATGAATATATTAAATAAATAAATATTAGACATCAGAGTCATGAATAGAAAGTAGATGAACGACACGTACAACGCAGATATATAGAAGGATTTATTTAGTTATCTTGTCTCTTATTTGATGTAAAAAGAATGACCAGCAGCTCATGCTGAAAAGGTCACTTTACACAGTAATAACAAAATATTCACAGATTCATTTTCCCGTATAATTACACAATTATGAAGTTACAATAATCATGAGAATTAATACACTGCATATGACAAACCTATTAATATAATAAACATTTGATCAACCATCCAGAAACAGTATACAGTGCATGTACTTGTATGCTTGTTACTTCATTCATTGTTACATAGAGTTGCACTTTGACAAGGAATGATAAGAACTATACAGAGTTGTATCAAGTAATGATCAGGCAAATGTCTATGTCTGAAAACTCATTGCCATACTCGGTATAGAACTAGAATGCTAGCTACATGTACATGTAAGCCTAAAACCAGAAAATTGTTACCATTATTCTTATTTTCATTTTTACATGTATTGTATTTTATATCTGTATTGTCACTTTTTGTGCTGCTGCAGACAGTTAACTTTAAATTTATTTTATTGTGACTATAGTAATACAAGTATACACATCCAATAATCAAAGTTGATAGTTTTTTTTCAAACAGGCCAACAAACATTTACCGATAATCAAGAAAAGTGCAGGAATTTAGAGAGACAGAATATGAAAAAGGGAGAGAGAGAGAGAGAGAGAGAGAGATAGAGCAAAAAGGGGAGGGGAGACTTGAAGAAAAATGATTATTGACTTGCAGTTTTTATCTAATTTTCAAAAAATGCCCTTTTTTTTTACTGTTAACCCCATCAGAAACCAATGGTTCCTATTCTGCTAGATCTATTAAAGGCTGTCTGTACTAGTTTGGCTAGGAGAAATTAGACCACCCAGTGTGGTAACTGACAGATGGCTATCTCATGACATCAACTAGGCTCTCAACATAAGAAAAAGAGGATCATGGGGACCAATGGACACCGATTAGGCATTGTTTTCTATATAGAGGGAGCAAGTAGCTGGAGCTTTAAACCCGGCCCCTGGACTCAAATAATTTTCATTAATTGTTAGTGTTAATGGTTTATATTATACATGTATTAATGTGAAATATGAAATTAAACTAAACTGAAGTAGTTAATAAACATTGCTGACACGAATACCCTGAAGTTAATCATCAGTTCTCTGATAAAAAACAAGGGTGTTTTTGTGTTGAAAAAGCTTCTTTTTTTTTCATTCAGAAATTCTTTTGAATTCCTCAATCATCATTGTTCTCACTTTGTCCGTGAGTCGTGGAACATCTTCCAGGGTTAGACTACTGGTCGAGATTGGAGGCAAGATGCTGGCAACAATCCTTCCTAAAACGAAATAATGATATTGTAATGACAAAAAAAGAATTTGTGAAATTTAAGTACAGATTCATATTTCTCTTACATACAGTACATGTACTTGACCACAAAAATCCAACTCGATAACTCCAGTTGAATTTCTCAGCTAAATATTTTTTCCACTGATGACTCTTTAGCAATTCAATGTTTGCTGACATGTTAGATGAATAGAAATACATACTCAAAGTCTATTCCTTGTGGCAAACTAATTTGCTGATGACTCCTTATAGTTATTGATTCATATGGTTTTAAAAACTTTGATTCATTATGTACGGTAACCCTATATTGTTAACCATATTTTTTGGAGGAAACGTGACGATTACATTACAGTGATTATCAGTTTACAGCATAACTTTGGCTTTTCCTAGATTTCTCTAAATCTCCTTTTTTTTTCCCCTTCTAAATCCGCTGTGAAAACAGACAGAAAAGAGTGACATGAAACTTGCCTTGGATACATGTATATGCACTCCCTACTTGCATACCGGTATGCCTTTTTTTTGGTCTTTTTTTCTTCACAATACTCTGTACATTGCAATATTACATAAGATATAATCTGATTGTAATATCCTTTTTGAAAACTTCAGTTTGATGTTTTATTTTGAGAATTTTTGGTTGCAAGCTTTAGTAATAAAACAACTGAGAGAATCTGTACCTGGTTTGAACATCTTATCTGCGTAGCTAAAGAATTTATCTTGAGATGAAAACACAACAGGGACCACTGGAATCTATAGCATAGAATATATATGACAAAAGGGGTAATAAATTATGCAGTCAGTATTATTGAGACTTTTAAGCAAATTGACATCCTCGGAGGTAATGATTTATGATGCATGGATACAAGGTAGAATCCATTATTTGAAGTGTGCACTTGTCCATGTGTGGAGATACATGTAGTATACCTGACATGACTAACGGAGTAAATCTCCTGACGATGAACAGAGCACACTGTTTGAAACATGTCGAGAAAAATACTCCTTTTCACAAAAGAATACTCTTCCTTTCCTCTTTCTGATTCACCTCAATTTCTGAACATTGTACAAAGACAGAAAAACCACCCCCCCCCCCCCTCCAAAAAAAAGGAAAATTGTCTTTTGCAAGTGTTTTATTCAATTATAATCTGTTTCCATTTCCTTTTAATAACTGTTTTCTTAATTCCCTACTCTAAACGGCAAAAGCGTCAACAGTATTTGTTTTGACGAAAAATTATAATTGTGAATGACAATTATATATTACGTGTCGTTTTAAGTAGGGCAAGCCATAATATTAGTCCTACCTAATTAACCACTAATACAATTTGAATTCTGATTATGGAGAATTGAGATACATGTGCATTTATTCATAATAGGTGAATTAAATTATTTGTAACAAGGCACTTAACAAAGATTTGTGCATTAAATTTGATCACATTACGAAAATGGTGACTCTAATAAAAATAATTGGGTTGTAAATAGACATTTAGAACTTCCGAAGTTCTGAAACAGCATTCAATAAAGGAGTTTACTATAGCACATGGTACAAATGACCCTAAATATCCACAGATCTTTTACACATGGAGAAGTTCCACTTTGAGCATCTTAGAATAATAACTGCCAAAGTCCTAGATGTGCTTCATGAATACCTTTTGTTTGCCCTCTTGAAAAGAATACTTCAACCTGCGTATCTTAGAATGTACCGTTGGTGCATAAATTAATAATGTTACATAACTTTCATGAGCGTATATCCAGTATTCATCTCTGGTGGGTTTTACCTTTTTGGTACAAATGACCTTTATCTGCCCATGCGCAGATTGTATCTGTAAACTCCCTTATTGTGAATGAACATTTCACTCTCAAAACAGACACAATAGAAGAGAATATCATTTATAACATACCTGTGCAAGAACGGCAATGTTGAATGCACCCATTTTGAATGGTAGCATGGGTTCTTCTACATGTATGTTCTTACCCGATAGTTTCCTGGTACCCTCAGGGAAAAACCACACACGGCACTGTCCAGGAAAACGCGACATAAAAAAGTTAAATGCAAACTTCGTTCTCGTCTTCAGGTTTCTACGATTCGTGAATGTTACTTCCATTTTTCTTCAGCAGTTATTTTTTTTAAAGAAGAAAGGAAATGTGCCTCCGTCGGCAGTCTTTAAAAAAAAAGATTCTGTATTGAAAAAAATCATCTTTTAACCAGGATGCTGCCACATTAAACTTTAAATAGGTAATTTAAGATTGAATATTATCCATTCAACGGAGCTTGTTGTATCTAATATTTATTTTAATTTGAAAAATGATTTGGTTTAGTCATGGAAGAGTTGTGTCTGGCTGGTTTTGTTTGAGTACCGGTATATCAAAGATGATAGGAATTAGGAAATGAAATTATGTGAGAAAGAATGTTTTTTGTCTTGATTGTTAAAATTGGTATCCAAAATACAGAGAGAGAACAAAAGGGATTGAAAATAATTAACATAGAGTCTTCAGAGATATATAGTAATGAAGTGAGCCAGGGCAAGTCCAAAGTATTTATGGTAATTTGATGTCCCACACTTCACAACAGTGCACTGTACAGTTTTGAACATATATTGACATCAAATACCGGTATGTCTTTTCCTTTCGTATTTCATCTGATTAAAGATCTACAGTACTTATTAGGGCTATTATTAACTTTAAATGCAATCATTGAATATTGACTTAAATCTTTAGATGGGGTTTGTGACGTAAGGGACAACAGCTTGGACTTCCTGGCCTATTCAACTGCATTTTGGAGTTGCTATAATTATCTTCGTTACCTACATGTATTTACAGTTTGTAAACAGCTTTTTTAAGGGGTTTGTAATATTAATTTAAAAAATAAGTTCTCCTGTCAATAGTATGCTGCCTATTCCACAGTTTTAATCAGATTTAGCTCAATATTGTGCTCCGAATATATATGGAATAGCATTCGCAAAGGTTAAATGTTTAAAAGTTTCGGATGCTGTACTAAACTCCACGGCATGGTTTCTCCTGCATTTTCGTTTAAATTTACTCCCAGCTCGAGGGAGAAGCGAAGAGGAAATTGCAATAGTGGGGGCTGTCAGGGATATTTCGGTGCAGATTCTTCTAAAAGCACCAAATTTGGCCCAGAGGTAGATTATACCTATATTATACCTATCTACATGTATATACATGTACATGTATACATATATATATATATTTACAAATTATTTGTTGGGCTTATTTTGCTTTCCAATAGATCCGTACAATATGGCACAGCTTTCGGGGCCTGTAAGAGCCCCTACCGGGGGTTCGGGGGCGGAGCCCCAGGATGCTCTCGAGTTTATTTGACTTTCAAGAGAAAGTGTCTCTAAGATATAAAGAGAGGTTATTTCTTAAATGAAGTGAAAGGACTCTTGAAAATAAAATAGCCCTTTCATTTCATTTTAGAAATAAACTCTAATCCCTCCCTTGATAATTAAATTGCACTGCTCCTACTCTGTGCTTTTTTCACACTCTCCCTGATCTATAAAGGGTGCTTTCTTTATTTGATCATCCACAGAAACAAATTGCTAGGCCACAAACTTTTTGAAGCGTGACCAGATTCAAACTTCAAAGTATGCTTAAATGGGGGGGGGGGGGGGGGGGGGGAGCTTGATATAGAAAAAACAGGATTAAGATCCGATGCAACGCTTCGAAATGTAAAAGAAGAATAAGAAAAAATAAAGTTGAGATTCGACTTTTATGTCTTGACGTTGCATAATGCAATTCGTGTTGGTATTTTATTCCATCTCAGAGTGATTATAGACGTTATTTTTTAAGGATAATACAGTTAAAGCTGTCCGGGTTTTTAAAGATAATGCTTCAAAACAAATCGACCAAGCTGTTTATTTCTTTATTCATGGTCTGTTTCTACTCTTTATCTATTTTTCTTGCCAACCCTCGAAAGCGAATTTATTATGCATTTCACAGAGGAAAGTTTGCATATTGATGAAACATATGGGCGCAGGCAAAGATTTATACCCACTTAAGTGTGACTTTGGCGCATCTTCCCTCATCTTCTTCAACCAGGAAATGGACTTCATTGTAGCCTTAGGACAGGATGGTGACATAAAATTGATAAAAGAACATCATAATCAGATTATCCGACCCCGGAAACCCCATGAATTTATCAACTTTTATCATACTGGTCTTTTTCCTTTTGGAACTACGCTTGACCTTTAACTCGACTGGCGGCCATTTTTTATTTGGCCAATATTGCCAGCATGACAGCCCCAAGGAGACCTGAAATTGATACAAGCAACATCATAATCAGATTCTCTGACCCCGGAAACCCCCTTACTATATAAACTTTTATCATACTAGCCCTTTTCCTTTTGGAACTACACTTGACCTTTTACTCAAAGGTGGCGGCCATTTTGGATTTGACCAATATGACCAGTAAGGCAGCCCCAAGGAGAACTCAAATCCCGAAAACCCCATAAATATATAAACTTTTATCATTTTAGCCCTTTTCCTTTTGGAACTACTATTGACCTATAACTATCAGATGGCGGCCATTTTGGATTTGACCAATATGACCAGTAAGGCAGCCCCAAGGAGAACTCAAATCCCGAAAACCCCATAAATATATAAACTTTTATCATTTTAGCCCTTTTCCTTTTGGAACTACTATTGACCTATAACTATCAGATGGCGGCCATTTTGGATTTGACCAATATGACCAGTAAGGCAGCCCCAAGGAGAACTCAAATCCCGAAAACCCCATAAATATATAAACTTTTATCATACTAGCCCATTTCCTTTCGTTACTACACTTGACCTGTAACTATCAGATGGCGGCCATTTTGGATTTGACCAATATGACCGGTATGGCAGCCCCAAGGAGATATCAAATCGATGAATGAGCATCATAATCAGATTCTCTGACCCCCAAAACCTCATAAATTTATAAACTATCATCATACTATTATCAACTATACGCTTGACCTTTAACTCAGATAGCGACCTTTTTGCATTTTGCCCAATATGGCATACCCAGAGGGTGCCCTTCTTGGCGTCCGGCAGAAATCGCAAAAGTATGGTATAATCTACCTCTGGGCCAAATTTGGTGCTTTTAGAAGAATCTGCACCAAACAACCCCTATTTAGCCCTAACAGCCCCCACTACAAATCAATGTTCAAAACTTGGAAGCTTGTAGTGCTTCCTTGTAGTGCTTCCTTGCAGCGCTTCATTGCAGCTTTTCATCCGTAAAATACGTAATTGCGCTCTTGTTTACTTATATTCACAGCTTGGTAATGGGGGGGGGGGGCAATAAACATTCAGTTCAACAGACCTTCTTCTTGTGAATGTTATCAACCACTTTTTGTAACACGTCCATGTTGTTCTTTGTTCCTCTTTCAACGAATATGGCGCCACTCAGCGCAGCTGCCAAACCAAATGGGCTTATGAAGAGCCAGGTTTTCTTGACGATCACTGCGCAGTTGTCAGGAAAGGCTTCCATCATGGCTATCAGGATTGAATATATTTGTGAATATTAATTAAACTAGGTAGATAAACTAAGCACAAAATATTCAGTAACGATGATGGATAATGACAATGTTAGGCCTCTATAGCGCATACTATGTTGCCATCTATCAGTGGTCTAGTATTTTTAGGAGACCTTTTTACGAGAGATGGCTTTCGGTCAACAGAATATATTAAATCGCAGGTGCATTCCAAACGAAAATGCAATGCAATGTTTGACTATGCAAGACTTAAACGAGCGATACCTCCTGTTTGGGTCAATAGTTTAAAAGAAGAATTTATGCATGATTATACTAGACAAGAAAATGAAAACAATGTTCCATATCTGTTGGTGGCAAATAAGGTAAAACATGTTACTGATATAAGTAGCAATCGTTTCTATAAACTCATTCCTTTGAGAACTGTATTAACTAACACATGTTGCATTTATTTGGAGAAAAAAAACTTAGTGTAGATATTGATTGGTCTAAGGTATTCAAGCGTAATCTTGCTCAAATTAGAGAAAGCAAATTACGAGAGTTTAATTTGAAATTACTGTATAACCTATTGCCAGTAAGAAGTAATCTTTTCAAATGGGGAATATCCAATGACGATGTATGCCCAACATGTAATATAAAAGAGGATATGAATCACGCATTTATAGAATGCAAACTAATTGAGCCCTTCATTAAACATATCAAAGAAATATTAAGAGATATATACAAAGTAAGGATACTGACGCTCAATATCCAACACCTACTCAAAATAGATTGTGAAAGTCATTGTATATTATTCTTTACAATAGCATTTTGGACCATTTATAAATTGATTGTTATACGAAATATAACTGGGATAGACAAGAGAAAAGTTGCTTCTAAACAAAATCTCCATAGAGAAATTATAAAAAGAATGGAAAGTAAATCAAACTTAAAGATGAACAAAAAGCTTTTACCAAAAGAACTGTTGGGTGTTATGTAAGAAAAAAAGAAAGAAAAAAAGAAGAAAAAAAGAAAAAAAGAAAAACAAAAGAAAGGAAATCAAAACTATCGGTATAATTTGTATGTTGATTAAGATTCAATTGCTTTGCAAAGCAAAACTTAATTTCAATTCTTTGTTATGACAATAATAATGTTTTTGCGATTATGTAAATTTGATTTGTAGTATTGTATCTTTGAATGTAACCATGTATATATAATCAATAAATCCTCTGATGAGGCAAAGAAAAAAAATGTTGCCATCTATATGCGCTTAACAAATACAATACGTAATACATTCACTATGAGGGGAAATTGTTTGTCAGAATTAAAAGATTAAGCACAAATACATGTAGGATGTTTAGTAATGAATATTTCTTTGTGTAAGGTGGGCTTTACAATGCATCTTTCTCATGCTTGTGTTGTTTATTTTGTTAACATATTTCTTCAGCTTTGATTTTGTTTTGTTTTGTTTACTACCCCAGATCGTTAAGATTTACTCTCCGTGGTAGATCTTTTTACTAGTCAATTTCTTATCGTTTTATTGACTCCAAAACCTCACTGCACCCACCAATATTTAGCTGCTACATGAATGATGAGCATTTTCCAATCGTTTCCACACCGTTTCTTTCACAATGCTATTGCATAATACCAGAACTGTAATTTTATCTTTTATAATCAACATTGTTTGATATTATTACCAAGAGAATCGAAGATACTTTGATGATTGCATACTACGATGAAGGACTGGTCAGCTGGGTAATTTCTTCCCCGTAAAACAGTGGTTCGAATCCCGGCCAACGGTGCTTGAAACCATCTGGAGAAGAAGCCCGGGATTCTGTGTTTACAAGCAGAAAGTTTTTGTTTGTGAGGACTGAGGAGTGTGTCATAGAAACAGTTCTTTTTCGTGTCGTATCGTTTCATTTTCTCCAGTCTCTGCATGACTCGGTCACTTGTACGTAGGTTTCACTCTTTAAATGCCACGAAGAGCAGTGTCAGAAACTACTTTCCTGATCCCCTCGTCTGCTATTATTTTGATTGTCAGTTTATACCGATGAAAATAGGACGCAAACTTACCTGAATACAGTACTACAGTGTGAGTAAAAAAAAAGTTTACACCTAGAAAATTGCTAATTATTTAAAAAACAAAATCATCGATGAACATTAAACTGTTATGTCTTATGAAAGGGTGTTTTATCCCAAATCATTTGGTACTATTTTTGTGTGGTGTGTGTTCACGCTTGGATGAGCAGGAGACATTGTTTGCGAGAGTGCAAAAATTGACTTTTAAAAATAATTAGCAATTTTCTAGGTGTAATTTTTTTTGTGACTCACACGGTACATTGAGTGGTATAAATGTGATGTTATTGATGCGATAAGTTGATCATAATTGAGAGTTCTAAATTAAGTGAGCAATGTGAAATGTTTGTATTGCACTGTATATCAGCGCCAGTCCAACGAGAGTTGATTAAAACATTTTGCCACTTGGAGTTCTCCTATTAGTCAGCCTACATGTATGAATTATGAATGATTTTTTAATAGTTTTTTAAATGTACTCAGGCAGCGATATATGTACAATATTAAAAGAAGTAACATACAGTAGTCAAGCTTTTAAAATTCGGATGGTAGGGAGGGGATAAGACCATGATTGCCAACAAAATTGTCTTTTTCAAGTTTTTTTACAGGTTGTCCATTTCCCTTCTTCCCTTTTCTCCGTCTCCCCATGCCCACCATTTCCGGTGGTCTGCCCCGGGCCCCGTTTCATAAAACTCTTTATCTATAACGAATGCTAAATTTCGATGGCAAATTTTCTCTCAGCCAATCACATGCCATGATTTCAGTAGCTTTTAGCAGTAGCTTGTAGCAGTAGCTTGTAAATTGTTATTGAGGCTGTTCACTAGACCGCGCTATCTCTGCGGTTTGGAAGGTACAACATCGTTTCGGTCCGCCCAACAGCGAGCCACGGCGAGCCAAAATGGCGTGCCACTGGAGCACCTCTTGGGGGTGGTCCACGAGAGATAGCGGGGTCTAGCGCGCGCTAGAAAAAAGGGGGTGCTACGATAGACCGCGCTATCTCAATGCGATGTGAACAGCCTCATTGATATCAAGTTTTATGAAACGGGGCCCAGATCCGCATCTTAGGCTTACCTTATATTTCTTGGGCTTCCTGGAGTCAGTAGCATCAGTGGGACTGTGAGTATCGAAACTAAAGAATAGCTGAGCAGATAGAAGCAATATTTGATATAAAAGGCCGCTGTCTGACTCGTTTGATATACAATTGCCAGGCATAAAATGGCCGCCCACCATGAGAAAATCCAATCGAGCAAGTTGAATATCATGATCGTTGTAATCTTTAATAGGTGATGAGCAAGACGGGAGGTGTGATAAACTCTTGTGATGATCGAAAGAAGCAGATACCAGCAAAGAAAGAGTTATTGAGTGTTCCAGAGCTTTAAGGTGCTACATTAGATCTAGTTTTATGTCCACGCCTAGTGATTTTGAACTTAAGTAGAAAAAAGGTTTTAGAACAGGTTGCGGATCCTCGGGTCAAATTCAATAGTGCGTTATGATTGTATTGATTTTATGAGTGTGTGTATGTGTATGTGAGAGAGAGAGACAGACAGAGAGAGAGAGAGAGAGAGAAAGAGAGAGAGAGAGAGAACCACATATAAGTTAGCCAGGACAACTGAATGAGTCTCACTACATTGTGTTCTGTGTAAAACCCCATCAGCTGTTGCGTCGGTATTGAAATCAGTTAAAGATACTTTGTCCCTTGTGCAGCCAACCTCAAATTCTGTAGAAATTTGCAGGAATTATGAATATGTCATGTATGTCCTGTCTGTGAAATTTAAACGTTAGCAGTGTCCTAATATTCAAATTATGCAAGGAAACCCGTTTTACTTGCTAGACTTCACTGTCAGACACTATTGTCAGTATTGAGTGACTGACTGGCCTTTTCTTCTTTTTGGTAATAACATACATAAAATGAGCTGTAAAGGATTTGTCTACATCAATACCCCACTTCTTGTAATGGCCAAAATTAACACGAACGACCATGCGGTACAATGGTCTGAAAATCGAGACTGTTACTTATGGCTCTATACCTCCTAAGTAGATTTGACAACTAATAGTTGTTATTTTCCCACTTAAAGACATTTTCAAGCCCCATTTTTTTAAGGGGAGTTCTAAATTAGTATCATCTTTCAAATGCCATTGAAATTTAACCTTTTCATTTTTTTGGCCTGCAAAAGGGACAAAGGGACATAGTACCTTTAACACTTATTGATTTTTTAATTCAGTCTTTGTTTCCAGATGTAACACAATTCATTTCAAGCGGAATCGTTTTACCATATGTTTCAGCACGGCTTTGTATTATTTTCAACTTTTCAAGAATAGATATTTCTGAAATATTTTTGATGAACAAAGGAGAATGAAATTGAAAATCTCGATTTTTTACAAAGGAATGGATAAAAACTGTTTTCCAGATATTCAGAAATAGTGCTTAGAGACTTCGGTGGGAAGCACTTTATAAGCACCCTTTTTATGCCTCCGCCACCGAAGGTGATGCCGGAGGCATCATGTTTTCGGGTTGTCCGTCCGTACGTCCGTCCCGTTTGACCGTTATCACAATATCTCAAGAACCATTTAAGATTTAAACTTAAGACTCGGGAATAGTATTTATCACCATAGGAAGACGATCTGATTAGATTTTGGAGTACGTAGGTCAAAGGTCACAGGTCACAGAGGTCAACTTATGAAATTCCTTGTATTGAGTTTGTTAGCGCGATATCTCAAGAACCATTTGAGATTTAAACTTCAAACTTAAGGATAGTATGTATCACCATAGGAAGACGATCTGATTAGATTTTGGAGCACGTATGTCAAAGGTCAAGGGTCACAGAGGTCAACTTATGAAATTCCATACATTGAGATTGTTATCATGATATCTCAAGAACCACTGGAGATTTAAACTTCAAACTTAGTGATAGTGTGTATCACTATGGGAAAACAATCTGATTACATTTTGGAGCACGTAGGTCAAAGGTCAAGGGTCATAGAGGTCAACTTATGAAATTCCATACATTGAGATTGTTATCATGATATCTCAAGAACCACTGGAGATGTAAAAACTTCAAACTTAAGGATAGTATGTATCACCATAGGAAGACGATCTGATTAGATTTTGGAGCACGTAGGTCAAAGGTCAAGGATCACAGAGGTCAACTTATGAAATTCCATACATTGAGATTGTTATCATAATATCTCAAGAACCACTGGAGATTTAAACTTCTAACTTAATGATAGTGTGTATCACCATAGGAAGACAATCTGATTAGATTTTGGAGCACGTAGGTCAAAGGTCAAGGGTCACAGAGGTCAACTTATGAAATTCCATACATTGAGATCGTTATCGCGATATCTCAAGAACCACTGGAGAATTTTCACTTCAAACTTAATGATAGTATGTATCACCATATCATAATATCTCAAGAACCACTGGAGATTTAAACTTCAAACTTAATGATAGTGTGTATCACCATAGGAAGACAACCTGATTAGATTTTGGAGCACGTAGGTCAAAGGTCAAGGGTCACAGAAGTCAACTTATGAAATTCCATACATTGAGATTGTTATCATGATATCTCAAGAACCACTGGAGATTTAAACTCCAAACTTGTTTAAATTGCTCTATGGCGGAGGCATCATTTTCGACTGCGCGCAGTCAAAATTCCATCTAGTTATTATTATTATTATTATATTCATCATCATTATTAGGTGATACGTACGAAGTCTACGTATCACCTATTGATTTCGTCAAGATTTTCTTTTTTATTATTCTTCCTCGAATTTGTTCGCAGGATATCTCAAGACTCAATAAAGCCATTGTTATCAATCTTTCAATGATGATATATCTTAGTCTAACTTAGAACTGCGTGACTTTTCAAAGTCTTAAAGTCATCATGACGTCATCCAGGCGTCATTTTGTAAAAATCAACTTATGATCATATCTTCATAACGGAAAGTAATTTTTCATTCATATTTATCATGATTAAGATCAATATCCGTCTGGTCAATTTCAGGTCAATAAACGTGCGCAAACGCTCGCGCGTTAACGCGCGCTTAAATTTTTTAAATGCTCCTAATCGTCTTGAATTTTTTTTGCATACGTTTCAACTTTCAGGCCATTTAAAGCATTTCGCAAAAAAATCGCGCGCGCGCGTTTTCGCGCGTACTAGCATTTTGCAACATAGAATCGCCGAATTTTCTCTGTCATCATATTTGGCACATTTATCCAAGCATTTTGATAACTTGTTCACCTTTTAATAACGCAATGAGCGTCCGTCAAAGTTGGCAGCACGCGCGGATCTGCGTTATCTTTATCCACAATACATGGGCAAAAACATGCCTATACAAAATTCATTATAACTCTTCAGAATGGATGGAAACTCCCAAATTTTTTTCATATTTAGATAGATTATGAGTCGGAGATATGCTTTCATGTCTCATTTGACCCTCAATTAACTCATAACGTCATCATAATGGCCTCCGAACTCAAAATTTTAATTTGCATATTATGAAGTTAGCATATTTTTTTTTAAATTGATTGTATCTCTGTGAACATAGATTCAATTTTCTTCTCAATTTCGATATGTTCTAGCTGAGACAATTCTCTACAAATGCAGTTTCCACAATTTTTCATTCTGACAAAGGCATCATGGCGTATTCTTAAGATTAAAGGAGGCACGTCAAATTTTTACATTTTGCGTGTATTCTCTATGGGACATGACTTTATTTCAAAAGAGGATTCTACATTCCTGTTTTTCGCGAGCAATATCTCCGTTGTTTTAGCTTTGTTTACATTGAGCTTTGAGTAGGTTGTAGCTGAGACATTAAGCTATCTCCAATGTGCCCTTTATTTTTCGATCAGATGCCGGGATCGTGTTCATATTTCACTTGCAAAGTGGGATTTGAGAGTTCAATTTTCCGTTTACATGTAATCGATATGGGATATGTTTTGGTATATCAGTAACGCATTTGACTTCTGACCTTGAGATCCCTGGTTCGAGTCCAGGCGTCTTCAACTATTTTTTTCTTTACTTTTTTTTTTCTTTTTGACCTTTCACTGTACCATTTCCTTTAATTATTAAAACACGTAGAATCGCAAATAATGTAATAAACAACCCTATTTACACTTAATCTATTACTTTTTGCGTGTAATCCCTATGGGAGATGACTTTTTCTCAAATCTGGATTCTACATTTCTGTGTTTTGTGAGTGATATCACCGTTATTTATGCTTGGATGTTGTTGATTTTTGAGTATGTTGTAACTGAGACAAGTTTCCACAAGATTTATGTAGACTATTTAACATTATCATAGTCAAAAATTCAATCATAGGTGACATGTCAGTTATCATATATAACAATCCTCAATCGAATACCTGAAGGGAGCGCTATACCACTTTTAATCATGATCAAATGATCATCAGCAATATCGTCATTATCGTATTCATGAACATTATCATTATATCATCATCGGCAGTTTCGGCACACGGTCATGATCGTTATTCAGGAGCCTGGGTATTTATGCTAGAAATACTGGAGGCATTTCCTCTCCTTCTTTCTTACACTTTCACTCTCTCCCTCTCACTGTTTCCCTCTCCCTCTTCCTCTCTTGATCTGTCTCCTTCTGTCTCTGCTTCTCTCTCTTTCCTACTCTTCCCCGTTCTCTCTGCATCATCTCAGCTTGTCTCATTTATATGTATAACAATTTAATCCAAAGAAATTCGAGGCAATTTCTATCGTTTGGCCATTCACTGCCATGCATACTAACAATCATTTCTAGATTTAACATCATAGATGTTGGGTTATGGAAAATTAATATCTTACTCATATGTTATACTAAATCAGGGCTGAATAAATTACTATGTACATTTTGTAATATTTATAACAAAAGTGTTTTAAGCTTGTTTAGTATAAAAACAGTTTAATCCTCTATCGAAAACCTGAAGGGTGCGCTGTGCCACTTTTAATCATGGTCATCATTCTAATATCGTCATCATCGTATTCATGAACATTATTGTCTTTTGATTATCGGCAACACTTTCATGATCAGTATTCACAAGAGCTTATTTATGCTAGAAATATGGAAGGCATTGTGCTCAATTGCATCCCTCTCTCTCTCCTCTCTCTTGCTCTGTTTCCCTTCCCCTCTCATGTTCTGACCCTCTCTTTCTCTTGGTCTATTTCTGCATGTCTCTCTCTACCCTTTCACCCTCTCCCTTGTCTCTCTCTTGCCTTGCCTCCCTCTTATTTTCTTGTTCTGTCTCCCTCTGCCCTACACAGTTGAAAATTGACTCAGGGATAGACCATAATCGGAGTAGTATTTTATAACGAAATATGAAATCGTGAAAATGCGTTCTTCATTATGTTACACATCAGCATACGTATCACCTAATTCATCTAAGTGACGAATTAAAGTCTAGTTGGTTTTAATTTTAGAATTGTATACAGCTAAGAAAATTGAACTGCATACAAGTCACTTATGGATGTTATTGATTTTTTTTTTTTAAATACATATTTTACAGAATAATGTTAATGTCCATCCCTTGATGTTCCTTGAACACCTGACCTCTCTTTCACCCCCCCCCCCTCTTTCTCTCTCACACACCCCCTCTCTCTCTCTGTATTCCTCAATACAACTCTGATCTCTCTCTCTCTCTGTCTCTCTTTCTCAGTTTCTCATTTTCTCCATGTCTCCTCCATCTCACCATAAACCGGTTTGATATTTCTTGTCATTTTCAATCTTTGCATTGAAAGTACTTTTATTTTACAACTTCTTTATAAGCATGGCTACCTGAAACATAATAACAAACATAACATTCTGCCTAAATAAAGAGAAACTACTGAGAAACGGAAGAAAAATAAAAGGCAACAAAATTCTTGCAGTACAGCTCACTCCAATATCAAAAATAAAAACACAATATAGAGTACTATACATACGTATTATATCTTTATTTTTGTTAACATTTCGGCAACTTTACATACATTTTTTTGCAATGCAATAAGCGTCATTCGTCAACTAACATAGCGATACTATAATGGCAGTCCAATAACTAGGGTACACATGTATATACATTTATCTAAAGGTAACAAAGTATTACTGTCATGACAATTCAATTTTAGTAGCATTTTACTACTGTGGGGGATTTCTGTAAGTCTTGTAAGCTTTCACGAGGTAGTCAGAAAAAAACGGTCAAAAAACGGGCACCTTTACATACATGTAGACCAGTTTAGCTGTATTTCACAGATCATTTTGTTTGAACATTTATAGATCACAAAATGTAATGTTACCTTCCCTTTTTCTTTAATATGATGGAAGCTAATGAATAAGAATACTGTTATTCAGCCAACCTTATACTTAAGTCGGTTCATAGTTTAATTCATTACAAAATGCTCAATGGGCCATTTTAATAATGTAACCAAATGTATGCATCCGCCCTTGTGGTGAATGAAATAATTTGTATAGAGGCACTTAAAGATAAAGTTGAGTTCTGGTCGTGCAATTGCATTGTGAAAGAAACGGTGTGGAATCGATCAGAAAAGGTTGATCATCTAGCATATAAGTATTGGTGTGTAATGCAAAGTTCTGGATTCATCAAAATTATAAGAAATTGGGCCCAGTATATTGGTAAAGTTACAAGCACTGTATAGTACACAGAAAGATGGATATGGGGCAACACAACACCAAGTGACATAAAGATCTTTCGCGATTTTTATATTGTTACATGCCATATTTAGAATATGAAAGCATTGGAAGAGCCATGCTTTTCAGGGAACATTTTGCATCTGATGTTCTTCCACACTTGCATAATAACAATGATAACACTCACACATTATTTTTCACCTCTTCCCATAACTCAACCCTCTCTTTAAATACAAACTTGTTTACAATACAAAAATGACCTATACAATGTGACCCCCCCCCCTCAATTATTAAATCCTGTAATCCATGCACCGTAATAGTCGCCTTCTTTGGTCTAATTCTACTTTGGTTGTTCAACTGTTTAATCAATGTACCGGTAATAATTTTACAGGTAGACTCGTTCTCACTTTATATGATTCCTCATATTTTGTTCGTAGTACTTAGCCTAATGTTGGTACTTGGTAAAATGCTCTTAAACTATAATACAGAATATGATGAATGTATCCTGGTACCAATACCAATTGCCATAATAAATTTGAAGAAAAAAAATGGTCCGTGAAATTATTGATCATAATAGGCAGTTGGATAACTGGTACAAATATATGGCACACACACTCAAAAATGAATGGGAATCCATGTGATGTGGGATAGCACTGCCATCGTCATCGAAAGCAATTTGATGGAGTTGGAAGTTGTTATTTCAGCTTAAACATTTCACAAATATTGCAAACCAACGATAGCCCCATACATTAAATCCCCACAATTGAACGGCAGGAGTAGGCAACATAAAGTAAAATTGAATTCATTAATAAACAAATTTACATACATGTAACAGAGAAATGTATGATGGGAGCACTTTAAACACGGCTCGCCATAACTCCGACTGCGCAGTAACTTCTATTGCTAAGAATAAGTAAACATCTTCGTAGCAATGTGCACGACATACATCATCATATTAATAATATAGTCTCTCAATGGAAAAGTTTCGGGTTCAAATCCATCATCGGTCATGTTCTACAAGGCATGACATTTTTTTGACAGTTGCCTCTCCCAACACAGGTGCGTAGTACGTGGGTGCATGCATCTTGCAGATGTCGGTGCGAATTATGGAAAGCGCCATCCCTGTTCATGATTACCACAAGTGAAGTCGGAGCACATTGTAACTCTAATGCACTAGACTTTTGATGTGCACAAATTTGTTATTAATTGTATGCGTTATCTATAAAATGATATGATGTAAATGTCATATGCATGTCATAATTCATCACCGGTACCCTGCAAAGTCCTTCATTATTTTAAGCATCGGTTTTTTCTTCAATGGCACAATACTGAAATTCAAGCCTTGGATTCGTCACCCGTTATAATGTGTCCATTTCACGCTGATTTTAAAACACGTCCATCATTTTTGCTTGAACTTCTTCAGAAAGTCTTGTTATATGAAAAGATATTATGTAAAGAAACACGATACATCTGCACGTACATGTACATGTATTTCGTAATCCATTACCCTGCAAATTCCTTCATTATTTCAAGCATCATGTTTTTTTTTTTAATGAAGCAATACTGATTTTCAATTTTTGGATTCGTCACCTCCTGTTACAACGTGTCCATTTTCATGCTGATTTACAAACACGTCTATCATTTTTGCTCGAACTTCTTCCGAGAGTGTCGTAACATCATCTAACGTCAAGCCAGTTGTAGGAACAGGAGGCAATACCGTTGACGTTACCTCACCTAATCAAATCAAATGCAAAAAATGGAAGAAAAGTATGTGATATACATGTACGGTATTATTTACCCTAAACGTTTCATCAGTTATCCCATATTTTGCCCTAAACCTTCTGAAAACATTCATTGGATGGTTTATTTTTGCCAATATTGTTCTTTGTTTTGGCACATCATTAATTTAGTTGTGAAAGTCTCTTGGAATGTGATTCATAATTATGACACTCCCAGTTGAGTCAGTGGTAAATAATTAAAGATAAAGACCAGTTATGGTCATGCGATTGCATTGTGAAAGAAACATTGTGAAATCGATCAGAAAAGGCTGATCATATACTGCAAGGTTCTGGAATCATCAAAATGTTAAGAAATTTGGCCCAGTCTTCATAAAGTTACAAGCACTGTACACAGAAAGAAGTATATGGGACTACACACACGTGTGCGACACGTGCGTTTTTATCTCTCACACACCAATAAACTAACTTACCAAATATATCAATTAGTAGACGGTTTCCCGGCAAAATTTTTATCATCATGTATTATTCAAAACATATTCTTTCACATGATTGTAATAAGAGCTTCCATTTCATTTTTTGAAATTTGGGCTTTTCCAATACTGGTCTTTACCTTTAAGAGCACATATCATTATTATTATTATTAGAAGTAGTATTTTATAAATATCATTATTATTATTATTGCTGTTAATGTGATTATCATCATTATCAAGATCATCATCAAATGTCAACAATATTATTGTAAATTGTTACCACTACAACAGTTTTGTAGATCTACCACTATTCATTTTCGTTGTAATAATTATCATTATTGAACAGTTTTAACCATAAAGGGCAGCTAGCCTTAAAGATACTATGTCCCTTTTGCAGCCAACATCAAATTATGTAGAACTTTGCAGGAAATATAAATATGTCATGTATGTCCTTTCTGTGAAGTTTAAACGTTAGCAGTCTCCTAATATTCAAATTATGCAAGGAAAACCGTTTACTTGCTAGACTTCACTGTCAGACACTATTGAGTGACTGACTGACTAGCTTTTTTTCTTCTTTGGTAATAACATACATAAAATGAGCTTTAAAGGGTACATTAGCGTTTGTCTACATCAATAATCCACTTCTTGTAATGGCCAAAATTAAACTGATTGAATCTTTACGCAGCATAAAACGTACGGCCATTCTGTACAATGGTCTAAAAAAATCAAGACTATTACTTACTGGCTCCATAGCTCTTAAGTCGATTCAACAACTAACGGTTGTTATTTCCCCACTTAAAGACATTTTCAAGCCCCCTTTTTTTAGGGAAGTTCTAAATAAGTGTTATCTTTCAAATGCCGTTGGAATTTAACCTTTTCATTTTTGGGGCCTGCAAATGGGACATAGTACCTTTAACAGATTTACCAAATACTAACCAAATACATTGTTTTTAACCACTCTCTCTCTCTCTTGCTGTTATAATACTAACCTGGTTCGAATAAATATTCTTTGGAGCTAAAGAGTTTTGCTTGTGATGACAATACAACTGGCACTATAGGAACCTGGGAATGAAATGAAATAAACTTACTTTTAGTAAGAAAGTCATGACTTTTAGATAATAAGGCTTGTTGGTTTGTATCATTATTTTACTATTCATTAAGTTGTCTGTTGTTTGATACAGGGCTCTCTTACAAAGCAGTTGTAATGTACTGAAGAGACAACCCTTTATAACACTTAAAATAAATGATCAAAGCTCTTCGAAACTTAAGTGTTAACTTAAAGCTGATATTATTCCATTCATTTATGAAGAGTACATTTACAAAGCTGTATTGAACATATCACGAAATAACATTTGAGTTAGGAGACAGCTTAAAAAAGTAAAAGTCATGCATGAGCCTTACATTATGGGTGCTGCCACCGAAGAAAAAAACCCATGACAATTATATAAATACAGAGAAGACAAAGCAATGAAACAATATAAAAGTGAGCAATAAGCCTGATCATGGATAAAGTAATCTAAGTATTATAGTTTATACACGTACATGTATTCAATATTAATGAGTTTAACATTCTTTTGAAGACATTAAGCGCATAGAGAAACTTTTGTTCATTATGCGCTTTATAAATATTGCATTATATTTTATTATTAAAGAAACTCCTGGAAATTTATACTCGCAGTTCAGGCCACTGTAATGAATACCGGTAGCATGATTGTTTTCCTCAACAATATCTACAGATGTATATTTTAGATTTTGTACGTAGCAGCCAGATTGAATGGCAACACATATGTGGGAAATGCACATTTTAACATGAATGGATAGTTTTATAAATGCAACATAATACTTTCATATCTACAGAGTACAGAGATGTTTTGTTCAGATAAGGTGGAATTTAATAAGTTTGACCCAAATGCTTCGAAATCATTCCATTCAATACTTGCTGGGCCTCACAAGTACAGTTGGTGCTTGTATTACTGTGAACGCTGCAGTTTCGTTTTGTTCACATTCACAAATGTTGGTTTTCTTCCGTGATGATTTGTTGGTGTTTTTAAACTTTTTTTTTTTAGCAAACAAAATAGTTTTCTTAGGGTTTGGGCAACTAAATCGAGAAAGTGATAGCTTGGGGGACATATTCTCACATTTTCATTTATTGAATCACACCTTTGTCTATCAAAACAACGGCAGTTGAAGACTTGATGTCTTTGTGTAATTTAAGAAAGACGTATTACATATATGTGATTTGGATTAACGAAGGGACAAAACGGTTTGTTCTTAGGATTCTTAGAATGTATAGTAAAGTTTCGATGCTCATAATAAATTCATTGTTTATGCTTATGCTGCTTGAACTGCTATTTGTATAATTGCAGCATTTTTTTCTTATTTACTTGGTCGTGTCATTTCATTACAAACAAATTTAGTTCGAAGTTTAACCTCATATTGATGAATCATGTCCCTTTAATGATCATTCCTTTAGTATAATTGTTTTATATTAGATGTATGTAATATTGTTAGAGATTTTACTAGTACTCAGCTGGAATATTATTTGGAGATATGGAAACGATCTGAAAACTTATTTAAGAATATGCTTACTCAGGATATAAGAATAATGAAATGTCATTTGAGACGTAACGTTTATCACATACTGAATTGAACATTGTGAAGCAAGCAGTCCTTCTAAAAATAATCCGAACGTGATTTCTAGAGGTATTGGAATTATTTTCGGAAGTGACTTTATGCTCTAGCTATTCATATTTTGATTTTTTGTTCTTACCTGAGCAAGTACAGCTAAATTGAAAGCACCTTTCTTGAAAGGTAGCAGTGGTTCTTCCGATTGTTTTTCCGTCATCAGTCTTCGAGTTCCCTCTGGAAACACCCAAACACGACGCTGTGAGAAAAGAATAATAACAGATTGATATACATGTATGTACAGAAAATTGTTATGTGATTCAAGTGGTTGGTTCTTTAGTTCATTTTAGCTGTGTTTTAGGATATTTTATTCACCATGCATAATTAAAAAATGGCACTCTAATACATAGACTATATTTGTTCAACTAATTTGAGATTTTTTAAACCCTTATTTGCAAATCGCATATTATTAACGTCTGGGAATGCAGCATCGATTGAGCTAAACCTGTAGTGGTGATATAGTATATGAAAGTTACTTTACAAAGTCTGTAAATATTTCTATTACAAAGAATTCCCTTTAATTCCTAGTATTGATGTGGTGGGAACGTCTACTCTTTTATCTGCTTTAAAGAGACGGTGCGCTGAAAGTTTCCCCCAGTTTTCCCCAGTATATAGTTTCTCTATCAGTTTATTGGAGATTGGTTGAGTGAGTGAGTAACATACAACTGTAAATGTATTTGAAAGGTAATGAAAATACACTATTAATGCGTGAAGCCTGCATGGTGGGGTCTTTCTTTATTTATCAGCTGTACAGAGAGGGTCCCCCCCCCCCGAAATATTTTTTTTCTCATCAGTTTTTAAGAGGTTGCTTCTGCATATATTGTGTCACAATTGAGTCTGTATAATCTCTTACAGAGAGGGTCCCCCCCCCGAAACATTTTTTTTCTCAACCGTTTTTAAGAGGTTGCTTCTGCATATATTGTGTCATAATTGAGTCTGTATAATCTTTTGTACATTAGGGGGGGGGGGTGCTCTCTTTTCTCATACACACGAGGTCCATGCATGTTTACGATTTTCCACCAACCTTATCCTTTTGTATTGCATCCACGGCGTGACGTAACATGTCCTTCGCACTGGCGGAGCTTTTCCTGTCGACGAATAGGGTACCACTGAGTATCAGACACAATCCAAAGGGACCCGTGTATTTCATGGCCTTCTTCATAATCACCACGCAGTTTCCAGGCCAAATATCGTCGTGCATTATAACTGAAATCGGAAAAGATTTAATTCCACTCAGTATTATTCATCGTCATGAAAGAACATTTGCATTGGCGGTAGATTATGTTTAAAGATAAAGTTGAGTTCTTGTCATGCGATTGCATTGTGAAAGAAAGGTTGATCATCTAGCATATAAGTATTGGTGTGTACTGCAAGGTTTTGGAATCATCAAAATGATAAAGAAATTTTTCCCAATCTTAGTAAAGTTACAAGCAATGTACACAAACAGATGTACCGGTATATGGGACTACACGAACATGTGGCATAAAAATCCGTCCCGATTTGTATGACGTTATACATACCATATTTAGAATATGAAGGCATTTGAAGAGCCATGCTTTTCAATTTCAGGGAACGATTTGTATCTGATGTTCTTCCACACTTGCGTAATACAAAGATAACGCTCACAAGTTATTTTTCACCTCTTCCCAGAACTCGACCTTCTCTTTAAAAGTAAAACTGTGATGTAGTTTGACCTCAATACATGAATCTTGACCTTCTTGACGTGTCACCTCTATACCTGGTTGTTTCCTATAATTCATTCAAGTCAGGTGATTCGGGTCACATCCTGACAGCTGACCATTTCGGAGGTAAAGATTTTTTTATTGAGATCATAAGTATTTCAAACAAGAAAGTAGTGCTAGTGCATTCTAGCTTTCATTCAGATGTTGAAATAATCACGTTAACATTGCGATTCTCGACTTGAAACTGATGCGTACATGAAAATATAATCAGACATGAATCCCGATCGATTATTCGATTACATGTTGAAGGATAACAATATCCTTGGTTCTTTTTTCCCCTTTACTTTAGCCCCCTCTCTCTCTCTTTATTCACCTCTCTCTCTCTCTCCCTCTCTCTCCCCCTCTCTCTTTATTCCTCCTCTCTCTCTCTCACCCCCTCTCTCTCTCTTTATCGAGACCATTGAGAAAGAGTTGTGATAAATATGCTAATAGTACATGTAATTCATAATTTGTTAACTTTCTCATTTTATTTTTCTCACTGCTTTCATATTTTGAATTTCAACCGGAAAATAATGTTTAAAACTTGGACCATAATCTTCAAAGTTTGTAGTCCCATTTAATACCAACTTCTGCGTTCAGTAATTTCCATTGTTTGTGATTTTCAGCAAGCAAGATAGACGGTGGGGGGGGGGGGGGGAAGAGATAAGCTTAATCAGATAGGCTTAATGATTTCCAAATCTCAATAACAAACATGTTCCTCTTTACTACATTCTAAAAATAACCACTGCTGGCAAAATTATCTTTAAATGTATAGACTGTGAAAGAAACGTTGTGGATCGATCAGAAAGGTTGATCATCTAACATAAATATTGGTGTGTACTGAAAGGTTTTGGAATCATCAAAATGATAAGTAGTTGGCCCAGTATTGGTAAAGTTACAAGCACTGTACACAGAAAGATGTATATGGGACTACCCTATATCTATCAAGTCCGGATAGATATAATAATTTACCAAATATATCAATTAGTAGGTAGTTTCCCGGCAAAATGTGTATCATCACGTATTAGTAAAAAAATATTCCTTTACAAAATTGGTAATAAGAGTTTCCATTTCTTTTTTGAGAGGGGGCGTTTCCAAAACTAGTCTATACCTTTAAGATAATTTGCGTCACAGGTTTTGAAATGTAGAAATGTTTCACGGACTTACCTGGGCTGTCAAGAGAGCTTTGATGGTTGCAAACAACGACGAACGGTCCCTCTGGGTATGCACACCCTTTCCGTTTGATGGTGAGGCGACACAGGGGTAGCTGGAAAATGTTCCCGTATTTTGTTAACCACCTGATGATTGAAAGAAACCATTAAGAAATATAATTCTATAATTGCGCATTTTGTTAGAATCATTTGTAATTATAGAAGAACATCGAATTTTCTGAAGGATAAAAGGGTGAAGGACAAAGGGTTCACGAATAGATTCACCTAAGGCCATTAACCAAAAAAAAATCATGTTTAGTGTCCCCGTCTGCTTCCTTTTTGGGGCCACCTTATTTGTTTTCATTTTTTTTTCAATGAATAAAAACATGAAAAACATACTGCTAAAATGATCAATTACTGATTTTTTTTTTTTAATGCTGGCGGCCATCTTGTAAAATGGCCCGACGGTCGGGGAAAATGTACCGAGCGGCCATTTTGGAAGAAGAAGAAGAAAAAAAGGGCCTCCTTCCTATTTTTCAAAAGAGCAGGACGCTATTTTTTTAAATTTAAAACAAAAATAGCCTAACACCCTGCCTAGAAAGAGAATAAGGCTACATGAAATAACATTATGATGGAAATTGAAGCTGGGCCTTATGTGAACTGACGTTACTAATGATTATAAGAACGTAGAATGCAGATGAAAGACCCCTATGCGACTGATGTTGATGGGCATACAAGAAGGCGATCTTACTTTTAAGGTCGCATCACCTATCACCCATACTATACGTCTTTGTCCTCTTTATCTATCAAAGGAGTTTGCTCTCCTAGTATTTCCTTGTAATATCTTACAAACGGGACACATTGTGTACAATGACTTGTATTTAAATTTTAAAGCGTTTCTGCTACACCAGGGAAATATAGGCCAGCACACTTTGGCTACACATGCCAGAGCCTACAAGCATGTTTCTTTTTGTAAATTGTTCATATAATTAACGGAAACCTCACCCGAGAACTAAGTTTACTTATTCTGATAATATATTATATTCTTGCCCAATAATCTACAAGATTCCCCACCATTTATATATCTCTCGTACACATTTTTGTAAGGAATATTGCACATCAAAGGGCAAGAATACATCTCATTTTTCAGAATACCTACACTTATTCTTCGGCATGAGGTTTCATTTAAATATCACTGAATACTGGAATAGGGACATAGGGTCAACGTTTATAAGGAGTAGTGCATGTACATTGTATTGTGTCTTCCATTGCAAGTTACAGAGGGTAGGCACTAGGCAGTGCCCATGTTTTAGGCTGCCGTAAAGCCATTCGGAAGTCTGTTCATGACTATCAAAAAGCCGGAAATGTCATCAAACTTCCTCTCTTTCGAATGTAGAATATGCCCTTGGGGATATTAAGCAAAACTTAGAAGTTATAGTCTGAAATTATGTTCAAATAAAAACAGCAAGGTAGGAACACATTCAAGTGAAAAACATGTACTTCTAAATAAAAATCCAATATAAAATTGGCGTTGCTAAAGTGTTCTTGTACATGTATGTACGTTCCCTTCCTAAAGCAAATAGCATAAAACATGAAAACGATAGCTGTAATTGTTTCATTCCAGAGATTCCACACATTCTACGATTATGTATTCGGTTCACAGTTCCAATATCTATCAAATAATTTTATGTACATGACTTTGTATAAGCATTATTCGGCATCCTAGCATGCTTGCATATGATTAGAAACTTAAGAATGCATTTAAATTACATAGGCCTTCTCATGACCCGACAGTAACCTTTCGTCATTGTGTAAGACGGCACTTACCTTCGGGTCATTTCTGATGTATTATTGATTGGGCAACTGTTTGTGGTTTTCGCTATACGTAACATTTACAATTGATCTGCATGATGCATAATGGACATGAAAACGTTCTTACTCCATGTACTAAACTACAACATTCATGCATGTGTGTAAGATTATTCCTAAAATGAGATGTGGCATGTTTGCACAAATCGTTTGCACAATAATTACCCGGATCTGACGTCCCTAAAGGGGAAAACAGTCTGGTCTGTGTTTGAATGCAGTTGTTTGCGTAGAAAGCCTGAATATATTTACCCAAATCCGAAAAGTACACAACGTATAATTATATTGTTGACACAATACCCCGTTCGATTCCGTAGGCTTACGGCAGGGCATGTGAGTTAAAGTCTCACCTCCCTGCTTACGGCAATGAAAGTGATACTCATATGTCCGTGTACACTTAAGTGTATGTCGGGTAATTATAATAGTTACACGTGTACGTGTAATATCATGGAGTGATAGAAATATAATTTTTCCCTTCTGTTCCTTGCCTTGTTTAGCATGTCAAATGAAAAAAAACACTTGCCGTCCCTATTATCTGATTAGTATACAGTCATGTTGGCCATTTTGCAGTAGAGCTGTAGGATTCTTTTTAAAAGGTTACAGGTCGTAGTGTTGACAAGCTTGTGTAACAGGTACTGGTACCCCTAGTTTGGTAACACGTTAATTATACATGAGTTATCATTCTAATTATTAACTCCATGATCTAATGGAGTAATATACCGATAAGTAGGCCGCCAACACGCAATAATTCACTGCTACTGTAAATATTACACTCTATTTGTCATAGTCATGTAGTACATCGTTGTATTGTTGTTGGTGGGTGTGTTTAATATGTAGCAGTGTAGCTAGCATGCATATGATACGATCGCAAAGACTTTCGAGAAATCAAGCCGAGGGCATTTTCAAGAGACCTCATGGAATTCATGGTCCGATGACGAAGTATACGCCATAGCAATAAGTGTACATTTATTTTTAATTGGTGATGGCAGCTACATGTATATTGCCATTGGGTTAATCTGTCAAAAGTCTGATCGACCGTGTGATATGTTATTGTTAATCAGACAAAGTATATTACAGCTGACTTGATGACTCACCAAGCATTCTTAGGGCTGCCGGGGTTGAGCATGAGGATTGGTACGAACAGCAAACCAAACACGATATACGATGCGATGAGGGTGATATACCTTGCGTAGAAGGCCCCACATCTGCTCCTTGAAATCAAATACACCATACCCAACGCCGCGACAAGAAACACAGTCAATTTCAACGTCGACCCGGGCGACGAGTGGGTCGTAGTTTCATACACAATTTGTTCCTCCATTACTGCCGTGGACTGTGCCTTTTGCTGTCCAGCTTCAGGTCTGAAGGTTGCTAGAGAGTCACGCACGTTTTGACCACTTTCCCCTTTATAATATATCCATCCCTAGGCACCTGTTTTGCTACGGAAGTTCGCACTCACGCTGTGTGCGTTGTGTAAGGAAGAACTCGGTTATGTCTATGGTATAGCACGGTAATCAAACGCTGTTGTGACCTCGATGAAAGGAACTGTTTCTTTACAAAATTTCAGAGACGGAGCTCCTCTGTTGCTTTACGCTCAGTGGTTTTATAACGGTGCGATGTCTTGGACAGTACCAGGTTGGATTCTTGAATGGGTGGATTGGAACGTTAGTTCAGCTGAAGGAGATCCAGGTCAGAGTTATTGCTTTCATCCGTAGACCGGAAGTCACAGTGGAATCTGTAGTATATCAAGAAGAGGAAGTCAAATTTACCATTCATAGTCTTTTTTTCTCTAGGAAGCTGTAAAAAACGAAGGGAAATTCAACCAGATGCTCGAATTTTATTCGTATATACACATCAACGTATCAAGCAACCAAAGAGAGCATCAGGCCTAGCTAGTTGTTATTTTCTTGAGCAGGTATCAAACAAAAATCGTGTTGGATTTCTGAGGAATTGATGCACCAATTGACCATAGTATCTAAGAACCATGATCTCATAAATAATATTAAGAGCAAGGGGAAGGGGTGCTTGAAAAGATTAGACATCAAAATAATAATGATATAGCGCATATAAATTAAAATTAATGTGTCCCTATAAAATTATGCGCTGCAACAAAGAGAAGGAATAGAGAAGCGTGATGTACGCTCTGCATTCAGTTTGGAATATATTTCTTTAAACAAAAACGAAGACATATTATAAAATTGTCAACAGCGTCACACAGAACGCAGATAAAATGAACGCTTATACACCCTCTTAACGAGGGCATGGGTCGATGTGCTCCGTTTCACCTTTAATAACCTCAAATGGAGTTGAGATTGCTTGAATATATCTTAATGAGATGCTTCAAAGGTTACTCAAGATTAAACAAAGCACCAGCGGCCAATGTCCTATTGTTGATCATGCTGATAATATTCGATAATTTTGATGTCTCTTATATCTGACCAATAATCGTTCATAATGCAGTAATCACCCGTTTTGTGGTAGAATGGTATATAGCAAAGTGAACGTAACTCTGATATAAAAGTATTTACAAAATGTTGCTTTGAACAGTGCTTCAAATATCAATTCAATTTATTTGTCCATCTTTAAAAAATAACAAGTATAACATAATATTAACACATATTGTATTTCGATAATAATATAAACATAAACATGGAGGGATACTCTTAGTAAGCAAGTAAGCTTGTAAACAGGGAATACGGGATTAGTCAATGAACTGAAGAATACAACAATCATGAGAAATAACACATTACTTGATATCCTTGGTGTATGCGGTGCTCAGTGTCATCCGGAAAATTGTTGATCGAAATACCCATGAAATCAGCGATCCTGTATCAGCTGTTATATCCTACTACGTGTGTTAGTATCCTGATCATTATACAAAGATGCTGAGAAAATGGATGATTGTAAACGTGGACTCATTGCTCCATGCTTACAGAGTCCAAGTACATTTGCCAACAAACACGACCAGCTGAATGTTGTGTTCTCGGAGCATACAACTCAACTGTGAAAAAAATGGTTCGCGCGCTCGAAATAGACATAAAACCAAGGAGGACAAACAAAGGACACCATACACGTTTTTCTTCTTCCACCCCTACAAACTCAGCTGATGCATGCTGCGCCGTGCATTACGACATAGAACTTGACGTACAGTGCCACTATACCGAAGGCGGGTGTGCGTGCGACCGGGGCGTGCGATGAATGTTGGCACGGCGAAATATTATCATAATCGCTCGATCGAGTTGGCATATGACACGGCCTGCGAGCTCGAGCGCGAATTGACCGGAGCCAATAAGCATAAAGGTCACGGCTCACCTAGCTTGCCACCTGACCACAGCTAGATTTGAAATAAATTGCACTGGGATGAGATTTATAATAGGATCGTAAAACATGTAATTTTCCTTCTCATTTAGCCTGAAGGTATATAGTAAATATGAACCTTGATATCGACAGGGGTATTATTTTCAAGTCGCACAGTCGGAGAAAAGTAAACATGATGTCATGACTACTCGTCGACAGGTCGGCCTCGAAACGAAGGCCTTTTATACTTTTGACATTTGGAACTTCATTCAGGGAGAAATTCTGTTTTTGTACCATTTCTCGACTTAGACCGGTCCTACACATGTCTTTTGGGGTGTGGGGGACAGCTAGACATCGAGATAATGCGACGATGGAGTGCACTCTAATTTTGCTGACGAGTTGTTGTTATTTTGTAATGTTATCGGCGTTTCATTTTTGGGGAGAATATTTACGCCCTGATTAGCTGAGATATATTTATAGTCGTTTCTCATACCAAACAGACATTACAAATCTCTTTCAATCCAATATTATTGCAGCCTACCCTGTACACCCACATAATATTATACCATGATATCGAATTATTCATAGGCCTATAAACCACCCTCGCAGTGTTATTTCTTTTTTAATCATTGAAATGGCAAATGGTGTATTGGATCAGCATAATCTCTCTCTCTCTCTCTCTCTCTCTCTCTCTCTCTCTCCCTGTATCTGCCCCCATCTGTTTTTCTCGTTAACTCTCTCTTCATATACCATATTATATACAGAGGGGCTCTTTATATTATAATACTCGTTTGTCACGTATCTTTTCCAACAACAAAAACTTATTGAACTATCATCCGCAATGATGACAGGGCCTTTTCAGTCTGTGACCCCATTCTTTGGAACACACTCCCCGCCCATATCCAGGACTCGCCCACCGTTGACATTTTCAAAGAGAATTAAAAAAAAACTCATCTATTCCCCCAAAATAACAATAAAATAAGTTTGAATTTGTATTACAATGCCCACATAATGTCTTTTTTTAATTGTTGCTAATATTAATATAACATGTGAACTTTCCCAGGAAAGTTATGATAATTTCTTTAGTAATGTTAGTGAGGTTTCATCTTCTTGGTAATTCATGTAATGTTATTTTGTTCAGTTATGTTAGTAACATTTATTTTATTGTTAATTTAAGTAATGTTAATTCCATTGTAAATATTGATTTATCTTGGAAGATATATTGCTCTGGCTCGTAATGTTATGAACCAGAGCAATATAACACTGAGTTCCTTTATGGAATCTATTTATTCAGATGATCATATCTCATCCCATACTTAACATATTCAGTTGGTTTCGACATTTGGACATTATTTTTGATGCTCTTTGGGAAAATGAAGAAAAAATTGAGAAATTCAACAACAAACAAAAACAATTTTTTTTTATGACGTCACACTTTCAACCCTCTATATACTCCGAGTGCCAAGTAAGGGCGCGTTCATGCTTGACGGCCAGAATCAGGCATCTGTTACGCGTTTAGTTTAAAACACGGTTGCGTCTTAGCTCACTTTTGTAGAATCACCGAAAAACGGCGATCACGATCGCCGATCGTAAACTCACAAAAAGATGCGTTTACAATTTGTAAACGCGTTTAAATGGGGTCAACGCACTGACCTCTAGTGGGTCTACGTAGCATGCACAGTGAAGGTTTGCGAATCCAGCTGGAAGACCAATTAAGGCCACACACTGAGAATTGCCTGGGGGAGCCAGAGAAGTAAGCATGAACACTACATCGTGGAACTGCGATCACGATGAGCGTTTACGATGAGCGTTTCAGATCGCTCATTCTGCCTTCAAAATTTAAGCATGAACGCAGCCTAAGAGCATCCACACGGTCAACTTACGCTACCCTCCAGTTGTGTAAGCGCGTTACTCCCGGAAAAATCCAGGAGTAAACCAGTCAATGTAAAGGTCGGCGCTGCTAACACGACTATCGTTCAGACTTCAGACGGTCACTACGCTAGCTCTAAACACGACCTTAACCCTGACCAAAATTGCCATCGTGTGAACACGGCTGCTGTTATACCCCATCTTCTCTCCTTGTCATTTTGATGTCGTATATTTACCATGCCCAATCATTCACTTTTCCCGTGTCCACACTCATCAATGTTTTGTGTCCTGCATGCAATTTTATTTCTATAGTGTTTTTTTAATCCAAGGCCTTGATACAAAAGGAAACTTTGGAATTTATTCTAATTCATTTATTAATTAATTTGAATTAAAAATATTTACTCGAAAATGACATGTTGATTTGATTAGACAATACATAATATTATATTAATCTTTATCATATTATTTTATACAACTTGAATATTAACAAATCTTTATGAAACGGTAAGATGGTTGGCATCAAACTTGTTGCAATAATTCACTGATATAGCCTATACTTCAATAAGATTCATCGTCATAGTACAGGGGCGGATCTAGGAGTTGACCACTGGGTCAACCCCCCCCCCCCCTTGGCAAAAAGCTAGATCCGCCCCTGTATTGTAACATGCATGTTTAAATGATGCGGGCATAATAATACCTTAAAGGTAAAGACCAGTATTGGAAACGCCCCAATTTCAAAAAATGAAATGGACGCTCTCATTACCAATCATGTGAAAGAATAAGTTTTGACTAATACATGATGATAAAAAATTTGCTGGGAAACCGCCTACTAATTCATATATTTGGTAAATTTGTTTCTCTCATGGTCTGTGAGAGATATAGGGTAGTCCCGTATACATCTTTCTGTGTATAGTGCTTGTAACTTTACGAAGAATGGGCCAAATTTCTTATCATTTTGATGATTCCAGAACCTTGCAGATGCTAGATGATCAACCTTTTCTGATCGATTCCACAACGTTTCTTTCACAATGCAATCGCATGACCATAACTGGTCTTTACCTTTAATCATACGCATTGAAATATTGTATATGTATAAGACTTGACCTCGAGATTGTGAAAGAAGTGTGCAGATAAAAACTGCCTTCATCACTCATCTGTCATCAGGTATTGTAATGTAAAGATGAACATACATGCACTAATACCTCATCGGTCACACCGCCAAACCGACCTAAAAACTGATTGTGGCCGTAGTATAGGGGATAGAGGAATTCTTTTGTCGGTCTTTTGTCGGTCTGATATCGTCTTGCTGGTGTGACTGAGTCATAAGTACAATATACAATATTAGATAGCTTAGACAGATACCGAAATGTGATTGGTCGATACCGTCGAGAGGTGTCAGTCGTCACGTATCCTGGCCGGTCACTTTCCAGTGTTATATTAACCAGCTGGTGAAATGAATATATTTGTAATCAATGAATGTCGCCCTCTTGAGGACTGTATCATCTGTATGTCACCAATAAATTACACCAATACGGAGGGTCAAAAAAAAAAATCTTCAGTATACAATATGAATATCCAAAATGTCGTTTCGCCCCTTCATTCTCGATATGAGCAAGATTATGTTGCAAGTTTTATGATTTCATGAAGACTTATTATCGATTGTGGTGTTTAGAGCATTATTAAAGTTAGTGCATCTTCCATACCCATATACTTTGACACATATCTCCAGAAAAATGTTAACACGACCCCCAACACTGTCGAGAAATCCCTTTAAGTGCCATTACAATACCCTATATGGCCAGGGGGCGTTTCACAAAGCCTTTTTTCAATGACAAATGACACAAATCAGTGACAAATCTGCTGATAACCAATCAGAAGCAAGGATTTCGGTAGCTTATAACAAAAACTGTCATTTGTCACTGATGACAAGTTTTGTGAAACGCCCCCTGGAAACATGTCCGGATTACGTAATACGTCACAATTATTGTCATTATAGTTTAATAGATGGACGTTTCTAAAGGGGACAGACGAGGCTATTGACATTGCCCAAGTTTGATTTTTCGAAAGTCTTTGCCATCACGCCTGTCGCTTCAGTCTCTTGTTTATCTATGACGGGGTGGAGGACATCCATTTAGTGGGTCCATGGTGAAAGTAAACTATAGACTGAAGGCTCCGAAAATCCTCCGAATCTTTTTTTTTTTCTTTCTTTGTATATTTCATTAAAACAAAACATGAGAATCACATATTTACAAGATTCGATAAAATGAAAAACAATACAAAATACAAAATACCAGAATAAAATGCAATAATAAATATAAAAATAAAAAAATCAGACAAAATGGAAGGAGGGTGTATAAACAGAATTACAAGGCAGATACATCATTATGTATAAGAGGAGAAATACCCCGACGGCAAAAGCCATGCCACAAGCCGACCAAGTGCCCGAAGTCCTGTCTAAACTTCGTGGAAACTTCCTCGAAACTTCCTCGAAACTTCCTCGAAACTTCCTCGAAACTTCCTCGAAACTCACTCGAAACCACCTCGAAACTTCCTCAACCTTGTTTATGATTTTCGTCACCTCGCCATCTGTAGGCCTGTTTGCATGTCGACTTCGTGTAAACCCATTATTTATCTGTTTAAATTATCCTCATGATGGCGGTCTTCACTTGGTTCGTTCAAGCTCATTGAAACAGTCGATCATCTGGGTTCGAATTTTGTCTCTCAAGTCATGGGCGTCATCTAAAATCAGCCCCTTCGTTGAGACGGGCGGTAGGACGAAGCCTGTATATTCACCTAGGGTTAAACAAAACAAGAAATTAGCCAATACTTTGTTTTCGAACAACGTAATGATAATTTAGTGTATAATGACTTTGTTCGAGCATGTTGAAACGGTTGATCCTTTGAGTACGATTTCTTTTTCAGGGCGTTTTTAAGGGTCGGCCCTCTCTCGTTCATTCAGGCGGTATAGGACGACCCCCGTGTATTCACCTGTGTGGGTTCCAAAAAGACACATTAATCTTCTTATCACATCCAGCACTTACACAGATTAGTTAGAAAAAGGTGGGTGTCTACCAAGGCTGGAACTAATGTGTCACGGAGACTAGAATTGGATTGGGAAAAACTTGTCAAATCAGTACGAGTATTCTCGAACTAGTACAAGCATTATAATGGTTATCTCTCGTTCAATCATTGTCCATAGTCACGCAAACATTCAGCAATTATGAACAGTCTAGGTTGAGCGACTGACGCATTATTTTGATCAAACTCTTCACACAACACAAAACTCCCACCATTAACAAAAAGATTGTGATGATTTACTGGTAATTTTTTTAATCGTAAGTATGTGAATTGTTTCTACCTACTACCTAGTCATCTTGAGTCGAGCAATATGAAATAATAAGTCCAAACATAATCGAGCACATCTGCATTTAACCATTTATTCTGTATAAACACGATCGCAAACACTTTCGAGAAATCAACTCAAGGGCAATTTCATTATAATAATATATCTTGTTTTACCCAGGGTAGCCTCATCAGTGTACATAATGTTCTCCCTGAGGGCCCTGCAATCATACTATTACCCCCGCTTTAGCCGAGCTACCATGTAAAGGTGCTCAAGCATTCTTCCTACCGGGTACCCATTTACCTCACCTGGGTGGAGAGTGGCAAATGTAGATTAATGCCTTGCCAAAGGACATTAGTGCAACGGCGGGACTCGAACCAGGAACCATACGATCCACAGTCCGGTGACGTATCCACTAGACCACAACACCTCTTCTTATACCCTACTGTATGTCCCCAAAAAGACCTGTTCGTCGTAATACATCATTACGGACTTTTAGATTTGCACAACGGAGAACTTGGACTGCCCTTTTAAGGCACTGGCAGTGACGTCACATTGCCTTAAAAGGGCAGTCCACGTTCTCCGTCGTGCAAATCTAAAAGTCCCTATTGTAATATGGTTGCACATTTCAAAAGGTGGTTGACAGGGCGAATGATATTGTCTAACGTTCATTTTTCGAAAGTCTTTGCGATCGTATGTTTTTAGTGAAAGTTGTATTTACCTGAAACGAATTTATGTTCCTTGAAATCAAGCAGATGTTTCTGCGATGAGAATACAATTGGAACGATGGGCACCTGAAATCGAAATATATTGAATACGGTTACTAATAGTTTGACCTCTTTATAAAGAAGCGTATTTTCCTGCAGGTACTTACATAGGGCAGCCAAACGAAAAACTTAACTACGATACTTCCAGTAATTCGGAGCAAATTTCTTCACCGATACCAGGAGATGGTGAATCTTTAGAAGAAAAATTATACCCAACACAGATATAACATTGTACGAATTTTTAAAGACGCAGTTTTATTGATACTGGAAAAATTTTAACTCCTACCTTGCTTCACAAAATGCTCCCTAAAACAAAACAAAATATTATTATTCCTGTTACCTGTGCTAGAATGGCAAGATTGAAGGCTCCCCTTTTAAACGGGAGCATGGGTTCCGAGATCTCCGTCTTCCCCGATGATTCCTTAATCAATTTTCTCGTCCCCTCCGGGAATATCAGTACTCGGTACTATTGGAGGAAAAAAAAGATATGAAAGACATAATTATGAGAACAAAATAAAAAGGATATTTACCACGAATACGATAAAACAATGAAAACAGTGTATGGATACTTCAGGAAGAAACCAAAAACCTAAATCTGTACCCACGGTATCCCCAATCTTCAAGCAAAATCTAATGCTAGTGACAATTGACAAAGGAGCAGTGAGATATAGAATTGGGGTCCTATGATCTGTTGATCACTTTACGGAAAGACCAGTGGATGTAGGACCGATGTTACAGAGGAGAGATGGAAAATAGAACCAATGGTGCATTGGGTTGTAGAGAAATTGGAAATTAAAGATAAAGTTGAGTTCTGGTCATGCGATTGCATTGTGAAAGAAAAGGTGTGGAATGGATCAGAAAAAAGTGATCATGTAGCATGTAAGTATTGGTGTGTACTACAAGGTTCTGGAGTCATCAAAATCCTTATAAACTTGACCCAGTCTTGGTAAAGTAACAAGCACTGTACACAGAAAGAAGCATATGGGACTACACAAATGGTGTCGGGCTACTAACCTTGATTTCCTTATCTTTCTATGCTCTTTACTCGGCCAGTATACATTTTCTACCAAAATTGTTGGGCAAATGACATTTATTTGTACTCTTGAACATTCAGTGTAAGTTTAGTTTGATTCTGTGAGAATTCTTTTTTTTTTTAACCAGAACTCAAGTTTATCTTTAATGCCTGTAGTAAGTTAACATACGCCTTTTGTCTGAATGATCTCTACGGCCTGGCTGAGGGCGTCTTTGGCACTGCGGTTGTTGGACCTGTCCACAAAGATGGACCCGGCCAAGATGGCAGCCAGGCCAAACGGCCCTGCGTACTTGAGCATTTTCTTCATGAGAATCACGCACCGCGGTGGCCAAAGCTCCATTAAACCTGCATGGAGAAGACGCATACATCGTTAATTGACAGATTATTGCTATTTTGTGAGCAAGCGATAGAGTAATAGAGAGAGAGAGAGAGAGAGAAAGAGAGAAAGAGTGAGAGAAAAGCTAGGTGTATATAGCGTGAGTGCGTATAATTATAAGTTCCGTGACGCCATATTCAGAGGTGGAAATTATCATAATGTGTTGTATTTGCGGTATTTTCTATCTAGTTTATGGGGGATTACCACATAAAAATCGAAAAGCCTATTAAACAATTTATTTCTCAATCTTGAGTACTTAAAATCCAGACCAATAAAATATTTATCCTCCACAGAATCCAACCCGATCGGGACTTCGATTTTCATGAACATTTACCCCCCCCCCCCACCCCCCCCCCCCCCCCTCTCTCTCCCTCCTGATTAAAAAAAAAATGTAATTTAAGCTAGGTTAGGAATATTACCTATGCAATCGAGAGAGCTTTGATGATTACAGACGATGACAAATGGACCTTCAGGATATCGTTCCATTCCTATTATCTTGGCGGTAACACCGAACAGAGGACTCTGGACCCGTTGCACCAACAATTGCGGCATTCTGTATCAAAAACCGATGGCAAAAAATAAAGAGTATTTGTCAGCGGAAAGTGAATCAATGTAATCTACAGTACCGTCCTCAATTCAAATAATTGCACATAATTGCACATGAATTTTAAGATTCGTTATTCCAAAGGTCGATGATGACACATTGTACCTGTATAAACTGTAAAGCCGCATGCCATTTGTATGATATTCCAATGTATACGTCCTCGATCGTATAGCAAAAGTTCAGACATTTTTTAACGTCTCGTGAGATATCGACTTATCTGCTTATTAAAAACGCTTTTGTCATGTTTTTTTATCTTTTGAGGAGCTAAATTTTTGCAAAGTACCTCAAACATTGTAAGGCTTAGAGACAAAACACATTAAATCTTGCCAATGATGCACATTACCTACACAACGAATTTGTAAGAATAGTTTTTCGTTGAAAGCATGGAGTTATTAGCCTCCATGGTTGAAAATAATCTGGTCTTATATAGAGCGCTTATATATGAAGTACCGTCTCTGATAGTGCTATACATATATTGTTAATCCAGTCATAAGATTCATTCGCGCACAATGTGCACCATCTCCACTTCCTTAGAAGTATATTTTCCATAATTATGGTCACGCGAAGGGCATAATTATACTTATGGCGATTACTAACACAAGTGCTTTTGTCAACCTAGCAGGTCCCGATTTCTCTCTTGGGTATGGATAGGCCACTGTAGATGAATGCTTTGCCAGCGGACATAAGTACCGTGTCGGGGATCGAACCCACAAACCTTTGCATTTCATGTCAAGTGTTTAAACCACTGGACTACACGTCTTCTTTAAAATGGGTATGTTTTCTAATGAAAAAGAAGCAACTGCCAGTATCCCTTCTGCTTCGATTTTTACATCTCTTCTAGAAGTGTGATGACCCCGTTATATCATGCTCTCCTTCTTACTCGAGCAAGGCCAAAACAATAAAGATAATAAACATTCTATTTCTGCAGGTGGACCGAAACGAATAGTTAATATTTTACCCAACTGTAAAGGGCTCGTGTGCATACCTAGGTTGCCAGCATTTGCAAGGATAATTACGAAATCACTCTATATATTGTCGTTAAAGAAACATGTATGCAAACTTTAGTCATGTTAGCTATATACTTCTGTTGTTATACACTTGAAAGTGGAAGAAGAAATACCTGTAGCCAAAAGAACATTAATTATGTGCAATCAGAACATGTACTTGGCGGGACAAAGGTTGGATTTGCCAATATAAAAGGAACCGCTTAATTGATGTGACCCCGTATGTCCGCGTACCCTGATTCTTCCACATAATACTTCCTTCATGACAACGGCGGTAATAAAAATAAATGTGTGTCACACAGACAACACGAAGATTTCCAAAATAAATTATTCTGTGTATTAATTTTGGTTAAATGGTGCTACTGCACGTTGATAAGCAATTAAAAGCACCCTTCTCGTTATTGAGTGGGTGTAGTTCGCTCAATAAGACTAGAGCCCCCCCCCCTCCACAACAAAAATGCTACGAAACTGATCTCCTCCTTCGCACCCCACCCCTCACCCCCCCCCCCCTCCCCCTATGTAGCGACACCCCTGCATGGTCTAAAGAGAGTACGTACCTGGTAGCTTTGGGATCGCAAGCATTGAAGAGCATGAAAGGTATAGAAATGATGCCGAAAAGGAAATACATTCCATCAAAAGCGTGGTATTTGAGTTTGAACCTAATCCTGCGGCTGCTAAGTATGACCAAGGTACATAATACGATTACAATGCTCCACAAAATAAGGTTCGATGGTGATGAATCGGTTCCAGGACCTGGTTCAAGCGCAATCGTGTCTCCTTCCATATCTTCTGTGTTCCAGGCCATGATCGACGGTTACGTTCTCGAGATCATAGATGACGAAAAGTAATATATCAATGGTCATTTGCAGTGACTATGCTCATATACCTTCTTCAGTTAAGCCTCAAACACAGTCAAATTTGCCTTGATAAGTTGGTATTATGGCTGAAGTGAATCCTATAAAATATTTAGACATTTGACATAACCCGTGATATGTATACAGTCACTTTGTACTGTTATCTATGTGATATTGCTTTATTATGTACAACAACAAAAAGCAACTAATGGTAATAGACAGCAGTTACTGCCTTGAATATATGACTAATAATCCGTTTTCTTGCACCTCTCTTCCTTGTCATGCGTTTTTTTTTATAAATCAGAACCACTTAAAAACAAAAGCGTATATTAACAATCCTAACAGATGAATTAATGTGCATGATCCCGTGCAGAAATCAACGCCGTTTCCTGTTGTTAACGCAGTTTCGTGAAGAAGGATTTACGCGTAATCACTGCGGAAAATGAAACCAAGAATTAAAAAAAAAATGACTCAAAAACAGGGACAAAATATTGCCTAATGCTTTAGATTCACGTGATCTTGGTGTTGAGTCCGAGGCCAACCTATTCATGTTATGGAATATCTCGTAATGTCGGTCGTCAAATATCGCTATACTGAAGAACGTGCATTTTGACTTTCTCTTGTAAAATGGTGAACTACAAAGGAGTCCTAAATAGATGGCTCATTAAAAAATACACGTGCAGAGAGTTGTAAAAACAGTAACGAATCGTCTGCTAAAACAACCAACAATTATATCGTATCCCAATTAGCTATGGCCGTATCTCGTAGGTCTCAAAATGTTCAGTGTAGACACGTCAGATCCATGCCGAAGTCTCTCACAGTGAAGATTTTAATTCTCTGATGAGAAGAGTACCTAATGGATAATCAACTATAAAGGTGAAGACTAATTAAAGACAATTTCAAATGTTTGGTGATTTATTCCTCTTCCCTGGCCGCCGCCTCTCCATATGCGTGCACAATTCAGCCTGACCAAAGTGCACGGGTGGGCCGAACCCCCATTTGAACCATTACTCCGTCTGAAGTTCTCAATTGTTATGTTGGGTTGAAAGACTCATTAACTTATCAAAAGTTCAGTCACTGATTAGGTAAATACAGATAAATCTAATTAAGGGGATTTGTGTTGATTCGTGCAGGGACAAGGCTTGAAACTGGAGAGCAAATGTTCTAATCACAAAATCAACACGAGCTACAAATCGGTTTAAATCTGGTATAAGGATGCCACTAATCGATTTTTTATTTTGTCCCGCAGTCAGCAATTTTTGGTCTTTTAAAACTTTCAGATTGACTAGGGAGCGATATTTTCTACCTTAGTTCATTCTAGGAATTACGAACCCTGTTTCATTTTCGGAATTACGAACCTTATTCATTTTCGGAATTACGAACCCTATTTCATTTTCGGAATTACGAACCCTATTTCATTTTCGGAATTACAAACCCTGCTTCATTTTCGGCATTACGAACCCTTTTTCTTCTTCGGAATTACGAGCCTTGTTTCATTTTTCGGAATTACTAACCTTCGGAATAGCGGACCTTCGGAGTAACGAGCCTTCGGAATTACGAACTTTTAGAATTACGGACCTTCTGAATTGTGAACCTTCGGAAAAAACGACATGTAACCATATTACCTAGGGTTAAACAAACAAACACAAACTAATAATGAAAAAAAACTCATTCTTATATTTCGACCGAAGTCATGCTAATGAATGTGATTATAATATCAATATTCCGTTCTTGAAAAGCACATATTAACATAAGTCCCGTTCAAAGAGCCGTGGAAGACTATATTACCCCGGTTTTTTATGCGACAACTTTTACCATATTGTTAACAGGGTACATTTCAACGAGTTTTCCTACCAGGTCCCTACATATTCTACACCTGTGGGGGGGGGGGGCGTGTCACAGAACTTGTCATCAGTGACAAATTAGGGTTTTTTTTTTTTTATTAGCTACTGAAATTCTTGCTTCTGATTGGTTGTCAGCAGATTTGTCACTGATTTTTGTCATTGAAAAAAAGCTTTGTGACACGCCCCCTGGTCGAGTGTGGAGAATGTAGATTTTCTCACCAAAGACCGTTTCACGTTATTACGAATATTCCATTTATGAATATTCCAAACATGACATTTAGGTGATTAATTCCTTCCCGTTTATAAGCCCCTCCACATGCAGAGTATCTGTTCTCCTAGTCTAACGTATACATAGCAAGGATGCTAATATATCTATGTGATATAATTCGACAGTTTATCACAAGTTCAAAAATTAGTTAAAATAAATAGCATTATAATTACAAAGGTGCAGATTAGGCGGGCTCTGCCAAAGAAGCACGAGAGAAAGCAAATGTTGTTATCACAAAGTCAACATGAGCAATACTTTGTTCAATTTCAAGCCTTTATTTGAAACACCCAAAATGTGTTGCTAACTGACAGGCGCTCTCCAAATGTGGTCCTACATGTAATGTCTAGGCTTGAAAATAGGAAATGGCAATTGATCACCTTTCATTATTCCGCGAATTGCCTTATTTTTATGAATAAACACATTTTCTCAATATAGTCAATGTAGTCAGGCCAATTTATGGGGGTAAAAGTAAACACCAATCCAACAAAAAGCTTTTTCAACGGCTTCCGGTAGTGTTTGGCATCAGAAACAACAAACTAAAAATACAGTGTATAAGAAAATCGGACCGTCGGAAAGTGGTTGTTTTCAAAATGGCGTTCAAGACTGCCGCCAATACCGTAACATAGTCATAAATCATGATGTATCGATCTTGTATATGTAATGTTGGTGTCTATACCTAGGTTATAGTGGTCGAAGAATCCATTCATACAACTTGCAATGCATCGGTTATGGCCACCAGAAAACCTGGAAATCCAAGATGGCGTCCAAAATGGCCGCCAGCAGTCTCCTAAAAATGGTGCCTAGTGTCGTGCAGATGTGAATGAAATAGGCCTTTTAGTACAGTGTAAAAACGAATGAAGTTAAGTGAAGAACCGCGTGACTGAACCGATGTGCACACTTTGTTTTAAATGTTATATTATTTTTCTGAGCCTTTTAACAGGGGAGGATGTATGCTGGTTCAGATTCAATATACTGTAAAAGGGAGTGGGTACATACTACAGCTCAGAAAAATCTCTAACATGCAAAAACACAAACAATGAACAATTATTATAATAACAATTTTTTTAATCGGGTACCTTCTCGGTTTTAAATTGAAAGGCAGCGCAAGAACATAATTAGAGAGGACTTCTTCATTTTCCTATTTTATCTATATGTGCTTAATATTTTGATTATTTGTTTATTTATTTCTTTATTTGTGTATTTTTGAAAATTATCCATTCATCTATTTATTATCCATTTATCATTATTATTTGTAATATAATTATTATTATTGTTATTATTATCATCATCTTCATTAACATCATTTTAATCATACATTGTGTTAAGGTCTGTGTGTCATAGGTACTTTATGGATACAGATTGAGTTTAAAGCGATACATGCACCGTTTGTATCTTCCTTAAAGGGCAATCCAACCCTTGTGATAAGATGATTTGTACAAAAGCAGAAACATAACAGAAATAGAATGGCAAACGTTTGAAATGAATCGGACCAATAGTAAGGAAGTTATGAATGTTTGAAATATGAGATCACTAAGTCTATGCGAATCTCAAATTAGTAGTTTGGCCTGTGGATTGTGACGTGGATAACTCTCCCTTTTGCTGTGTACCAAAATATCACTAATATCTTGTTTTCTCGTAAGTTCCTTCTCCCTTGGGGTGCTACCCAAAATATAGTATAGATAGCATATTACTATAGGTCCTCTAAAAAGAATAGACTCTCCTGAGCCATGATTTAAAAAAAAAAAAAAAAAAATTGTAGACATTTTATATGTTAGAACAGATGGATGGTCCGGCACTACATCACATCGACATTACCACTTCAGCCAATTTTGCAGTGCCCATACGTATAGTAATTACAATCATTACTTTCTTATATTTAGTCAGATTAAATTGATACTTTCATCAGTTTGCTTCTCTGATATGTCTGCTTTCTTTCAGAGTAGTTGTCTATTTGGGTTGGATTTCCCTTTAAATCCGCCACTTCCGCCACTGATAGTCAATGACATCATATCATTTATTGAACAATAATTATATGAACATTTCTTATCCCATGTATAGAAAATACCCTTCAAGCACACCAAGACAAAGGGGAAGGTCAAGAGGTTACGTAACTCGCGTAGTGTTTCAAGGCCTCCGATGAGAAGGAAACTCGATGCCAGGAAAGAGGAACAGGACTCAGCAGCCAAGGGGACCGTCATCACCAAGCACATGAATAAGGTCTTGAGGTGAGGAACCACTGATTAACCCATTGAATCCTGGAATCTGGTGGTTTATGTATTAAGTCTATGGGAATGAGAGAAATTCAGGAGTCAACAGGTTAAAATGGGGGTACATGTACGGTCTTGGATGATACTTGCCATTTGTATAGCGCCTTTTCCCACTGGATACAAAGTGTCTTTTAGATGCCATCTATGAGTGAGTACTACAAGTAAAATATATATCTGCAAGTTACCAAGCAGTGACATGAATAAGGTCTTGAGGTGAGGAACCATGGATTAAAATGGGGGTACTACATGTATGTTCTTGGATAATGATAATAGTTGCCATTTATATAGCGCCTTTTTCCACTGGTTACAAAGTGTCACTTAGATGCCATCTACATACATGCCAACTGTTCAGATTAAAGAGGAACATTCCTCTTTTTGGGAGAAGATAATTATCATTTTAATGCAGGTGTTCCTCTTCCTGTACACATTTGTCTGTAGTATTGAATAGGAGAGTTAGGGTTGTTCCTCTTTTTTTTGAAAATAGCATAATTTGTACAGATTTCTGATTTTCAAATGTTGGCATGTATGCATCTATGAGTCAGTGCTACATGTACAATTAAAACATATTACCAAGTAGTGACAGTGTGAGTTCATTTTGGTATTTAAATGACAGAGACTCAGGTACAATTTCATTTGTTTAATACTTTGTCCATCATTTCTGATAAACATGAACAACAAAAGCCTTTGAATAGGCCAGAGGTTGGGGACATATCCACCCTGTTCTCACCCTTACCTGCCCATCTGGATCTGTCCCTGCATTTTGTGATAGTTATTTTTGTATTCTTTTTAAATAGGTCTTCTTGGAAATCAAGCAATTAAAATACTTTCAGATTGGTGTACTCAGTTGTATCGAGTTGTATACATAGTTTTTCATAACACTACAGTCTATTGGGGAAAACGAGTATGGTAAAACCAGCAGGCGCGCCGGAAGCAGTTTGGGATTGGGGGGGCAAACATTCCAGGGGGCTCACTTTCCAGGGGCAGTGACGTAATGAGAAAAAAATTCGGAAGGGGGGGGGCAGACGAAAAATCTGCATCACCACCAGTCTTACACGTTATATGCAGGTCCCGCGGAACGTTTTTCAAAGTGGAGTATTATCGATCAGATAGAGCGTAAATTGGCGTGGGGTCCAGGGCATGAGCCTCGGCAGGGGGTCAAGGGGCTGAGCCCCCGGAAGCTCAGGGGTTTTAGGTATTTAATTACGGTTAGATGAGCATCCAGGGGCCGTCTTAGGGCCCTTGGTGTGGTCCAGGGGGCAGAGCGCCCGGAAGCTCAGGGGTTTTAGGTATTTAATTACGGTCAGATGAGCATCCAGGGGCCCGCCTTAGGGCCCTTGGTGGGGTCCAGGGGCAGAGCCCCCGGAAGCTCAGGGGTTTTAGGTATTTAATAACGGTCAGATGAGCATCCAGGGGCCCGCCTTAGGGCCCTTGGTGGGGTCCAGGGGCAGAGCTTCCGGAAGCTCAGGGGTTTTAGGTATTTAATTACGGTCAGATGAGCATCCAGGAGCCCGCCTTAGGGCCCTTGGTGGGGTCCAGGGGGCAGAGCCCCTGGAAGCTCGCGGGTTATAGGTATTTAATTACGGTCAAATGAGCATCCAGGGGCCCGCCTTAGGTCCCTTGGTGGGGTCCGGGGGTGGAGCCCCCGTAAGCTCTGGGGTTTTAAGCATTTAATTACGGTCAGATGAGCATTTTTTATACCTTATTTGTGACATTGGCAGGTCACTTATTTTTCTCTCCGTCTTTCTTTCTTTTTCTCTTTAACATACTTTAAAAAAAAAGGAGGGGTGGGGGGGGGGGGGGGCTCGAGCCCAGCCACTTTGCAGACCATGACATAAAGGCTTCTAAATAAGCGTATTTCGCCTGACTGTAATGTGGGAATTTCTTATTTTCCAACAAACGCATAAAAAGGTATGACTTACAAAAAAAATGGAGAAAAAATGCCGGAAAATCATGTAGATGAAAACCAGTCACTCAAAGATTTTTACTTTTTTGAGGCACTTCTTGATCATTTTGAAGCGCAATTTTTTAGGGCTTCAATATTACACCAAGCTTAGACACTGATGACACTTAGGGCTGTGCATCTCAGATTTAACATTGTTAAACAATGCCTTCAAAGCTTGTCTTCTTTTCTTTCTTTGTGCAGGCAAAATCCACGAGCTAATGTCGTCCTGTCTTCAAAGAAGAAACGAAAGTTAATGAAAGGCCGAATGATAGCAGATCGGGAGGCTAATGTCATGTTAGGTTAGTTTGTTTTATAAATTAGTTTTCAGACAGATCCTTCATTAGCAGAGGCCATTTTGAGATGTAAATCTATGAAAAGTGCCTTTCTGAGGTTGTCTGACCTTTGAAAACCGAGTTAGGTGTTACTCTTGAACTCCCTTTGGCAACAAAATAAAATAATTACTTTTGTTGGCTGGAGGAAAACTTTAATTGATTAATACACTTGAAAGTATAAAATACTTTTTTTTAAGAAATGGGAAATTTAAAACTATTACATTTATGAGGTTGGCAATCGAAATGATGTACAAATGTACATGTATAATTTGCGAGCACATCCGACCCTAAAAGCGTTGAAATAGAGGACATTACTTAATTCGAGGTTTAATAGATAAAAGTCAGTGGTGCTGTAGTGTAGGGTGAACTTAAATGTCAGCTGCAGCCGTCACTTGATGATGATGATAATCGATGATGATGAAAATGTCATCAACTTTGCAATATGTAAGCATTCTCCATGTCAGTTTGTACTTTCCTTTCTCATTTTTCTCCTTGTTTTTATCATGTTTTTTTCTTCTTTTCATAAACAGTTGAAGTAGAGACAAAGCCAAGTAAGAAGCCATCAAAGAAAACCAAACCCAAGAAGTCTTCTCCAGATGATGAAGATATGGAGACGATGGAGACATGAAGCCCCTTCTGTTTCCGAAAAAAGAGACTGTCTATATTTCAATGCCAAAAAATGTCTAAGAAGGCCTTCGGAACTATCAAGAATCGGATTTAACCATGGACCTTGCTGTCGTTGGACCTTTAACAACTTGATGAGGATTGGAATGCAACAGCATCTCAAGAGTTTAGAAAAATATATGTTTGTCTAAATTCAGTCAAACCTGTCTGTAAAGGCCATTCAAGGAAAACATGGAGAGAGATCACAGTAAACATGTGGCCTTTCTAGACAGGTTCTGCGTCACACATTTCTTTCTCAAGGGAGACAAATGAATGGCCATTATTGTCAGGTGGCCTTTATAGACAGGTGGCCACTAGGACAGATTAAACTGTATCTTCCTTCAATTCTCTTGTTATCATATCAACAATAGATCATATATTTGTTGGAAAGTTGTACTTTTGATCTCAATAAAAATACCTTTACCTCCAAAGTTCCAAACTCTTCAGGCTGTAGCTCAAGAGCTGAATATTTTGGACATAAAGTTTTTTGTTGAAATAAAAAATTTAACTTTCCAAACATTTCTATCACTGATACAGATGAACTTTCAGGATATTCATAGGTCAATTTCACACACACAAAAAAATTATTCCAGAATTGGATTACATATCAACGATTTGATAAGCATTAGGATAGAAACAAAATTGAAAAATGAGAGAAATTATTTATTGTTTTCTTAAACATTTGGTATTGTCTCTTTAACGTTTTTAGTAATTCAGAAAAATATATTGTTTACAGTAGTCTTTGTATTAAGAGAGTATTGTTGATATCATCCGTTCAGTTTCACATACAAAGATTTTTTTTTTTAAGTCAGTCCCTCTGAAGTTTAGTCTATACCAGTTAGATAGATCAAAAACTGCTAGTAATTCCATACAGAATTGAGTTCAACCACCTGTGGTTTGATGTAACCAAAAATTGAATGATATGTAAAACGTGTTTTATAATCTTTTATTTAATTTAAAAGGTATCTAATTGACAGAGCATACTTCTGTAAAATAAAGATAGAAAATTAGACGTCTGATTTTTAGCTTATCATGGTCTTACGTTCGCCTAAATCGGTGCGGTACAGTTTTTCGACATACATATTGTTTACCAAAATAATGAAACATTTTTGATTTGTTTTTGTGTCATTGATGTGTAATTGTCCCTTATCTTAACAACAAGTCTTGTTTTTTTTTCGTTTACCTTTCAACAAGTATGGTTCTAATGAAGGTAATAATCTCTGTACTTTTTTTCTCACACTCATGATTGATTTTATCATAATAAAGTATTAAACATACATACAATACAATATATTGTGTCAGTGTCTACATTGTATCCTGATGAGCATAATTTGAAGTAGCTCACATGAGCGTTGGGTAGATTTTAACAGATTTTGGAGTCACTGTCGTGGGTTCGTATCCCACCGCTGCCACCACGAAATAGACCATTTTCGTAACGTAATCAAATTTAACTCATAAATCATTGTTAGTGCCTCGTTACAATTTGTTTTTAGTTCACCTGTTATGAATAATTTGTATTTTGATTGTCAGAATGCGAATTGTTGCTAGGTAGGACAAATATGGCTTGTCCTATGTAATTCACATTCTGACTTTTGAAATACATATTATTCATAACAGGCTATAAGATAATTTGTAACAATAACAAACATGTATTCCATGGGCGTAAATCTGCAATTGATACCTATTGTTCAGGGGGGATGATCTATTCATTCATCCCCCCTGAACAATAAGTATTACGTAAGGATTTACGCCCATGATGTATTACGAAAACGGTCTATTTAGAATACTGGACAACAGTCTAAACAAGCCTTAAAGCTATTTAACTAAGAAAACGAAGGATACGAGTGGTACGTCGCTACCGTAAACGAAGCAACCGCCACAAGGTGGCGCTAAAGATTAACATTTAAAAATTACATTATGACAAAAAGCCCCATTCTCAAAAAAGCCGCCTAACTTTAAGGCCAGGGCCCCGTCTTACAAAGAGTTGATATAAATTACAACTTATTTGCGATTGATATCAATCGCGACTATGTACAAAAGAAATAGGAGACTGCAAACTTGCGATTGATTGGAGGACTTGTGATTGATTTGGATCAATCGTACCTCCTTGTAAGACGGGGCCCAGGTATGAACCTCCACCTAGGTTCACAGAAATAGTCATCTAATTTATTGACATCATTATCATCACCAATAATTTATTGCTCAATACCAACTTATTCATCGTGTACAGATCACCACAATTCTGCAACTAATTAAAATGCAAACACTTGTCCCTGTGAAATGAATCTTTTTCATTTCCGAATTACCGAATTGTCCCCCCCCCCCCCCCCCTCCCACCTCACTTGGTTTCATACAAACTTGTAAATCAGGGGACTACATTCAGCCTGCGAGATTAACGATTACATGTCATAATTCCCAAAGTTCGTTACTTCAGACGTTCATAATTCTGGAGGACTGTATCTACGAAAATAAAATAGAAATGTGAACTCTCTTTCATTTTCTTTTTTCGGAATTGCGAGCCTTTACAATTATAAACCCTGTTTCACTTTCAGAATTATGAACCTTCGAGAAAAGAAACTTAGGAATGAGGCAGCAAAATAATGTTCGGAATTGTGAACCCTATTTTATATTTCATATTCGGAAATATAAATCCCCTAATATGGGGAAATTGTGTTTCGGAATTATGAACCTTTGGAAAAACGAATGCCTCCTGGTTTAATTTTGGCTGCTTTTGAGAACATCGGTCAAAATGATAAGGGGATGTTCATTACGGTTGAGGATGCGAAAAATTAGCAACATGGGTGTTGGAAAATTTATCATTAAAGTAGGTGCACTAATTTGGAGTCAGATAAACATTCTGGGGGTAAAGGACATATCAGATAGGGAATATATTTCCCTCAGGAGATGAACTTATTCATTCTCCCGAAGGCCGGGGAGGGGGACATAGAGTTTTGCATCGTTAAAGTGCTTTTGGTCTCGGGAGCTAGGGCAGACACCAAACATGATTTTGCAGCAGCCGGAGGGGGTCGGGGAGGGGTGATGGTCTGCAGCAGGCGCGTACACAGGGGGGGGGGGGGGGGGGGGGGGGGGGGGGGGTGCTGACTAAAAGAAAAAACAAATTATTGCTCACTGCCCCCCCCCCCCCCCCCCCCCACTGAGCGAAGCGATTTCCTCATTTTAAGGTGTACATGAGAAGAAAAAATATTCAGTGGCGGATCCAGGAGGGGGGAGGGGCACAAAATCGCATGGGGTGAAATATATGGAAAAAGATGGAACGAGGCGACAGAGCGAGGCGACAGAGGCGAGGGAGGGGAGCGACAAAGCGGGGGTGGGTCTGGGAGGGGGTCAGAACAACCTCCATGAGTAGGAAGCATTTGCAATTCTAGAACCACATTATGCGCATTTTCAGGCACTTCCTGGAGTAATATGACGTAAAATCGCCTTCTCCTACCCCCTCCAAGAGTAGGGATCTTTTGCAATTTGAGAACCACATTTGGCGCATTTAATGTCCACCGGCACATCCTGGAAAAAACGAGGCCTTCTGATTGGTTAGAAGTTAGAGAAAAGTGATCTGTTACGTCACAAGACGTTTCGTTGCTGCACAATGCACAAAGACGGTGGTCTGGTACCTTTCTCGAGTGTATAAACATTACTGTGTTGTCATCAGGAGCGTCGCTAGACCTTTTTCAGTGAAAGGGGGGAGGGGTGTAGAGGCCACCGATTATCGAGAAAACTAGCCCCAAATTACCGACAAATATATTAATGCCAATGTCCCAATGTCTACAAAATAAACCCTATTAACCCGGGGCTAGCAACTAAGTTATTTTTCAGTTCCCTCCTCTAACCCTCTCCCTCTCCCCTCTCCCCTCCCCCCTCCCGCGCAAAGCGCGGAAGCTATGACGTTTCATTTAATTTGTATAGAAAGAAGACTATTCTTTGTACCGTTCTCGACTCTTAATCCTTGTCTGAATTCAGTTCCCCCCCCCTTCCCTCCCGCGCAAAGCGCGGAAGCTTTGGCGTTTCATTTAATCACTAGAGAAAGAAGACGATTCGTTGTAGTGTTCGACTCTTCATCCCTGTCGGAAATATTTACCTCCCTCCAGCGTGAAGTGCATAAGCTTTGACGTTTCATTAAATTATTATTCTCAATCCTTGTCTGAATTCCCTTTCGCCCATCCCTTGCGAAGCGCCGAAGCTTTCACGTTTCATTAAATTATTAGAATTAAAATTCAAACATAATAAAGGATGATTCTCAAGTTACCATGTTCAAGGATAACAAAAATATGAAAATAATCATGATGGACTTACTATAGTTTTAGTTCATAAAGAGAGATTACCAAAAAAGATCATAAGATTTATTAGATTTACCATAAGATTTATCAGACCGGAAAATTGACGATATTGTTACGCTCTAGTCAGGAAAACAATATTCATTATACGAGTGATTATAGAGCCTATAGTTTCATCGGATCGGACTACTTTCATATACCTAACTTGGCCTATTGGTTAAACCTTTTTTTTAAAGACATTATCAAGCAGGTGTATGTTGACATGATGTTAAACACGTGCACCATCAGTGGGCAGTGGTGGGGATCTGTTGTTAGCCTATAGGGGGGTACAGACCAGAGGCGGGGCAGGGGGCACAGTGCCCCCATTTTCAAGTTTCCCCAAAGTGCCCCCCTTTACATAGGAAAAGTGCCCCTTTAATTTTGTGAAAAGTACCCCTTTTTACATAGGGAAATTGCCCCTTCCCTTGTCACCTCTGATAAGTGGGCCTTTTATTTTGATACATGCCCTTTTCCTTCGACAAGTTCCCCTTTCCTTCGACAAGTTCCCATTTTCCTTTCCAATAAGTGTCCACTGCCCATTCTTATAAGTTCCCTTTTTAATTTTAAGTAATTGCCCCTTTTCATGCAGGTACAAGAAGTAGCCCCTTCACCTCTGACGATTGCCCTATTCAATCTGAGAGGAACCTCTTTTATTTTGACAAGTGCCCCTTTTTCTTTCTAAGAAGTGCCCCATCCCCGTTTAATAACTAAACCCCTTTTTTTACTCAGATAATAATTATAACATTTGGGAATGGGCCTATGAATATGACTTATATTTTGTTTTGTTTGGGTATAGACCCATATAGCTGGGATTTATGCAATATGAAAGCTATTACAGTGAGCATTTTATCATAAACATAATAATTATATGCATAACATTATGGGGATGATTACATAGCCCCCCCCCCCCCTGGTCAAATATTGGGGGAGGATATATCTCCCGCCTCCGGGATCTTCGCCTATGTCAGTGGGTGTCACCATGGAAAGGTATTTAAACAAGGAAAGGTGTTTGGGGCAAAAAACAGTGCACCCCCCCCCCTGTGCTTTTTAAATGTTTATATAATAGGTCTCAAATCTTCTATCACAGAATCCAAAAGACTTTTGAAATTAACCTTTTGCCACAAAAATAGTACTTTGCATAACTATTATTTCTGCGATTTTTGACATAGCCTTCATTGTTGGTTTCTGAATCAATCTGACAACACATTGAATTATATAGTTCGATTTTATTTTCATGATTTCTTAGAGCACCGTTGTACCATCCAAGTGAAGAGCATAACATGACCCAAATTATGACTTGTTATAATCAGACAGTTACATGACCCTGCCTGAACTAGCATGGGAATATTTAACCATTATTCAGCATATAGTCTTGATGGCCCCAGTTATGATACTTCCATGTTCAGCTCTCAGAATTCGAACTGTTACTACTTGTACTAGTTTATAATATTGTAACGGACACGATTTTGCCACCTTGGCTTGACACGTAGTATTTGTCAGGATGCCGTGTCTGGCCAGGCGCTCTCCGTCCGTTTGGACAAAATATATGCCCGTAGCTTAATGGCTGGAGTTATTTACTGCTCACACGTATCTCAACAATCATTCGTCCATCGACTGCAATCGGTCACCTAAAAACGTCTTGAGCACATCATCAATCAATTGAACATCCCTCGAGCACTGAGTCAATCATGCTTTGTCAATACCTGTCACTGATTCTCGTCCATTCGTCTAACTACGGTTTCACTGCTCCAAGAAATCAAACCAATCATGAGTTGTATGTAGAAATCCTTTAATGCGATCCAATCAACATACAGGGGTTAACTCAGCACAAGTACAAGACTGGTAGTAGACTAGATGTAAGACTCACTTAAAGGTAGGGTCAGGCCAGCTATCAGGCCAACTATCAGGCCAACTATCAGGCCAACTATCAGGCCAGCCTCGGTGAGGCTGGCCTGTATCGGATACAGTGCAGTGGAATTAAAGCCCTAGATGCACAACCCTGGACATCCCAACAATTTCCCTATACATAAACGCATAAAAGAACAATTATGTCCTCGTTAGTAAAACAACACTTCAACACAATATTTCTGCTAATCCCATAAAATCTTCACATATAATCTTCAGTATAACCCCTTATTCCTGATTAGATCACTACTATACAAGTAATATCCCAAAAGAAACATGATAATTGCACCAACATGATCAAAATATGTAATTTATGCTCATTTTCCTTCAGTTTGGTAATTGCTAAATCAACGATGCTCCATATTGCTATAGCGCATGCTCGTACAACAGAAAATGCTTAACCTTCGTCCAATACTAAAACCCTGATTTGTTACACGATTCCCTTCCCTCCCAAGCTTGGTCCCCAAGCTAACTTATCTCTAACTTATGCAAAAACAACAAATCATAACATGTTATCAAAACAATTCAAAACTAAAATCCAAGTCTTTTCTGACAGTTCAAAATGGCTTTTCCAAAAGTGTTCAACTGTTCAAAAGTTAGTTCGTTTCCTTTCCTTCTCAGCATCCCTGGGCTCATTGTTCTTTCTCTCCATTGTCGTTCCGCACTTCCGTCAGCTCGACCAGTTGCAACACCGTCAATGCTACCTCCCGTCGTCCCCAAGCTCCGTCAGCTCGACCAGCTGTGACGCAGTCAGTCTTACTGCCCGTTGTCCCCAAGCTCCTTCAGCTCGACCAGCTAGTGACGCGGCAGTCTCACTGCACGTCGCCCCCAAGCTTTATCAGCTCGACCAGCTGTGACGCCGTCAGTCTTACTGCCCGTTGTCCCCAAGCTCCTTCAGCTCGACCAGCTAGTGACGCGGCAGTCTCACTGCACGTCGCCCCCAAGCTTTATCAGCTCGACCAGCTGTGACGCCGTCCGACCTACTGCCCTTCGTCGTCCCCCAGCTCCGTCAGCTCTACCAGCTTGTGACGCCGTCAGGCCTTCTGCCCGTCGTCCCCCAGCTCCGTCAGCTCTACCAGCTTGTGACACCGTCAGACCTACTGCCCGTCGTCCCCCAGCTCAACCAGCTGTGACGCCGTCAGTCTTACTGCCTGCCGTCCCCCAGCTCCGTCAGCTATACCAACTTGTGACGCCGTCAGACTTACTGCCCATGGTCCCCCAGCTCCATCAGTGCTACTGCCGTCGTCCCTTAGCTCCATCAGCTCGACCACTCCACGCCATCAGCTATCCCACTTCTGACACCATGTGTAACGGACACGATTTTGCCACCTTGGCTTGACACGTAGTATTTGTCAGGATGCCCGTGTCTGGCCAGGCGCTCTCCGTCCGTTTGGACAAAATATATGCCCGTAGCTTAATGGCTGGAGTTATTTACTGCTCACACGTATCTCAACAATCATTCGTCCATCGACTGCAATCGGTCACCTAAAAAACGTCTTGAGCACATCATCAATCAATTGAACATCCCTCGAGCACTGAGTCAATCATGCTTTGTCAATACCTGTCACTGATTCTCGTCCATTCGTCTAACTACGGTTTCACTGCTCCAAGAAATCAAACCAATCATGAGTTGTATGTAGAAATCCTTTAATGCGATCCAATCAACATACAGGGGTTAACTCAGCACAAGTACAAGACTGGTAGTAGACTAGATGTAAGACTCACTTAAAGGTAGGGTCAGGCCAGCTATCAGGCCAACTATCAGGCCAACTATCAGGCCAACTATCAGGCCAGCCTCGGTGAGGCTGGCCTGTATCGGATACAGTGCAGTGGAATTAAAGCCCTAGATGCACAACCCTGGACATCCCATCAATTTCCCTATACATAAACGCATAAAAGAACAATTATGTCCTCGTTAGTAAAACAACACTTCAACACAATATTTCTGCTAATCCCATAAAATCTTCACATATAATCTTCAGTATAACCCCTTATTCCTGATTAGATCACTACTATACAAGTAATATCCCAAAAGAAACATGATAATTGCACCAACATGATCAAAATATGTAATTTATGCTCATTTTAGGCGGTGCGGAGCATGCCAATTATCTCACTGATAACACCGAAATCGTTTTGAATATTCAACGGTCATCGAAGCACTCACGTTGCCAAGCTCACTTTTTCACCGAAATTTCTCTCTCTCATATCTTCTTTGTTCGTCGGCGGATTTCGCTCAGACTCTCAGGAATGATGTAAAATGGTCATATCGAACTATATATGAAAAATTGTATTAAGTGATGATCTATTTATCATTTCATCAAACATTTCATGTTCAGTCGTCTCCGAAAACTACCCTCAGATTATTATCAGACACATCTGGCAATATGGCTATTTATTCATGAAACTTAATATGCATATTCATGAGACCTTTACGGTGCTGGTGACGAAATTTTCGCTGTGACCATCACTTATTTTCGGAGATACAATGGAAAATGAATGGGGTGTTTTTCAGAAATCGAGAAGCAGCAAACTTACGAGAAAATCGACGTCACCGCTCGATCAAAGACTCGCGCATGCGCATTGACACGAAATTACGTAAACCTAGCAGACAGCTGATCGTGAGCACACATAGCTGCATTACTATCCTGGCTGTGTATTAAAATCTGTGCTATTGATTCTCAACATTTCAAACACCACTGTACAATACTCATCTGATTCCACTCAAAACAGATATACCAGTGACAATTGATGAGACCTAAATAGTAGTAAAATATAATATATTTTTTAACTTAATGATGTTAAAAAGAAAAATTAAAAAATTTAAACCGTGAGTCTACTGTCAAACTTGCCGATCAACCGCATCGTATTTATTGTGTACGTTCGTTTGTAATTTGTGTATAGACTATTCATGTGTGCGATTGCTGCCTCTAGCACGTAGTGCTGCGCTAGAGGTCTACACGCATTAGCATTGATTGCATGCAGTGATCGAGAGGTATTGTTTTGATTTCAGCCGAGCCGAGTGGATCTTTGACTTTGTAAAACCCTCTAAAGAAACAAAGGTAAGGGCGCATTTCAATTGTAATGAAGTATTTTTTTCCATAAATCGAAGTTTGATATTCCTTTTCCATGAAAAATAGGTATTCATAGGTAAAAAAAAAAAAAAAAGGTGGCGAATCTGCTACGCATATGTGCCATTCATAATGCCTGACTGATAGTGGCTTAGTGCTACTGCTCTGCAGCGCAGCTGCATTAGCTTCATTGACCGTAACTCCAGGGAGCTCCGCCGCCAAGCCGTCGGCGGCGGAGCTCATGAGTTACAGTGACCGTAATATAAATGGCAATGATTCATATTCACGGGTCTCGGCAATATTAATGAACGAATCTTGGAGCCAATGAATTGTCGACCCAATTTCAAGTGCATATAATCCATGTGCATGCAGCTGTATTACACACGACACCTCATCCTACTTACTAAACTCTAAACTAAAGTCAAACTTTATCAATTCAATGGCAATGTTGTAGAGTCTAGTATTTAACCTGTTACTTTTACCTTCAAATCTCTACAATTTTTTAAAAATAATTTCTTCACCTTCTTTCATATAGAATATGTAGGCAGGGCCATGAAACCTTCATGTAGCCTTACCTTCAAGTAACCTCCAGCTCCCCTTCTCAACTTCATGACTTGGCAGATGTCCTAATGCATGATACACATTGGTCGAGCATTGAAGAACGGCCGACACTGCTGGCGGCTGCTGCCGAGCCTGGCCAGGCTGACGTGATGTGACCTCGTACTTAGGTAAATATGCAAGAACGTGTGTGTATTTTTCATGTGGAAATTCTTGAATACCAAATTGTTTTTTGCTATAAGTCTACCATGGTAAGACATGGCTGTCAACCCTCCCACATTTGGTTGGAGTCTCAAGCCACGGCACTGATTTTCCTGCCGTTCCGACAACGTCACGTCAAGCACTAGACTTGTAATTATGTATATTCATACATGTTAACTCTCATTATTCACTTACAATATTTTTCCTTTCTTCCATTCAGTGTTGAAGCTGTCTGGTCGTTCCCTCAGAGTGATCACAGATTCTACATCCCACCATGGCTCTGTGGAGTGTTCACCAACCCTAGTGCCCAAGCAGATTTGTCTTCATGCAACTAGGTAAGATATGTACTGTTAAGTAGAGTTGGCATTTTTTTCATCACCATGAAGTCATTAAAGGCAATGTTCCTTGGTGATGTCAAATCATGAGAAACAACATGTACCATTTGTTTTTAAATTTCTCTCACAGTGCCTGGTGACACTAGTCTTTTTCAATCCAGTGTCTAATTATCAAGATAAATGAGAGTCTTGTTTTATTTAACATTTAAGAAGTACTCATCAGGAGCTTTAGATCTTAATATTCCTAAAGTAATTTTTTGTTCACTCTGATGAATGTGGAAACAATGATTTCCAGATCTTAATACTTTGCTTTTGCTGAACTTGACCTCATTGTACACTGAAACACCCCCAATTTTTCATGAAAAGGGTATTTTTTGGTTAAATCCTCATTGTATTTTTCAACATTACAATTTGCATTTAAATTCTTCTAATATCTGCCTCTTTTTCCTTTTTAGAATTAGACAAAGAAAAATCAAATTATCTACCAAAAATTCTGTGACAGAATTATTTATTTAAAAATTAGAAAATGTAGATTTTTTTTTCTCGCTTGCTCTTTTTTTTGTTTAAAAAAAAAATCATGCACCATATCCAAAACTTTAGCTCCGTTATTCCCCCTCCCATTTTTTTTGGCTCATTACGCCACTGCTGAAAAACACAATGTCTTGAAGGTTATTATCATGCATGTAGACCAAATTTGACCCAATTATCATTTATGAATATCATGCCTAACTGAGCTGTGAGATCCATTTGAGGTATTTTTTGAAGTTCTTTCCATAATCTGGCTCTTGATCATATAATACTTTGGTAATGTCTGTTATAGAGTAGTGTATGTAAGTTATGCTGTCTAATGTTAGAGTTAATATATAACCATATGAATGTGAAATATTAATCATGTTAAATTTCTCTTTTTTTTCTTTATTTGCTGTAATACAATTGAATTTCAATTCATTAATTGTTTTTCTATTTTATTGCAGAATGGCGCTCCCTTATAGATGTCAGCATTGGCTACCAGTGTTCTTCAGTTTGGATGGTGATTTCATAGTGAAGGAGTCAGGAAGCCCGAAAGTAGTGTAAAACTAGCACTCTGGTTACAATATGGTACACACGATAGGGTTAACTTGTACTTAGTACATTAATTCCTGGTGTTCCAGAGAATAGTGCTTTCAATGCTTACACAATTTAAAGTATTTGTTTTAGAAGTTGTGAATAAGTGAAAAGTTCAGATAATTGGCAATAGACCTGTTTCCTTACATATTCAAATTTATATGCATACTTTTTTAATTACATTTGATGTTGCATAGTACAACATTACATGTATCATTGCAACATTACCTGCATATTTTGTGCCTATTTTCGACTTGGTTAGTCCATGTCATACGTGCATCTTCATCATTATTATGCAAGTTATGAACTCCATGTAGATTTTCACATTTCACTTGTTTCCAATAATGTTCATTCATGTACACATTTGAACAATTGCGTGTTATTGGTGCATGATTGAACCAAAGATGACAGTAAACGTAAAGTAATGGCTTTCAAAACAGATTGTTTTATTATTTATACAAAGCTTTATATTTATTGAAGAAGTATTAGATGTACAATGAAAAGTATGTGAGACATGGATATAAGTATTTATTTGAGTCTTTCGTTTTTGTATACATGTTAAGTTAAGTATACAAGTACATTTAACACACAAATATACAGTGTTATTGCATTGAAGAAAAAAAAAAAAGCATTCCTGTTTTGTATGCAAGTTACATAATGGAAGTATCTTGCCTATTGTATCTGAAGTGAAGTGGCAATTATAATATGCAGATTGAGAATTGTTTATAAAATGAAATTGCTGTTTTGTGTTATTCATTGGTCGAGTGGTTAATGTTTTACAGTAAATGATGAAATGATATTCAGAGATATCTATATATAATCGGAGAGTGATTTACATGAAGGTGGTACATGGATCATTGTGAGAAAGGTAAATGCAAGTGTGCATGTGGTATATGGATTTTTGTGCCAGAATTTAAAGTGAGTGTTTATAATGGCGTGGATGTGTCGACAAAGGCTCCGGGTTTCTTCTCAGTTGGTTCCAGAATTTATTTCACAAAACAAAGACTTGGGTTAATTCATTAACAAAACAAAAAAAAATTAAATCACAAAGTGATGTTAGACAATCATCGCTTGAGTCAACTTAACATTAAAAAAAAAAAGCAAGCAATAAAGGGTTAATGCTATTGCAATAAATGGTGGCCTACAGCTAGGTATCTAGCTACCTATATATTTCTTGCATGGTCACTCATTGATTGGGATATTTTTCCTTGACTTCTTCCTACCCGAAGTATTATTATAACCATTATAATGAATAATAATAATAATAACAATCATTATTATAAGCAGGGTAAAACACTTCCCTGTTATAAGTACTATTACTTTTTAATTATCATTATTACCATTATTAATCTAAGCAGCAGCATCATTATAATCATGAAGTATATCTATTATTTTTATATATTACCCAGGGGTTTGCTATTGGGGGTGGGGGGGATCTTCATTTATTTTAAATTGGATGAAGAGTGGCGATCGAATTACGCATAACCCCCCCCCCCCCCCCCCCCCCCCCTTCTGCCGGGAAATACCCTGCTATTCCCCTACAAATAATATTTGATTATTATTATGATTGTTATTAATATTATTATTACTATCATTATTATTACATCTACGACTGCTACTACTTATACAACTACTATTATTTTAAAGTAGTATTGGTGGAGTACACCTCCTGCTCCTACGATGGACACAGGCTATAGCTAGGCATATATGGGCTCGCGGTGCACTGCTGGTGCAGACGATATTCACGACAATGTACGGGCAATGTACATGTTTGACGCCACGTTATTCCGTCTTATTTACAGTAAAGCTAAGATAATCAGTGTAATTTAGCTTTATTTCCGTAATATACATTTGTTATTAATGTTGGAGAAATTTGGGGGTTAATTCAAACATTGCAACAATTACAATCTATGCCACGAAATCATGTTGAAAGCCGTTTTTACCGATCAACGCCAACACAAACTAGAGTGTGTGGGACTGTGCTATTGAGCATGACGTCATCACCCGCGATGTAATGTGGGGACGACTCGGAAGATCGGTGCTCGCATTGAAGGTATGAAAATGCATTATGTTGGATCATTACCAGACACATCCGGCCGAATTGGTTTATGAAATTGATATTTCACAGAAATTTTCTTTAATAGTTATTCAATAACATATTCGAATATCGTTATCGTCCAAATATTAAAAATGTGTAATTTTAGGCATTATTTCGGACTCTTTTTTTTTTTTTTTCATACAAAGTTTCTTGTCCTTTTGCCCCCATTTTTTCTTCGTTATTACAAAAAAAAATGTAATGTATAGTTTAAATGATTATTCCTCTTTTCAAAAATGTAAAGATCTTTAAGATTCATTGTCATATGCCAAAGTTATGGCAGTTTTGCTGCGACACTTTCCCAGCGGTTTCACGTAAACAACGTGTTTATTCAATAGGAAAGCAAGGTCAAATCAAAACGAAATCGTGAGTTAATTGCACCCGAGCGCACCGCCTGTTTGGTAATTGCTAAATCAACGATGCTCCATATTGCTATAGCGCATGCTCGTACAACAGAAAATGCTTAACCTTCGTCCAATACTAAAACCCTGATTTGTTACAATATTAAGCCTTCATTGGGTGCCCATAGCTAGCAGCACTGTAGCAGACGACGTAATTTAACATTGCGTAACACATGGGCTGCCGATCGCGATCTTGAGTCTGACTGTGAAAAAGTATCCCTCTCGACAAAATGCTTCGTTCCTTACTGAAACGGCGTCCCCTTGCTGCAGTTACTAAAACGTACTGTAATGTAAGATTATCGTCAACTAGTGGTAAGTTAGTTAATCCTGTAGGATATCTAGTTAATATGAAATTATATGTACAATTATCGTGTGTTATCAAACGATTTACATGTACCACTACCACTACCACTACCAGTCCCAAACATGTAATTATATGTTGGTTAAAATATCCATTTTCATTGTCAGGATCATTATTTGAATTAACTTATTCAGTGTATCACTATCAGGTTACAACAAGACACTTTTGTGGACTAAGAAAATGATTGGGAGTGCAACATGCAAGAAATACTCCTTGATCCACCCAAACTATTTTTATAATGTGACGATGACGTGAAGATCTAGTAGTGTCGTGAAGGACTAATTTGGCAAAGTCAAAGACGGGATTGAAAGAGGAAGAAGAAGAGGAGGAAGCTAGAAAGAAGAATAAGTTTGAGATGGAGATGGAAACAAAAGAAGGAGAAGAACAAGAAGGAAAAGAACTTTAAAAAATGAGAAACAAGTGTAAGAGGAAGAAGAAAGAGAAGAAAAATAATAAAGAAGGAAAAAGAAGAAGAACAGTAGTGCCTAGATCTTCATGTAGGCCTATTAGAAGAAGAGGAAGAGGAACAACAACAAATAATAATCAAACAACTAAATTTACAAAATTGAAACAAAACTTCAGAGTACCGGTAGATAAAAAAAATAGGTCTCACTACTAGTTTGACATGCAGCGCCATATGTTTTAGTCAATAAAGAATAAAACTTATGATCACCAATCATTGTCTGCAAAACCCAAACTTCTGTTGTGTATGTGAGTGTGTGTGTGCGTGGAGGGGGGGGGGGTTCTCTTTTTAATCATTATCAATTTTCATCTTCTTTATTAAATAAATCTATAACTCTTCTTCCTTTTCCTTCTCAGAGGGACTTGGTAATGAGGATTAATACTTTATCAAAATTCAAATTTTTCTAAGCAAGTTTTTATATATTTAGCTTGTTTTTACGAGAGCTCCCTTTTAGTTTTCTAGAGATCTTTAGAAGCTTGCCTGAGCTCAATCACTCTGTGCTTCCCACCGGCAGGTAACACGTCTCTGACTGAACGCAGTCATAACTGCAGTGAGCTGAGGTGCGATCATGTTGGAGAGAAAGTGACCTTATGTGGATGGCTCCAGCATCGTCGTTTTGATTTCATGTTCACACTGAGAGACTCCTTTGGAACCGTTCAGATTGTTATCCCCAAAGAAGAGGTAAGAAGATATTTGTGTTTTGTTTTAATTTTGTTCTTCAGCAAATCCGATTTTCTCCAGTCCTGTAATTTACATTTGGCAGTGACTTTACTATTAAACGGAGTGTGTCATGACGAGACTATGTCTCTTTCCTGTGGCCCTACCCGGGGCCAATCAGGTATAAAACAACTACGGCCGACGCGACCGCAACATACGGGAAACCGAAGCGTGAGGAGAACTTCAGTCTGTTTCGCGAATGCTAGCACACTGACCCAGTTAATCAAGTCCATTCGTTCATGTGCAGTTGTCCAAAAGCAGACGTAGATGGCGTACTTTTAGTACAAAAACACAATTTTTCTAAACTTTGTACGATGTTGCAATTCATTGTTGCATAAATTTTTATTTACTTCATTTTCTTGTAAATCACAGCTAGGAGGGAAGGAACTTGTGGACACATTGACGGCTGCTTACCAGGAATCCGTCATACAGGTCAAAGGTCATGTCCAGCTCAGACCAGACGGTCTTAAGAACAAGGTAACATGTAAATATTGGAATTGAGTAGTGACCACTGACTAGTGGCCTTTCCAGGTGTTTTTTGCTTCAAATCTTTGTATATTTTCTCCTAGAGTGAGGCACTGTACATGTAAGTGACAGCTAAGGATTCATTCAGATATGACAAGACAAAATCGTGGCCTTATCTCTGCTGTAATGACGTAAAGTGTAATACATTTAACATTTCTGCATCTTATAACACAGAGCACAGTTAATACGTGTAGGACCTTTGTTGTGTGCAATTGCCATACATTTACATATAAACAAAAATACAAAGTTTTTTGCAGTGGTTAACCACTTCATATCTGAAGAACCCTTGAAAGGTTGATTGTCTTTGTAGAGAGGTGATCATTATTGACAGGTCAAAATCTCTACTCTCCATGATTAGGGGTCAGAGGGTCAGATGGAGTGCATGGGTACGATTATTAAATGAATCTATGATGTCTTTCAATCAGTTCAGATTCTTTCAACTTTTTAAAAATAGATAATGTCCTTCTGGCTATTGTATTGATCTCATGGACAGCATATATGATAGGATTAGTCACCACAGGGTGAAGATGGTGCACACATTGTACGATAGCATAAACCTGATGATGAACTACTGTAAACGATGTTATTTTTGTGTGATTAGTTTTTCGCACTGAGCGATATCCCAAAACATATTGGCGGGTTCTTAAATTGGCGTTGCACGCAATTCAGCCCGTTCAGAACATGCATAAAAAGTCATGCATATATATTCGCGGATGTTAATATTCGCGGACACCGACTGTAGCGCAAAATCTGTGAAAATTAAAGCACCGGCCGCGATTATTACCACGTTTACAGTAGCTAATATCTATCAAGCACTTTCACTATTTATATTCCACTATGCTCATCCATAATTGTTAGTATACAACATTTTATTCCATGCATCTTATCTCTCACTTTGATGGAAATATTTGAAACGTCTTGCTTATTAACAGGAGATGGGGACAGGTGACATTGAGGTTGTAGCAGACTCGGTTGAGCTTTTGAACCCATGTAAAGAGCAGCTTCCAGTCCAACTTGGCGACTTCAGCAAAGTATGTATCAAAGAAGTACTATGTAATGATCATCAAGAATTAGTAAAGGAGTATTATCTTTGGTGATTTTTCCTATTATTAGGGTTGAAATCAGAAGGTTATAGTTTATAGCGAAGAAAAATCAAGATCAAATTGCTTGAGTCTATGAGCAATTAGAAGTAGATGATTTTGATTAATCTAATTCATACCTTTGTGAAATTCAAACCTTCAATAAGACTCTGGTTATGGGAGAATGAAACATGCAGGGAATGCGTGTCAATGAAATAAAGCATTTTATGTTTGCATGCTGAAGGGAGTAGTAGACTTTGAAATATGTTTGTTTTTTAAAGGCCCTGTTGGAAGTGAAATCGACGGAAAGCTTATAAGCCATAGATTACATTAATATCAACTATGCTATTCTAGTGTCTGTCAGAGGTGTAACCGCTCTCTGAAAACTTGTTATTTAAAGCTTTGAAATAATAATCGGAAGTTGTCAACCTAAAAACTAGCTATTGACTGGATGACAGTATCTTATATGAAGAAGGCCTATTTAGTGATTTTCACAATGGCTTCGCATCAATTAAACACGACTCATTGTCTTAGGTATAGAGGTAGGAGAAGTTGTCAGCCTAAAAAATATATTGACTTGATTACATCATCTTATATGGAGAAGGCCTATTTAGGGATTTTCACAATGGCTTAATTTAGCACGGCTCATTGCCTTAGGTATAGAGGCAAGCAGATTGGGTCCACATGTTATGTGGTCACCGTAACTGCAGCAAATTTGACCCCTGTCGACTTGTCTAAATTTGGAGGGGTGCAGAACATTTTAATTTGCTTTTGTGCACTACTGAAAGGGAAATATTCTTATTCCTTTCATATTTGTTTTCTACATTAATTCAGCTTTCCATTGATATCAAGTTCTCCTTTGATTGGTTATGTATTCTATACTCTTTTCACACTCACCATTATCTGAGGGGGTCCACAAATTACAAACTCTGCTTTTCAGTGGACCTCACCATTTCCTCAAAATATAAATACGGTAAAATTTATAATTCAATTTCTGTCTTCCTCAAATGTATAAATTACTGTTAAGATTTGTTTATTACAAATGTAATTATGTTTTGTATACATTTTACATTGTATTTGTTATTATGTATCGTATTTTGTTGGAAATGAAAACATAAAAATGACATGAAATGAAATGAAGTGGTATTTTCATCAAGTTTGATAAAAGCAAGAATTTTCATGTTTAGGTATCAGAAGCAGTGAGAATGCAGTTCCGATACATTGATCTGAGGAGCAAGAGGATGCAGAGAAATCTACGACTCAGATCAGATGTCGTCATGAAGATGAGAGAATTCCTTTGGAAGAAAACATGGTAAGAATAAAAAATGTGATAACCCAATCTTCTATAGCGCATATCACATCATGATAACAACGTCTCTATGCGCTTCCAAATGACTTCAGATATTGTTACGCCGGCTTTGGCTCCGGCAACCGTAGCGCTCTGTGCTTTCAAGGAATGAATCTTACATGGCAAGATATTCACCTGCACTTGCTGCTCTCCACCCAGGTGTTAAATGGGTACCCGGTAGGATGCGACCGTCATTGTTGGTCAATAAGTTTTTGAGCATCAAGTAACGCCTGGCTGGAATGCTCCCCAGGGAGTGGAGATTGTGCAGATGTCATAAATCCATTGTAAATATGTATGAATTGAAAAATAATAACACATATTCTTGTTGTCTTACAAATTTGTGTCTTAGTGTAAGGGGAGAGAGATAGAAAGAAAGAAATAGTGAGAAAAAGACAGCCGGATACAGAGGCAGTTACTTGTAGATTTAGAAGGGGGAGAGATGGGGAGTCAAAACCATGACGTGGATTGGACGGCAGAGGAAAAGACAATGAGGGAGAGAGATGAGGAGAGAGAAAGAAGAGAGAGAGAGAAAGAGAAGGAGAAAGAGAAGGAGAAGGAGAAGGAGAAGGAGAATGAGAATGAGAATGAGAATGAGAATGAGAATGAGAATGAGAAAGAGAAAGAGAATGAGTGCAAGAAGAGGCATGCGTATGAGGCATAACTGATAAGATTAATGAGTCCTACATGTATATTTTTACGTCATTTTATTCTAGGATTTGTTGAAGTTGAAACCCCTACGTTGTTCAGGAAGACTCCCGGGGGTGCCCAGGAGTTCCCTGTACCTTGCAAGCAGGCTGGAAAGTTTTACTCGCTACCACAAAGTCCTCAACAGGTTCGTCTTGAAAACTCAGGGTGGTATTCTCGAAAGCGGACTAACTTTAGTCCCTGGTTTAATCCACCGACTCAGTATGCAATGCCAAGTGTCCATATGAATATGTTTTTGAATAATTTAATCTGTCACTAATTTAAAATAAAATGTAATTTCATAATTAATAAACAACAATATAACTATGATATAATTATGTTATCATGGTAATTTAGGGACATAACAAATTATTAAAAAATATATTCATATGGTCACTTGGCATTCCATACTTAGTTGGATTAAACCATGGACTAAAGTTAGTCTGCTTTCAAGAATACCATCCTATATCATTAAACTAATTAGTACAAGCAGTTTAGTGGGATTGGGGGATGACCTGCTTCAGTGTTGTAGCTTTGGATACAATTACAGAGAAAATGCCTGCCAACTTATATTTCTATACCAGGGCATGGTTCACTAAACCGTCACAAGTACAACTTCACCGACATCCCATTGAAACGTTTGTTAAGTTTGACACACACAGTTCAATTGGTTGTCTGCAAAGTTGTACTCGTGAAGGTTTCATGAAACGCTGCCCATGCAGCATTCCATTTTAGCAAAATAGAAGGGACTACGTAAATACACTCTATTCCTACCATGATTGTATATACCGGTATGCTTTGTTCCTGCAATGATTGTAACTTCTGATCTTGAATATTTTAGGGGACAGATATCAGACTGCTTTTCTTATACATGTAGTTCCTCATTTGCATCAGCGATATGAAAATGTTATAACCAGATGAAAATCACATTGTAACACACATTGGGTGCCTTCTAAAAGCTTTAGCTAAATGCAACAAAATACATACTATGATCTTTGATAAATTTGTTCAAGATGCTATAAATGAATTTGTCAGTTATACTAGCCCTGTAACTTAAAACTTTGAAATAAATAAAAGTTAAATACCTAACTGTTTTATGTCTTAAGTTCAAACAACTGCTGATGGTTGGCGGTATTGATAGATACTTCCAAATTGCCCGTTGCTATAGAGATGAGGGCAGCAGACCTGACAGGCAACCGGAGTTTACGCAGGTAAGGAATATGTTTTTATCATTCCAACACAAAAAAACTCTCTTATTCTTTTTCAGTTGAACATTTTAAGTATCATCTATGAAGGTTCTGAAAGTTTGGATTTCTAAGCAGTACCGGTATGCAAGTCTGAGATGATGGTTTAAAGAATGAAATCCAGTTAATATTGGATGACTCATTAAAAAAAATAAAAAAATTCATTGCTTGTGTCTGAATGGTTGCCAGTGAACATTTTATCTATTAAACCACCAACATAACTGAACCTTTCCTGACAAAGGGAAGTAATGCATTGACTGTTCACTTTTTTGTATCCATTATTATTTGTGAAAAATTGTATTTATTAGGTAGACCTTGAGATGTCTTTCATATCTAAAGAAGGGATTTATCACCTGATTGAGGAAATGATTTTATTCTCTTGGCCGGACTCCAAACCAGCTCCTACTCTTCCATTTCCAAGAATGACGTACCAAGACGCGATGAACCAGGTAAAAATATCACATTTAATTTTCTGCTCATTCTAGCATTTTAATCTGATGATTAGGTACTAGACAAAAAGCTTCAGGTTGGGTTTCCTAGATACTTAAAGCTCCAATCTATTCTTGATTCATAATTCTAGAAATGAATAAAGAATTAAAAATATGATATATCCTTTGATACAAATCGAAGAATTTATTATATATTAGCTAAAATGAGATGTTTCCACATTGTGTGTTTCCTATTAAAGGTAAAAACCAGTTATGGTCATGCGATTGCATTGCGAAAGAAACGTTGTGGAATCGATCAGAAAAGGTTGATCATCTAGCATCTAGCATCTGCAATGTTCTGGAATCATCAAAATGATAAGAAATTTGGCCCATTCTTCGTGAAGTTACAAGCACTATACACAGAAAGATGTATATGGGACTACCCTATATCTCTCACAGACCATGAGAGAAACAAATTTACCAAATATATGATTTAGTAGGCGGTTTCCCGGCAATTTTTTTATCATCATGTATTAGTCAAAACATATTCTTTCACATGATTGGTAATGAGAGCTTCCATTTCATTTTTTGAAATTTGGGCGTTTCCAATACTGGTCTTTACCTTTAACCATTCATCAAATGTAAACAATAAAGAATTTATATAGATTTGTTACATAATGGCATAGAAATTATTGTTTTGTGGGGGGGGGGGCAAGTGTTATATGTCACTTTAAAAAGAAAAAACATGAACAGTGACAGAAGTATGGTGACATTTTAAATGGGGTCTTGACACACATTTTCTCTAAAAGTGGTCACTACAGGTGGCATTTAGAGAGAGGTAGCCATTTTTTTTATTTGTTCTACTTCATGTATTTTATATTATGTTTTACCAAAGAGTTTATTTTTATTTTTTATTTCTGTTGCAGTATGGGGTTGACAAGCCAGATACAAGGTTTGATATGAAGGTAGGTGACATACATGGGCAATAACTGACGTTGTGAAACTGAAATGTTTTTATTTTTAATTTTTTAAATTTTTATTATTTGTTCCTAAAGTGATAAGGATGTTTTCAATGATGTCTGACATGATTATTAGAATTCATCAGATACATGCGCCAAAGCGAAAACAACAGCAGAGTTTTGTTGCTATAGAGGCTCTGCTACCCTAAGACATTTTCATTCATTATATCCTGTACTTCTTGATAATTTAAGTTGTGTTTTGTTTGTTTTTTGTAACAGGTCAATTAAGTCCAAGCTAGTTTTTCCCTTACATTACCTACCACATCTGAGACTTGATGATGTCTGACAATTGCAATTGTTGAGTGTCACATGACACTTTAGTAGACAATAGAATACTCGCTAACAAATACCCTATTTTATATCATTGTGCTAGTATATTTCATTTCTCAACTGTTTTGTTATGATTTGCACTAAATTGGAGGGCATCAGTGCCTAATTTCCATTTAAATTTAAAGCCCCTCTGCACTAGTATGGGAAGGCGGGATTAGACCTCCTGCAAGGTCACTGGGAGGTGGTCACTCATCAAATCAGCTCTCAATTAACATAAAAAAAAGGGCATCATGGGGGATCAACGGGTATCGCTTGGGCATTGTTGGCTGTATAAGGGCGCAAGTAGCTATAAGTAGTGCAGTGGAGCTTCAAAGAGGAAACTTCATGTACATGTATACATGGCTCTGCTCCGCAGTACAACATCGGCTTGATCAAGCAGCTACGTTCTCAAAACTCTGGCTTACTTATTATTCCTAGGGTTAAAACAAAGTGGGGGGGGGGGGGGGGGCGAATCTTCGTTCATGCTGGGCCTTCATTATGGAATACTCTCCCTCAATGGGTTGAAAATAGCAGTTCTGGTGAAGTGTTAAAAAACAATCTTAAGAAATATATGTTTAATTTAGCTTATAACTGATTACCGTTACCGTTCATGTCTGTACCTTTCCTATCGGTTTTTTAATATATGTATTTCATCTTTTGCACAAGCTGCGCCTTGAGCATTTGATTGTCAAGTGGATTCGGTGCCTTAGAAACCTTATGTATTATTATTAAAACAGATTTGTATGCACCCTGCTACTACATAATTATGTTTATACGATCACATTGGCTTCAAGAGTAGAGTATGTAAAAGCTGATTATGCATTAACTTTCTCTTTCAAGATTCAAGACGTAACTGATATTCTTCAGGGGAGTGGAGTAGCCATGTTTGATTCAAGCTCACCATCTTTCAGAGTGAAGCTGATCAACTGTAAAGGAGCTGCAGTAAGTTTATCTTACAGTAGAACACAGGAAAATCAGAGATGGTTTTCAGTTCAATACCTATGACAGAAGTATGAGCATTTTAATAATATGAATAATATTCAGTTCTTGTATAGCACATATCATATTGTACGTCCCTATGCGCTTCCAAAGAGCTTTGGAAATTATTACCCTAGCTTTAGCTCCGGCAGCCGTTACCAGCGCACAGTGCATTTCAAGGACTAATCCACCTAGGAACCCATTAATTCACCTCACCTGGGTCAAGTGTGGAAAATACTTTTCCAATTATTTACATTGAGTTTAAAATAGATCCCAAGCAGACTGAAGCCAACTATTTTGGAAGTCTTGATTGGGCAGACATATGGTTGTCATACCCAATCCTCATAAGCTGTGCATAATCATAGTGGCGCTTATGCTCATGCAATGGTATTCAGTAAGTATTCTGTCTTAAAGTCGCCTCGCTTGAAGGAGAGGTTCACCCGTATATTAAGTTGGTTTTAATAGAAGCAGAAAAGTGAGAGGAACAAGTCAGTGAAAGTTTGAGCAAAGTTTGAGGCATATATCACATTTGTCTTGTTTAATTCTGGCGTGAAAAAAGTGAGTTTAGCTTCACAGGTTTTGTTTTATAGCATTAGAGTGAATATTTGTGGCAAAAAGGGTTAAATCCTGACTATTTGCCTTACTTAAATTAATAACTATCATAAGAACAACAATGACAAACCTTTATGAAGATAATTACTTTTTTGTGTGTGGATAGATTCCCTATTGAAATAATTTCACTTTTGATGACTTTTCCTGTTTTTTTGTGACAGAATCATCTAAAGAGGAAGCACATCGATCACTTAGAAGCAGAAGGCAAGAAGAAAGCTACCCAGCTAGGAATGGAGAAGGGTGGTGTGATAGGTGTACGATTAGAGGCATCCCCAGCCTCTTGGAAGTCTCCCATTGCCAAGTACATAGAGGATGATGTTAAAGAAAGGCTGGTAAAGAGTCTAGGTGCAGAGACTGGTGACCTGTTTTTCATTGCTGCAGGAGAGAAAGACATTGTAAGTTGTGTGAAGAGAAGAGATAATGTCAGCAGGATCTAAAACAATCGTATCACTTTTCATAGGAAATATCCGGTGATCTGACACATGCTGTAGCAAATTTTGCTGAGGGTTTTATTTTGGCATAGTATAAAGTTCCGAAGTCATACTGCATTCTCCCTACTGCAGCCTGTTGCTTGAATGATCTAGCAAACCTCATGCGCAGGCTCTTTTGTTTGGGACTAGCAACCTAGACCATGAGCAAATATGACATTAGCACTTTGGTACTCTATAAGGTAAGTTTAAAGGTAAAGACCAGTTTTGGAAACGCCCTCCTCTCAAAAAATGAAATGGAAGCTCTTATTACCAATCATGTGAAAGAATATGTTTTGACTAATACATGGGGATAACAAATTTACAGGGAAACCGCCTACTAATTGATATATTTGGTAAATTAGTTTATCTATTGGGACCAAATAGATAATATGGGTCTAGGTATAAAGTTGGGTCCAGAATTGATAATTTGGTTACTTTCAAATGTTGATTGTGGAGCGATTTTTCACCAGAGTACATTTCTAGAATAACATGAGATTGTAGAAATTTTCCAGGAATGAATGATATGAAATTTGTCATATAACATGTTATTTGAATTTTTTTAAATTCTCTTTCCTACAGAATCAAATACTTGGACATGTAAGGTTACAAGCTGCTAAACGTCTGGAGGAGAATGGTGAGAATCTTGAACCTTTATTTTCTGTATTGCTCAGATCCATGTACAGTAGCTCTTACTTGATTGGGTTTTAAGTTCAGGATTGGTGTAGGCATACAGTTGGGTCCAGATCGGGACCCGTTTTATGTTATTCCTAATTTTTTTCTCCCGACTCCACTGACATATAGAACGCCTTGTGAAGGTTTGGAAGATTGATTTTATACAAATCTAACCATACACAAATTCTTAACTATCTTCTCCGTTTCTGCATCACTTTTATTACCAGGTGTTTCTGTACGAGATCCATCGTCATTAACTTCTTATGGGTGGAGGACTTTCCACTTTTCTTACCCAAGGACGAGGAGTCGACGAGTCAAGGGGACATTGAATCAGCTCACCATCCTTTCACAGCTCCGATGAAAGGAGAAGAAGAACTTGTCTACTCATCCCCTCTCAAGGTTAATAAGGAATCTGTATTATTCATTTATTATTTATAAGTAAAAGTGTCATTGCTTTATTTGTTCTGTGGTAAAAGTGGCATTGCTTATTTGTTCCATTGTAAAAGTACCATTACTTATTTGTCTCATTGTAAAAGTGATATTACTTATTTGTCCCATGGTGTATTAAAGTGACATGGTTTATTTGTCCCGGGGTGTATTATAGTGACATTGCTTATTTGTCCCATGGTTAAAGTGGCATTGCTTAATTGTCCCATTGTTAAAGTGGCATTGCTTTTTTGTCCCATGGTGAAACTTACATTGCTTATTTGTCAATATTGCTTTTACAAAGTATTAAAATCAGTTGTTTTGACAAATTTTACATATATCTATGATTAAGAAAATGTGAGAGATTGTACAGTGCCGTATTGTTTGCTATGGATACTGATATTGTGATTACATTTGTTTCCATGTCACAGGTCAGAGGTCAACATTATGACCTAGTTCTGAATGGTATCGAGATTGCCGGTGGTTCAATCCGCATCCACAGAGCTGACCTGCAGAGATACATCTTAGAAGACGTTCTCAAGGTTAGGGATGATGAGGAGGAGGAGGAGGAGAAGGAGAATGGTGGTGGTAGTGGTGGTGGTGTTGGTGGTGACGATGATACGGTATCAATGATGGTGGTGGTGGTGGTGGTGGTGGTGGTGGTGGTGGTGGTGGTGGTGGTGATGACGATGACGATGATGATGATGATGATGATGATGTGATGATGATGGTGATGATGATGATGCGATGATGATGATGAATTGATTATGGTGGTGATGATGATGATGATGAATTGATTATGGTGGTGATGATGATGATGATGATGATGATGATGATGATGATGATGATGATGATGATGATGTGATGATGATGGTGATGATGATGATGATGATGATGTGATGATGATGATGATGATGTGATGATGATGGTAATGGTGGTGATGATGATGATAATGGCGATGATGATGATTGTGATAATCAGCACGAAGAATACTTTTCTGTTTGCAGGTGCTCTTTAGGACTTGATATAGTTATAGTTATTATGATAATGATAGTGGAGATGATGGGGTGGAAGAGGATGGTAATGTATATGAAGATTTTCAAAAAGTCAAGAGATCAGAAAAGAATTTTTTAAATGGAATTTTTGTAAGGCTGTAACCACCACTCTGCATTTGATCCATTATCATTTCTTAGGAGGATTCCAGCAGTTTGTCACATCTCCTAGAAGCCTTGGAGTCGGGATGTCCACCGCATGGAGGAATAGCAATAGGTAGGAAACTCTCTATCCTCTGTGGAACCATTCCAATTAGCCAGACTCCAATGTTGCCAGATTAAGTGTGCTCGACTGATCTGTCAAAAACCAAAATAGTCCGGTGCTACCCCATTGTTTTACACTGGCTTCCAGTTACTGACAGGTTTGAAACCAGATACTTATTCAAACTGTTAAATCTGTGCCAACCACACTTTCTCGGTATTAAATCTCTTCACTCTTTCGGCAGCAGAGAACATCAGCTTCATCTTTTAATCTCATTCTCCAAATTCTGAAAAAAATCTGGCTTCAAATTTGTTCCATCCATTGGGTGACGCCTAAGGAATAAACTCCCTGCATTTCTAAGAAACATTACTTCTCTTGATTTCTTAAAAAAACATCTTAAAATAATACCTCTCTCGTTCTTCTTAATTTGTTGATAAGACCAAGGGACAGCGCCTTGTATCCTCTTGAAAAGGCGCTATAAAAATTAAATTGTTCTTGTTATCATTACTGATGACATATTCATTCCCCTTCCGGAGAGATTTTGAGATCTATGCAGGCACCATCATAATCTGTTACTTATTGTTTATTGGTTCCAAAACTATAATTTCTATCAGACTTTCCAGTTCTTGACCCATTGTACAAATAATTTTCTGGGGAACCCATGGGCCTGTGCTGCCCTCTATGGTCAAATAATCAAAATATCAAGTTTTACTTCTTCTTCTTTTTACTCTACTGAACCGTTTTCCTGTGTAGTTATGAAAGAAATGCAAGCCCCATGACAGGAATTTTCAGGGTCTTTTTAATGACTGAAATTGATCGTATGGTTAACTCACTGTAGATAAATAATACAGTAATAATAATATGTCTTGTTTACCAATGGTAGCCTCATCAGTATTCATACTGTTCCCCCTGAGGGCCCTGCATGCAATCATATCATTACCCTGGCTTTAAACCGAGCTACCATGAAAAGGAATTTCTTCCTACTGGGTACCCATTTACCTCACCTGGGTGGAGTATGGCAAATGTAGATTAATGTCTTGCCAAAGGACATTAGTCGGGTGACGTATCCACTAGACCACAACGCCTCTACAATAACGCTTCAATAATGCCTTTAATTTTTTCCTTCCCAGGTTTTGATAGGTATATATCGCTGCTTTGTGGTGAACCCTCTATCAGAGACGTCATCGCGTTTCCTAAAACAGTGGACGGCAATGACCTCATGAGTGGGGCGCCCTCTACGCTGTCTGCCCAAGAACTGGAGCGTTACAACATTCACGTTGCACCACAGGGAAAAGAAAGTTGATGACAGAGGCCAGGTCTTGTGGACATGTGACAATACAAACAAGACGGGACCAATTGTGTTGAGCACTTTTTAAAGTGGTTCAAGCCCCATAAAAGAGGAACGTGGCAAAATTGTACCAAGATATGTTTGGAGTGCAAGCTCATATGGATGCTTGGAAATTATGAGAGTACCAAAATGACCTCATGGAGTTTTGTGTAATATCCTTTGCAAGAAGTGGGATATTTCAACGTTCCAAGAGCGAAACTCAATCAGAAGAGACAGTTGATGGCAGAGTAGTTTGTATGAATATTTGGAAATGCAATGAATGAATAAAAAGTCACAGACTTTTATGAACTTTGACCTTGCAAGAAGTCAAACATTGCAATATTCAGGTGAAACCTCTCTCTCCCTCTCTCCATTTCATTCAGTTTCCTGTTCCTTCTCTTTCTCTCTCTCTCTCTCTCACCCTTTATCGCTTTTTCACTATAAAACTTATATTGTGTATAAAGTTTAGAACCGGTGATGTAAGAGATATCTCTCATGATTTGGAGTCTTGCATAGTGGTTTGAAAAGTTAATCTGTTTCAATAGTCTTCTATGATGCTGAGCCTAAAAGTCTATCTTTTAAAACTAATATATGATAGTGCACAATGTTTGCACCTGCATACATGATCCATGAAATAGATCTTGGCCTTGTTTCATAAAACTTGTTATCAATAATAAGATGAGACAATTGTTAGCTAATGAAGTCATTGCATCTGATTGGATGAGAGCAAATTTGTCATAGAAATTCAGCATTTATTGTAGACAAGAATTTTTATGAAACGGGGCCCTGTTTTATGTTTAATTATAATCGTAGCTATACCTCATCATTCAAGAAAATGATAATTTGTTTGTATTAAAAAAATGAAATCATGAAATAAGCATTTATTTTGTCGATTATTTAGAGCAGAGCTCAAAGCTCTCTTTTTATAATGATTCTCAACTACAGTATGCAACTGTATACCGGTATGTAATATTTTACATGTCACTTTCTACTTTCACTATCCTTAAAGAGTTAGAATGGTATTTCAGTGAATTAGAAATAAAATGAGTGCCTGGATTACTTGTACAGTCATGTAGAGTGTTTTGCAATACTTTGATCCAATTTAGACCTCAAAATAATAACCTGGTTCTAAAATGGAACATTCTGTGTTAAGAACACTGCAAAAAACTTGTCATTAATTCTATGTAATAAATATATAACCTGTACAAGGAATAATTACATTTTTGTTATCTTTATTTATTGGTGTTATATACTGTACATCCCCTTTTGCAATACTATACAATACTATACAACCATTCTGAATTGTTGGCACTGATCATCATAGGTTCATACACTTGCAATGTGTATCAAATCTTCCTGTTATTTCAAAAGCTTTTAGTTTTCATTGTAAATGTTATACCAATTATGGTCTGTCAAAAGTGATACAATTCTTTACCAAACCAAAATCTGATCAATTAACCCATAACAAAGTGTCAAGAAAAATTGTACGATTAACATAATGACCGAACTCGATCACATAGAAAATAATACTTAAAACTCCATAGGCAATACATTTAAAAGGAAAATTGGTAAATTCGACCTTAACATGGTTTCAGGATTATTGCAAAGAGTTTTCAGGAGACCTTCCTTAATCATTGTCAAATTTCAGATAACTTTGTATCAAATTACAATGTCTAATCTATAAGCCCTGTTATCAAAATCATTACGAGAAAATGATTATAATTAGAATCGTTTCAATGTTTAGGGCCAGTGAATATATTGCTAACCCTGAAATAATGGCCCAACAGGCAAGAACTGAACAAGCAAATGTCGCTCAGGGCATCGTTTCATAAGTAATGTGTGTCACCTGTAGAATGTCTTTTCAAATGCATATCAAAACTGAAAGTAAATTCAATCTGGGCCCCCATTTCACAAAAATTGTCATCAGTGACAAATGACAGTTTTTGTTACAAGCTACTGAAAACCTTGCTTCTGATTGATCATCAGCAGATTTGTCACCGATTTTTTTGGTCATTTTTCATTGAAAAAAAGGCTTTGTGAAACGGGTCCCTGGTTTCACCTCCACTTGAGCTCCGTCACACAAGGGCAAAATATGTTTTCAATTCAGTCTACACATAAATACTAAACAAAATCTCCAAGCATGTAATAAACTACATGGATTTCTTTATATATATATATATATGGTACAAGAAATGCAACAAAACGTATATAAAATACTTTATGGGCTATATGCACTATAAGAAGATTCACATACATGTTAACGCTTGAAGAGTCGAAATCTCTCAAAGTTGCCAATATGTATGTACAGGCACAGCGTATATCTGTATACATGTATTATTATTTCCTTTCTCAACCACAAACGGCAACAAAACTGACAGAAAAAGAAATTCTTCAACTCATACACATACTCTGTACATGTACATTCATAATACTGCACAAGATGAATGCAACATGCACATTCAGATCCAAATCATAAATGAAGTTTCAAGAAAACTTAGGCACAACTGAACCACAACAGAACATAAACAACACAAAATATTGACACACTTACACATGTAACAATTATAAAATAGAAATGACTTTGGAAGCTTCTATACATTGATTTAGAATCTTTCTCCTCATAACTTCATTAAATGCTGCCCATGCATCATCTTCTATGTCTATATTAGGACTCTGTGTATTCTACATTTTAATCCATTCTCTTTCTATACTCTTTAAATTTGTCAAATTAAAGTCTAAGCATTGCCACTTTGTAATCATAATGACTATTACACTCCTGACGAGGGATAGTCAACCTGTTCGAAACGTCGAGCCACTCCCGCCAATTGTCCTCTCCAAGCGCTATAGTTCTCCTTAGAACTATAAGCTAAGAAAGATAACCAACAGTCTTTTTCAAGACTATACCAACAGTCCTTTTCAGGACTACACACCCTCAAGAAAAATTACCGAGAATCCTTTTCAGGACCCCTCAATCCTCTCTCTCTCTCCCTCACATGGTGCACCCGCAAGCCTACTGTATATCTACATCACCATGCAAGCCGATACTTACAAGCAGCATCTGACTATAACAAGTTCTTAAAGGGGCTGTAGCATGGCATATACTGGTTAACGCCATCTACGACTTCATTTGGACAACTCACGCTTCGGTTTTGCATATGTTGCACGCATGTGAATACGTAGGCCTACTGCGGTCGCGTCGTCCGTAGTCGTATTATATCTGATCGGCCCACGAGTCAGGCCACAGGAAAGACATAGTCTCGTCATGCTACAGCCTCTTTAAATTACAGTATATCTCAATATCAGAGTTCGTTCTTTGAAAGATCTTGCTTCACTGCTTCTTTCCTCCTGTGGGCTCTAAACAGAGCAAGATTAAGTTTCTCTGCCACACTTTTACAGCCTTTGGTGGCAAAAAGTCCCGATCCCTTGGGCCAGAACTGAAGTTCTCTGATGACTTCATCCGCAATGTCTCTGGTAGATGTAGATGCGTCAGAACGGGCGTGGTGGCTAAGCAGCTCGGAAATGATACAGTTTCTGACGTGGCTCGTTTCCAACGGAAGAAAAGGGATGAAATGACTGATGAGATACTTGTCTATCAGACGGGCACTCTGAAATCCACCTCCTAAAGACAAATTCAGAAAATAAAAGTATTTTGTAACCGTCCGACACTTGGTCCTCCTACGATTGTTCTGCATCAATTTTCTACACCGACCTAATTCTTTACAGCAACCATGGACCAAACAGAATACGTAGCCCTTACCCTAACAATAATAAAGAATAAATAACAACGATGCTTATAAAGTGCTTACCACCGAGGTCTCTATTAAACACTATAACAAACAAAATACAATGATAAACAATTACATATTAAACAAAACAAAAAGAAAATCCAAATAAACCTACAAATTACAATACATATGAAATATACATCAATATACACCAATATATATATCAATGTGAACAGAGTAAGTTAATCATCAAAAGCAATTTTGAATAAGTTTTGAATTGGTTAACAGTCTGACAGTTTTTGACATTTAAAGGTAGTTGGTTCCCTAAACCTATAATCCAGCGCTCTACACTAACTTTTCAGGAAGGGGTCCGGATTGGGATTTGTTGATTCTGTATGCCTGAGCCCTATGTAAATCTTTTGAATTTTGGGGAGTCTGGACTCAGATTTTTGGGGCCCATGCCTGTTGGTGTCGAGCCCTGCCCAATCTTGACCTAACCCAATAGGTTTGACGAAATAAAGCCCAGAAGAGTTGTTGTACATGTAGGTGCATATGTTGGGTCATCCTTACCAAGTGCTTTATTCAATATGGATTATACATATTCAGATAGGTCATATATATTGGAAATAGCTATAGATCAACATATGCGCTACTTGATTCACGTGACCTGGGTTGGGAGGGGCAACAACACATGAAATGCCTCAAATGTAGATTCGATATGAACTAGATTGTATATCAATGCCACCAACCATATTCAATCTAGCTTCTTTTCACCTCATGGATAGTTTAAAAACATGAGTTTTGAAAAATAAGTTTTCAAAAGTTGAATGGTACCTTCAACAATTCAAAATAATTTTTCAGCAATTGTGCAACAAAGGGATTTTTTTTAAATCAACGTTACATTACCTGCTGAACTGAATGAGCTTTGTTCAATGAGAGGCTCCAGGCTCTGCAGGGTAATCTCTTCTCTCGTTCCACCAGCTTGCATGTGAGACAAGGCATATTCAGATATTTCTCTTGCGGCTGTATTGCTGCATCAAAAGATTAAACGAAAACCAATTTTGATGTAACGCACAACATACATTTAGAAAGACTATTAAAGACAAATTGCTCTTTTCTGTTTCAATGCTCCGTCTGGGAAAGTAGAAAAAAAGATGTAACCATCCATCCAAATTCAAAGGACGTGGTTGATTGAATTCCCGACACGGCACTAATTTCCTTTGGCAAGGCATTCATCTACATTTGCCACACTTGACCCAGGTGAGGTAAATGGGTTCCTGGCAGGAATTAATTCCTTGAAATGCTAGAGCACTGTTATGGCAGCTAGGCTAAATTAAGCTGGGGTAATAATTAAATAGTGTGCCTCAAAATAGACAGGGCCATATAATTAATAAGTGCCTATTATTATTATTATTATTATCAAGCGGTAAAGGCCTTACCTTAAAAATATGAAGATAGCTTTGTTGAACTGGACACCCTCTAAATGTGACCTGTACTCTAAGAAAGGACGAATGGTGTCGAGCAGACCAGGGGCATGTTCTCTACCTCATCAAATATGAAGAGCTGACGAGGGCAGTTCTTGGCACTGTTAAACACCTCGTTGTGGAGTGATTCCTGGGAAAATGCAATGTTGAGGAATATTGTAGAATGATCTGTCTTAAAGTAACTCTGATCTACTTGATTATGTAATACCGGTAACTATAAATCGCGGAGTCAGTGACACAATGACGTAACTCCATTTTGAGAAAAAGTGGATTAGTTTAAGTTTCACTAGCCATCGACTTCAATGGGGTGTTGGGTGGAGTTAAGATTGTGTGTTTCCTGGAAAGCCCACATTTTTCAAATACTCATTTTGGCAAATATGGAGTTACGTCTTTTTGTCACTGAACCCTTGAAATGATTGTGTAATGTCTAGCGTAATGTTTTGGAACCACAAAAGTCATTACACTAGAGGAAAGCTCTCTGTACATTGCAAACAGTAAAGCACGCACAAATGAGAACATTACATCAGAATTGAATCCAAAGTTGTATTTGCTATTTCAAGTCATATGAAATATTTGATAGCATGTACATGTATCAAGAACAATCTTGTTTATAACATGACTACAATGATATTCTTCTAAATAAAGCAATAGTAAAATGAATGAAAAAGTAATTTGGTCATTCACTAAAGGTACATGTATGTTTCAGTTTAAAAAATCTAAAATAATAATAATAATAATAATTTGATGTCTATTGTTTTGTGTAAAATTGCATGTGTAGCAAACGAGCGACCATAATAAAGGAATATTTATTCAAAATATGAATCCCAGCCAGAGGGCTGAATTGTATGGAGATGGAGAGACGAAGAAGGCAATCACTTACTGGTATATCACATCTCTAACTCGGGATTTGTATTACTTTTCATAATGATATTCCATCAATGATGTGGATCACTTGTAAAAATAATACCTCTTGAATATAAAAATATTTTTACATGAATAACATTCATGGAGAGAGATGAAGAAAGCAAACTAAAGATTAACTAAATTTTCACCTTGTATTCTGCAAACTTTGTCGTATGTCTGAAATCTCTATCTGCAATCTTGAGATGGACATATTTACTTGACAATCCTTCCTTATAGATGCTCTCCGCTATCATACGGCTCACAAAGTTTTTGCCTGTCCCGGTCCGGCCATGAAAGGACAGAACTAGGGGTTTAGGAGGATTGGGATTTAACAAGTGGCCCTGAAGAGCGGCTGAAACAGTTTCTTTAACTATATGCTGTCCGAAAAGATTTTCATTTAGAACGTTATCAAGACCTGTGAGACAAAATGAAACAAAAAGGAATTCAGAGTAGGATATTGATACAGCTCACAAAAGTATGTAAATACGCAAAATTGCATTAAACTAAAGGGCCCCTGCTATCCAAATGCAAGTTTATTCCTGTTGGTGTGTAGTCCTACATACATCTCATATTATGTACATTTCTGAATGTGTTTCATAGATTTTTAAATATTTCTTTCTTCAAACTTGCTAAGCTCCACCCTAAAAATCCTGTAGATCTCATTCCCCTTGTGACATCATCTGTCAGTCATCAATGAGCTAACTTGAGAAAGTGGTACATGTATGTAACTTTGCCAATCTGTTACAAGACATAATGCAATAACAATATAAAAGTTGCTATGTCAGACATGCTGTAGCATCACCAGGAAGACAAAGGCAATGATGATGTATTGTACATGTACATGTAAAGCATGCCATTTATAAGCATGTTCTGAGCTGGAGGAAATTATACATACCATTTTCTGTTGTAGAATATTAGTTTAGCCGACTGTTTAGTCCGACATAGCAACTTATATGTTGCTATCGTTTGTTGTATTGTAACAGGGGGTCAACTTTGGCAAAGTTACATACCACTTTTTCCTCATCCTTGTTGAGTTAAAAAAATAATTATTAAAAAAAAATCTCCCTCCATAACAAGCAGGTTCCCTAAAGTTGACAGCCCTGATAAAGCGCTTTATAAATGTAGATTTATTATTATTACTATCCACCCCGATATCTTTACCTGAGGATATATTATTGACATTGATCCATGGCTCATCGCAGCACTCCCAGACACACCAAGGTTTCCAGGACCACGTGATGGCCGCGGCAGCGCCCATCATCTCCAACACCTGCCCAGATGTCCTGCCTCGGTACGGCTGCTGCTGTGGCATACCACCCATTATCAGAAGCAACATCAAAATATACCTTGCACTAAACTTCCAAGATAGGAAAGGAATCCATGTTGGCATCCAGTTTGATCTACCAAAGTGGCTTTTGTTTGCAAACATTGTTCTTGCTCCGCTTCCCATGTTTCCCGAAATTTCTACAAAGTCTCCACAAGCATAAATGATTCGTTTAACAGCCGGCAGCTAAAGATGATTCTAATGCATCCAAGATCGATGTACCACTGGTTGAAACTTGAAAGATCAGCATCTGTAAAAAGCAGAGTTAAAATAAAAAGTACAAAGACTCAGGTCCATGAAAGAAACAAAGTAAAAACAAAAACATTTTGATTTGTTTTATTTGTATTTTCATAATCATTCTAAGTGTTAGAGCAAATTGGGAGGAGTAGACAGAAACAACGTCTGTTTAGAGGAGTTTTTAAACATATTTTGTCTTTTGTTGCTCTCTTCGTTCTAGAGGGATTTGGTGAAACCAGATGTAATTGGCTTACTTTGAATCATTGCGTCCAGTCGCAAGTGGTCGCATATTATTACACAACCTTTTGTGAAATGAAAGCGGATGACGCGATCTTTTGCATAGCTGCGGGGTAATTGTCACAAAGTGTCAGCTAAATTGGACAAGACCATTTGTAGATGTTAGATCGTTCGTTCGTGTCTCCTTAGAGCAAGATAGTTATGTAAAGTTCCTTAACTAAAATTAAATTAAATTAAATCAAGTTCATCCATCGCTCGATTGCTGCAATGGCCGTTTACAAGGGCCATGCAGGTATTCATCCTGATCATGTTTTGATTAGAGTCTAGATCTAGACCCCTATTAAAAACCAAATTTCAGCAAGCCTCTTTTTTCTGCTATCAATCTTTCATTGCTTGCATGTTTTAGTCTTATTCATGTTATCCCTTGTTATATGTGTTAATTAGAAAACAATGCCAAGGCTCTGTCTCTATAACTATGCCCCCCCCCCCAACTTGACCCAACTCCAAAGTTCAAGAGTAAAGACAGAGTTTCAACCATACACAACTCCATTCTATTATTATTCCAATTCCACACTCACCAAAATATGGCCAAGGGCAAGACAAAGACGTACGTTATGACGCTCAACCTAAAAAGGGACCTGCAAATTACTTAAATTACAGAATAATGAATGTGAAAGAGATCAACACTGTTGTTGTGTCTGTGCGACAAACGTCTGCATATTATCTGCGTCGACTCGATCAGTACGCACGTTTGCATTGTTTTGGTCGCGTCGGAGCGGCTAGGCTAGTAGCTAGTGGAGGCTTCACCCAAATAACCCCGTACCTGCATATTTTGCCGTTGACAAATTGGGTCAAGGATTTCCCCACCTATGTGGAGATGATATCATCGCAAGTACAAACACACAGACAGCTCCGCCTTCCTTGTTCGCTGAGGTACAAAATCTCTTGACTTTGTATTGTGCTTATGCGGAATCAGCGTAGAGGATGTATCCCACAATGCATTATTAGCCCCAGTAATACCAAGATGGCGTTTGGGTGAGTATTTCCGTATATTTTAAATACGTACGTTCGAATGTAAAAATAAGTTGTCATGTTACACCTTTTCTCTAATTCAATGTTGAATTTCTGTTACATGGGATGTTCTAGACTACAACTACAAATAAACTAGCATATAATTTTTATGTTTAACGTAGAACTTATGTAATTAAACGAACTCATATTGTGTTGTTTTGAAAGTGCGTGGGTAGCTCACTGACTCACTCTCCGTTGGCCTCTGGCTCTGTACATAGGCAGCGACTACATGATGTAGCCTCACAGTCGGTCAGCTAGCTATACTTGCCGTAGTTCCATTGCTTGCGTGCAGCATAGCCTGGCTGTATAAAGTTATTGGGCCTTGGCCCTTACAGCTACAGTTTTAGGATGTTGGGCACCTACATGTAGAGTATGGGAGAGAGTTTTTTGCCCCTCAACTGCTCAAGTCAAGACAAAATCAAATGTTTTGACTTTTTGTAGAGTAAAGGAGCCCGTAATCGGCCAGCTCCAGTTTTCGGCCGATTGGTTGGATGCAAGGTAAAATCACTCTAAAATACATCGCATAATAGCATAACACATATCCCACACATACCATACTATGCCAGTGTCACTGAAGAACCACATTTGCAATGGAAAATATATCCTAAAATATCACATTTTAGCGATGTAATCGCCGGTTTCCGCTACCCAAATCTGAAAAATCGAGTATCTTACGCGTGTCTGTAAGAAATATGGGTACCATAAAATGAGCTTTATTTCAAGTATTTTTCAGATTTAAAGCCCGATTTTGTGCTGGTCGCAAGCTCAAAAGTATGTCATCGCATGTATTAAATCAATGCAGCCGCACACCGCGACGCACACACGAAATCTCTGTCTAATTCAGATTCCAACTTCCGATCACCGCTGTGCCTGTCTTCGGCCAGGCGAGCACCAGGGAGCTCCGGCGTGGGATACCTGCTCCGCCCGCTTGTGCTGTACATCAGCGCGGAAACGCACGGCGCGCGCGAGCGCTTCCTATTGACTTTGTACATGCGGCCGTAAACTGAAACGCTCGGCCGATAACGGGCTCCAAAACAGTGAAAATTGAAATGAATATTGTCATGGCAATTCGTGATTTTTTTCTGGGATTCTTTTTTTGTTTAAATAATAATAATATTTGCTTCATGATTTGAACAAGAAATGATAATAAATAGGAAGTAAAGAGTCCTAAAAATAGGATTTTGTCTTAAGTGGCCGAAAACGGGCTCCTTTACTCTAGGTGAGTGAACAAAAAAATAGAATTCATTGAATCTCCTTTAAAATAGTACCATTCGAAAGAGCATGAAAAATACATCTAGAATAATACCAAGATCATTACCCTTTGTCGACAAATAGCGAAATAACAATACTTTAATGTTTAGTTAGAAAAACACCCATTTTTGGTCCCGACGATTCATCCATGTTGTATCGTCATTTGAACATGGCGAAGAGAAAGTGCATGGGTGGTAGCGGCGCAGCTAATATGTATATTCATGATATTGAGAGCCGTTTGCTCGAAATTGCTGAATATGCACAAGGTTGAGAAGGGCTCTTTTTTCTCTGATTCATGACACTTGGATTCTAGGCAAATAACTCCTTATTCCATTTTTCTTTTCAGACAACAAAATAGGTGAGACAGTGTAGTTTGGTGCTTTATAATGGCCAGTACAACAATAAGAGCAAGGCGCGTAACTGAGCCAACTGTAGTTCAGAGACATCCCTATCAACTTGATGATGATGAAAAGCCACTTGCAGGTAAAGTTTATCAATTGTCAGCAAAGTGTGTTATCCCCTATGTTAGCTTTTAAGGAATAAAAAGTTTTCCTTCACCCTAACCCTAAATTCATAACAGAAGATTAATTTTTCATCACCCTGAACTTGTACCTTGGACAGTTTCATGAAACAATGCCCTGGATGCCATCTGTTTTGTTCCTCTTTCTTGAAACTATAATATACAATCATTGTCAAGTATTATATATTTCTGTGACAAGAACAGGCATATTCCCAGTAGTCCAGTACATATATTTATTTGATTGAAATGCAAGTGCCACCTTTGCTGTCTACTCAAGAACAATTATGGTGTGACATTGTAATGTAAATATACAGAAACTGATGTGCAAAACAAATACAAAATAAGAATATATTAAAAATTCCTGTTAACGACCATTCTATTAAAAATAAAATGTAATTTTTTGGTCCAATTTGTAACTGTTGGCCTCTAATCTTCTTACAGCTTTCAATACTATCTAGTTTAATACCAGGTAGACTAGATACATTGTTAACCATTGTCAGACATTTGCTAAACACTTAGCATATATGATATATGATATATGAACTTGTTTGATGTCTCCATTAAATTGTCCCAGTCTTCTAATTAGACAGATCTCCCTCTTTTCCAGGAAAATTGCTTTACGTTCGAAACTGTTGAACTGCCGCTAATAGGGTCTTAAAGGTATTACAAAGTTTTGGTATGGGGTCATGAATTTGGTTCAAATTAACATATTGGAAGCATATGCGTTCCTACAATATACATTGATCGTTGTCGCGGTTGAAATCGAGTCTAAAGTTATGAAATTATAAATAATAAACTCTTTATGTTGTATAGCTCCCTCTCAAGGTCAAGATATTAATTTAGCTATGAAACAATGTTTCTTGACTAAAATCGACCGATTAGCTATTCCCGTTTGGAAATTATGTATCCCAACTACATATTCTGAGATTTTCATGGTCGCAGCTACCATTGTATGGCCATAGGCGCTATTGGAAATTTATCAAAATTTACCGGGAGCACCGGTAAATTTTTATATTCAATTTTTCTCGAAAACAGAAGTGTTTTAGGGGCTAATTTTTTTGAGTGCTTATAATACATCCACAGGGGCATCCAAATATATCAAAATTGTAAAGATTCACTATCCACCCAATTTTCAAAATTTCCCAAAACTTTGTATTACCTTTAACCTCCAATAAGAGTTGATTTATTGTGCTGTTTTGAAATATTGGTTTTGAAACCTCTGGCAGGTTTGATTGATATGGGTCATTAAGTCATGGGTTTTTTCACTTCAGATGACTATATATATATATATATATATATATATATAAAAGGAAAGTTACACAGTATATTGCCACTGAATATTCATTTCTGTTGCACGCTTTTCTGAAGGGGCAATGTGCTATGGGTTTTCTTTGATTTGTAGAGTCGAGCCCATGTTTTAAAGTGTTTTTAGTTGCATCTCACGTGCCATATTCAGTTTTCAAATCCATAAAACCGTTATCAAGTATGACATTCTGTCTTACTTCCTGATAAGAATCCACAGGCTATTATTTGGTTAGTTAAAGTGAATTGTCCTTTTTATTTTCTTTCCTTCAGAATTGGCTACAGCATGGGACAATATCACAGAAGCAAAGTCAGCTGTACGTATAATTCCCTCTTGTCTCATTTTGTTTTCAATTTGACTCTCAGACATATTATATTCTTGTATGCATAAACTGTAAAACAAAACTCTTTTGCAACATAAAACTGTTGTGTACATTCTTAACAAGCATGATTTTCACAGCAAGAAACTTGGAAGGACTGTCTTTCTTTATTGTTTCTTTGTTGTTGTGGCTAGTGTGGTCTTTTAATGTAAGTGAGTTAGATATTGAGATCAGCTGATAGAAAGGTCATGTCCCTTTGCCCGAAGGAAAGAATCATCCTTCAATACATCCTTCATACAAATTTAATGTCAATGCATTCTTAGTACAAAGTATAGAATCAGCATATCTGTTAAGTAAATGCTCTCTTTAACTTGAAACAGTTATACCGAGCTGAAGCACGTTTTGAGCACCATGAAGATACCCCTGGAAGCCTCCTAGAGCCAAGGCATCCAGCTGGTGCTCGTCTACCTGTAGATTCTGTTCCGTCCATGGAAATCAGATCAAGTCCTGGCTCAAAGGTTAGTTGATCTTTTACCAAGAATTTGTTTTGTCCCCCCCCCCCCCCCCCCCCCCCGCAAATACCTGATACAGTCGAACCTGTCTATAGCGACTGCCCAAGGAAAACACAAAAAGTGGCCTTTGTAGATAGGTGGTCTTTATAGGTCACTAAAGCAGGTTTGACTGTAATTGCATTTATATTTTATGGGGCAGATTGCCCAAGTTGAAGCATATCACTCAGCTTCTTCAAGATCGACTTATGCGAGGTTGACTGTAAATAATTTGACAGCTGATAATCTTGCAATTGCGCTTTTTGAAAATAACTACATTCATTAATCAAAATACACCTTCTTCATGTTTATGGTAGCAATATTATGAGAATCAATTGCAGGGTCTGACAAACTGCTGGAATCAGTACAGTGGGCCGCTGACTAACCTCAGCAGTGCCATTAATAAGGAGAGTTGGGCCAACCCAGATCGAGTTGGGCAAAATATGGTGATTGCTGCTTTGTTGGGCAAGCACAAAAGAGAATACATGCCATGTTGTGACCAACTAAAACCAAGTCGGCCAAACTCTGTATAGATGACTCTGACCTCAAGCATTTTTTGTCTTTGCTGTATAGCTAAGAGATGTGCTAGTTAATTTTCTCCTCTTCCAAAATCCCCTTTGCAGGTCCAAAAGACAAGAAATCATCCATATAAAAAGCCTAGAAAGAAGGTCACCATTCAAGGTAAGTCAAACTTTGCTATTGGTAATTAGCTTAAATTTCTTTTTTCCTTTCTTTGAATAGATAACTGCAAATGTGCAAAATCAAGTAAATTATGAATATTTCATATTGAATATGCAATATCAATAACCTAGTTATCTCTTTCAATTTGATGCTAGAACTGGTTCATGTTTCCAATTAATGGTTGTTCAAAATAGTACAGAATGGATGAGATTGTATTCAGTAATGCTAAATTTGGTTTTACTTTCTACAGAGGACCTACAGCAGACAGATTTGGACCCCGTTACTCCAGATTTAACACCAAGCACAATACACTCCCAGAGATCAAGTTTCCAACATACCAGCAACATAACTGACAGTGCAATCACAACTCTCAGAGACACTACAGTCAGCAAAGCTATGAATCCTCAAAGAGGCAGTTCAGCAACAGACCTACCAAGGGAGTCGTCTAGCAGAGACATCCTTGGAAATGGTTCTGCAAACCTGTCCATCGGCAGCAGCTCAGAGATCAGAGTCTTGAACGATATCCGGGGACCTAGTCTTGTCCGCCAGGCCTCTACAGTTGAAGTGTCACCGGGTTTGAGAGTGAGCAAAGACTACATCCCTGCCTACGACAGGCTTTTTGGGGGTAACCCCGTTATGAAATTGAGTCAGGACAAAACAGCGCCCTCTGTGGCTAACACCCCAGAAAACAGGTTGTTGCTTCGGATGATATCTTCCAGCCAAAGGAGCAGGGATGAGTCAACACTGAACCACATGGACAGGTTAAGAGAACGTGTGCAACAGCAGCAGCTGTCAGCATCAACGTTAAGGGACCCTGCTCTAGAAACCCAGAGAAAGAGACATCAAGAAGCGGATCCTGTTCGCATTAACTCTGAGAATGAAACTGATTTCCTGTTAGGTCTTCATCCAGCTCCAAAAGTGCCTGTCCGCAAAGTTGCCTCTGCGCCGGCTGCACCTGTGTATAGAGGTTTCAACCAGGCAGAGGCACGCTTCCAAATATCAGACGGTAGGATAGTTACAGAAGATCAGCTGAAAAGAAAAACAAGCAGACCAAATATGAAAAATGAAGGACAACTCCTTGTTTCCAATCAGACAAGAAATAGTGGCAAAAGTGCAACATCAAAGCCTTTACAACCGTTACATAGACAGACAGAAGATAATCAGATGCATAGGAATGTTCAGAAGCCAGTTCGTAAAGTCCGTAAAACTCCTCTTCCAAATGCTAAGCCAAAGAAACCAGAACCAGCGCCTGGTGTGGGTGCAAGGGCGTGGCGGGAAGGACAGAAAACAGTTATCAAGGTGCTAGGTCCTCCACCAAAGGTTCCTAAACAGACTTCTGATTCAGTGCAGACAAAAGAGTCCACTTCAGAACATGTGCAAAACTCTGAAGCTCCATCGGATACTGCTGGGAACCGCACAGAGGATGAGGTAGACAGATTGTCAGAGCATCCCATTGAATCTGACAATGAAAACGGTCGCCAGTCACCAGAAGGCCAGGCTCCCATCGTAGGGCACTTACCCGACGAAGCCCATGAAGTCTTGAATGACTTGCATTTAGATGATTCAGATGATGGGGGAGACTCGTCCCCTCACCCAGCAGAGTCAAAGTCTAGCAAAAACAATAACAATGTACCGAGAATGTCCAGGAAAAAGAAGATCAACCGGTCCAAAACCAGAGAAGGGAGTACTGCTCCAGCGCAAAAGATGCGGCACTATGAAGCAGAAGAGGTGCAAAAGTACATGGCTAAGCAGCGTTTGGACAGAAGAAGAAGGATGCAAGAAGATAAAAGACAGAGGTTATTACAAGCAGAGAAGAAAAAGGAAAAGCTGGAAGACTTGTACAAGAGACAGCGGGACAGTGCCAAGACAACGGGTCAGAAGGGTGTAGGGGTTGGTGAAAGGATTCCTGTGGATAATGAAGTCGGACTACTTGATGAGACATTCAGCAAGGGTCAAGGCGCACTGCAGCAGCAGCAGCAACAGCGGTTATCAAGACCTGCCACTCTGCAAAGGAACAGCCCTTACCAGGAGAACCATAGAAAGGTAAATTAAAACTTTAAAAGCAGCATCATGTTTGGAATGTGACCGTAACATCCTTGATATCATTATCATAGTTTCACAGGGAAGTGCATGCTATCACAAAATAGGACTTATGGTTAAAAGATGTGTTGATAATTGGTTTTGGATTATGTCGAATTTAAGTGACGAAGGTACTGTTGCTGTATTATATCAGGTAGTGGATATGACTGTAGATTTAGAACAGTGGAAATACAGCAATTTTTTGGGCATGAAACTTTCACAAAGTGCAAACAAATAGTGATGGAATTCTTTTGTGTGTGTGTTTGTGTGCCATGAAGCTCTCACGTATGTGACATGTCTGCTTTACAATAGATAATCACACTGTGGATGCAGCTGCTGTTCAATTATCTCCATTTATGTCATCTCCTGTCTTTTTAGATTGACACGACAGGTTCCGACAAGGAGAACCGTGCCTTCTGGAGTACGTCCAGCAGCGACAGCTCACTTCGCTCCAGCCCCCAGACTGACCTGTCGTCCTCCACCCCTCAAGACCAGCAGGCCGGCGCACCTGGCTTCCAGGAACACCAGCAGCAGCATGACATTGGACGGGACATCGTCCTGGAACCAGTGAAGGAGGAGGAGTCACCGCCTGTCATTAAAAATCAACTCAATCAGAATGCTAACAGAGACCAGCAACCTGGTATGTAGACCAGAGCCATTGAATCAGAGAGTTTGGAGTTTGGTTCAATATCGTAAATTCAGCTTTTTTGGCAAGCACTAAAAAAAAAGAATACACGCCATGTTGTCACTAACTGAAACCAAATTGTCCAAACTCTGTAGACTTAGCCTCTCTTGGTATGAGTTAGAGTTCTAAATTAGAGTTAGAAGATCCAATGGATCTGATGGTCTGTTGTACTTAGTCTACACGCAAACTGTGTAAACTTAAAAAGTAACCATACATGTACATGCTGAAAAATACACTGAGGTTTAATGCTATGTAGTGTATTGAGGGCAGAGATTTCTGTTCAATCTCTTTGTTTCTATGTTTCCTACAACATTTGCCATATTGGTTTAATCTACTTATTGATGTACAGGGAGTAATTCAGTGACTAAATTTGGCGTTAAGTCTTTTGTACCATACCTTTTTCTCTGTGGTTATGATATCTGCCTCTGAATGTATTTTTCAATCACTTGAGGAAAATAAGCATGAATTAAATAAAAAAAATTATAATGTATTCTTGACTTTGTTATTGTTTTGCAGCAGCCCCGGCAGGATCATCTCCTACTGCTAGGCCCAGGCCAGCCCAGAGCCCTGGGAAGCCTCGCAGCAAAGCAGAGAGGATAGCAGCTCTCAAGGCGACTGCTGCGGCACTTCAAGGCAGGCTGGAGAATGAGGTCAGACAACTCACCGGGGACCTCTCCAACCTAGCTGCCAATGCCCTGGCACCAGGCCATTCTCACCAAGGTTAGCTTTCACAATATTCGCATACAATCCACAATACTTTGAATTATTTGTTTTTTTATTTTGTTGGCCTTGCTTATATCAAGTGTTGATGTTCTCAGGATGTAACTTCAAGAAGATGATTGTAGATATTATAATTCAAATGATGTCCAAAGTGTTCTACCCGCGGATTGCGAGGGAAAAAAAAAAAGAAAAAAAAATCAAGAATGGGAACAATTTTGCCTTTCAATTGCTTATTTGTCATTGTATTCAGCTGTTTTGTGTTTTAATTTTTTGAAAATTTGCCATTTTTCAAGAACAAATTTAAACAAGAAATAAAAAATACTTATCACTTGTTGCATCATACTATGTATTACTATTGAACTGGTATATGCCTATGGTACATTTGTGTTGTGATTGGTTGTTCAAAAAATTCAGATCTGGCGAGCAAAAAAATCGGGTTTGTACCAAAATCAGTGAGTATGATATATATGTAAGAATTAGACAGCATTAGTTATAACGTTTAGATAGAAATTGCATAGCATAAGTTTATTATGTACATTCTGATCTTATGTGAATTTTCTCTAATTTCTCATTTCTCCCAAACAGCGTTGAGATCACCATCGTCGGGTGAGAGATGGGCATACCCTATACCGGGTGTGGCCGCCCTGCCCCACAGTAGCTTATCACCCCCATCAGCCAGGCCAAGGGTACCTCCTGTACCCGCCGGCAGTAGCTTATCACAATCGGCCACCAAGACAGCAGGTGTAAGGTTCAGCATGCCAGACCCGACCTCTCCGTTGGACACACTCACCAGGCATCAAAAAGTGGCAGGGGCCAACCAGGATTTCAATGTCTTTACAGGGGAGCTACCAGGTACGTGCAGGTTATATGAGAAATAGAATTGTCTCTTCCCGATTCTTTAAAAACAAACAATGATGATAAAGCACACATGAAATCAACAACAACAGTAACAAAAATTGTCTTTTTACCAGTCCCTCCAAAGTCTTGTTGCATTAACAATATGAATCTTGCATACAAAATTTGAAATATATAGCCATTGAGAAATGAGGAAGTATGCAGAATGTTTGCAGGGATAATCCTGCAGAAGTTTTCAACATTGAGCGCAGGGAAAACCAAAATGTTTTGTTTTCTTTGTAATACACGTGTCTACATTTTAGTGAACACTGATTATAGATATCCCACATAAGTTTGTATGTTCATGGCAGCAGACCCAAAATATTGTGTTTTCCCTAAAACCCTAAAAAAAAATTTAAAAAAAATTAATTTTGATCGGTTTTCAATTGGTAAACCTTTCATGCAGGAGATGAGGGGAACAGAATTGTTACCATTGTTATTTTTGTTTTCTGGACTTTCAGGTGTAAGGGACCTGTTTGAGCAGGCCCTGGAGTCTCGAGACAAGACGTCCAAGAGCAGTGCTGCCACCACCATCCAGGCAGCGTACAGGGGCCATCAGGTCAGGCAGAAACTCGACTGGGAACTGCCCTCTGGGAGCACGCTGAAGGACCGCATCCGTGGCACGAGAGATGGGGTCCCCATTCCACAGGTATTTTTATATATTCATTAATTCGTTGCAACCGAAAGGTTGGATTGCAAATGCAAGTAATAACACAAAGTGATACATAACAATCAAACAGTAGTAAAAATAATACACTTATACTGTGAAGTTAGCTATAAACTTTAATTAATTTTGAGTTTTGAAGACAGACATTCATTCATGCTTTCATTTTTGTATTGTCTATTTTCTTATGTAAATGTACAGGATTCCTTTGTCTTGATGTAATGTGTTCCCTAATATTTTGAAGCGCCTTGAGCATTTAATTAGAATTGATAATGGCGCTATATAAATCGCATGTGTTATTATTATTATAAACAAAGTGTGTGGTACATAAATAGATGAATGACTATGTGGTAGTTACAATTGAATTATTGCACGTTATCAATTAAATTTTATGCTGCAACTAGATGTCAGCTTATGAGTACAATATTCTCCACGAAGAGATATTGACAGAGAGAGAGACTGTCACTCTACAGGGATGCCAGTTTTCAGGCCATAGTTCAGGCTTGTTTTGTGTACAAAATTACTCATTCTAGGTGATTTTCAGGCTCTCTGATCAATTTTAACTGGCATCCCTGACTATAGTACAAAACATCTAAGTTTCTTTACATTTCTCTTTCCCACCGCTTAGATACGCTTGTCAACGGGGCTGTCCCTTCCCAACAATGTGCTTCAATCCGATGGAGAGTCACTGAGTGAAGGTCCCTTGACTGCTGAATCTAGTGAAGCAGAAGTGGACCAGGAATATACCCCAAAGGTAAGCCATGTACATGTAGTAGTAGTAGTAGTAGCGGTAGTAGTAGTAGTATCAGTAGTAGCAGCAGTATTAGAGTAGTAGTAGTAGTAGTAGTAGTAGTAGTAGTAGTAGTAGTAGTAGTAGGATTAGTAGTAGTAGGAGTAGGAGTGGAAGTAGGAGAAGTAGTAGTAGTAGAAGTAGTAGAAGTAGTAGTATTAGTAGCAGTAGTAGTAGTAGTAAATAGTGATACATGTAGTAGTAGTAGCAGCAGGAGTAATAGTAATAGTAGTTGTAGTAGTAGTAGTAGCAGCAGCATTAGTAGTAGCAGTAGTTGTAGTTGTGTAGTAGTAGCGGCAGCAGTATTAGTAGAGTAGTAGTAAAGAAGTAGTAGTAGTAGGATTAGTAGTAGTAGGAGTAGGAGTGGAAGTAGGAGAAGTAGTAGTAGTAGAAGTAGTAGAAGTAGTAGTAGCAGTAGTAGTAGTAGTAAATAGTGATACATGTAGTAGTAGTAGCAGCAGGAGTAATAGTAGTTGTAGTAGTAGTAGTAGCAGCAGCATTAGTAGTAGCAGTAGTTGTGTAGTAGTAGCGGCAGCAGTATTAGTAGAGTAGTAGTAAAGAAGTAGTAATATACATGTAGTAGAAGTGGTATTAACAATGAAACACAGTCAAATCGAATCAGGACATATACCCTGCCTCTCTTTAATGGAGCACATCTGTACGGAGGATAGGTAAAAAAGAAAAGAAAAGAAAAGAAGAAGCCTCGTGCATGTGCAGAGTTTTGTGTATGGGAAAGAAACAATACTTTTCCAAGGTCAATTTCAGTGGCTACCTAACACCCCCGAACCCTCCCTTTACAATGTGGCATATGTCAAATGAAATCACGATGTGCCCTCTTGCAGTTGCATGACTCACTTCAATTTTAGAGGGAAGGGGGTAAAAACAGGTGGTTTGTAAACACGAACATAAGAGGGATTGGCCTCGAGCCAGTGATTGTTTTGGCTGTGGTGACACGCACAATCCTTGTTTGCAAGCCTGTGGTGGATTCAAGTGGGTGGATTGACCGCGTTTGTGTTTGTGTGTGTGTGTGTGTGTGTTTGTGTGTGCATGCGTGCACCCGTGCCGCAGTACAGGACCCTGTTACATAAAACTTGTAATCAATAACAAATCCTAAAATTCTGTAAAAAATTTGCTCTCAGCCAATCAAATGCGAGGATTTCAGTAGCTTATATCATTTATTGTAACTTGTTATTGATAACAAGTTTTATGAAACAGGGCTCAAAAGTCGGTTAGGATTAGATGTGCAAAGTGTATGTTTGAAAATGGGAGACAATGCAAAATGTATGTTCAATCACTAGGATGACAGAATTGTTAATTATAAAATGGAGGGAAATGCAAAAGAATTACAGTAAATAATTAGCTTTAAGAATACCACACTGAAGAAGAAATATATAAAAATGGAACAAAATATCATTTCCATTATATAACATATGGGAAACCATGGCTATCTGAGTTCTGTTCTACATCGATATTTGATTAGATTATCAATCAAAAAGTTAACTTATGAGACAATTTTGAGGAAAGGCAGAATTGTTCATAGGTATCATCTATCATCGGTAGATAATATAATACTTGTTAGTTTTAATCTAAAACTCGGTAGAACAACTGTGCTGCACTGGCACAGCTGAGCAGGGCGACCCATCCAATGTTATTTTCTCATGTTATCATGTATGTTGTTATCTATGTTTTTATACTTGGTAAGTCAAATCAAATCAAAATCAAATCAAATCATATCTCTTTTGAAATGATTTATCCTGCAGTTCAAAAGCTTGCCGACCCGTGCCCGACCTCAGCATCTCCATGACAGCAGACAGACCAATATAAACTTTGGCCCCTCCCCCCAGGGACCAGAAAGAGATGGACTAAGTGTGATTGATATCTACATGAAACGGTATCAGGAAGCACAGAGAGGTAGGTTTTTATTTTATTTTATTTTTATGTATTTTTCCTTTCAAATATCAACAAATTAAAATGACATATATAAACCATACAGTATTACAATAGAACTAATGAATTATACAAGTAACAAAACACTGATAAGTATGTACGTAATATGATAAGTCCTGTCTACTTTGTAAACTTTATACATTTGTAAGGATATTGGACAAATGATTACATGTAACACAAAACATTCATTTAAATTAAGTAAACAAAATCATGTATTGTTGTATTAAATGTTTTCCCTGTCATTTAGAATGCAGGTATCAACGACTGTAAGCTGTATTATTGTTTTGCTTTGACAAACAAATTTGATATGAGAGATATATTTTTGTCCCTCTGTACAATATTCATTGTAATATTTCAGTATTGAAAAATGCTCCCTCTTGTTCTATGCAGTTGTATATAACTTTGAATGACTTTTTTTGCCGCATTAAGATGTTGTAGATAACTGAGTATCTTGTCACAGGTATTGTAGACATTATCGTTAACTCTGAGTTAAAACCTGTGTCCGCTCTCCCCTTCCAGACCTTATGACAAGACAGAGAACGCGGCCGTCCATCAAGCGAGACACATCTCCAGGCTTGCCGCAGTCCTACTCGGAGGACTTCACTGGAGGGAGTCCAGCATCATCCAACGTCCACTCGATTCCGCTGGACAGTCCAGACTTCAGCAGGGTTGGACGTAGCCCCATCCCCAGCTCTGCTTCGGCTGACAGTATCTCTCAGCTCGTCACCCCCAGATCCAGGTCATCGGGCAAGGTATTTATTAAAACCTAGTACAGTGCCTTCTCTTTTTAGATGTCAAACCTGTCCTTAAAGGCCACCTGTTTATAGTTGTCCCTTATTCACCTAGTGCAGTGCCTTGTCTTTTTAGATGTCAAACCTTTCCATAAAGGCCACCTGTTTATAGTTGTCACTTATTTTACCTAGTGCAGTGCCTTGTCTTTTTAGATGTCAAACCTGTCTATAAAGGCCACCTGTTTATAGTTGTCCCTTATTCACCTAGTGCAGTGCCTTGTCTTTTTAGATGTCAAACCTGTCTATAAAGGCCACCTGTTTATAGGTGTCCCTTATTCACCTAGTGCAGTGCCTTGTCTTTTTAGATGTCAAACCTGTCCATAAAGGCCACCTGCTTATAGTCCTCACCTATTTTACCCCCCCCCCCCCCCTCAAAAAGGAAAGAATGGCTAAATTATTAAATTTAAATTTACATCATTGGAATCAACAGTACAGCTCAGTGGGATTGTTCTTTCCAAAGGTTTAGATTATAATCAAGCTCTCACGGATGTCACTCATTCAAAAAATAATAATAATGATATTAGCACTTGAAACATCTCTGTCTCCATCTAGTAGAGTAGTTTCTTGCTCCACAGTGAAAGGGAGATGGAGTATGTAAGAAAACATCAGACAAAATATGAATCCAAAGCTTGTCTGAACAACGACATTAAAATAGGATCTTACAGATAATGATAAAAGAGATATTATGAATGTTCAGGAGGGGGTTTATTCCACAGCAACGCAAAAGCATATATTGAAATGATTGTTCTCCGCTAAGAAGTTATGTTTGATTTGTTTTCTCTTGTAGGATACCATTACAAGCAGACCGCCAACCGGCAGGTCAATATCATTGCCCTCACCAAGGGACACCTCCTATTCCTTTGCAGACAGTGCACACAGGTGAGAATCGAAATTTCAAGTAAATGTAGGATTGAACCTCGTTCAGACACGACACACGACACATGGAGATGTTTAACAAGGTCATCTTTTCATTCAAACGTATGCTCAAACCATCTTTTTCATATGAGTTGATTTGTTCTAAATATGAATTCTGCTATGACCCTGGTAGGAGGAAGAATCATTGGGTCTTATTCTCAAAGGACTAATTATAGTCCATGGTTTAATCCACTGACTAGGTATGGAATGCCAAGTGTCCATATGATTATGTTTTTGAATAATTTAAATCTGTCACTAAATTGAAATAAAATGTAATAACATAATTAATAAACAACAATATAACGGTGATATAAATATGTTATCATAGTAATTTAGGGACATATCAAATTATTAAAAAATATATTCATATGGACACTTGGCATTCCATACTTAGTCCGTGGATTTAACCATGGACTAAAGTTAGTCTGCTTTCGAGAATACCACACCTTGAGTCTGACTTGTGAATCCTTGTTTTTGCTTTAGTCTGAACGTCTCTGAGAAAAAGAGATCAAGAACGCCCAGTCCCCGACCCACAACATTACGGGACGCTGGCACCCAGACTCCTCCCAGCTCCAGAAGTTCTCCTTCGTCTATCAAATCGCGCTCGTCGAGCAGTAGAGGGAGCCATTCTCCGCCCAGTGATGCTAGATCTCCAGTCAGCGACCACAAGTCACCGGTTGATGAGATTAGGTCACTCATTGAGGATTTAAAGGTAGGTCTTTCTTAAAACTGTTTGCCAGCAGGAAACACTAGTTCCTTTTATCTATTCCAGAGGACTGAAAGAATTCAGTTGTCAATGGGATAATAAAGCAACTTGAATTAGTAATCTTTAAACAACTTAAAGTTTCCATTGCATAACTTTGTTTTTCAGTCCACCTTCCTATTATTTAAAGTCGCACAGCACCAAGAACTGGTATATCAGTTAGTTATACCCAAGATGAAGTTATTCAATTTAGATTTGATGATGATAAGTTGTTTAGTTTAACATTGATGTCCAGGGCCCTCATATAAAGATTACTCTGGCTGGATAATTCTCAATAAAGCAATAAATATACTTCATACCAAAGCTACTTGACGTAAATTTGTCATCTTCAGCTATAACCATTAAAACCTCACTGCACTACGTATAGCTACTTGCGCCCTCTATATAGAAAATAATGCCTAATTGGTGACCATTAGACCCCCATGGTCCCCTTTTTCTTATGTTAACTAAGAACTGATTTGATGAGATAACTGCCTGTCAGTGACCATGCTGGGAGGTCTAATCCCTCCTGGCCAAACTAGTGCAGACAGGCTTTAAAGTCGCCATTGCATTACCTTGTTTTTCAGTGCACCGTCCTATTTTTACAGTACCAAGATCTGGTTTATCATTTACTTAAACCCAAGATGAAGTTATTCAATTTAGATATGATGTTGATAAGTTGACTCGTTCAACCTTGATGCCCAGGGCCCTCGTATAATAATAATAATAATAGTGGGTTCTTGTAAAGTGTCCATATCTGTTAGATTTGGCGCTCCTGATTATTACCCTGGCTTTAGCACGGCTGCCATTACATTAATTCCTGCCAGGTACCCATTTACATCACCTGGGTTGAGTGTGGCAGATGTAGATCTTTGTCTTTTTAAAGGACATTAGTGCTGCGACAGGACTTAAATCGCGGACCTTGTGATATACAGTCTGATGACTTATCCACTCGACCACGACACCTCTTAAGAATACTCTGGCTCGATAATTCTCAATAAAGCAATAAATGTACTTCATACTGAGGCTACTTGACGTTAGTCATCTTTAGCTATAACCATTAAAGTTGCCAATGATGAAGAACTGTAACCTGTTGGTTTGTAACCTTGTGAAGTAGCTGGTAATGTATCAATATTGCGTGGCATTTCTTCTTACAGAAATCCACATCCAACGGAGAGTCTGTGCACAGTGATGGCGTCAGGAGTGGGATGTCACCAGGCTCAAGGACATCACAAGGTCACTCACCATCCGTCAGAACACCCGTAGACTCGCCTACAACTCCTCTACTAAGCCAAGGTTCAATGCATAGGAATGCTAAGTCGCCAGTGAGAAGGGAGGTGCTAAGCCACTTCAAACCCATTAGTCATCCAGGGAGTGAGATGTCTGGGAGGTCAACCGACGTTAGCAGAAGCACGGTGAGTTGTCCGGCTAAACATCTTGCAGTGTCAAAAAATGAAGCTGGATACTCACCATTACAGTAATTCTGCTCTCTATGAGAGATGGCTCATGATATATCTGTAATGTGATTAGCAGAGGGTTTTGGAATGCAGATAATTATAGGTAACCTACACAAAATTGCATGGAATATATGATGAAGATTTTAAGGATAAATACAGGCACTTGAGAGCCACTGTCTTCCAAACATAAGAGTATTACCAAGAATAAATGGACAGCCAAAATCAAACATTAAAAATGGGAATTAGAGAGGGAACAAATTTTCAGTATGATTCTTGATTTCTATACAAATGAGGAATAACCCTTCATTCATTCGTCTTAAAAAATATTCATATTGGGGGATTTGTCCATTTGAATTGGGTTTTTGGGCATCTATATTTATAGGAATAAAAAGTTCCAAGGCAAAGAGCAATAATCAAATTGTTGAACTTCCAATTTTTTTTCTTCACAGACCTCAACGCTCACATCAACGATTCTCCAGCCAGGACCCAAGTTCTACTCACCCAGTGCGCTCCAACTCAAGATGGCTGCCGAGCTCAATCTCTTGGAAACCCTGGAGGAGTCTGTGCGGCAACTCTCCGAGGTGGAACGCACCAGGGCGGTGTCCCTGGCCCACGAGGAAAGCACTTCCCTCGCCAAGATCCTGCAGAACCGGCAGCGGGATCACGAGAAGGACCTGCAGCTGCTGTCGTTCAAGGCCAGGCAGGAGGTGGAAGAGGCCAACAGGCAGCTGGAGGAGGTCAAGCAGAAGGCAGCGGAGACTGCTCTTGAGGTTGAACAGGGGCGGGTGAAGGCTAGGAAGGATGCCGCAGCGGAGACCAGGGACTCGGCCCAGAAGCTGCTCATGACCCAGGCTGATGCTGCAAGAATAACGGCAGAGGCAGCCAAGCAGCTGGCAGAGGTAAAAATGACAATAACCACCACCATCTGTATGGTTGCATAGTATTGTAGATGCCTTCGGTTGAATTGTAGTGAATATCAGTGAGATGCAGAATGATGTGAGATGGTTTATCACCATGCCACCAAGTTTATTTCTGATATCAGACAGAGGGGTAAAAGTTTTCATACTTTTGCTTGGTTTCAGACCATGTCTCTTATTCTTTTCAGGCTTTATATTCTCTTTTTTATAGTTAGTTTTTATTGTTGTATGGAAGTTAGGGGAATCTACATGGTATGTGACTTTATTGAGGTTAATTGACGAAAAGTGACTGACATCTCCGATCAGACACAAAGAACATCATTGTAACTTTTCTCTTGATCATAAATAAGTATGATTGAATTTACTTGATGCGTTCATTCCTTCAATTTATTTGATTTCTGTATTCTTGGTTGACAGGCTCACAAGGTATCTGTTAGTAAGCCATCACCCCCACCAGCAGTGGATGCAGGCCAGGTTGCTGCAGAGAGTGCTAAGGCAGCAGCTTCTGCCGCAGTGACAGCAGCCCTGGAGCAGCAGAGACTCTACCAGAAGGATATGCTGCACGAGATGAGGGCCTCGGTACAGCCACCTCCACCAGTCACAAGGTAAGAGCGCCTATGTGATACATCTCCATACAATAACAATGATAAGGAGGAGGAGAAGGAGGATGGTAATGGTAATGTTGATGATGATGATGATGGTAAAGGGGATGATGATGATGATGATGATGATGATTGATGATGATGATGATGATGATGATGATGATGATGATGATGATGATGATGATGATGATGATGATGATGATGATGATGATGATGATGATGATGTGATGATGATGATGATGATGATGATGATGATGATGATGATGATGATGATGATGATGATGATGATGATGATGATGATGATGATGATGATGATGATGATGATGATGATGATGATGATAGATAGATAGATAGATAGTAGTGGTTATTTTACCTGACAGGTAAGAAAGCAATAAATGCTTGTTAGTAAGCAACCAGAAGACCAATGGATTTAGGTCCTCTCCAAGGGACCTGGTAATGAGGATTCATGCCTTACCAAAGGGCACTAGTGCATCGACTTGGTTTTGAACCCGGGTTACCGGATTACAAGAGCACTGCTCTACCGACTGAGCTATCGTGCCTCCGATAAAGCTGCTGATGATTATAATTATCATGATGATAATTGTGTTACAATATTTTTAAGAATTCATTTACAAGTGTTGTAATGTGAAGATTTCATACCCATTTACATTGGTATGTATTTCCCTTTTTTGCAGAAGTGTTGCAGCAGGTAATTCCAGGCCGAGCTCTATGACACCCAGCCGAAGTACGGACACCAAGACACCCTCCGCCCACTACTCCGAGGACTTCACCAACACGTCATCAACTCATACGCCATCTTCTGCTTACACAGCGTCATCCTCTCAACGAGTCCTCACGGCTCAAGACAGCTCATTCTCTCGACAGTCCAACTCCTCCAAGAGCATCAAGACTGCCAGTGACTTGTCCCTAGGACATCCTGACCAAACTGATTCAATAGCAACGGCCAGTGACATCGTCGCTGATAGGGACTTCAGTAAAAGTGCTGCCAGTTCGTCCATTAGAACGGAATCGGGGGCTAAGGTTGCAAGCTCAACCAGGACGGATAGCATATCAGAGGATGTGCGCAACTCAAAATCGGAGTTGGATCAGTATTCTCTTTCCTTCGATGATTCAGAATCCTCTTCTCGGAGCTCAATCCCGAGCGTGGTGTCTCCTTCACCGGTTAAACCTGATGTTAAGAAAGACTCTCGCACTGCAGCGAAGCACACTTTGAAGGATAGACCCGACTCTTCGGATTCAGTGCTGTCAGACAAGGAAGGATCGTTCAGTGCTGTGACCATCGAGGTGCTCCAGAAACAGCTCAAGGAGGAAGAGGCAAGGTCCCAACAGCAGGTCACCTTACTGAAGCTGAGAGAGAAGGTACATAGCAGAAATCTTTCAGGATATTGTACCTAGAATATTTCATACTCACGGCTCTTCTGACAATATGATTTAAAAACACATAGGATATTTTGAATTATTCATCAATAAATTATTCTTAAGAACTATTTCAAACAACTAATCTGTTTGAACATAAAGAGTGTTCCCCAGTGAATTAGCCAGGGCTGTGGATCACATGGTTGCAGTTCAAGTCACAGCACTAAAGCTGGGGTAATATTTGTGAACTACGGCAGTGTAGAGTCTAACAGACATGAGCGCTATACAAGAACCTACTATGATTATTATTATTACTATGTAAATGAAAATTGAAAGTACTTGGGGACAATAAGCGGATTTGACAGTGAAAAGATTGTACGGTTCATGATATTCTTGTTTCATGTTGACAGGTGCTGGTTGATAAGACCAACGCTGAGCTTGAGTGGTTAGAGCATCAGAAACGAAGACTGAAGGAGAAAGACGACCAAGATGGTGTCACCAGTCTTAGGAAGAGGCAGAGAGCTTTGTTATCTAAGCTTCAAATGGAGCAGGTCGGTATCACTTTGATGCTCTTGTAGCACCACAATGCCCTTTCTCGGAAAGGGAAGTCTTGTAGACGTATGTGTATTGGTAAAGCAAAGGGGGCTCACACACAAGCTACCTATCCTACAAATAAATGTGGCACGAAGACACTTGTCTGGGAGAGAAGTGTGTAGCTTTGACTAATTTCCTTATTCTTTAATGATTTTTCATTTGAAAACAACACCTAATGCTATCTTTGATAAAAAAAGGAAAATTGTAATTGCTTGATGCATTGTTGTAGTGTTTGCGTATGAATCATCCCAATTTTCAGTGGATGAATTAGGGATGTAGCACTCTTGGAAAAATAAATTATTGAAAATCATCAGAATACTTACCGGTAGCTATTAAAAATAAATTGTATTTTTTTCTCATATATTTTTCCATGCTCAGAGTGAAATCAAACAGATGCTAGCTTCCCAGAGGCAGGCAAGCCTTGAGAGACAGCGCCTGCTTCACCAGCAGCAGGAGATCGCCAGGATGCGTCGCGCCGCCGCCCGCTACAAGGACCAAATGAAGGACCTTCCACCGGCCTCGCCCAACGTCTCCTCCATCCTCCCGACTCCCAGCGAGGAGGGAGACGAGGCCTCCATGTCGGGCTCCGACTCCATGCTCCTCTCGCCTCCGGGTGGAGAAGCAGGAGCCAGGGATTCGACCATGGACGCCTCGGCCATGGAGAAACAAGCCAGGGTCCTGCAGAAGCTCAAGATGCTGCAACAGCCCCTCAGCATGAAGTAAGTGCCTCTAGAGTTTGATTAGAAATTATGGAATCATTTAATTAAGACCATCGTAAATCCATCTAATTAAACTTTTAACCTGTAAACTCTGTTTGTTGTTCTCTTGTAATTTCTACAAATCGTCTGTTCGAAGTTAGAAAGATGTTAACTCATACACTTTAACATAGAATTAACCCCCTTCCGGCTCCAAATTTGTTATAGATTATTTTCTTGATGAAGCAGTGCTTGTTATTTTTTTGATTATCTACAGCCCTTATTTTTCATTTGTTTGTTCTACCTCACTTCTATCTGATTTTGGAAGAATTTTGCGACAGCATTTGATACAAACATTCTGACCAATTACAGACTCTCTTCAACGTCTTCAACTAGAAGACGATGTTTGTTTAAATTTCAATATCATTGCTATTTCTTTGAAAATCAGGAGGATCGTAAAGTTTGCCATAGGCTTAACTTCATCCCTACATCCCTTTTGCTTGTAACATGTGGTATTCTAGCTAATTCTGCATGCCCTTTGAACCTCTAGGTTCCTGATGAAGCGCGAGACGAAGCTGAAGAAAAGGCGTCAGAACGCTGAGGAGCTTCTAGCCTGGAAGCAGCGTCTGGATGAGGAGGAGAAGCATGTAGCCTCCATGGAGCACGAGGTTCTTCACCTGTGGGATGGAGCCAAACGCAAGATAAAGCCCACCGCTGCCACCCCTTCTGCTCCCGCGTCTCAGTCACCTGCCCGAGACACCACGGTGAGACTTGATGCTACTCATCTACTTCACCCATTCAGGATGTTTATCAAAATTTGGGTTTGGGTTAATAAATTATGATTCAAAGCCCTTTAAAAAGCCCTGTAAACGTGTACATGTATATGCAGGAACAACAAACAAATCATAGAAAGAGTGAGATAGAGAGTGGAGTGGAGAAGAGAAGACAAGAGAAGAGAAGAGAAGAGAAGAGAAGAAGGAATAGAGATTTTGTAAATTCAAATATTCTCGATTAACTACTTGACGCACCCGTATATGTTCGCATAAAATAGGGCCTATTCGACCTTGGGTGCTGTGTGCGCTGTTGTATATTACTCTTTATTTTCTTCATACTCCTTATTCGTTCTCCATTAGAATGCCGGTGAAGTTTTTGAGGTTGATATACACATTCACAAATTGTTTTATATTTTTTTTAAGGTGATTTATTTGCTTTAACTTCTTTGAATTGACATTCACAGGGTGATGGGGATGATGAATCGGAGGACTACTCCCTGCCGACGAGCACCAGCGGTAAGACCGATGCCAGTAGGACCGCGTCTGAATCTCAACAAACCGGCACTAAGACCACCCCTACCACTACCTACGATAGGAGGCTAGGGAGCAGCAGCGATGCGTCCATCATGGAAGAGTTGAACACTAGTAGCATCGCAGAGGAGATTGGCTCAGAGAAGACACAGTCCAAAAGGTATGGATGTTTGCACTGTGATGACAAAGCTACCTTAACCAAATAGCAACTAAACCACTCCTCCTTTTACTCACAGAACTGCCCGAAACCGCCTGTTTTCGTCCGTTTTCAACGCGCTAATATATCCGTTCTAGGGTCTACCGTTATAATGTTATACGTGCGAGAATCCTTGCGATGACTACAGTAGGATTCTTCATAGAAAAATAGCGCATGTTTCACATTGTTCAGAAAAATGTCAAATCGAGAGCAATATTGCAGCATCTTCCAGTGAGTGATAGGCTATTTTTACAAAATCTCTAGTTGCTAATGGGTGAAAGCCTGTTCTGATATTACGCTGTTTATAACTGCTTCAGTTATTCATACTTGTAATTGAATGGCAATTGCGCTCAAAGAGGTCCCAGCGTATTCACTATGCTCTGTGTTTTAAGATAGGAAATGTGAAACGCATTACACTTTACGTTTAAAAAACTGTGCTGTTTTTGCTCCATCATATCCGAACGAGGCTTTACTTAATGTTTCTATTGTAAGCTGGCTTTTTACATTTTTAAAATCTAGATACGAAAACATTATCATAGACGATAAACTTTTCCCTGGACTGAACATATACTGTGTATGGCATTTATTACATATCCTCAATAACGTGCCGACTTGTGTCGTGACACGTAGATCTCCATGCTGTTAAAGAGATTAGTGGATGACCTTGGTATTAATACAGGATTAAGCCTGGGCTGTGATCGCTTCCTGTCTAGATCTGATAACTGGTCTGATCTAATCTCCAATGACCATAAATATTGTTGTTCATTAAACACATTCCAAACCTAAATTACGTGGGAAGGAATGAACAGAATTTACTTTTATGTTTTGATCTACAAATGGTGTATATGTTTAAACACATTACAACGTAATCCTGACCTCAAAAAGTACAGTATTCATAAGTTTGTATGTATTTTGCACTAAATGCTCTTTAATACTCTGTGTAATCAACGCTAATTTTGTAGAACTGTTTTGGTATATGTGTCGTTAAAATCATTATTCTTTAGGGTTTTGGAGAACAATGTACCCCAAGTGATTTACTGCTGAACTAGAACGTGATATCAGTGTAAGATCTTTATCATCTTCATGATCAGTGGGTTTCTACTTGTAATTTTGTTGAATTAGTTCTTAAATTGAATAATCCATGACAGTGTGGAGAATGGCTATCTTTCTATTTCTTCTTCTTCTTCGCTATAAGTGCAAGCCACCATCAGGTGTATTCTAGGTTTCTATACTGACAAACCATCATCTTCTCCCTTGTTATTTCTCTTCCCAGCATTTCTGAGAGTCCCCACGCAGGAGCTGAACTGTCCAGTGACGATACTATCAAGGAAGCGTCTGGCCTGCATGAATACACCAATGACTCCTTCGACTCTACCGCAGACCGCACCCTCACCCCTTCCAAACACAGCAGCCACCAAGGCGGCCCGGTGCCTCCCATCGGGGGGGTATCCACCTCACCGGGGGGCCAGGGTCTGACGGCCCTCAGTTCGTCAACGCCCAAGTCTATGAGAAATGCGAGCACACTGCCATCATCGTCCAGTAGGGGTCCCTTCCTACCACGTGCCAGGAACAGACATCCTTCAGACAGTGGCTCAGAGTCAGAGAAATCTTTCTCTCAGACTATGTCAGGTATATAGAGCTCTTCAACAACTTGCTAATTATTAGAGCAGTTGTTTCGGTCATGCCACACTTTTTTCTTTTGTTGAATTTCTAAGCCTGCTTAGTCACAGTTAAATGCAAAGTGCATGAACATTTCGTCATAGTTTCTGACCATCACTTCTGTTTACATTGGGGATTAGGTTCTCTAATTCATAAGTTGTTTAATGTATTGTTTATATTATAATGTTTATTACATATTGTAATGAGTATGTTACTGATGTGCCATAGTACCTTCTCTTTGGAAGATACTGGGGAGTCAGATTTGTTTAAACATTGTATACTTGAGTACGAGAATGTTTCATAACCTGAATGATCCAATTAAAACAAGCTTTTTTAAGTGTATCCATTTTCATTCTCACTGGACTAAACTTAATTTCATGTGAACAGAAACGGCCTCTGACCAGAGTGACATCGAAGGTCGTGTGCGAGCTCTGAAGGACGCCCTTAAGAGGAGAAAGATGGAGGCGGATCGACTAAGGAAGCAACAGAAGAGGCTGAACCGAGAGAAGCTGAAGGCCCAAGAAGCCAGCTTGAAGAAGCAACTTGAGGTGAGTCAAGCTTCCCGTCCAGAATTCAGTCAAACCTGTGCATAGCGGAAACACAAAAAGTGGCCTTTGTAGACAGTTTCCTTTAGTACATGTTTCAATGAGAAACAATTTTTCAAGGGAAACAAAAAATGTGGTCCTTGTAGACAGGTGGTCACTAAAGCAGGTTTGAGTGTATATACTTTAAGAATGTCCTAAAGGGATATTCCAAGCTTATTGTTATTGGTGGTCTGCTCAACAACATATGATCTTTAGACCCGTGAAAAGAATTTGAATCGTCATAGGTACCTCAAATTATGCCCTTCCATTGGTGTGTTTTGGCAGAAGTCTATTTGACCTACATTCAAACCTGTCTATCAAGACCACCTGAGGCAAACACAAAAAGTGACCACTGTAGATGACCTTTCTAGACAGGTTCTTCAACACCGGTAGGGAAGCAATAGACAGGTGGCCTTTATACAGAGGTGACCCCTTAGACAGGTTTGATTGTATCAACATTATGCAGTCACTGAAGAGATGGTAATCTTGTAGGGAGGCGATGTTAATAGATAATTATTATTATAGTCCGTATTTACTGTGGAACTTAGTTAACAGCCTTCCCTGGGAAAGCATAAACTTTGCAGTTGCCTTGTAATCATGCCTTCCGTCTCCCACAGACCTACGACAGGTTCGTAGAGACCACCAAGGCCGAGCTGGAGCAGGAATCCAAGAAGCAGAAGCTACAAGGAAGTAGCCATCTTCTTTCCACACCCTCAGCCAAACCTCAGATCAAACAACCCAAGGCCGGTGCCGACTCCCTCCGCCACGCCCGCGCCTTGCGTCAGAGGACGGCCTCGGACAGCAGCCAAGAGGGCGCCCTCTATGAGGCAAGAAGTGCGGCGTCGAGACCGAGCGTGTCGGAGAGCGGACGATCAAGTAGATCCAGTCTGGAGGGTGGAGTGCCTGCTGGAGAGGAGAGGGTACCGAGTGTTCTTGGTGGTAGCGTGTCCTATTCGTCATTCAGCGCTACATCCTCACCCAGCACACATCACAGTGAAGGTAAACACGAAATACAGTGAAACCTGTCTATAAAGACCACCCAAGGGAGACAAGAAAAGTGGTCTTTATGGGCAGGTGGTCTTCATGTATAGGTTCCTTTAGTACATGTTTCAATGAGAAACCATTTTCAAGGGAAACAAAAAATGTGGTCTTTCTATACAGGTGGTCACTAAAGCAGGTTTGACTGTACTTTCTTTCATGACCATTTGTGCAATGTATGAGCAGTTCTGCAGTTGTTTCGACACATGCACATGGTACATGGAAATTCCCTTATTTTTTCATCTTGTCATTTCAACAAGATTACTCAATCATGACTTACACTTTACCTGCTGCCCAGTGAAGAAACCAATGTTACCGTAATGCCAATGTTTATTGTGTTACTACCTACTACAGAAAATAATCTGCTTTAGTGGCCCCCTGTTTAAAGACCACATTTCTTTAATGCCCAATTTTCCACTGTAGACAGTAATTTTCATTGGAAACTATACTAAAGGGACTCTATACACAAGAACAATGTGCCTATTAAATCTACTCTTTTCTCTTGAAAGGTCTTTGTATTTGGCTTTCATTATACTTTATATGGGAACTTGTAGATTTGTCTAGCCTATAGTCATCATAATTTATTCATACCTACCTTTAGGACTCACTGAATTTACATGTCTCAATTTATCTACCAGGTGGAGTCAGTCCCAAGTCACCTTACAGCCTCTCAAGGGACCACAGTGCATCAGCCAGCAGTAGTATTGCAGAAGACATCAGTATTAGGAGTGATTATTCAGACAAGGAGAGTGCTCAGGATTCTGAGAAGTTTGACTCTGAGGATCATCGAAAGATCAAGGAAAAACTACAGCAACATCATCGCGAGGAGGAAGAAAAGGATGCGGAAAGAACTCCTAGTGTTCCCATGATCAATGGAAGGAGATCAGGGGATGGTCGGGATGCAGAAGAGGACACTCCAAAGGCTACTACAAGTGTAAGCCCAGCTTTGGCTTACAAACCAACTCCATCACCTGGAGCCGATGTCGATGACGATGTGTCCATATCCTCGTCGGTTCCAGAGGAGATCATCTCTGCAGCGAGCATACAAACCCAGGACTCGTTTGAAGAATCAAAGTCTGCTGTCATTATCTCAAACTTGCCAGAATCTGATCATGAACTGTCTCTTGGGGACAGTCTCGTTGAGTCTCCAAGACATGCGCCAAGTTCTCCTCCAGCATCGCAATCTCCTGCAGGTGGGAAGGCTGCTGTGACCCCAGTCCCTGATGACTCTTCACAGAGGAGCATCGGGTCAATACCAAGTTCAGTCCATTCACGCTCTTCACGATCACCCAGTGTCAAATCAGAAGCTGGCTACAGCGAGGATTTCTTGGAATCCTCACCCACTTTGAAGCGCTCAGACTCAAAATCTGACACGGACGAGGATATCAGTGAACACTTGAGCGAAGTGAGCGAGGTGTCTCTTGCAAAGAGCAGTCCAAGTCGATCTTCGGGGCACCTTGTATTTGATTTGAAGGACAGATCTCCTGTTCATGATGAACCTAGTCTTGACTTTGACCCCCCAGAAGTCACAGTGATTCCTCAAAAGGCAGAGGAGAAGGAGGAGGAAGAAGATGTCTTTGATGACAAACTTGCCCAGGACTTAATTGGAGATGCTACACCAGAGCCAAAAATTAAGGTATGTGTTTTAGTCTTAATGAAAGATAATACTGATGGTACGTGCATCTTCATTTGTTATTTCGAATGTAAATGCCCTCTAAGCAGTTCATATGTCAAGGACAGTTATCTTTACTGCTCTAAAGTAAAAGTGAAGAGTACCTGATTGTATAGAGCAATTTAGCAAGATTATGGGTTTCAAAGTAAATACTAAATAAGTAAACACATCTTGATAAATGGATAAATTAAATTGAATGTAATGAGAAAAGCATTTCACAATCACCTCTTGAATTTTATTCAATCATTCAATTATATGCATTTGTATTCTCTTTTTGTTTTATTTATTACAGGAGGTTCTTCCTGACTTCCAGATTGGGGACCGTGTTCTAATCGGTGGCAAAGAACCTGGCACTTTGCTTTTCAAGGGCCCGACCAAATTCGCCAGTGGAAACTGGATAGGGGTAGAGCTTGATGAGCCAGAAGGCACCAACGATGGCACCCTCAAAGGCATTGCTTACTTCACCTGCAAACCAAACTATGGCATCTTTGCCCCTGAAGATAAGATTGCACATCTCCCCGAGGACTACAAGCCATCTCAGGAGTCGTTGAACGAGGAGGCCTCGGAGCAGTCTTCCATCGAGGAAGATATTTCCAGCCAATCATCTGTGAGGACAGTTTCTGAAAGTGACCTTGTTAAAACCAAGAGTGTCAGTAATGACATAGCTCAAGAGCAGAGATCTACAGAGAACAAAGTAGAGGAGGACAAGGAGAGTGATAGGTCACTATCTCAACTCACATCCATTAAATCTGAGGACATTCTCGAAGAGGCCACAGAAGATGAGCTGTCTGAAGCTGGCATTGATGATGATGCCTTGGAGAAGTTGATCAGCCATGCAGCTGAAGCGGTAGAGTCATTCTCAGTAGATGAACCTGGTCTAGGGAAGGGAGATGCTGCACTTGTGACTCCCAGAGGAGCACCAGAGGATGAGTTTCCAGACATTGAAGAACTGCCTCATGAGGATGAGCAAGAGGGTAAGCAGGATGAAGCTGAAAATCGTCTCGTGGACACAAGCACAGATCATTTGACTGAGGTTATTGTGAAGGACACATTTGATGCTGTGTTAGAATTAGCCAGGAAGCAGAAACAGGATGAAGAAGAAGAGAAATCAAAAGACAGTTTATTGAAATTAATTGTTTCTGCTGAATCATCTAGGAGTGATAGTGAATCTTCGGAAGTGCTTGTTGAAAAATCAGAAGAAGAAATTCCTGAGAAGGTGCCCCAAAAGAGTGCCGAGAAGAAAGCAGACTCTGTCGCCAAATCACTTATAAATGAAGCCATCAGTGAAGTATTGCGGTTGAGAGACCGGAAGAACGCAAAGATTGAACTTGCAAACGAGAGAGTGAAGAAGTCAGCATCACAGGAAATCAAGACACCAGAACATTCATTGTCTCCAGAGTTTCGTCCAGAGACTCCATACACTCCAGACAAGAGTCCTGAGAGGAAAGTTGACAACATGACTGCACTCGATGATGACATCTTTATTAATAGGGTACACATTGAGTCCAGCTCTGGTAGCGATAACGTTCCTGTGGCGAGACCAGGTTCACCCATCTTTGGTGAATCTGGAAGCGTGAGCCCGGAGGCCCTGAATGAGAAATTAGAGCAGCTCCAGCTCCTAGACAAAGACATTCTTGAGGCAGACCTGTTTGGTGACCAGGAATGGTTTGATGATGATTTTGGCTCCATGAAGAAAAGTCAGAGCATCATTAAGGTACCAGAGAGGGTAGTGTCACCCAAGAAAGCAGAGACTCCAGCAGGAATAGCTGCCCAAGCTGCCAAAGCTGCCCAAGAAGCAAAGGCAGCTGCCAAACAGAGAAACGCAAAGTTAGACTTGAAAAAGATAGTGGAGGAACCATTCTTTGCCGTGCCTCATAATATCAGTGACGTGACAGACCTTGCCAGCCAATCCGTTAAAGTCTTCCATGATAAGGTGCAAAATGAGGAACCTGTTGCTAATGTGGTGCCACCATCAACCATTATGGGTTCTGATACCAAAGGATCAGACATCGAAAGCACAAGTAAGAAAGCATACAAGAACTTAATATTCACTCTGTCTGGTGAAGTCTACCAAGCCATCTGCCAAGAGCAGGAACCAACCGTCCAATCTCCTTGGATGAAACCCAAGCGTAAACCCCGTCAATACTTCTTCCAGCAGCCTCCGAGTGATGAAACGGAAATGGCGTCAGCCGTGGAGGGCCGTGTACTGGCTCTTTCTGGCCTCATTACCAAACAAAAACAAGACAGTGCTGTGGCTGGCAGCAAACTGAGCAAGAAGAAAGATCATGTTGACGAGATTTTAATCGATGAACTCAAAGAGGAGGAGCCAGAATGGATAGACTATGACAATGATGAACTGTCCGTCAAGATGCAGCTAGCAGATGCTCTGTTCGATTCCTTGCTAATCGATACAGCTATAGCGCTACAGCAGATTGAGGATAAGAGGAAAGCAAGAGCCGAGAAGCGTCACCAAGAAGATCACTTCAGTCACCAGGATGTGGAGTTCTGAAGAAGCCTTAGCAGCATGAAGGTCTCCATGAAGAGTATGGCTTGAATCAGCCATCGAAGGCTGTCTAGCCAGGATTGAGAGCAAAGTCATCCGGACATCGTGCCAGAATCCTCATTGATTGCCAGTGCAGTGCAATCAACCGATGACGCAGTGTTGTGGCCAAGTCCCATGCAGATCTGGGAGGAACATCTATATGCAGTTCACTGCTGAGCTGGACGTCAACCGGTCTACCATAATGGTTTGGTGCTAGGTACTGGTATATTTCCTAACCAATGAAAGGAGCACTCTTGCCATGTGCAAAGCTTTTAGTGATTTCAAATATCATGTGCAGAGAAGAAAAATACCTTTGAAGGACTTCGCTTATCTATCCAAAATACCATTTTACAATCAATGCATTACCCTATAAGCCTTAAACCACATTGGGCATAGTTTATTGACAAAATTTACGGACCTATCTTTGATGCGAACGTGTAACTTCATTGCCAACCCCAAGCGGCATTTTACTCTGCTACAAAAGCGATTGACCAACTCATATATCGTCTGCTGAAAGCCAGAAGGGCGCTAACACTTTTTACAAATAGTTAACGCCCTATTGGCTGCCAGCAGACAGTATGTTTCGTCCCTCTGTTTGGAATGGTGCTTCAACAAAAAATGAAATGTTTGCCCACAATAGAGAAGCCGGAGCATTCTCTTTTGTCCTTTTGAGGGGAAGTAAAGTTGATTCTTTTTATTTAAAAAAAAAAAACACTTTGGGCTCCTGTTATGAATTCATGAAACTAATATCTGGGTTATTTCTTAAATTATTTATATATTCTTTTCAATTTTATCGTGACACTTTTGGGGGTTGACATTTTCATCATTCTTTTGAACTGCATTCATTGTACGTGTAGTGATGTCCTAGGTTACTATCAAGGTTGATGCACAGACCGAAGGCCAATCTTATTTGGTTGTTGGCACATTCTACAATATGCAGCTTGAGATGTGTGTGAAATCTGTACATTTTAAAGAAATGGAAGTTTAGATGTGTCTTTCTTGTTTTGACATAGACTATAACATGGCAATGTATTGCATAGGTAGAGACAGCCACGGGATAATTTATATATACATATATATATCTATTTTAGATGGTAGTTGTATTTTACTTGGAAAAACTTTGGGGGAGGGGGAGGGATTGGGCGGGGGGGCTAAGAATCTATGTTGTCAGTTATTCCTTGATATTCTTGGTATAGTCTTGAAAAAAAGTTATTGGGCTGTGGCACATAGTCATCCTTATTCCACCAATTCTATTATACCTGGGGCGCGTTTCACAAAACTTGTCATCAGTGACAAATGACAGTTTTTGTTATAAGCTACTGAAATCCTTGCTTCTGATTGGTTATCAGCAGATTTGTCACTGATTTTTGTCATTGAAAAAAGGCTTTGTGAAACGGGCTCCAGATCTTGGGTTTATGATCACATTTAACAATGGAAATTGTAGACCTCAGACAAACTGTTAAACTCAATTTTGAACAAAATCTGAAGCCCAGCATCGGATTAAAATTTAGTTAGACTATGGGCCAATATGTGCTGTTCAATGTCTAACTGTAGCTGCAGCCCTGGGAAACTTCCTGTGCATAGGCATGTTCATCTACTCGTTTGATTCTTGTTGATTATTGATGTGAATTTGATACAAATGAAAGTTTTCTTCCATAACGGCCAAAGGGAAGTGCCTGCGTTTGATTCCATGTGGGGCAACAGTGGATGATTTCAGTTAATAACCTTACGTTCATTCACAGAGATAAAAATTTTCTTTGCAATGGCAGAAGAAAAGAAAAAATATTTGCAATAATGGTTCCATTGTACATGTATCTTGCTTATGAACTAAACAGAGCTGATGCATGTTACAAATTCATATATTTTGGTTATTGTATCGCAAATTTTTTATAGTTCAATAATTTTTATATCAATTTTTATACCAGTTTTGTGACGGTCTGTGAAACCCAGTGGTGATTTGATTAAGCAAGCGTTTGGGGGTTACAGAGTGTGCCCTTATCGCTTGGGCTGTTTTGCTTTAAATATTACAACGATGACGCTTGTCTTAAACATCGAAGAGTGAAGTATGTCTCATTTATAATTGAAGTTTTTCATTCTAGCATATGACCGTATACCATACATACATCATATATGTACATGTACACAATGTATTTTGAAGATGAAGATGTCCTGTTCAATTGAGAACAACTGTATTGTCCCAGTGATTCACTTTAAAACCTGTCTGCACTAGTTTGGCCAGGAGGGATGACACCTCCCTGCATGGTCGCTGACAGATTGGTTATCTCATCAAATCAGCTCTCAATTAACATAAGAAAAAGGGGACCATGAGGGACCAGCGGTCACCGATTAGGCATTGTTTGCTATATAGAGGGCGCAAGTAGCTATAAGTAGTGCAATGGGGCCTTTAACCCGTTAGAAGTATATAGAGCATTCTGAACAAATGTAGGCCTACATGGCCTTGTACCACTGTGATAATATAGAAAACCTTGTCAGCTGCTATATGTATAGTCAGGCCTGCTATGCAAAATACATATGAAGCTGCCTTCTAAGAAATGCCTGATTCCAAATCAAAGGCCTTGCCAATGAGTTTTGCGTTTCTATATACATGTAAATGATTACAGACTTTGATACAGCCCATGGGTCGATTAATCATCTAAAATTGATTTTTCGATGTTTTCATCGTTGTTTGTTCGATGTGATCAATGTTTAGGCTCGATGAAACACACCACTCTCTCCCATCATGCACCAGAAATATACATTTTATAAGAGATGGTGTAATGGAAAGATATTTTGCCTTGGTTCATATTAGTTATTAATCGGCAAAAGATTCATTCATTGTTTTAATTTTGTCTAAGCCATCTTTAAAGTGAAAAAAGCATCAAGAACAACCAATTTTTTTTATAGAGTAACCACACATTCAGAAGTATAGTATCTAGAAATATGTTAAAGAAAAGTTTATTTGTTTAAGGACACAGATAACAGTAGAAGACTCTTTAAAGATAAAATGTGGAATATTCAATCCAGTTTTCCATTATACTTTTACATTTTTGTGCCTCCGCCACCAGAGGCATTATGTTATAGGGTTGTCCGTCCGTCACACTTTTTGTTTACACAATAACTCAGAAACCATTGAATGGATTTCAATCAAACTTGTATGTATGAGCAAGGATGAACTGATTAAAATTTGGGTGTAAGAGGTCAAAGGTCACTGGTTCATTAATGTGTTTAAATCACCAGAAAAGTCTGATATTAAATTAATAGATTAACAAAAATTGAACTAAATGTGAAGGGGAAAAAATGCTCGAGTATGTATGAGCATGAAAAGATGAAATGACAAGAGTTGTGGTTCATGAGGTCAGATGTTAAAGGTCACAGGGTCATTATCAATGAATAGACGTAGACTATAATAGTGGAGGCATATCGGAGATGGAGTCGCATTCATCTTTGTTTAACCAGGAATCCTTGCCTTTTTTATATATGTATGTACCTAGTCCAATATTGTACAGTTTGTCTTTATATTATTTTAGTTTAAAGGAAGAATTCCATCTCTTTATTTTGACATTCTACAAGTATTTGACACCTCGCCAAGATGTCCATGCTATATTTTGCTATCATTTATATAATCGGAATGTATTTTTAAAATAAAGAGTTTTAATGAGTGTACATTTTGATAAAGTGGTATGGACTAGGGGCAATTATGTAACTCAGAATGGTATGGAAATTGACAGTAAAAGAAACCGCAGCTGGTACATGTATTTAGAAAACTGAGATATACATGTGAGTGGATAGGTTTATGCATCTGTTGTACAAATTGTTGTTAAATTTATGCTGGATTGTAAATATGTACATAGTTACAATAAATCTTTTTCAAGGTGATGATGGAAAATAGTGAGGTTTGTATTAGCATATCATGTAAAACATGACCAAGTGCAAATATATGGTATTCCATGTGTAATAATGCATTTCGACACATATGGGCATGTTATGAGGACGGTTTGTATAGATCTAGAATAAGAATGTAGGGAATCGCGGACGTATTCACATTTTTATAAATGCCGTTCAGCTTCTGTTGTTTTATTTTAATATATTTGCTCATGCCTGAAATATGACAGTTTTGCTTAAAATGTCTCATATACTCATTTTTTTGAAGCATCTCTTCTTATGGTGTGATATGCAGGAAATTTATGAAAGCTGCAATATCCTTTCTTGACAATTTTTTATACCAGCAACTTTGTGCATTAATATTGGATTATCTAACCAAGTGCATTTAACTTGGGATGTTTGTAAGAAAATTCTTTTTGGTGAAATTTTATCAAATGTAGCCAGCATGCTGTAATGATGCCTGATATGAAAACTGACACTATTATTGTAAAGAAGACAGTTGCCTTGTACATATAAAACCAGATGTAGATATCTATGTGTAAATGTATATGAGAATGTATAGCTGTATGTGTCATAATGTAAATAATAAACTAAATGATCATTATGTGAATAAACGGCAATGTAAGAGGGCCCCTCATATCAAACAGATGATTTTGTTTTCTTGTGTTCTATTTGTGGTTTAAGTCCTTGGCTTTCAGGGCAGAATTTATTTTTATGGCTTAATATGGCTAAATTGATCACATATCATTCTTCATATTGGCAAACACAGTATTTTTCTTTAATTGCTACATTGTTAAAATGAAATATTGTGTCTCTAAAAACAATATATATGAGAGAGAGTGTTAAGTAGTTTACAAAATTGCCAATTTTGATTGAAAAACAGTGATTTTGAATCCTTCAACGTGTTGCCGGCTTCAGGATTGTATAGCTTATTTTCCTTTTAAAAATTCCTGGCATCAAATGCATAGCCATAAAACTAAAAACGGATGCAGTGTGTGCAGAAAGTCTAGTCCTTGCTACTCATGTATCTCACATTTTTTCGGGGTTCTGAATCCAAAGTAATTGAACCGAACCACAAACTGTGGAATGATGGTCGCAAAGGGCTATCAGAAATTTATTAATCATTATAGGTGGAGGTTACATGTATATAGGTATAAGCTTGTTATTAATGGGACTCATCCTTATGATTTAGCGATAACAGAAAATAGATTTTCATTGAATTAAATAAAACTTCATTGAATATTCAAGATTAGGGCCTACAAGTTAATAAGTGACCCTAACGATTTGGTAGAAATTGTGTGATTCCAAACACGCACAAAAGCATATAATGATATATTATTTAATTTGTTTATTACTATCATTATGATTATTTATTGTATCTTTTTGCATACTTTTTTCCCTCACATTCCATTTATTTTTTGAAAATGTTCTCTTTTGCACATACTGACAGAGTATCACCATGGGCATTAATGGTTATTCTATCCAATTCATCCTTCCGTCTCTTCTCTTGCTGTATCTTTCTTCCATTTTCTCCTTCTCTTTTCTCTCCTTATCGGAGTACCCAATTCAATAAACAATGGCAAAGTTCCAGTAAAATTTCATTTTTTGTTCTTTCTTCTTTTTACACTTTACATGTGTAAAAAAGCTCTATTATTGATGGCCTTCATAATGATTAAAAAGCAATATCGAAAGTCTTGATGTGTGTATTCATAACAAATAACTTAACTATTTTGAACACATCGGGTAATACAGGATACCAATTCTATAATTAAAAGGTTAATTGTCATTGAAGATTTCCTGGTCCTGCTGCAAATTGCTTATCAGATAAGATCGACACTCCAATTTTGGTCGAACACAATGGTATCAATGACCTCTTGCTTCCCGAGGAAACATTAAATGAATTTCCTCTGTGATTGTCAAGAAGTCGGTGAAAACATGACCCCCCAAAGTACAGCTTCGATATAAAGTATTGGGAGCTGGTAAACAGGCAAGACTGGTTTTATTGCATGCATGCATGTAGCAAGTTCGATGTAAGCAAAGGTACTCTACTAAGACCTGTCGATACAGTATGGAGCGCCATGAGAGAGCAATGCTTGATGAAGTCGTTCTAAATGATTTGATGTTGAACGGCCGTCATCTTAAAGATGGTGTAAGAATCAGGCCACATGCAGGCCTAACTCGGTTTGAAGATCAGAAAGAAAACGACCGGGACACTCTGAGTAGTGATACACCATCGGGGGAGTACTATGACGGACAACCGAAGACAGGCATGTGGACCAGAGTCGGTAAGGTAGTGGTCCAGCGGAGGGGAATTTGCTGGGCGCTATCATTCGCGATCCTCACTTCCTTTGTTTCATTGACTATCAAGCTCTTATCTGGCAGGGTTTCCCCGAATCAAATTGTACTTTACCGCTCATTCACCCTTGTCCTCTTTACAGGACCCAACCTCATACGCCACAAGGTGTCATGTTGCTTGCCTCTGAAAGCTTGGGGACTTATAATCGTCAGGGGAATGGTCGGCACTTCTTACGCCATCTGCGCTTCCAACAGCCTCCAACAACTTGACATCTCCACTGTCACGTGCATCATACAGAGCTCAACTTTCATCACCTGCATCTTCGCGTGTCTCTGCTTAAAGGAGACTTGTTCCATCCCAATCACCGTATCATGTTGTATCAGTGTGGTCGGTGTTTTACTTGTTGTTCAGCCAGCACCTATCTTTGGGGGTCTCCTTGGCAGCGGCAGCGGTGAAAACAATTTATTTGGATTACTCTCTGCTTTTTCTACTGCTTTGCTTTGGTCTCTTTCATTTCTCTTACTCCGACTGCTCGGCCGCCTCAAGGTTCACGTGCAACTTCTTACTTTTTCGTACGGCTGCGTCAGCTTCTTGGGATGTGCCTCACTGATGAGCGCCCTCGACGAGTGGTCCATCCCGCGTTGTGGATATGATCGTCTCTTGGTCCTAGTTATCTGCATCATCGGCTATCTTCAGATCGTGACCTTCACTCTCGCACTCCAGATGGAAAACGCTGCGGTGGTCGCCGTCATTTCGACCACGGGAGTCTTTGTCACTTTTGTCCTGGACTTTGCGTTCTTCGACGTTACCCCAAATCTTTTGAAGGTCATTGGAGCTCTTTGCGTAACAGCCAGCTCTGTTGGTGCAACCATATCGTCGTACTATGCTGCTAAGCGGAAACTGTCTGAAAGTAAAAAATAGTGTTAAGCTTCAAGCACCACTGTGTTAGCTGCCCTTTGGAGGAATGTTGTCACTTACTATTGAACGCTTTCCCCAGCCACTCTTTCGATGTTGCGGCTAGAGCACAGCCAAACTGAAGTAACTGTAAGATTATTGTGATTAAAGTTTTGTTCATCTTTGCGTTTGGTGGCAGCGGTGGGATTTGAACTGAAACTACAGTACAAATTAATTAAAAGCCGAGAGTGCGTTATATAAATGCTCCTCATTAAGGGGAATTAGTCTACCCTGATATTAAGTTGGCTGTGACGTATGTGATTTAATTTGATTTTATTTGATTTTCTTCTGCATTTATGTTAGTACAAGCTTTCGAATAACAATAATAATATACAGTACAATAAGTATATTTCTGACATTGAATCATAAATTAACAAATATATATATATATATATATATATATATATATAACAATTGTTTAATTTCAAAAACGAAATTACAATCTGTCATGAATACTAAATTACCTCAAACAATCGAAATTATTTGCGGAAGAAGGACTGTCATTGTAAGCAGATTGCTTGATAATACAACAGCCCCAGATAAAACTCATGAAATAGATTAAAGGTAATACAAAATTAGTTGGAGAGTGATTCTTTACAATTTTGATATGTTTGGATGCCCCTGTGGATGTATTATAAGCACTAGAAAATTTAGCCCCTAAAACACTTCTGCATTCGAGAAAAATGGAATATAAGAATTTACCGGTGCTCCCGGCAAATTTTGATGAATTTCAAATAGCGCCTATGGCCGTACTATGGTAGCTGCGACCATGAAAATCACAGAAAATGTAGTTGTGATATATAATTTCCAAACGGGAATAGCCAGTCGGTCGATTTTAGCCAAGAAACATTGTTTTATAGCTCAATTAATATCTTGACCTTGGGAGGGAGCTATACAACATAACAAGTTTATTATTTACAATTTCATAACTTAAGACTCGATTTCAACCGCGACAATGATCACTGAATATTGTAGGATCACATATGCTTCCGATATGTTCATTTGAACCAAATTCATGACCCTATGCCAAAACTTTGTATTACCTTTAACACATTTATTATGGATCTGTGAGCAATAAGTAATTTCGGGTTGACCAGATGAAAATTTGAGGAATTACGGGTAGGATAGGAGTAAATGGCTTTATTTATAGTGTAAAAGTTTTGAAATGAAAGAGGGAGCATATTATGTAAATACTTAAACATGATCAGTAAACTTTGTAGCGAATTTATGTCGAATACGGTTAGGGTTTTCAGTTTGTAGAATATTGGATTTGTGTGAGATAAATATAGTGAACCAGTACATACCGGTATGCGAAGGGCTTTCTTTTGCAATAAATAAATAGAGTTGATTTTGGTCTTGGCCCTGGTGGCCCATACTAAATTATAATATGTTATATACGGTAATATCAATGAATTATAAAGCATAACAAGCGTATAACATGGCATTAATATCTTCATTTTTATATAATAAACCAACATTCCTTGAAATAGAAGTAGTTATATGACGTATATGTTCATTCCAAGATAGATTTTCATCGATAATGACACCAACAAATGTTGCTGTTCTCTTTCCTTCGAGAGGAACATTATCTATAATTATGTTGTAAGGAAAGTCAATGACATGAAGATTTGCGTGCTTGAAATACATGAATTTACAAAAATCTATATTGAGGAATAACTTATTGCATAGAAACCATAGAGATCATTTTGGAAACTAAATATTAAGTGTATTTACTAAAGTGTTCAAATTATGATGTAAACAGCAGATGTTCGTGTCATCAGCAAATAGTACAAATGATAATAAAGGTGTTGTATTGGTTAAATCATTAATATATTATTAAAAAAAGCAAAGGCCTAGTAATGAACCTTGTGGAACTCCACATTTGGTACGCAGGAAATTTGAAAAAAACACCATTATACATTACATATTGTTTTCTGTAATAGATAAATATATATCAAACCATGACAGTGTAACTCCACGAATTCCATAACAGTAATTTTTTCAGTAAAATTTGGTGGTCAAGCGTATCAAAGGCCTTTGATAAGTCCATAAATACTCCTATTACATATTCGTTATTTTATCATATAATTGTACTAAAGCTTGGTCGATGGAATGTCCTTTGTTGAAACTATATTGATTTAGATTTAGGAAATGAAAAGTATTTAAAAACTTATAAAGCCTATTGTAAATAATCTTTTCTATGATTTTGGATATGCTGGGAAAACAGAAATAGACCTTTAATTACCTATTTCTTGAGGATTGTCTTTTACAAAAACAGGATATACCTTAGCAATTTCCAAGGATTCGAGACATTTCTTGGTATTAATTGATAAATTACAAATTTGAATTAAAGGAGAAGCGATAAAGTTTATGATGTGTTAAGAAGGAAAGCAATAATTCTATCGTGACCCTGTGATTTACTTAATTTTAGATTTTTTTTTATTATTTCGGTTATTTCATTAGGAGCAGTAGGATTAAAACTAGTGATGAAATTGAAGGTTTAGGAAGAAATGCAGTAAAGTTTCGTTCGGTCTATTAAGTTTATTTGCTACAGTAGGTGTTAAAGGTCACAGGGTCGATATCAATGAATATACGTAGACTATAAGTTGAGGCAGTGGCGTAATGAGCAAAAACGTTTAGAGGGGGCTGACAAAAAAAAAATCCGAATCACCCCACTCTAACAGGCCCCGCTGAACATTTCTCAAAGTGTGGTCTAGGGGCAAAGCCCCGGCGTGGTTCAAGGGGCGAAGCCCCCGAAGCTCAAGGGGTATGGGCGTCAGTGGCGGATCCAGGAATTTCTTACGGGGGGGGGGGCACAAAATGGCATGGAGTGAAATATATGTAAAACGATGAAGCGACAGAACGAGGCTTTAACGGTGAGGGAGCGGAGCGACCAAGCAGGGGGTGGGTCTGGGAAGGGGTTCTGGCCCCCTCCCAGAGTAAGAAGTATTTGAAATTTTAGAATGTTAGAATTTGAAGGAATTCCTATCGTATGTTTAATTTAATTAGCCTGTACTCATTTGTTTATTTATTTACTACCCATTGTTTCTTTTCTCTGTACTTTTTATTATTATCTGAGGACACTGGAGCCCAGCCTTTGAAAGGCCAATGGCCTCTGCTGGCTCCTCCATATTCTTTATATTATTTATATTTATATTTATATATTTGCTTATATGTATAATGTATTGTTAAATGTATTTTTATACGAGATATGGAAATAAAATGAACTTGAACTTGAATCAAATTAGACGCATTTTCAGGCACTTCCTGGAGTAATATGACGTAAAATTGCTTTCACCTACCCCTTCCAAGAGTAGGTTTTTTTTGCAATTTGAGAACCACATTTGGCGCATTAATGTCCACCGGGCACTTCATGGAAAAAATGGCCTTCTTATTGGTTAGAAGTTAGAAAAAAGTGATCTGTCACGTCGTGAGACGTTGTAAAAATTATGCTTTGATGTCGCACAATGCACAAAGACGGTGGTCCGGTACTTTACCAGTAGTACTCACTGGCGTACTGGTGGGGGAGCTAGGGGGGGGGGGGGGCGCCAGCCCCCCCCCAAATAAAATTGAACCATGACTTATTTTCAATTCCATATACAAGTGATGTATAAATGTTCGTGATATCACATGATTTTCAACAAAATGCTCGTTTCTCCATTTGAGTTGCAAACTGACACATTCCCAAATGGCCAGGAATTAAGAGCATATGTTTTTTTATAGTCACTAAGGGGCCGTGGCCCTAACAGTAACAATAGTAAAAAAAATCCTTTCCAGAAGCAACTGTAACACTGCACATGTACCGTTAAAGGTACTATGTCCCTTTTGCAGCCAACCTCAAATGCTGTAGAACTTTGCAGGAATTATGAATATGTCATGTATGTCCTATCTGTGAAATTTAAACGTTAGCAGTGTCCTCATATTCAAATTATGCAAGGAAAACCGTATACTTGGTAGACTTCAATGTCAGACAGTATTGAGTGACTGACTGGCTTTTTTTTCTTATTTGGTAATAACATACATGAAAAGAGTTGTAAAGGGTACATGAGCATTTGTCTACATCAATAACCCACTTCTTGTGATGGCCAAGATTAAACTGATTCAATCTTTGCGCAGCATAAAACGTATGACCATTCGGTACAATTGTCTGAAAATCAAGACTATTACTTTTGGGCTCTATAGCCCTAAAGTCGATTTGACAACTAATGGTCGTTATTTTCCCACTTGAAGACATTTTCAAGCCCCACCTTTTTTAGGGAAGTTCTAAATTAGTATTATCTTTCAAATGCAGTTGGAATTTAACTTTTTCATTTTTTTGGCCTGCAAATGGGACATAGTCCCTTTAAGGGGCCCAGTGGGGAAATTGAATTCAGACAAGATTAAGAGTATAGTGAACGGTACAGCGAATCGTCTTCTTTCTCTAATAATTTAATGAAACGGCAAAGCTTCCACGCTTCGGGGGGGGGGGAACTGAATTCAGACTAGGATTAAGAGTCGAGAACGGTACAACGAATCGTCTTCCTTCTTTAATAATTTAATGAAGTGTCAAAGCTTCCGCGCTTTGCGCGGGAGGGTTAGGGTTAGGGTTAGGGTTAGGGGGGGAACTGAATTCAGACAAGGATTAAGAGTCGGAACCGGTACAATGAATCGTCTTCTTTCTCTCATAATTTAATGAAATGTCAAAGCTTCCGGGCTTCGCGCGGGAGGGGGAACTGAATTTAGACAAAAACACGATACAACGAATCGTCTTCTTTCTCTAATAATTTAATGAAATGTCAAAGCTTCCGCGCTTAGCGCGGGAGGGGGGAAACTGAATTCAGACAAGAACACGATACAACGAATCGTCTTCTTTCTCTGATTTTTTAATGAAAGGTGAAAGCTTCCGCGCTTTGCGCGGGATGGGCGAATATGAATTCAGACAAGGATTAAGAGTAATAGTTTAATAAAACGTCAGAGTTTCCGTGCTTCGCGCGATAAGGGCGAAAATGAATTCAGACTAGGATTAAGAGTCGAGAACGGTACAACGAATCGTCTTCCTTCTTTAATGAAGTGTCAAAGCTTCCGCGCTTCGCGCGGGAGGGGGGTGGAAACTGAATTCAGACAAGAACACGATACAACAAATCGTCTTCTTTCTCTGATTATTTAATGAAACGTGAAAGCTTCCGCGCTTCGCGCGGGATGGGCGAATATGAAATCAGCCAAGGATTAAGAGTAATTTTTTAATAAAACGTCAGAGTTTCCGCGCTTCGCGCGACATGGGCGAAAATGAATTCAGACAAGGATTTAGAGTCGGAACCGGTACACTGAATCGTCTTCTTTCTCTAATAATTTAATGAAGTGTCAAAGCTTCCGGGCTTCGCGCGGGAGGGGGAAAACTGAATTTAGACAAAAACACGATACAACGAATCGTCTTCTTTCTCTAATAATTTAATGAAATGTCAATGCTTCCGCGCTTTGCGCGGGAGGGGGGGGGGGGGGGGGGGACTGAATTCAGACAAGGATTAAGAGTCGGAACCGGTACAATGAATCGTCTTCTTTCTCTTATAATTTAATGAAATGTCAAAGTTTCCGGGCTTCGGGCGGGAGGGGGGGGGGGGGGAACTGAATTCAGACAAGAACACGATACAACGAATCGTCTTCTTTCTCTAATAATTTAATGAAACGTGAAAGCTCCCGCGCTTCGCGCGAGATGGTCTAAAATGAATTCAGACAATCATTAAGAGTTATTTTGTATTGAAACGTCCAAACTGCCGCGCTTCCCGCTGGAGGAGTTGGGGGGGGGGGGGAACTGGATCCAAACAAGAATTAAGAGTCGAGGACGGTACAACGGATCGTCTTCTTTCTCTAATAATTTAATGAAATGTCAAAGTTTCCGCGCTTCGCGCGGGAGGGGGGAGACTGAAAAATAACTTAGTTACTGGCACCGGGTTTATAGGGTTAAATTTATAAACCTTTGGACATTGGCAAATTTGTCGGTAATTGGTTGCTCGTTTTGTCTGTAATCGGTGGCCTCTATCCCCTCCCCATTCCCCCACTGACAAAGATCTAGCGACGCCCCTGATAACGACACAGTTTATACACTCGACCACACTTTGCGAAACGTTCAGCGGGGCCTGCATGCAGGTTCGTGTAGGGTGCTGCGGATTTTTTTTTTTTGTCAGCCCCCCCAAACGTTTTTGCTCATTACGCCACTGGTAGTACTTGCAAAAATTATCTCGAGTGTATAAACTTTGTTGTTATCAGGGACGTCGCTAGATCTTTTTAATTGGGGGGGGGGGGGGGAGGATGTAGAGGCCGCCGATTATCGACAAAACGAGCCACCAATATTATTAACGACAAATATAAAAATGCCAATGTCCAAATGTCTACAAATTTAACCCTATAAACCCGGGGCCAGGAACTACGTTATTTTTCAGTTTTTCACCTCCCGCGCGAAGCGCGGAAGCTATGACGTTTCATTTAATTATTAGAGAAAGAAGACGATTCGTTGTACCGTTCTCGATAATTAATTCTTGTCTCGCCCCTCCCGCGCGAAGCGTGGAAGCTATGACGTTTCATTTAATTATTAGAGAAAGAAGACGATTCGTTGTATCGTGTTTTTGTCTAAATTCAGTTTTCCCCCTCCCGCGCGAAGCCCGGAAGCTTTGACACTTCATTAAATTATTAGAGAAAGAAGACGATTCAGTGTACCGGTTCCGACTCTAAATTGTATATTTCCGTTTTGAGATTTCCCTTTGTAGGTGCCCTTTTTTTCTCCAGAAAGTGCCCTTTTTTCTTGGTGCCCCCCCCCCCACATTTTGGAAGTCGCTCGGCCGCCCCTGTACGAGACATTAATTTCTCCGGAATGAAGGAACAGTAAATCATTGAAACCGGCAATACTTGATCGTTAATGTTTACTCTGCTATAATTCGCAGCATTTAATTGAGTACTCAACCTGTTATGACAATGTTATACTATAAGCTCAGATATTGGTATATGTTGTTGTAATTTCGCCAATGATTCATTATCTTTGCGTCAACCATATTTACCCTATACTTGCATTTGAATGCCGTTGGCATCAGCTGTTATTGTATTTCAGTTAATAAACTTTGTTCAACTTTATGCTTCTAATCTCTTCTTTTCTATAGTTCTCTGTTAAACGGACAGCTTGGTTTTGATTTCTTTCAAGAGTTTAAATTCTGGCACAGGGAACTCCTGGGCCCCTTTATATTTATATACTGTCCTGTAGTTAAACTATTGTATTGTATTTATTTTCCGTCGATTAACAAAAAACATCAACAAATATACATTTACAATCATAAAGACACTCTTATAAAAGGAAGACGGAGGGATGGCCCTACTCAGCGTTGTTAGCATGACAATGTTGTTTTACAGAGTTTTACACGAGTAGTGCATAACAGTCCTGTAGTTAAATTACATGTATCATGATTACTGCAGAAAGGTGAACACATAAAAGCAAGGAGATACAAAATGCACGTAAACACAAGGGAATATGCATGATCAACATATCACAACATATTTTGTGAATGAAAATACACCAATTAAAACATAAACATTGCAGAAAAGGGCACTGAGCAATAATGTGTATTAAAATGATCAATGATCAAACAGACATTCATCTAACATAAATGCTACTGGTACTATCAACCCTACACGTCCCTATAAACAAAAACATACAATGAATATTTTACATGTCGAGTCGTACAGAGAAAATAGCTGAATTGATCCAACCTCAACTAGAAGGATATAGCATGCAAACTGGCATAACAAAAACCATTCCAGAAACCAAAAGTAGTACACGATTAACTTACATTCCCCGTGGAAACAAAAATTCTTAGCATACTAAATATACAAATATAACAATGACACAGAATATAAAAGAATGAATACATACATGCTAATCCCCGTGGAAATAGTTTTGTTGGCATACTAGATATAAAAACAAGACCATAACACAAAATATAAAGAATAATGAGTACATACATGCAAATCCCCGTCAAAACAAAAATTCTTAACGTACTAGATATAAAAACATGACCATGACACAGAATATAAAGAATGAGTACATACATGTTGAATCAAGGAAAACAAAGTTTGTTCTAATTCAAGGTTATGACTTGAAAACCCAAATGTTCAAAAGTTAGAATTTTCTTATCATATATATGCAAAACACGCAGTTCATCTAACATTTATGCAAGCAGAAAATCGCAAACTTGTGTTTCACGAAGTCTGTATTTTGTATCTTCAAAAGATTAATCCATAACCATTAAAAGATCGACTAACAACATGGTTATCAACAATGAACTTTATTCTATTTTAGTCAAAGTCAATTGCCATTCGATGCATTTTCTCTTTTGACGTTTAGGAGCTAGATTGAGATAGAGTTGGGCACTTCGCGTGGATGAAGCCAAATATACTTCTCTTCTCTTGTCTCATTCCGTTTGTCGATTATGTCTCCAATGCGTTTGAGTTCAGCTCGGAATCTAGGGGAGAGAATGAGAAAGAGAGAGAGAGAGAGAGAGAAAGAAAGAAAGAGAGAGGGGGTGGGGAGAATAGGAATATACATGTAATATTTAATGGATATACTCTTCTGACTCAATGGAAAAGGCCACCCTGATGATAATTAGTTTGTTTTTGATAAGATCAGAACAATGAGAGTAACTGATGAGTGAAAGTTTTAGCCAAATCTGTTTAAAAATAGGAAAGCTTTACATTTTTTAAGTTGTAATCAATGAAACAAGAATTGGCAACTCTGTGACGGTTCTAGGACAATTATTCCCTGGGCAATAACCCCCCCCCCCCCCCAGAAAATTACCCCCGGAAAACTACCCCGCGAGGACAATTCCCCCACGAAAAATTAACTCCCAGAGAATTCACCCCGAGGATAATAAACCCCAAGGACAATTACCCCCCCGGAAAATTACCTCCGAGGACAATTATCCACCCGAGAACAACTACCCCCCCCCCTGAGGACAATTACCCCCTCCCCCGAAAACAATTACCCCCAGGTACAACCACCTCCCGAGAACAAGTACTCCCACCCCCCCCCCCCCGATGACATTTATTCCCCTTAATTGAAACGAACAGGAATAAAAAAGGAGGAGACATTTTTCAAAATTATAACAAATTTGAACTAGAAGCGATTTAAAGTTCTGTATGCCGGCACCTCGACGCAAAATATTATACAGTGCGTATAATACCTGTCGTAGCAAAAAGCAGATTTGACAAAAGACTTAACTCCGTTTCGTTGACAATCAGCCATGCATGAAGACTCTCGTCTACGGCTGATTGTCAACGAAACGGAGTTAACTCTTTTGTTAATTTCGTTTCTTGATACGGCAGGCAGCCAGTGAAAACGAATTCGTTTAATCAAATTATGGAAATGCAAGCACTCCTTTAAACAAACAGAACTGTGTCATTCCTCGCTCATTTTTCTTGATTGAGGTGTCATATGAAAGGGCAGAAACTCAACTTTCTAGGTGAATTTTTCTTCGAAATTCAGATACCGCCCGCCAAATGTCTTTTTGGTTTCCTTCCTTCAAATTGCTTTTAATCACTCATGCGTGAAATATGCATTATCTGAGTAGCATCACATGAAAGAAGAGACTCTAAGCTTTCCAAATAGATATAATTCATTAATTATAGTTGTGATTAAGTTATGATAGAACATCGATACTTCTCAGTTTCGTTTTTTCTGGGACGCACTGTATATATCGTGAATGCCAATGAGTGCAATGGTACACGATTTTGCACGAGGTAAAGGATAAGAGACGCTCTATCCAACGAGGCGCAGCCGAGCTGAATAGAGCGTCTCATCTTTCACCAAATCTTTAAATTACAGAAAGCTCTGAACTTACTTCTTTCAGGCCTTTTGAAAGGCACGACCATGGATGTACTTCACCTGAAAGTTTTCAGGAGTCTTGCTGCCTCTCTTGCTGAGTATTTATCAGTACATTATAATTATCATTATTATTATCATTATTAATATTATTACCATTATTATCTTTATCGTCATCACCATAATCTTTATAATCATCATTGTCATTATATATGCTTAAAACTCAAACCTACTTCTTCAAGGCCTTTTGATAGGTAGCACCATGCATGTACTGCACCTCAAAGTCTCCCAGAGGCTTGCTGTTTCGGGTGCTGAGGATCTTCGTGAATACCATGATGTCCAAGGTCTGATCCTTGTTGGGTAGATTCTGGATGATGTCTGCTTCCGTGAGAGGAGTCTTGAGAAATAAAGAATATTAATATTCAAAAGTGGTTGTGTAACAATCAAAGCAATAACAACAGCAAAAAAATGATGGAATTAATAACAATAATAATGTAATTTGATAATGATAACAGTCATAACAATGATAATCATTAACGATAATAAAAATAATAATCATAATGGTGATAAATAATGATAATACTTAAAGTAATAATGATATAAATAATTGAAAAAAAATACAGAATTACAATAATAATTATAATAACTATGTTATGATAAAAAATAATAATAACAAACGTCATCATAATAAGAATCATCATCATAATAAAAGTAATGGTGATAATCATAATCATAATAATGATGGAAATCCAAGTGCCATACTCTTAGTTTGGCACCCCCACCAAAAAAATATACTCATGTAATAAAACCCAAGTCCAAAAATGCGTGAGTCTGATCGGATGAAGGTTAAGTTACGTAATTTAAGGTTCAGAGTTGCAAATTTTATGGGGTAAATTTAAAAGGATTCCATCCGCCAATCTATAGCTTTTGTTAAACAATACAAAATAACTTCGCGTCGATCTCGTTTAATAGCCGCAAATTAGCCGCATTTATCATTTTAATGTGTCTAGGGGTGCGTTCAATCGAATTTTCGAAGCTAGAATCACAAACATGAGTCACAAATCAAAACGCCGTTACAAAAAACAAGGTCACTGCGGTTAGCGTTCAAGCGATTTTTCATCAACGCTGATTCTAGCTCATTTCGAGCCCAGCCACTTTGCATCACACTCGCAGTTTGACCCAGGAAGTATAGGTCAACTTCGGCGCGCGTTTTTGGAATTGTTTACGGCCGACTGTCGACTGCTGTTTTGAGCATAGATCGCAATAATAAAACAAAGAATGAGAAGGTGATGGAAGGAAGAAACAAAAAATAACATGAGGAAAGACAGAAAGAGAAAGTGATAGAGTTATTAAAACAAATAATAACGTAAGAGAAGATGATATAAGGAAGAAACAAAGAATGACATAGGGAAAGGCAGAAAGAGAAAGTGATAGAATGCTTAAAACAAAGAATTACATAAGAAAAGGTGATAGAAGTAAAAAACAAAGAATAACATAAGACTAGAAGGAAGAAACAAAGAATAACAAAATAGAAAGTGATAGAATAATTATAAAAACAAAGAATAACATAATGAAAGACAAAAAGAGAAAGTTATAGAAGGAAGAAACAAAGATAACATAAGGAAAGGCAGAAAGAGAAAGTGATAGAATTATAAAAACAAAGAATAACATAAGATAAGTTGATAGAAGGAAAAAAACAAAGCATAAGAATAAAAGGAAGAAACAAAGAATAACATAAGGAAAGACAGAAAGAGAAAGTGATAGAATGATTAAAACAAGGAATAACATAAGAGAATGTAAGTGAAGGGAAAAAACAAAGATTAACATAAGAATAGAAAGAAGAAACAAAGAATAACAAAAGAGAAAGTGATAGAATTATAAAAACAAAGAATTACATAAGAAAGGCTGAGAGAAGGAAAAGAACAAAGATTAACATGAGAATAGAAGGAAGAAACAAAGAATCACAAAAGAGAAAGTGATAGAATTATAAAAAATAAAAAATAACATAAGAGAAGGTTATAGAAGGAAAAAACAAAGAATAACATAAGAATAGAAGGAAGAAACAAGGTATAACATAACGGAACAGGCCACGATAAAGAGCATGGTATAGTTAACGCAAATTGCATGAAAAGCAGGTGCGCAGTTTTTGCCCAAACTGGAACAGGCTCCGTCATACAATCATGATTGAGAACTCCGTCCGTTCAATCGAATTTTAGCGACCGTGATTCTGCAGAATCATGATACAAAACGCATCTTTTTCAGCGTTTCATGTTTGTGTTTTCAAACACGTTTATTTTTACGACCTACGAAAAAATCGCTTGAACGCATTGCGTTTTAAACTAAACGTCTTTAGAAACCGTGATTCTAGGGTGAAAAAGTGTCGATTAAACGCACCCTATATCTCGGGAGATAAATTTCCCAATGGACTCAATCTGCGCTCTCGATCGTTGTTCCATCTCTTACTATACCTTATCTTGGGGTGGTGATCCATTCATCCAGCCGGGGTAGGCCGGGGGAAAACCATAGTTATTATACTGGCCGAAGTTAACAGCAGCATGCCCCGCGCTGAAGATAAAGATACAATCCGTCACAACGGTGGTGATCTCCTCTGCGGTTTTAAAATGGCCATCATTAGGAAGTCCCTAGGAGAGAGAGAGGGAGAGAGAGAGAGAGAGAGAGAGAACTGGGTGTCAGCGAATTTATTGATCAATCAATGGACAATGGTATGCGATAGGTCTATAGATAAAAACGTTTCTAATAGTACACTGTCGCTCATAAAGGTGGAATATTTTAGTTTTACCCCAATTCATGGAATTATTTTAAAAATTATTTAAAAATAATAGATATAAATAATAGTATACATTCTCAGATTTTATTGAATAGTAACTTGCCAACGTGTGTTTTGCGGAACTGCTAAAGCATGTGTATGCTACTATGCTTATTAACTAGGGGACCTACGCTCTCAAGTCATAAATGACAGTAATGAGGATTAATGCCCCACAGAAGGGCACTAATATAGCACATCGACACGGTTTTGATCCTGGGGCCTCACAGTTACGAGGCCATTGTTTTGTCACTGAACCATGACTGTACGCAGCGGGGGCTAGGGTAGGGGGGCAGTTTCCATAAATTTAAAAAAAACAGAAAATGCAATAAATTTTCAATAATTTATTGCATTTTACCCCGGTCCCCAACATAAAGAAATCCTCTTGACGGCCATGCATTATGGCTCAAGGCGTGGGCACACAATTTTTTTTTATGTTAGGCACCGGGGTTAAATGCAATAAATTATTGAAAATTTATTGCATTTTCTGTTTTTTTTTTAATTTATGGAAACTGCCCCCTACCCTAGCCCCCGCTGCGTACAGTCATGGTTCAGTGACAAAACAATGGCCTCGTAACTGTGAGGCCCCAGGATCAAAACCGTGTCGATGTGCTATGTTAGTGTCTTTTTGTGGGGCATTAATCCTCATTACTGTCATTTATGACTTAAGGGCATAGGTCCCCTAGTTGATAAGCATAGTGGCATACACATGCTTTAGCAGTCACGCAAAACACACATTGGCAAATTATTATTCAATAAAATCTGAGAATGTATACTATTATCTAGATCTGTTATTTTTAAATTATTTTTGAAATAATTCCATAAATTGGAATTTAAAAAAATATTCCACCTTTATGAGCGACAGTGTATATAAAACACTTGGCATTTTGTATTTTGTATTTTTTTTTTATTTGTCAAAAACAGGTCTAAACAATATTTTGATGAAACTCTGAATGTCATTCGCATGTTTCAAATCAAACCATAGCTAGTGTTACTAGGGTTACCCGTATCAACACGATATCAACTAATTTCGGAAACTCAACATAAGGCAATATGAATAGCCTTGTGTGTCACCTATCGAAATGACTATGAAGTATTACGTAATCTGAACATGATTTCATCGGGATGTACAATAGGGTATTGAAATGACCATTTGGTTGATGTGGTGATGGGATCGTGTTTCTTACAATAATATTCATGAAATATCGTCTCTAATCTATTTTAAATGTGCAATGTAAACTGGTATTTTACCAATAACGTACGCTACCACTGCTTTCATGTATTTTCAATAGCGCCATCTTTTGATGAAGGCATACATAGAGCTATTTGCGGTTCCTGTACCCAAGCATCATCACGCACGCGTCATCAGTTTTTATTGCGGGGCATGGCTGTCATCGGGACATTTTAAGTAGCAGATGGCGGTATATGTAAATCTAAAGTACTCGCAGCAAAATAATATCATGCCTTTAAAACTTATTATTTATCCTTTCCATGACATTATATCTGAGAGTCACTAGCCCCACTTGCCTTTAAAATGCGCTATTTTCACATTTTTGGAAACTGGATCCGTCTGTTGTAGCGCACGGTTATTCTTCAATACTCATTTAACAATATCAATGAGTTCTAATACGGAACCTAACAAAATTATATTCATAAGTTATAATTAACTGCTATTGAACGTGTACATTTGAAAATATTTTTATTTGTACTTGGAAATTGTAACGTTGCTACCGACTTCCGCTTTAAAAAAAAAAATCAATGTTTCCAAGGTCTCAGGATAACACCGATCCTTAATTTGTCTCCTTCCTCTTTGCTGCTTTTAAAGTGAAATTCTATTTTCTATCCCCATGTTTATTATTAAGCCTAAATTGTATGAGCCGCAGCTCCGAGCTGGAGCGGCTACACAGAGAAATGCGACGCGGCGCTCTTAAAATGAAGATATAAAGTAGGCCCAATATTAATCGTTAAAAGAGTGGATTTTCAACCCTGCCACTTAGAGAGTATGGAGTACCTTAATGTGACCTATGACCTCTCCCTCAAATTTGGGCTTGGTCCCCATGAACCGGATCCATTCCTGCAATTCATGGTCGGCAGCTATCTTCCCGGGAAGATCTGGAAGTAAACAAACACGCATGAGAAATTAATAATTCAGCGATACGGTCTCATTTTAAATCTGCTTTGTTTATTGTTAGAACTCATAATCTTAAGACACACATTACTTTATGATATCTTATTTATTATGCTGACGTAAAATTGTATACGGTACATGAACAAATTATCACCAGCTGCAACTGAGTTTACTATCCTGCGGCGATTAAGATATTTTAGAGGTTCCGTGGTCTAGTAGATTTGTCACTGGAGTGTGAATTACATAATAAACGGTTCGGGTCCTCCGCGGCACTAACACTTTTTGACATTACATTCAATTGTCTCTCCCCACCCGGGAGATAATGGATATCTGTAGTGATCTCCGTAAGCCAATTTGACTGTTTTTGCCATTGATTTGATTTGATTTGATTCGTTTTATTGTCGAAGTAAATGGAAATTCTTTTTCACATGGTTACAAGGTATATACAGTACATAAAGAATTAATAAATCCATTGAACAAACGTCGAATAACACACTACTCAATAATCACCGAGTAGGCCTAAGTCATTTTAATAATTTAAACTTAATCTGAATAGAAGCAACACTAACTTTACAAGAGTAAATCATTTTTAAATATGATCACAAGTCATGATCTCATTAATGACTTTATATTCACAATTATCAACTCTAAAGTGATGGTCACAACTCAGAGTGGCGACCGACCGATATGTAGCCTGCTCGGTCGCCGCTGGAATTTAGGCATCGCCCAACGATTTATGGAGAAGTCGAGCAGGCTGTAGAGCACCAGCGATGCCCTGTCGATTTTCCGTCGGTCACTGGTCGATTTTAGGTAAAAAACTGGGAGAAATCGAGAGGCTTCTCCGCGCGGCGTCCCGGCAGTGACCGGCTGATGACCCGCCGATCCCCGGGCGCTCTCCCGCAGGCCATCGGCTGATTTTAAAGAAATTGCCCGGACGCCGGCCGGTGGTCGGCCGGTGATCGCCCAGTGATCGGCGGAGCTGGTGTCTCGTAGGCCAAAATACGCTCAGTGCCTGCGCGGTCGCCGCCCGCCTGGACGACGACCTAGTCGAGCGTTCGCCGTTGACCGATTTAGGTCAAAGGCTGCCGACCGATTTTGAACTCGCTGCCCAGTGACCGACTGATTTCCAAGCGGCGACCTGACGGCGACTTGGCGATGACCGCTGGGCCTAAATTCCAGCGGCGACCGCTTGATAGCCTTTGACCTAGCGGCTTCGATTTTTGACCTAAATCGCTCGACGGTGAACGGCCGGTCGATTAGGTCGGTGCCCGGTCGGCGACCGCCCGGGCACCGAGCGTATTTTGGCGGCGAGTGAAAATGAGCAGGCGCCGCCCGAATTTTAACTCCGCGCTAAAACTTCAGCGGTGACCGAGTGATGCCCTAAAAACAAGCGGTGCCCTGGCGGCCGCCGCTCGGTGCCTGGACGAAATTGGTTAAAAACTCGTTTGCATTCTCTTGTCTATTATGTACAAAGTTGCGATTGATGTGAACTCTTTATAAGATGGAGCCCAGATCTGGAGAAAGTGAAACAGTCATTCAAAGCTAGACTGCGTTATATAGATCGTTCTTGATGTCGAGTGAATTTCGTCTCCTCTGAATTAAGAGGGTACTAGTACGATCGCAACTTCTTTTGAAAATTCAACCTATAAGGCAATTTCGATGGCCTTTTTTTATGGGAGCAATACAATGGCATAATCCGTTCATGATTAATATTAGATGTAAATTATTGAAATCGCCCTTGACTTGATTTCTAAGAAGTCTTTGCGATTGTGGTTACTGTACCGTAATGGTGGTCCACAACTTCCTTGACGTAGTCGGATATTGCTTCGCGAAGGAGCAAGGCGTCATCACGGTAATGGTAGTTCGGTAGCACTTCAGGGTCAGAGACGCCCCTTACAAGAAGGTCAGTCGGAAGGGAGCCCTCTATGTCCAATCGCCATGTGGAGAAGAGGCGTTTGATGATATCTGCCATACCAATGGCGCCAATTGTCATATTTAAGTCGATGAAGCCACCCTGTCCAAGCAAAGGAGTCATACCTCTGCTGTAAAATAAATGATTTTGTATATGAAATATGGTAGAAACGTGCCTTGGGGAGTTCATCATATTGCTCCGGTTGTCTCATTTTCGCTTGCTGGACGTATATAGCAGACGACAATCGGCGGATTAGACGACACTTGGTAATGAATTTGTATGTGAGATTGCTTTGCTAAATATAAAATTCAAGAAAATTTCCATATCTTTAAACTATCATTGATATCTGATAATTAAACAGTTATTAAAATAAACCTACCCAACTACATAATACAATGAAATACTTTACTTAAAGTAGGGGAGTTTGATGTGGTGCACAATTGCACCCCTCTGTAAATAATCGAATAGTCCATGGTGATCATGAATATTCATGTTTTTGCTTACCTCGGCAAAATGTTTGCTTTTACTAAATGGAAAAAATTACGGTAGGGGGGTTGGATGAAATGGACATAATGAACCAAGCAGAAGTGATCTATGATAATTCATGCTTCTTATCCTTGTGCTTGACCTATAATCTTACAATCGTTTGGCAAACTGAGTCCATAGTTCGACTTGTGTCACATGTGTTATATAGGCTATGGCGAGCTTGCAACCTATTTTGATCAAATTACGGTGGGTGAACTTTCAAAAGTCAATGGGACATGAGGGTTCCAATGAAAGAGCTAGTGATAACGTACGTCGGGGTGGATGTGCCTTTCGTTTAAAAAAAAAAAAAATGAGTTTTTAATGATTTTGTGGGTAAAATTCCATAGGCTAACATGTTAAGCTGCTGACTCTGACGATAGGGGGCGTTGTCAAATGAGACTAAATGGAGCTATATGAGTGTAAATCAAAAATTATTAATAAAAATACTAAAATTCATACCTCATCAATAACATTTTATTTCATCATAAATAGAAAACAATAATATTTATCGACCAAAACAGTGCTTTATAAACCAAGAGAGTGTTTCATAAAGACTAAGATCGACTTTAAGTTGGACTTAACTGTGGCAGGCCATTCTTACCACTGTTTGCTCTCCCATGCACTGGCATTGGTCTCTCAAGGGATGTAAAAATCGTGGTCACAAATCTACAGAATTTAGCTTTTTTGATAGTTCATCATTGTAGTAAAAAATATTATCTAAAGATCATAATTGAGAGACCAATAGTGCCAGCAACCAGTGGCACGAATGGCCTGCCATAGTAAAGTCCAACTTAAAGTCGATCTTACTCTTTGTGAAACACCTTACACGAGTCGATTCAGCTGTAAATGGCAAATCGTTTACGAGCGATATAGATTAAACTAATAGTAATTTTAGTTGCAATTACATTTACCCGACAAATAAAAGTAAATTGTTATTGCCATACATAGTTGTAACCACTCAGGCGCGTAGCCAGGGGGGGGGGGGGCGGTGGGGGCGGTCGCCCCACCCAAAACGCCGGCCAAAAAAAAAAAGAAGAGAGAAACGAATCGTCTTCTTTCTCTAATAATTTAATGAAACGTCAAAGCTTCCGCGCTTCGCGCGAAAAGGGGGGGGGGGGGATACTGAATACAGATATGGATTAAGAGTCGGGAAAGGTACAACGAATCTTCTTCTTTGTCTTATAATACGTTAAAGCTTCGCGCAGGAGGAGGGGGGAGGGGACTGAATTCAGACAAGGATTAAAAGTCGAGAAATGTACAACCAATCGTCTTCTTCTCTAATAATTTAATGAAACGTCAAAGTTTAGCGCGAGAGGGGGGGGGGGGGTAGCCTATAATCTAGGCGGAGTGCCGAGCTTTTTCTTTGCTGCTAGACTAACCCTAAGCAGAACGTCTGATACGGCGAGACTACGAACCGGCTCACGGTTCGTAGTTCGGCACTCCGCCTAGATTATAGGCTGGGGGGGGGGGGCGGAATTCAGACAAGGATTAAGAGTCGAGAATGGTACTTTGAGTCGTCTAGCTTTCTCTTATAATGTAATGAAACTTAAAAGTCTCCGCGCTTTGCGCGGGAGAGGAGGAAACTGAATTCAGATAAGAATTAAGAGTCGAGAATGGTACATCGAATCGCCTTCTTTCTCTAATAAATTAATGAAATGTCAAAGCCTCCGCGCTTCGCGCGGGAGGGGGACTGAATACAGATAAGGATTAAGAGTACAACGAATCGTTTTCTTTGTCTAATAATACGTCAAAGCTTCCGCGATTTGCGCAGGAGGGGGGGGGGGGGACTGAATTCAGACAAGGATTATGAGTCGAGAAAGGTACAACGAATCGTCTTCTTTCAAAGGAAACTCCCCTCCCTGCACCCACCCCTAGGGAACGCGCTTCGCGCGCTCTTTAAGTGATTCGCACGCTTTGCGTGCTCACTACCGCCCCCCTAAAATCAAATCCTGGCTACGCGCTTGTAACCACTGCCTTGTGGTTCAGTTTCACTTTGTAATCTAAGGCTAATGGAGCAAACCCTAACAGAAAACCATGCCACCGTGACAGCAGTGAGGTCGATTGACGATATGGAACTCTCGACATCCTCCGACCAGTTACTGCAGGTTTTAGTGGTTCACACCCGTCCTGGCTTGTCCTCGCCGGTGTGAAACTTGCCATCAGTTCCCCTAGAGATCAGTGCCGTTAGTAACTTGCAAGAGCTACCGGTACTTGCCCACCTTTGCAAGCAGCCTTCATGAAAGCGAAGGCGGTCATTGTCGCTTCTCGACAGACAGCTACTACTTCTATTATTATTATTATTATTATGAGTATTATTCCTATTATCGTTATCCTTATCATTCTTATTTTATTGATAATATTATCATCATCAATAGTATTATGATTATATTGTTGTTAATATTTTTCTTATTATCATTATCATTAATATCATTAACAATATACTGCAATGCTCAACATATAAAAGAACCTTACTAGTTGATGGGGAGGAGGCGCAAGAAGTGAGGAGCAAGAAGACGGAAGATGGGATGAGATGGAGACAGAGAACGATGCGCTGCTATGACGATGATTTCACCAATGAGATGCGTGAATCCAAGATGGGTGCCCGACTCGTGTACGGCAGCCTCGCCCAAGTTGAAGTAACACTTGGCCAAGAGCCACGTGTACTCAGGATCAGTCGGGTAGAACACCTGCAATAAAGCAAAATTCAAGGAATGAACAAAGGTGTCGATCCGTCCTCATTTTTTTTAAGGGGGTGGGGGACGCATTAAAGGGAAAGTCCACAATGATGTTATCTTGGTTTTAACAAAAGCAGGACAAATGAGATAATTACACCAGTGAAAGTTCGAGCAATATCTGATTTAAAAAAATAGGAGATATAGAAATTGGCAACACTTTGTGGGCCCCTCTCCAAAGTGCTCTGTACAGAAAATTACATAAACTCTCATTTTCTTAGTTATTGATGACGGAATAGATTTGTGTGTCATACAGGGGTTTAATCAATATACAAAACAGATTTGCAATATTATTTTGGATAAGTGTATGACTGAAATTCTTTTTAACCCTTTGCATACGGGAACCAGGTTGTTCCTGAACTAAGCCATTTGCGAATGACAGAATCAATTAGTCAAAGGGTTAAGGGAAAATATAAATGTTTGAAGTTTTTTTAGTACAAGGCAAATTAGATGGGGAGCTCGCAAGATACGTCACAGAGTTGAGAGTTTGTGTTTGATTGAACGCACATTCAATTTCCAAAACTTTTTTTTATTTTGACTGGTTTTATGCAACTTTCAATGAATGATTCTCTCATTTTCCTACTTTTATTACAACCAGGATAATATCGCTGTGGACTTCCCCTTTCATGCATTTTACCCACGGTTTGTCAGAGACCGCACCAATCGATGACACAGTCCTCCGTCATTCAGTACCATCATCATCCTTACCTTCTTTATCAGCCTTACCATCATCCCATTCATCATCTTCGCCATCATTACCGCCACCACCATCGCCATCACCATCACAACATCACCATCATCACTATTTTCATGATCGACATCATCATCATTATCACCATCCATGTCCTTACCACCATCACTACCATCATCATCATCATCATCATCATCGTCATCATCATCATCATCCGATCATTATCATCATCACCACCACTGCTATCAACATCATCTTCATCGTCACCATCATTGCCACCACCATCACATCATCACCGCCTTTCTCATCATCGTCACCATCATCTTCATCATCACCACCACCACCACAATCGTCATCATCATCATCATCATCATCATCATCGTCATCATCATCATCATCCGATCATTATCATCATCATCATCATCATTATCACTATCAATATTTACCGGATTGTTTGGATCTTGGTCTTGATACAACTGAATAGCGACCGGCATCAAATATTTGTCTTTGTTGACGAAGAAAAGCGCAATGGGTGCAGTGATCTGATGGAAGCAAGTAAGGGTTCAAATATCATTGAAAATGTTCTCTCTCTCTCTATCTCTCTCTCTCTTTGTCTCAAGAAATATGCCTTGCTTCGAATAAACCAATCCCCATTCGATATGAGATAAGAATCGTTGAATTAAATGTATAAAACATTCACTTCTCGTACCATACCTGCTCGTATATGAAGAAGCGGATCCACGGGGGGGGGGGGGGGGGTGGGCCCCCGCCTGACCACATAAAGGATAGAGTGCTCTTACTCTTAATAATAAATTCGTTTTCGAGGGTTGGCAATGAAAATAGAATAAACAGTAGAAACAAACCCTAAATAAAGAAATAAACAGCTTGGTCGGTTTGTTCTGAAGCATTATATTAACAAACCCGGACAGCTCTATATTTATTATCCATATAAATAACGTCTATAATCACTCTCAGATGGACAATACAACCATTATGAAATGCATTAAGCAACGTCTAGACATAAAGGTCGAATCTCAACTATATTTTTCTTGTTCTTCTTTTACATTTCGAAGCGTTGCATGGGATCTTGATCCTGTTTTTTCTACATATACATCAAATGCCCCCATTTAAGCATACTTTGAAAAGTTCGTGGCCTAGAATTTTGTTTCTGTTGATGATTACCTTTCGCCCATCTGTACAAGGCAAGTCTTTTAGGACCTTGAGGTCGATGATGAAAAGACGCTTCTTCTTGATGGCTTCCGACACAGTAAGGCCTTCGAGAAGAGGTTCGACATCCTTCTCGTCCACGGCGAAACTGGGAGGAGGAAAAAGAACTGATACACGCTAATTTGTTCTCCTCTTCGTATATATCAAAATGGCCTACGATCAGTATGGTGTTATCCTGGTCAACTGAAGGGTTTTGAACATATTTTGTGTGTGTGTGGGTGTGTGGGTGTGTGGGTGTGTGGGTGTGTGGGTGTGTGATTGTGTTTACCAAAAATAGATATCGCATAAGGGTTTGTTTGGTTTGATGTTAACATGGGCATCATGTTGTGGGTCTTAGTACAGCTATTAAAGCAAGCGGGGTGAACCCGGACCCTCACTTCGCATAATGTTCTCTCACTTTTCAGAAAAGATTTACTCCAAATGAAGAATAAAAAACGCTGATGATATAGAGGTTATACTCGCGTGATATATGATACCTGTAATATGGTGGAATCCTCAAATCCATAAAGAGAGAGCTTGTTAGGAATACATGATCACATGATCATGTCATGCTTAATTGATTGAACAATTGACGAATAGCTTGAATAAATCTTTAATTTGAATGACGAAAACACGAATTTAAATGCGCAGATAATGAATTTAAAGTAATTTTAATTCAGAAAATGTCAAACGATGAAATGCACGAGACACAGATTTGGGGAAATGAAACTATTTTCTGATTAAATCATGACTTTATGTATGGCGAGTCATAATTATTCAAAATATGAGAGTATTGTAAGAGTAATACTTCTTTTATTGCATTACTAATATATTTCACTAAATGGGAATTATGTAAAAAAAAAGAAGAGAAAGTCATTTGAAACCGATCCTATAAAAGATTATGCAAAACACCTTTACAGAAGTCTTGACAATGACAATAATTTAATATTCCACCTTGACTCAATGTTCAGTACAATACAAACATGAGGTCAAGGTGAATGGTTAACAGTAAAACAAAGTTTTTATTTTATTTTCTAAAATCAAAATGTTATCGTTATATTCTTTAAAGGCTTCCGTGATTTTTGCACTGAATTGAAAACCACGCCATATGCCCTAAAGATAAGTGAACACTGTTTTTTTTTTTTACAGTAATAACACAAATTGTCTTCTTTTATTTTCCATTTGAATAAATTAACAGGTGTTAGTAAAATATTATACTTGAATTTAAAGTTGAATTGTATCAAGTAATTATCACGAACATAGGGCGAAATCTACCGCCCTAGATGAGATGGTTTATGAATTAATTTAACGCACGTACTCAAAATCTGGTGCGATAATTTATCAAATAATGAGATTTAATTCAAAAATTACAAGTGCAAAGCTATGTTTACTTAAAATAAATGACATCGCGAGAAATCGGGAGGCCTACCGTAGACGAATGACTACCCCGGTCGAAACTTGTCAATAGTTATTGCGACATACCGGTTAGTCCAGAATCCGGACGATTTAATTTTGATCTCCACGACAATTTAACGCAAATATTCAAATATTCTAATGCAGCGCTAGGATGGCTGGTCTAGGTTTAACAAAATCACTGGCATACACTGCTTATTCGTGTTTTTCATAAACATTGGAAAACGAGAAGAAAGCAGTTAAAAGAGATGAGACTGAAATGTTAAATAAATTGTCGTTAAAGAATAAATGCCGTCTTACTTGGGTGGTATCTTGGTGCAAAGTCGGATCATAGCTGGGTTGCATCCTGTTAGTCTCTGGTTACCAAACTCCTTATCAGACTTCCAGTTTTCCATTACCTTTCATTATAAAAAAAAACCCCAATAAATTAGATTAAAAAGTGTGTTATCATGCATATCTATCAACAAATACGTGAAAAGGAAAATAAGGGGACATTGTCAATTTGATTTATGTGTATGGAGTGAATCTATCATGGATCTTTACGATTTGGCCACTTTTACGACCGATTTAAGAGTTGTTACGAGTTATTACGAGCTATTTACGGTTTGTTACGGATTATTACGAGTTACTACGATATACTTACGGCAGAATTCCACGATTTGTTACGAGTTGTCACAGATAACTATGGGCAACTTACGTGTTAGTAACGACCTGTTAACGTGTTGTTACGAATAGTTACGAGTTAGTTACGAGTATTTATGAGTCGATCCTTACGATTTTTAACCAAAAAATAACAACTGAAAATGAAATGCTCAAATTTGCAGCTTTTATACCTTTTCCCAAAAACGTAAACGATACGTAAGACTACTTAAAGTATACGTGGGTCATTCCATGTCAAATCACCCAATGGTTTTAACCCGACCATTTTTTATTTTGATGAAACTTAGTGTACTTGTTGAGTGTGATCTCACAGCACCAAATCCAAAATTTTAGGTCAATCGGGTGAGGGGTTTGGGAGATACGGCCCACCACAATTAAACCTCAGGAAATTCCCCCCTGAGGACAATTACCCCCCAAGGACTATCACACCCAGAGGATTATTACCCCCCAAGAAAATTACCTCCTAGGACAATCTGGCCCCCCCCCCCCCCGAGGACAATCAACACCCGGACAATTTCCCCCTAGGACAATTACCCCCCCCCCAGGGAAAATTGCCCCTCAAGAATAATGTACCCCCAAAAATAAATCTGCTTTGATTAAAACCACCTTATTATCAGGTTGGACTTCCACTTTAACGAATGGGGGGGGGGGGGGGGGGGTAATTGACCTCTGGGGTAATTGTCCTTAGAGGGTAGTTTTCCGGGGGTGAATTTTCCAGGGGGTAATTATCCTAGAACCGACTCAGAGGTCTAAAGCCATACATCCTGTTAACCCTTTAGGCCTATATGAACTTGTCATTTTATTTCTATTCAAGTACTGCTGACATTTAGGATGGATGTGACTAAAACAAAAAAACATGTGGAAGATGTATGTTGTACTGTGCATATTGCATGTATTGTATACAGTATAATAGGGTTTATTGTGAATATCTGTGAGCATGGATACTTTCAATCCTTATTACTCCAAAACAAAAAATATTATATCTCTGAAACTTTAATATGTTTTAGTGAACATGTCAGAGATTACATTTCATGAAAAATGTTGTCAAGGTTACGTGATCCGATCCACAAGGTCAATTTCAAGGTCAAATCTGAGGTCAAGAGGTCAAAGTACCCCAACATGTACGAATCTTCAAAATGGCGGCAGAATTGGAATCCTTATTGAATACCCTTTAAAACAATACAAATTTTGTGAAGATTGACCCATTAAGTCCCGAGATACAAGGGTTCAAAGGTAGGCCCGCCACCCCCATTTTTGAAAAAATCTCAAAATTTGGTGGGCCGTATCTCCCAAACCCCTCACCCGATTGACCTAAAATTTTGGATTTGGTGCTGTGAGATCACACTCAACAAGTACACTAAGTTTCATCAAAATAAAAAATGGTCGGGTTAGGATTTTCAGATTTTTCGGGTGATTTGACATTGAATGACCCACGTATCTATTTGTAAAGTACTCGTAAATACACGTAATGTGCTCGCAATAACTCGTAACAATCCGTAAAGCCATTGTAAGACGACCCGAATGAAATCGTAAACAACACGTAAGCACTCGTTATAATCCGTAAATAGTCTGTGAGTAATCCGTAAATAATCCGTAAACAAATCGTAAACCAACCGAAACAAATCGTTAAAGAAGTTTTTACGAGTCATTACGGATTCTTGCGAGCAGTTTACGGATGATAAAGTGTTGATAGGAGCGGTTTACGATACTTACGGATTGTTACGACCTATTTACGAGTTATTTACGGACAAATAAATCCGTGGACAATCGTAAGGAGATTTTTGACACGTCAAAAAAAATTGCCTCTCCTTTCACGGATCCTTACGAGTGTCTGCGAGTTGTTCCGCGTTGTGACGAGCTTTTTGCGGTTACCCTAGTTATTTACGGATGCTTGCGATTGACTACGAGTTGCCGATCCGTAAGGACTCGTAAGGAAAATCCGTGTATGTGAAGGGGGTATAAGGCACGTGTCCCATATTTTGGTGTCGGGCATATGGAAACGTTGTATCATCTGCTCAATCTGACTTGCGTCCATAGAACAAATAAGCATTTTTGCATGAAAAGTGAAGTTTTCTCAAAAGTCCGTTTCTTTCCAGCATTGGGTTGCCCGGAACTCACTCAGGTATCCTTTCAAAAAGTATAATATACACAAAATATATGGTACTTTCTCTGTACTTTTGTCGGAAAAAAACATTAATCCAGCAAAATGTCGTCTCTTGTGCGTTGGAGAAGAGCAAACTAGCGGGTTCGGCTGCTCTCGCAAGCCCTCACTCGTTCCATGGTCAGGCGGCTTTGGGTGAGCGGCTAATGAATATACTAAGCGTTAGCTTGCTTCCTGTATGAAACTTGTTTTGATTGGTTGTATATTGTTGATGGAATTTACCCATTCACATAATGGCACTACCTGCCCGATGAAGCCAGTGGCCCGTGACCCCTGCACCCAACACTGTGTGGGAGTTAGTTTGTGGTCAGCCTCTTTTATGAGACAAATCCAAGCAAACGTTCCCATATGGGGGTGCTGCGCAAGGTACCCTGAAAATAGTCGGAAATGGAAATTGAAATGTAAAATGGCTTTGAAGTATGCTGGTTATGTTATGCTACGGTCACAAAGGTTCGTACGAACGATAACTTAGTACGAATCTCCCTGTTTTTCCATTGTCTTCCCGAAAATCCTTTGTCTGAAAATCGTTCGTACGGCGTTCGTAGCAGTTCGTAACGGCATTTGTGACCGGGGCTTTAAACAAAATATATACTATTAGCACAACTCCAACAAGCAAATCCTCTCTTTCAATAACACTTACACTTGGTATCGGGAAGTGCGGGGGTTTGTAAACATTCCCCAGATCTTCTAAGGACTCCCATCTCTCTGTTGTGAATCCTATCAGTTTATGCTCAAGCTTAAGTCTCATCTTCAATGCCTTGAGATCAAACTGTGATTGCAGTGAGATAATGGTGAGGAGAGTCAACAAAAAAGAGAAAAGAAACGAAAGAAAAAAAGGCGTTAATTCCTAAATATATCACACGTACGTATTGTGTGTCCTGAAACAATGTATGTTAATGTATTTTTGTTTAGAAAAGAATGTAAAATGCATACAGAATTCTACGAAATATTATGCGTTATATATATAATTCTAAGCACTTTCCATTATTATTATTATTATCATTATGATGTATTATTATTATGATAATTATTTGTATAATTATTATAATTATTTTGTATTATTATCATTATAATTATATTGTATTATTATTATTATTATTATTATTATTATTATTATTATTATATTACTTGTTGATGTTGATGAGCAGTTGATGACACATTTCACCGGTAACGGGTATTATAAATCATCAAGAAGGGACGGCGTTACTAATGGGCGCGCCCTTCAGCTGCTTCAAAAAGTCCGTAATCAAGAAAAAGCCATCATCATATATTCCAAATTTGACAGAAAGCTTTCATTCTGCGTCTTTCACTATTGGTTCTCAGTCGGACACCAAATTTCGCTGCTGTCGCATGCGATAAATATGTACACAAAAATAGCAATTTCTTAGTAATGCCAACTCCGGCGTATGACGGAGTTCGTGTCCAAGAAAACAGACGAGTGTTTATGTCTTTTTACCCTATTACTAATTAGTTAGGTACACAGACGGCTTTAACAGTTGTTGATTCCGAAATTCGGAAAATTTGATGCTAAAAAACGGTGCCGCCGACTGATTTTTTTAAAATAAGTGCCCAAAGTATTTATGTCTTAGGGGCTCACTGGAACTTTTATGCACATGTTTTGGCTAAAAATGTTCGTTTGGTGTAGAAAACCCACCATGAACAATACAGTGAAATATGGTATAGGTATAAGACCCACAGAAGACAACAGGAGCCCTTAAGTTGCTCCAAAAGGGCCCTAAAGGACCAGCAAACTCTAAAGGGTAGAAATTACAGCTTTAAAATATTTTCTGGGGTATCACATGAAATCTCTATTTCGGTATCAAAATGTATAGATACATTGTGGGCATCGGTGCTATATTATCAAATTATGTCTCAGGTACCCATAACCGGATTTTAAGGGCCCAAATGTAATATAAGTGATTTAAGAGCATCAGACTTTAGTTATATGATATATTTTCTTTCTACATACATTGTTATACTCAAGGTACTTGTTAATTAAACAAATATTACATCATTTTCGGGGCTCCTGAGGAGGTGTTGGGAGCCCTGAAGCTATTTATCGAAACCCAATCGGAAATGCGTGAAAAATCGTGTATTCTACTGAATAAAATATCCAAACATATGATTTGTTGAACCCATTGATGATAGATATGGATAACAAATTATGCATCTGGGGCAACTTAACAATCAATCACAGTTCTCAAGATCAATTTTCTTGATTAAATCGTAAATATTGCCCCATCGAAGGGCACATCATCATACTTCAATAATCTAATAACCATTAACACCAATGCTTGTTTTATTGACCTCATTACAAGGAAGTATGTGAAAACTAACCTTATTCACTAGCGAGGTGTTAATTTTAGCATTCGAAATTGTACTTTAGGCGAAAATCGTTACCTACATTAGGTTTCATAAAAGAAAAGTGTGAACTTACAAAATATGAAAGGATTTAACGGAGAAAATAATGGTATATGGGCCAACAACATACGGAACAACAACCACCCCAAAAATCCCACTTTAAAACGAAAAAAAATTAGGTGTCTGCCTTTGAAACATATTTCCCATGGCCTTATCGCAATAATTATTTTTTGAAATCAAGAAATATATTTCACTATGCCAACGTGTCCACTGACTACATACTACTATAAGTTTACTTAGTTACTTCATAAGTACCTAGTCAAGGTTTTAGGAATGTTCGTACAGGTTTTTGTATAATTCGCAGTACACATAAAGCAATGCATGGGACTGTTCTACGGATATATATGGATATATGGGCAACGCAAATATTTGGAATCAATATCTGGTCTAAAGTTTTGATGTATATTCAAAAATAATTTGAAATATTTATTTGGAATATGAATCAGGGCATTTTAAGAGCAATTGCATTATTGTGATATTGTTACTGACATGGAAATAGAAGACAAACTAATCGTTTTTTCAACATTACCAGAATTGGAAACTCTCTTTGAATTGTGACATTAAAAATAAAGTTGAGTTGTGGTCGTGCAATTGCATTGTGAAAGAAACTGTGTGGAATCGATCCGAAAAAAGTAGATCATATAGCATAAGTATTGGTGTGTACTGCAAGGGTCTGGAATCATCAAAATTATAAGAAATTTGACCCAGTCTTGGTAAAGGTTACAAGCACTGCACACATAAAGATGTTCATGGGACTACACAAACATCTGGCATAAAAATCTCGTCCTCATTTTAAAGCAGTTACAGAATAGCCATGCTTTTCAAGGAACATTTTTTCTCTAACGTTCTTCCTCACTTGCATAATAACAATCTTTATCATCACTATACTTAATGCAATCAAGATTTCTTCAGTTTATACTTTCTGATGTAAGATTAATTTGCCAATTTCGTTGAGTTTGGGAAAATCACCTTGTTTAACCAATATTGAAACTTAGCTTTAATATCTTATCTTTTATCGTACTTTATCAGTATAAACATCTAAATATTATCCCACCTGCGTATCACTGTTGCAATAAACCTGTCCATTGTTAATTTTCAAATCTCTCTTTTATGTAAAACGAATGGTAATTTAATATCATCAATAAAACTCGTAAATTGTATTTAAATATACACAATATTTTGTTAAGTGTTCTATATATTAAAATGTGTTATCAATGCAATGTTATGCCATGTACTTTTTACTTTGTAAATTGAACAATTTCAGCTTTTAGCTGCATGTCCGATGATTTTTATCTCATTAAACTAATACAACAATAACGCTCACAAATAATTTTCACCTCTCCACAGAACTCAACCTTCTCTTTAAGTTGTAAACCCATCTTGTAAAAGAAACATAAAATAACGTTGGGACATCGAGCATTTGCATGCGCAACAACAAATTGAGGAATTACTTTCAGTTAGAATTGAGGTAATCCCCGTATACTAAAGGCACATCTTTTCATTTATATGTCCATAATTTTGAAGCACGTCAGGGGCTCTTGAAACGCAATGATTCGCATAGTTTGTGCGCTTTATGAATTATATCATTACCATTCTTCTTGTTATAATAATTATTATTTATCGTTATAATTATTATTATTACAATCAATCTTGTCTCTTATTACCTGGTCACTGAAGGAGAACATTTCGTCCTTAGGAAGACTGGCCATCTGAAATACAAAAAGAGAAAGACAAAATATTTTGAGCGAATTTAATTTGTTCTTATTAAAAAAAACCTCATCTTAAATGAATTCTGATCATAAAATTTAAATTAATTAAACTTGAGCACTTCACCTTAAAGAAATGCGTTGATCAACTCTTTGTCCGTTTGCTCGTGTGCACTTTGTTCTGTGTTAAGAAGATATCTCAAATTTCAGAAGGTTAGAATTTTTTTACTAGAGTTTTTTTTTATTAGCTTTCTTATTATATCAAATTCATTTGGTACATTAGTGTTCTTTGCCTGTATGATACTTTTTTTCTAAACATGTATTTTCGGTATGTAAATATATGTTCACTTCTGTCCTTTTGAACACAATTTTAGCATTCTAGTAAAAAGTGTTTTCTATTCACATATGATTCAATAAGCTTTCCAGCGATACCAAAATCAACATATTCCAACCAGAAGAAAAAGCCCATATAACAGAAAGCAAAAGGAGGAGAATTAGGGAAGGACCCAGAGATTTTGTGCACTGAGCATTTTTTTCAAAAGGTACTAGACTAATCAGAGACACAAAAATATAAATATTGATTGGACTTCCTGAGTAAGCTGTCCTATGAGCATATATTATCTTATTCCGCTTGTTGGTTTACAATATGATACAATGGGATTCTTGTAAAACTGATTTTGAAAGTGAATATACTGGACCTACCCTACACAAATCTGGGTCATTATATTGATGTTCAAATTGAAAGCTTTGTGAAGTGAATGCATGTAACAGTATATATGTATGATCTATTCGGTCGAGATTCAATTACATAATAAATGCAAAGAAAAACGCTAAAATTACTCCGAAATATCCTATGACAAGCTATACTATGACGTCACATGTGCCTGCCTTTTAATCTAAATAATAATAAATAAAGTCATTTTTATACAGCGCATAATAATAAATTCTCTATGTGCCTTACAACTATTAATTATGCAATATATTCCATGCTTAATCTAAAGATTATATGCATGAATTAACAGAAATACATATCATATACAATGATGAAACATTCAGATGGTATAAACTTATGAACACAATTATAATAGTTGAATAATTACGATTCTATTGTAGTAAGGAAATACATTATTGGACATAAACTAGCACACAATTAACAGACTATTGGAAGAACATACATGTCTTCAGAAGTGATTTGAAGAATCGACCGTCGGCGCGTTACGAATATTGAGGGGGGGGGGGGGGTTGTGGGACTTGTAGAAGACTTTGTTGCTGAGATCAAAGAGTGCGGACAGGAACATATGGATGAAGTATCTCACATAGATATGAAGGGGTTTTCCCGTGGAGTATCTATATGTAAGAAGTAGGACATTGAAGTCTATTCGTTTTTGGACAGGTAACCAGTCGAGACGAAGGAGGATGGTTGATAATATGTGCTCTGTCCGCCGAGATTGCTCAATCATTCTGGCTACAGTATTCTGGATGATCTAGATATAATATTATGGCCATTAATACCCTAATTACACCGACGAGACATCTCCTCCTTCTTCTTACAATCATTATCATCATGATGAGTGGAAATCTTCTTTTAAAACTGTACTAACAGAAGACTCGATTGAGGGTGTTCAGGTACGTACTTGTTTAAAAAGTGGGTTAAGTTCTGACAAGGAGAGAAGTACCTTGTAAGATTTCTTTTTTCCTTGTATTGTCCTCAGTAGAATAATATGTCTTTGGATTTCCCGAAATTCTTACAAGAACAATACATGAGCTGAGCTTGATTTGATTATTGCTTGTTAGGCCTATGCAATTGTCTACAGGACCTTTATTTACCAACTAAAGCGCAAGTAAAGGCTTATTAGTGAATCTGAATTTGCTTTCTAAACATGCTAAGGAAGGCTGTTTTTAAGGGCTCTGTCATTGTTCACTGTATGGAACAGGCGCATACGCAGGGGGGTGGTTTTGGGGTTAAACGACCCCCCCCCCTCGAGTTTTTTTTTATTTGTATGTTTTTTTTGTATATTTTAGAAAACCCTCCCCTTTTGATTTAAAAAATAAAAAATAAAAAAAATAAAAATAATAATAATAATAAAAAATTGCCAATAGGTGACCCCCCCCCAAAAAAATGAAAAGTGTCCTCTTATCCCCCCCCCCGCTTATTCAGCGGCTGGCTGAGTCGTTGCGAAATTTTGGGCCCGATTTGAAAACCCTCCCCTTGAAAAAATCCTGCGTACGCCACTGGTAGGGAACGATGGCAGTTTTGGAGGAAAACAAGTTTAGTAGATAACAAAGAACCTTCACATTTAGAAAGAATCATAATAATTTTGGGCAAATAAAAATTGGTCATTTTATGGGTGAATTTGATCATAGTCGGACAAGAATATTAGGCCTACCGAGTTGGGTACAACAAATTTTCGACTTAGGTCGAACTTTCGAACTTTCGAACTTTGATGTGATGCAATTTGTAATAAATGCTAATTCTGTTTCCTTGACTTATCACCTATATTTCTTCTAACCGCTTAGAGGCATTATGCAATTGACGATATAGAAATATCTTATATTAATAATAATTTCTTCAGGCCGTTCAAAGTGGGCATCTTTTGACCCGGTATCGCTCGTAAGTTCACAAGGCCTCTATTTGGGCTTGATGGTACAGTATATTCAATGGCAGATCAAATAGCATGGAAGGATTATTGTATGTCTGTATTCGTATTTGTCAGTATTTTATGATATTGGTATGCGGGTTCAAATTCATCTGGGTCTCTCGTATTGACTACATTTATCATGTATACAGGGCGGAATTAAGATATCCTGTTATTTAATAAAGGATTAGTCTTTTGGATGAACATCGAACCCTCAAGCCTCAAGGACACTCACCTACTCCCCCTACTCCCCACCTTCTTAAGACCTGATTTCAAAGGCTGATGTTGTATTCAAATAGCAGACATGAACATTGATCGTCGGGTAAAAGAAAAATATGTGCCGCAATAGCAATAGCTAAGAAGATTGATACGAATGAAAAGATGAGATTGAAAGAAAACTAAAACCCTGGAAATTTATTTTAATTCGTTTGGGAAAAACGTTTGGGGGTCGAACCCCCCCCCCCCTCACATTTTTTGTTTGTGTGTGTTCTGGAGGATCCCCCCCTTCACTTTTTTTTTTTAATAACGAAACGAAATATCGATCGGCCAAATTTTCAAGTTTCTGGAGAAAAACCAAAAATGTGCTCTTACGTACCTCCCCCCCCCCCGGTAATTCAGCGGCTAGCTGAGTCGTTGCGAAATTTTCGGCGCGATTTTCAAATTTTAACCCCCCCCCCCCTTTCGACAAAAGTCCTGCGTACGCGCCCGATTCTATATATTACAAGGTTGCTTTATAACTTTACAAAGAATGTTTATATTTGATTCGGGTATCTCATAATTTCATATTCTACTGTATGTATCAGTTTATCATGTTATACAGTCATGATATAATATCAGTTTTGAAAAGGTCAGTGAAAGTTTGAGCTAAAACCGATTAAAAATAAGAAAGTTATGATTTTTGTTGAAGGTGCGATCAATCAAACACAAATTGGCAAATCTGTGACGTATCTTGCAAGCTCCCCTACCATCACAACAAATGTTTTTTTTCTTCAAAAATCAGCCATGGGCTCGTTTTCTCACGCGTTGCATCTTTAGAAATAGCTTTGCATTCTGGGTCACAGTATGCATATAAAAGATATACCTTGACCTCTGCTTCTGCTCTAATGGAAATCAATTGACTATATTCCTTAATCTGCCCGAAAAATTGGCAGGATATTCAATTCAATTCAATTCAAGTTTATTTCCACAATCTGGTAAAAATACAAAAACAATCAAAAGATAAGAACTTTATTTGTCAAGAATAAATCAAAGTGTCACAATATTATTCCAACTTTATGGGTAACAGTGCAGTTGGAAGCACAGCCAACTGGAAGGGCTGCCAAATGCTAATCTCTTCCCATATGAAGTGAGACCGATCGTCAGGGTCATGCATGAGTTGACTGCCTGTAGAGCTTTAATTACTACATGATAACCCCAAACCTTTTTTGTATTGCCGGTATAGAGTTTTGTAGAGTCTACACAGGAGCCGCTCAGTACTTGTTTTGGGTTTACAAAGGCAGGTCAGGTTTGTTCTCATATTGTAAATTTAAGAGAGGAATGTGTTCACAAAGTCACACCATAAAATCTGAGGATTTTTATGGGAGCCATTGTGTGTTTTCATGACCCAATGGTTTCATCAAGGCCTCCTAGCTACGGTCTGGTGGAGAAAAACGTATTTGCCCTGAATGAAAGCATTTGCGTTAGGAATGCATTTATACTATATTACAAAATAAAAAAAGATGATTAATAATTCCCTTGAGGCATCTTGGCTATTAATAGGGTGATCACACTGCCTGTGCACACAGTCTGCCCCATGCACATACACACACACACACAACAGCAGTCAGTTGGTAGAAATAGCAATTTTCGTAAATTTATTTTAAACAAACTGAACAATATTTTTAAATTTTTATTTCACATATCTTTCAAGCATACCTTTAACTACAATTCTTTGTAGTTTCATTGTTATAGGCATGTGGGAAATATGTTAAATTATTAATTAGAATATTGTCTTTTCTGCCATGTGTGACATGGCCCGCTGATCGCCCATTGACTGTTATTCTGCGTGGTGAAAATGCACCTCAATGTATATAACTCCCCTACAAAAATGCAAAATTCTCATTAGTTTCACTTATTAAATTAATTTGTTATTTACCCTCACGGTAGCCACAACTGTACTGAAGTCACCACATTTTGTTTTTTTTCTAAAATTCAGTCCCTGTGGAATGTTATGGCCTGTTTAATTGAATGGTTTCTCGGAAAATCGTCATAAATCCTCAAATTTGATATTTATTTACTATACTGTGATGTAGCTGAAAGTCTGCAAATTCTTATCATTTGTTCGGTTTTTCTGAATAATTTGTGAAACATATGAGGAAATAGCTGTAACGGTGATCGAAGTAATTTCCATCGCCAGGGAGCTATACAACATAAAGAGTTTATTATTTACAATTTCATAACTTTAGACTCGATTTCAACCACGACAACGATCACTGAATATTGTAGGACTGCATATACTTGAGGTAGTCCTTGGGGTAGTTGTCCTAGAGTTTGGTTATTCTAAAGTGGTTATCCGGGGTGGATGTCCAGGGGGTAGGTGTCCTAGAACCGGAGAATTGTCCTCGGGGGGGGGGGGGGGGGGGAGGTAATTGTCCCGCAGGGGTAAATTTCCGTGGGTAATTGTTCTGAAGAAATCTGTAGCATCTAGGATAGTGGAGATAGTTAGTCCGAACAAAGACCTAAAAACGGCGTGAAACAGAAGATATGGCGCTCGTTGCATCTTTAGTAATAGCTTTGCACTCTGGGTCAAAGTATGCATATAAAAGATACACCTTGACCTCTGCTTCTGCTTCAATGGAAATGAAATTGATTACATTTCGTCATCTGCCCGAAAAAAATTGCAGGATAAGTATGGCAGTGGTAAGTTTAGAAAAGGAAAATCAGATGTGACTTCTAAAAGAGTCAACAAAAATGGAGGACATCCAATCTTAACGAAGGGAATGTAAAGACAAGAAGCAAAGAGAATTCGGCCAGTGGACAGGTATTGTTATATTTGCAGAAGCTGAATTCAATGCCATTTTGCATGATATTTTTCTCTCTTTATTTCTCTCTCTCTCTCTCTCTCTCTCTCTTTCTCTTTATCTGGTTCGAATTAGTTTCCTCATCAATTTTGAACGTTCATGAAGCAACGTTTACCAGGGGGATCGCATTTTGATCGATTGAAATGCGAGTCAGAGATAGCTTTGCAGAAAATTTCAAAGCAAAAACCGATGCGGTCATTAGTTTACTTGTGTTTAGTTTGTCAGAAAAGTAAATATATTTGACTGTTACAATTTACAGACAACAAAGGTAATTTTGACTACAAAATTAAACGGGTTGTTACCCCCCCCCCCTCCCCCTCACAAACAAGGGATGCCCCTCGTCCCACTGTTCATTACCTATGGAACAAGCAGGGCGGCACAACTCGTCCGCGACCCATTCCAAAATGAATCATGCATGTGCATGCATACACATAAAGTGTATGCCATAAACAATTCTTTAGCCCCGTTTCAAATTTTAGATTTAGAGCACCTTAAACATGGGCGGATCCGGAATTTCTTATAAGGTGCACAACTCAGAAAGTATGGATAAGATCATCATATTTTTTTCACGTGCTAAAATGTGTAAAGGGAGCATACTTTAGTGTAGGGTTGTGTTTACCACTTGGGTTTCATAAAAAGACGAGGGGGTGCAAGGATTTGTTGTGGCTGTGGTTGTGGTTGTGATATCACCTCGACCTCATTTGTCTGACGGAGACTTTTCGACTTCCCCTCCCTACTCCCCATATACAAGAATATAACTTGAAGGGAAGAGAGAAAACGCTTACCATGATCATTCCCGTTGCCTCTTTGAAAGCGGGAACATACATGTCTCGCTTCCTCTGGAGCTCTTCCTGTCGTTGGATCACGTTTTCGTCGTCCTGAGGGAGCACCGCGTCGTCCTCCTTCACCCTAATCGGGCATCCAGCACGAACCCATCTATGAATCGGGAACATGTGGACCTGATTCGTCTTCTCGCTCAGCACCCTGACGAATTCACAGTACCACTCGTCATCGTGGAAACCAAACTTGTCCCGATGGAGCTCCAGATAAACAGGGTCCCCAAAATCTCCATCCTCAATCGCAATCTGGAAGCTATCTAGCCGGCCGGACTCGAAGTCGTTGCTCAGGAGATTGTCGAGCTGGCACTTGCCGGACCGAAGTCCGTTCTCATCTTGAAGGACGACCGAGATTGTATCGTCGGTGCCCATGCCCAGACGGTCACCCGTTTTCACGTAGACGGTGAAATTCTTCTTCGAAAATAGGTTCCACATGTTGGTAAAAATTTCCTCAATATGTTAACTAGAATTTACTTAAACGCGATAATTTCATGAATACGAACGAAAGCCGACGAAGGAAAGACACCTGAAGATGATATTCAAAATATACAATCGAACACCCGGACCTCTCAGAAAATAAGAAATTCTTAACCTGTTGAAAAAAACTTTCCGATCTACGAAATACACGGAGGTTGGTTTTGCTAACTGAACTTGATAGTGATTATGTCATGTATAACCTAGTGTTCTGCTTTTTATAAATCACACTTCACAAAGTTTTGAGAATTTCGAATAAAAAGAATGCGCCCCATCGCCCTTGGGAGCCTCTTGTTTTTTTCATTGGTGCCTCGTGAAGATTGACCATCCCTTGATCCGGGGCATTGGGGTGTAGAAATTGTGGTCAGCAGTTCTATGACCCTTTTCATAGCGTGTTGATAAAATGACAAAATTTAATATGAAGTATCCTTCATTCAACTACATCACAAAGGGTTCTAGGACAACCCCCTGGGCAGTGTGAAATTGGTCAATTGGGCGATAACCAAGTAGATCATGTGTTACAAAAAGGTGCCTTTCAAGCCTTTTGGGAGAATAAACGGACTCGTTAAAAAAAAAAGCATATTAAAAGGGCAGTATGGGCATATGCCAGACCGACAGCTGACAAAACAAATATGTACATCATCTCGAAATGCCAAGAACCGATCGATCTGGCGTCACGTTGGCGGTTTGACTGAGTGCAGTCAAATGCGTCGCTTTTCAAGTTTTCATTAGACTGTATCTAGTACCCTTTTCATAGGGCCTAAATAAAAAAAAGATGTCGTATTGTCTTCTAGGTGCCAGCACCTGGGTCGGTCGGTCGATTATTTTTATTTGGGATCTTTGGGCTGATATTTTGCAGTTTTTAGTGCTTTGATACATATTAAAAAAAAAAAAACTTTAATAAAAAGCCGACCGTAGATTTTAAGATTTAAGGGCCGGTCTCAAAGGGTAATACAACATCTTTTTTATTAGGCCTAGTGACTCTATAAAAGTATACCGATGAAAAATACCGATGAATTGAAGAATTATTGCGAAATCGCCTTCTAGCTGGGTGCGTGCATTGATTTTGGACTCGTCAGCACAGCTAGCTAGCGCTATGTATAGCTCAATGCAGCTCAGCGAATTGGCCACCAATTACATTTACAAGAGCTAGATCAGGGGCAGCGGAGCGACTTCAAAAGTAGGGGGGGCACCAACAAAAAAGGGCACTTTCTGCAAAAAAAGGGCACCTACAACGGGAAATCTTAAAGCGAAAATATACAATTTGTATCATACCTTACATTTGGGTGTGATGAATACATTTGTGAGAGAACGAAGCGAACGACGAAAATATTTCAGATTTGTGAGGTCGCAGTGCGCAAAATTACATCTTATAAAGTGGAAAAAATTCTGATGGGGTTATAAGCAAATTCTCATACCGGAAGACTGACAAGACCTTTGTTAAGTAACACAATTATATCAGCTATAAATGGGAGCGAGCGATAATTGCTTTTAGTCGCTTGAAATTAGGGGCGCGTTTAATGATGAGAGGAAAAGGGGACGCTTTAAACGAAAGGGACAAAACACTTATTAGAAAAGAAAAGGAGCACGTGTCAAAGCACAAAGGGTAATTATCAGAGGTAAAAATGGGGCACTTCTTACACCTACAAAAAGAGGCACTCTTCAGGGATGAAGAAAGGCACGTATGAGAATGGGAAATGGGCATTTGTCGACGGAAAAGGGGCACCAATCAGAATTTGAAAAGGGCATTTATAAGAGGTGAAAGGGAGCATTTATGAAATGCGTATAGGTCCCTTATGTGAAAGGAAAAGGGGCACGTATCATTGTTAAAGGGGAATTATCAGAGGTGGAAAGGGAAACTTATCGCATCTCAAAAGTGGTACTGACAAGCTATGAAAGGAGCACTTATGAAAATGAAAAAGGGGCAACTATGATAAAGGAAAATGTGCATTAGTTGAAAGAAAAGGTGCACCGATCAGATTTTAATTGGGGCATTCATCGGAGGTGAGGGGGGGGGGGCACTTATCTGAAGTGAAAAGGATTAACTTCTCGTACCTAAAAAGGTTCATTTACCAGAGATGAAAAGGGACATTTATGAGAAAGGGAGCGGGCCTTTTTTTTTCTAAATGAGGGCACTTATCATTAGGATAAGGGGCACATGTTAACATATAAGTTGCGCTTATCCGAGTTAAAAAAGGGTGTAGTTAATAAAAGAGGAAGGGGCACTTGTAAAAGTAAAAGGGCACCTCTCAGATTTGAACAGGGCATTTATCAAAAGTGAAAGAGGGCGCTTGTCGTACCTGAAAAGGGGCGCTTACTAGAGATTTAAAAAGGCACTTATGAGAATTGAAAATGGACACTTATTGCAAAGAAAAAAATGGTACTTGTCAGAGTAAAAGGGGCACTTTGGGCGTATTTGAGAAACACTGCGCGCCCCTGCCCTGCCCCAGAAGGGCCCCCTCTGAGCTAGACTATATCACGCTGGTGGATCTACAGGGGCTGTTTCTATTTTCTTTTCATTTTTATGATTTTTTTTTGCACATTTTTTACCCATAAATCATATATTATTCATATTTAAGCATTTCTTTTCACTACATATATTCATTAGACCATTTGGAATAATAATACGACAATTTTTTTTGGGAAGAGCCAGCTTATTCCTTATGTTATCTCTTGTTTTGATAATTTCTTATGTATTTCATTGTTTTTTATCTTATGTATTTTATTGTTTTTGATGTTTTATTTCATTTCTCACTATATAATTCAACTATTTTGACTCATAAAAAAACTACCTTAACTTTAAACAAGACCCAATAACCAATGTTTTATCTATTTTTTTTTAGGAAAAATGACATTTCCTTATGTTTTGTACACAACTCACGAAAATGAGCGATTTCGGGCTGACATGCAAAGACAAAAGGTCACGTGACCTTGTAACTTTAGGTCCGATTTTGAAAAAAATTCTTTTAAAGGTGAAATTCAAAGAAAATCACAAATATGTCAACTAATTTATCACTAGAAACTGGTAAGCTAAAAGATGGACATTTTTTTAGGTCAACTGCATATCGGGTGATTTATAAAAATACAAATACAACCACCTTGATAGAAGCTGGGATATACAACAGATTCGCCGGAAAAATAACGATGTTTTAATGACGTCAACAAATGGACCAATATTACCCAAGCAGACGACATCCCATAAAGAATGAACATAATTGCAAAGCTAGCATTTGTAAAATTATAATGATTTTAGTGTATAAAAATGTCAAACCATTCAAAAGGGGATTTCGATTTTGATAACTTTCGATCTTGATAACTTTTTTGCTTGTAAACACACAGGAAAGGGGTTAATAAACAATTAAAGAAACCAGACTTTCAAATTGAAAAAAAAAACCGGAATGATATTAAGGACGGCATTTGTTCCCTCTTGAAACGCCGAACATACCGCGGTATGTGCAGCTGAATATACAATGGCGTCTTATTTTGTTTACAAGCGACAGACTCATTTTGTTTTCGTATCGCCCCCCCCCCCCCCCGGCAAAAAAAAAAGAAGGAAAAAAAAAAGGAAAAACAAAAGGGGAAAGATATCAAAGGTATCAAAATATGCTCATCTGACCGTAGTTAAATGCCTAAAACCCCTGACCTTCTGGGGTCTCGGCGCCCTGGACCCAATGCCAATTCGTGACCTGCCAGTGTCACAAATAAGGTATAAAATTATGCTCATCTGACGATATATTGATGTATAGACCTCTGAGCTTCTGAGGGCTCCGCCCCTTGGACCCAACACCAATTTGTGTCCTGCCAGTGTCACAAAATAAGGTATCAAAATATGCTCACCTGACAGTAATTCATTGCCCAAAACCCATGAGCTTCCGGTGGCTCTGCCCCCTGGACCCCACCTAGGGCCCTACGGCGGACGGCTGGATGCTAATCTGACGGTAATTTAATGATTAAAACCCCTGAGCTTCTGGGATCTCGGCGCCCTGGACCTCACGCCAATTTGTGTCCTGGCTGTGTAACAAATAAGGTATCAAAATATGCTTATCTGACCGTAATTTACTGCTCAAAACCACTGATCTTCCGGGGGCCGCCCCCTGGACCCCACGCCAATTTGTGACCTGCAAGTGTCACAAATAAGGTATAAAATTATGCTCATATGACGATAAACTGTTGTATAAACCTCTGAGCTTTTGAGAGCTCCGCCCCAAGGACCCAACACCAATTTGTGTCCTGCGAGTGTCACAAAAAAAGGTATAAAAATATGCTCATCTTACGACAATTTAATGTACAAAACCCCCAAGCTTCTGGGGGCTCCGCCCCCTGGACCCAACACCAATTTGTGTCCTACCAGTGTCACAAAAAAGGTATCAAAATATGCTCATCTAACTGTAATTTTTTGCCCAAAACCCATGAGATTGTTGGGGCTCCGCCCCCTGGACCCCACGCCAATTCGTGACCTACCAGTGTGACAAATAAGGTATAAAATATGCTCATCTGACGATAATTTAATGTAAAAAAAACCCTGAGCTTCTTAGGGCTCCGCCCCCTGGACCCAACACCAATTCGTGACCTGCCAGTGTCACAAAAAAGGTATAAAAATATGCTCATCTGATCGTTATTTATTGCCCAAAACCCCCTGAGCTTTCGGAGGCTTCGTCCCCTGGACCCAACGCCAATTCGTGACCTTGCCAGTGTCACAAATTAAGTTATAAAATTAAGCTCATCCCCCTCATTACCCTTTTTTGGAGATGGGCCCTGCCCCCCTGGCGCTCAAGGGGGGGGGGGGGGGTTGCCATTTTTCGAGGGCTTAACAAATAAGTTAGTGCTCACTACCCCCCCCCCCCCCCCACTGAGCGAAATATTGTCCGGCACGATTTTCAAATATCATTACACTAAATTTCAAATTGATTCCTAATTTGGGCCCCCACCCCTAAGAAATCCTAGATCCGCGCCTGAAATACATGTACTAGCTGCGGATTCTTTTACTGTCAAGTTCCATACCATTCTGAATTACATAATTGTCCCTAGTCCATACCACTTTATCAAATGTTCACTTATTAAAACTCTTTAATATATATATACCCTAACGATTTGGTACAAATTATGTAATTCCAAAAACACTAAAAAACATATAAAAATACATTATTTATTTGTTTATTACTATCATTATGATTATTTATTGTATCTGTTTGCATAATTTTTTCCTCGCATTCCATTTATTTTCTGAAACTGTTCTCTTTTGCTCTTTCGAAATTCCTCCTTTTTTGGTTTCCATGTATTTCTGCATACCCCCTTTTCTCAATCTTTCTGAACTGTAGGGCTGCACATACTAACAGAGTATCACCATCAAGGACGTTATTGGTTATTCTATCCAATTTATCCTTCTGTCTCTTCTCTTGCTGTATCCTTCTTCCATTTCCCCCCTTCTCTTTTCTCCCCTGATCAGAGTACCCAATTAAATAAACAGTAAAATTTGATTCACCCCCTTCTTCTTGAACCCCTTTACACGTGTAAAATAACTCTATCATTGATGGCCTTCATAATGATAATCAATATCCGAAGTTTTGATGCGTGTATGTCATAGAAAATAACTAAACTATCGTGCCCGAGCACTTTGGGTAATAAAGGACCGAATGAAGGATTTATCGATTTTGTCATTAAAAGGTTAAATGTTATTGGAGATTTCCTGGTCCAGCCTCAAATTGCTTATCAGATAAGATCGACGCTCCAAGTTTGGTCGAACACAATGGTATCAATGACAACTTGCTTCCTGAGGAAACATTCAATGAATTTCCTCTGTGATCTTCATGAAGTCAGCAGTGAAAACATGACCCCCCCCCCCCCCAATACAGCTTCGATATAAAGTATTGGGAGCTGGTAAAAAGGCAAGACTGGTTGTATTGCATGCATAAACATTTAGCAAGTTACATTTGTTTTCGATTTGAGCAAAGGTACTCGACTGAGACTTGTCGATACAGCATGGAGCGCCATGAGAGAGCAATGCTTGATGAAGTCGTTCTAAATGATTTGATGTCGAACGGCCATCGTCTTAAAGATGGTGTAAGAAACAGGCCACATGCAGGCCTAACTCGGTTTAAAGAGCAGAAAGAAAACGACCGGGATACTCTTTGTAGTGATACACCATCTGAGGAGTATTATGACGGACAGCCGAAGACAGGCATATGGACCAGAATAGGTAAAGTGGTGGTCCAACGAAGGGGGATCTGCTGGGCACTATCATTCGCGATCCTCACTTCCTTTTCTTCATTGACTGTCAAGCTCTTATCTGGCAGGGTTTCCCCGAATCAAATTGTACTTTACCGCTCATTCACCCTTGTCCTCTTCACAGGACCCAACCTCATACGCCACAAGGTGTCATATTGCTTGCCTCTGAAAGCTTGGGGATTCGTAATCGTCAGGGGAATGTTCGGCACTGGATGCGCCATCTGCGCTTCCAACAGCCTCCAACAACTGGACATATCCACTGTCAAGTGTATCCTACAGAGCTCAACTTTCATCACCTGCATCTTCGCGTGTCTCTGTTTAAAGGAGACTTGTTCCATCCCAATCACCGTATCATGTTGTATCAGTGTGGTCGGTGTTTTACTTGTTGTCCAGCCAGCACCTATCTTTGGGGGTCTCCTTGGCAGCGGCAGCGGTGAAAACAATATATTTGGATTACTCTCAGCTTTTTCTGCCGCTTTGTTTGTGACTCTTACATTTTTGTCACTCCGAATGCTCGGCCGCCTCAAGGTTCACGCGCAACTTATTACTTTTTCGTACGGCTGCATCGGCGTCTTGGTATGTGCCTCACTGATGAGCGCCCTCAACGAGTGGTCCATCCCTGGTTGTGGATACGATCGGCTCTTGGTCCTAGCTATCTGCATCATCGGCTATCTTCAGATCATGACCTGCACTCTCGCATTCCAGACGGAAAACGCTGCGGTTGTCGCCGTCATTTCGACCACGGGAGTCTTTGTCACCTTTGTCCTGGACTTTGCGTTCTTCAACGTTACCCCAAATCTTTTGAAGGTCATTGGAGCTCTTTGCGTAACAGCCAGCTCTGTTGGTGCAACCATATCATCGTACTATGCTGCTAAGCGGAAACTTTCTGAAAGTAAGAAATAATGTTATAAGCTTCAAGCACCACTGAGCTTCCCTTCGGTGGAATGTAGGCCTATATTGTCGCTTACTAAACGCTCGCCCCAGCCACTCTTTCGATGTTGCGGCTGGTGAATTAACTGTAAGATTATTGTGATTAAAGTTGGTGGCAGCGGTGGGATTTGAACTGAATCTACAGGGCAAATGAATTAAAAGCCGAGAGTCTGTTATATGAATGCTCCTTAAACACATTAAGGGGGAAGTCCACCCTGATATTAAGTTGGTGTGACTTATCTTGCGAGCTCGATCCCTCCAACTTACTCAATCTGTAGGCCTAATCCCCCCCCCCCCAAAAAAAAAATCATTATTCTCCTAAAGAAAATTTACATGCACCCTATATATAATTATGGTAAATATGTTTCTATATACAACCCCTATAAGAAACCAATATTTTTCTCATAAAGAGAATTTACATGCACCCTAAATATAATTATGGTAAATATGTTTCTATATACAACCCCTTTATATGAAACCAATCTATTTCTCAAAAAGAAAATTTACATGCACCATATTTATAATTATGGTAAATATATGTTTCTATATAACCCCTGTATGAAACAGTTTTATTATGTCATAAATAATTACAAAGGAAATGGAAGTTTATGATATTTCTGTACAGAGCAAATCAGGGAGGACCTCGCAAGGTTTTGCCAATTTACCAATTTGCCAATTTGAGTTTCACTGAGGTTAACTTTAAAAAACAATAACTTTCTTAATTCTAATAAGACTTTGCCCGAAAGTTCACTGAACTGTTCCTCTCATGCAATGTTTGTATTAGTTTGGAGAGTTGACCATGTTTATCTCGATTTTGTAATTTGTATAATCTGGTATATAGAACACATTTTAGAATTGATTTTTACTCAAATATTAAGACGGAAATCCACATTTTTCGACTTTGAATATGTTTAGCACCCATGGAAACAGCATAATTTTAAGAAATGATCTCACTCAATTCCCATTAACTACTAGTGTGGTCATATACACTATACTTGTCATTTGATATGCTTTATGATGTTGTTTTTCCCGTCTCCCGGATTGCCAATAACCAAAAATCCTATCTAGTTTAACCACAGATATTTCTTTATTGTTTCATATTAAATAACATTTAAATATTGCCCCCTTTTTTCGGGGCAGGGGGGGGGGGGGTAGGATGTAAAAGTAGGATGGTCAGGAAGGACTGGGCGACTCTTTAAAAAAAAAAATCTTTGGTCTGTATGGAGCATTCATATCTATTTTTTATTTCTTTCTTTATATTTGGGGGTCAGCGGGACATGCTAGTGATAATTAGCTCTCCCCTTCATTTCCTCCCTCCTTCCTCCCGCTTTCTCTCCAACTCTTATTGTTCCTCTTCCTTCCCTCTCTCTCTCATCTTTCTCTTTCTATCAAATTTTTCTCTTATCTCTCTCATCTCTCTACCTCTGTCCCTCCCTCTTTCTCTTCATCATTATCTGTATTTATGTCTTTTGTTCATTACTTTCTTACATGAAGCCTTTCCCTCTCTTCCGCTCCTCTTCTTTTCGCCCCCCCCCCCAAAAAAAAACCCCCCGCTGGAATTGAACCGAGACAAATATTACCAAATGTTAATGAAAAGTATGGAGCTAGTTTGATAGGCCCTTAAAACTTTGCTCTACGTTCTTGTCAAAATGAATGTTGATGCCACGTACTGTTCAGAAGTCTAATTATTTCAGAAGTATACAATGATAAATCCTTTATCACAAACCAATATATGAAAGAAGAATATGTTACCGACACCAATTTATTAAGAAATGGATTTAGGGAAACACTCTATTTGTTTTCTTTGAAATGAATTTTCGAGCTAGCTGCCATTCCCCGAAGCCTTAATTTAGCAGAGTGTACATTCTTTTAAATTCTCTATAGTCTGTCCGTACTGTGCATTGCAAATAACTACTCCAACATTTCAGCCGAGAGAGAAAGAGAAAGAGAAAGAGAGAGAGAGAGAGAGAAAGAGATCATGGAAGGGGAAATGAGAAAAAAAGAGAGATCATAAAAAGAAGATAAAGAGTAATAAAATTCAAAGTGAGGAAGATTGGTGGATTTGTAAAGCGGAAGGATGTACTAAAAGAATAAAAACGGTAGCGGAGGTGTGAGAGACCTTATCATGTAAAATCACACACATTTAACAACACTGCTTGAGAATTGAAGGACAATTTATTATGCCATGATTTGAGTACTGCATTATTTCTACAAATAGTACGCTTACTAGAAGTACATAAATATGTAATACAAATCCAACTATCGGTTTTTATCAAAATTGAATTCCACCGAAGAAATCTACAAGAGTATAATATCTAAAGAATTCTGATGTTCAAATTCTTGTACTGTTTTATTGTCTTTATAGAGTAAAAAGACGTCTACTTTGTCTACTTCATACTTTTATACCATTAATAGGTGAATATATACAATTTAATTACATTTGTTGCAAGATTGTTAGAAATTTATACCTAATTTGCTTTGGATTCTTGAATTATCAATGCAAAGGTCTTAAATACAGGTACATGTACCTAGATAATTGTCATAGTTCTATTCAACATTGCTGCATATGGAAACATTTCAAACTCACACATTTCATTATGATTTCATATCGCACACATATCTCAAGCACATAAATTAAATAGTTTAAAAATATAAAATTACGCCCATTTCATTTGCGCATCACCTTCTAAAATGATAAATTATATAAAAGTTAAAACATGATCGCAACTATTTTCGACAAAATCAATTTCAATAGCCTATTGGAATGTGCGAACATGGCAATTAATGATGTATTACGTAATCCGAACACTTTTCTACAGAACATGCAATAGAGTATTGGAACAAATCTTGAGTTGATTTTCGAAAGTATATGTAGCTGCGATCTCATTCCCTTATCTAAATCTTTATGATCATATTTGATCAAAATAAAAAGATGTTGTAAAGATTGAGGTAACTGAAATTAAAATACATCACCGTAGTGTACACTTGATCAACTGCTGACAGACTGATATTTTTTGCCAAATGATGTGTAGAAAATAGTCCGTTTGTAGCCACAAGAGCATTATTTTAACTTTGTGGATCCAAACGAATGATATTTAGGTTACAGACCCTTTCTGATGAAAATACATGTACAACTTTATATCAATGGAAAGCTGAATGAACATTGAATACAAATACATGTATGAAGTAGTACAAAATGTTTTCCTTTTCAGTATTGCACAAAAGAAAATTAAAAACTCATTTTCCGCGCACCCTCCGAATTACGTGTCAACAGGAATCAAATTAGCCGCAGTTATGGTGACTACATAACATAAGTCTATATACTTGTAGCCGAGGCGATGAATCGTACTTAATTAATGCAATATAATTGTGAATATGCGTATTAGTACTCAACATAAGATGATGTCATCAAGGAGATAACTAGTATTTAGGTCGACAACTTCTGGTTTTCAAAGCTTTAGATTTTGAGTTTTCAGAGAGTTGTTAATACTCCTATTATAGACACATAAATAACATATAATTGATATTGGATTAGAAATAAATAAAATAAAAATATCATTGTAATCTATGGCTTATTAGCTTTCCGTTGATATATAAATCATCTTTTTCATTTTTCAGTCTTTAATTAATGTTCATTATATAATAAAGTGCAATGGAATTTCAAGCTGCTTACTCTCCAGAATATTTTTTTTTCTCCAATAAACTGATTTGATCCATACAAAAATTCCAAATATATAACATCTATATTGATTCTTTGTACTTTTGTCAGATAATGAATGGATTGAAATTTTCATTACTTTGAAGAACAAGATGGACAGTTTAAAAAATTGGATTATCATTACAAATTAAAATTAAATATAGTAAAATGAAAAATAATCTGAAATAATCCCATTCCAGTATTAAAAAATAATGATGTACAAAAACATTTTGCATGCAATATATTTACTAATGCATGAATCTCATTATATGAGCGATAACATGTGACAAACACAGGAAAGTTATAAAAGTAAACTTCATTTTTTTAACAAGTACGTTTAGTGACAATATCGTTGGACAGTCGAGTATTTCATTTTTTTTCATTTCAGGTAACATACCGTAGTCATAATTTGAGTTGAATACAATGCAATTTAGCTGCAACAAAAAAAAGCGTTAAAAATAAGGGCAAGAAGATAACTACACATCTTATGTCCAAATCAGTGCAAAAAAATGCTAGGAATCACATATAATACACAATTACAATAAATAAATGCTAATATATTGAACATGTATTACTCCTCAAACACACTAATTTCTTTACTGTATTTTACTTCAAATCTAGAATATCTCCACAATACATTAACATGTACATTCAAAATTGTACTAGATTATTACAGCGTGTAGTACTGAAGCAGGGGGGGGGGGGCACAATGAATATTTACAATGATAACAGTTTTTGGCTGAATCAAGAGAGCTCACAACTAGGAATGGAGCAAGATATTATCTGTAGAATACTTCAAGACACAAAATCACCACAAATTGAAGAGGAAAAAAAACTAAAATCTTGGATGCCATACCTACATCAAATTTAACAACGCCTGGCTAATCCATATACTCCAGAATCAATACAAATAAGGGAAAGAAGGCCACAATAAAATCAAGGATACATAGAAGAATTATTTCATAAGATATTTCAGTGTTCTAAATTCTTGAATGTAAATAAATAAAAACAGGCTTGAATCAGTCAACTAATTTATGACGGCGCAAGTGCATCCCTTTCCGTCCCTTACATACTACACTCTAAAAGCTACTCTAATCATATAACATACATGTACTAGTTTAGGCATGAAATGAATCTTAAGGGAGTAAATGCGATCATGACCATTTCTTTTCTTTTACATATTTACATAATTATCGGGCTGTATTCTGCTAGCAAAAAAATGTTAAATCAGTGCACTAAATCTTTGCACTTATCAGAGGTTTAAATCTGGCTTAAATGTAGATGCTTTGCAAGAACACAGACAGTTGCAGCCTCTCATGAAAAATGTTTAGAAGAAATTTCATTTTTTTCCACATTGAACCCAAAGACTATATCACATACCGGTATATAAAATATTAATTTAATAATAATAATAATATTTAATTTTTATATAGCGCTTAATACAAATGTCTCTAAGCGCTTTACAAATATAATATTACCCTGGTCATTGGATTCAGTGCTTGCCCGCACACACTGTGTGCACAATCTCCACTCCCTGGGGAGCATTCCAGCCGGGCGTTACTTGACGCTCACAATTCTGAAATCAAATATAAATCATGGAATACAAACAATATTCTTGAGAGACCAAAACTGTATTTGGACAAAAGCACTGAAAGGCACCTTGAGATAATTACATGCACTTGCTTATAATAGGTTCACAGCATTTGATTTTACATAAAAACCACAAAAACAAACATAGATACAATAACCGTAGCTACAATGTATGCCAGGCAAGATTTGCAGGCATTATTTCAATGAAGTCTGTACAATACAGGCTTGAATTAGACAAATTGGATTTGTGCAAATATGGCTGGATGGCCAACGTGAGATGGTAACAATGGACTGTTGGATCATTGGGAGATTTTACAAATGATTGTCTGATCAATGGAAAATGATACCAATGGACTGTCAGACCATTGGGAGATGTTACGAATGGACTGTCTGATCAATGGAAAATGGTACCAATGTACTGTCTGACATGGGTAATGATACCACTGGACTGTTGGACCATTGGGAGATGTTACAAATGGACTGTTTTATCATTGGGAGATGGTACCAATGGACTGTTTATCATTGGGAGATGGTACCAATGGACTGTTTATCATTGGGAGATGGTACCAATGGACTGTCTGACATGGGAAATGGTACCAATGGACTGTATGACCTATGTGAGATGGTACCAATGGACTGTTTATCATTGGGAGATGGTACCAATGGACTGTCTGACATAGGTAATGGTACCACTGGACTGTTGGACCATTGGGAGATGTTACAAATGGACAGTTTGATCAATGGGAAATGGTACCAATGGACTGTATGACCTATGCGAGATGGTACCAATGGACTGTCTGACATGGGTAATGGTACCACTGGACTGTTGGGCCACTGGGAGATGTTACAAATGGACAGTCTGATCAATGGGAAATGGTACCAATGGACTGTATATGAACCATGTGAGATGGTACCAATGGACTGTCTGACATGGGAAATGGTACCAATGGACTGTATGAGCTATGCGAGATGGTACAAATGGACTGTCTGACATGGGTAATGGTACCACTGGACTGTTGGACCATTGGGAGATGTTACAAATGGACACAGTCTGATCAATGGGAGATGGTCCCAATGGACTGTTTCATCATTGGGAGATGGTACCAATGGACTGTTTTATCATTGCAGGAGATGGTACCAATGTACTGTCTGACATGGGTAATGGTACCACTGGACCGTTGGACCATTGGGAGATGTTACAAATGGACTGTTTTATCATTGGGAGATGGTACCAATGGACTGTTTTATCATTGCGGGAGATGGTACCAATGGACTGTCTGACATGGGTAATGGTACCACTGGACCGTTGGGACTATTGGGAGATGTTACAAATGGACTGTTTCATCATTGGGAGATGGTACCAATGGACTGTTTTATCATTGCGGGAGATGGTACCAATGGACTGTCTGACAGGGTAATGGTACCACTGGACTGTTGGACTATTGGGAGATGTTACAAATGGACTGTTTTATCATTGGGAGATGGTACCAATGGACTGTTTATCATTGGGAGATGGTACCAATGGACTGTCTGACATGGGTAATGGTACCACTGGACTGTTGGACCATTGGGAGATGTTTCAAATGGACAGTTTGATCAATGGGAAATGGTACCAATGGACTGTATGACCTATGCGAGATGGTACCAATGGACTGTCTGACATGGGTAATGGTACCACTGGATTGTTGGACCACTGGGAGATGTTACAAATGGACAGTCTGATCAATGGGAAATGGTACCAATGGACTGTATGAACAATGTGAGATGGTACCAATGGACTGTCTGACATGGGAAATGGTACCAATGGACTGTATGACCTATGCGAGATGGTACCAATGGACTGTCTGACATGGGTAATGGTACCACTGGACTGTTGGACCACTGGGAGATGTTACAAATGGACAGTCTGATCAATGGGAAATGGTACCAATGGACTGTATGAACCATGTGAGATGGTACCAATGGACTGTCTGACATGGGAAATGGTACCAATGGACTGTATGACCTATGCGAGATGGTACCAATGGACTGTCTGACATGGGTAATGGTAACAATGGACTGTTTCAAATGGTAGATGGTACCAATGGCCTATCGGACCTTTGGGAGATGGTAACAATGGACTGCCTGATCAATTGGGATAGTACAAATGGACTCTGACCAGTGGGAGACGGAACCGATGGGCATTAGGACCAGTGGAAGATGGTATCAATGAACTGTCAGACACCAATGGAAGATGGTACCAATGGAGTGTCTGACCAATGCAAGATGGAATCGATGGGCATTAGGACCAATGTAAGATGATACCGATGGACTGTTTGACCAATTGGAGATGGTACCGTTAGACATTAGTACAAATTGAAGATAGCACCGATGGACATTAGGACCAATATGAAATTTTACCAATATCCTATCAGACTAAAGGGAGATGGTACACCTTTTATGCAAGTGGATCAAATTACCTCAAGGTACCTCAGACTTGCTCCTTTACCTCAGATTCAAACCTTTTTATCCATAGCAGTATCACCTTACTTTTTAGCATATGCAAGCTTGAACCGCCGGGTGAATGTACACACAAAGCACGGCATCTGTTTTCCACGGTCTTGAGTTGCTTCTCGCCACACCATCAGGCTGTTGACACGTACAAGGATATCTAGAATGTGTTCTTTGTCGTAATACTCCGTGATGACATCACAAAGGTCTTTCACGAACCAGGATCCTTCTTCCTCATTGCGCCACGCCTTCATTCCTGACAAGAGAATAATGATTTTTATTTTTACAATTCTGCTATTAAGAATACGGTAGACACATTATAGAATGGAATTCCGTCTTATAAAGAGTGGAGATTGATTCAAATTGATCACGACTTGATATTGATTGCAACTCTGTAATAAAGAGATCAGGGTTGGTGAGGTTGCGATCAACTGGAGGACTTACAAACAATCTAGATCAATCCTAACTCCTAAAGATGTACAAGGAGAACACAACTACCGGTAATGCATTTATACTGGATTTGAAAGTTTGTGCCTCAGTCTGGCCTTAAACACATTCACAGTGGGCTAGTTAACCCGCCGTTAACTGGGCATTATTTCAGACCAACAATGATTTGATGTCGACATACTACAATAAATGTACATGCATACAAATGCATGGTAAATAATTGTTTTTCTTTCTTCCACCCTGATATTAAATTAGTTTTAATATAAGCAGGAACATGAGAAAAACATGTCAGTGAAAGTTTGAGGAAAACCAGTTAAAAATAAGAAAGTTATGAATTTTTGAAGGTGCGGTCAATCAAATACAAATTGGCAACTCTGTGACGTATCTTGCGATGTCCTCTCCCGTTCGCCCATTACTAAACAAAAAAAAAAAAAATGTATTTTCTCTTGATTTTCAATCAAACATTCACATTTAAAGATAAAGGAGAGTTCTGGTAAAAAAAGAAAATGAATTCTTACAGAATCAAACGAAACTTACACTGAATGTTCAAGATTACAAATAAATGTCAAAATAAATAATAATAAAAAATAAATAAATTTGCCAAACAATCTTGGTAGAAAATGTATACTGGCTGAGTATTTGAGCATAGAAAGATTAGGAAATCAAGGTTAGTAGCCCCGACACCATTTGTGTAGTCCCATATACATCTGTCTGTGTACAGTGCTTGTTACTTTATCACAACTGGGCCAAGTTTATCATGATTTTGATGACTCCAGAATTTTGCAGTACACACCAATACTTACATGCTACATGATCAAATTTTTCTGATCTATTCTACACCTTTTCTTTCACAATGCAATTGGACGACCAGAACACATCTTTAAAGTAATTGTTTTTATACAACTCTTCTATGAATACAATCGATTCCATCATCAATAACTAAGAAAATGAAAGTTCATGAAATTTTCTGTAGGGAGCAAATTGGAGAAGAGCTCGCAAAATACTTCACAGTATTTCTAATTTTGTGTTTCAATGATGGCCAATTCCAAAATTCATAACTTTCCTATTTTTTTAATTTTTAAGGAAATACTGCTCAAACTTTCACTAATTTGTTTTTCTCATTTTTTTGCTTTTACCAAAACAAACTAAATGTTAGGGTGGACTTCTCCTTTGATCTATACTGGTGTTAAAATTGTTGCCATGGAGTCACTCAAGACCAGGGGGGTGTTTCACAAAGATCCTAAGTAGAACTTAACTCTAAGTTGGACTTAAAAATTATGGACAGCCATTGGAGTCTTAAAATGAAATATATTCAAAAGCAGAAATTCAAGTATTTTAGACTTTTTATAAATTCCACATCCAGAACATGAAATCTCCTTGATGATAGAAAGTATGAATGATTTGAATCAACATTTCATGCAATTTTTAAATTGGGAAGAGTTATATACTACACCTAGGGGGTGTTTCACAAAGACCCTAAGTTTAACTTATCTCTAGTTGGACTTAATAATTATGGAAGCCATTAGCATCCTTGAAAATATTTTGAAAAAGTTATTTTAAAAGGCTTACAATTTTGATTCAAATCATTCATATTTTCTATTATCATGGGAGATTTCATGTTCTTGATGTGGAATTTATGAAAAGTCTAAAATACTTCAATTTTTGCTTTTGAATACATTTCAAAATAAGGCTACAAATGGCTCTCCATAATAATCAAATCCAACTTAGAGTTAAGTTTGACTTCAAATCTTTGTGAAACACCCCCCTAGTCTGTTTAGAGTCAGAATGTCATGAACTCACACACGCCCTTCTGACTCGATCTCAACAGACAAATAACAAAATCATACCTTCAGAGGTTGCATACGCAATAAGAATGTCAGAGTTGACGGGGCGGGTCGTGACGGCTGGCTGGGGATAGTTCATCATCCCTGGATTAGACATTTCCGCAGGGCTATCAGACAAAGATACACTTCTCTGCAACTCTTTCCCACGACAGGATTGGATAATGAAGACCTTTGGCTTGTCTGCATGGTAGGTAGACAGAAAGAGAGGTATGATCTTAATAGAAAAATGCACATTTTCAATTTTTGGAGACTTAGTAGCAACTCGTGGATTTCATTAACAGATGAATTTCTCTGTGATCATTTATACTGCATAGTAATGCAAGAATGCAACTTACATGTAAAGTCAATGGTCACTTCAAGTGACTTTTGTATAATATATTATTTTTGTTTGAGATATCTCATTTATCGATGATTCCTATGTAATTATGTACAAGGTTGAAAAAAAGGACACAAAATATTATTATACACATTATTCATACAGATATGGAAGTTAATATGAATATTGGTTTATTGAGTGTCGTACCCATACATAGCCGACGTATCCCCTGGAAATATCGATAAGGACGAAAACATACTTGATTTGAGTTTTGAGAGATAGAAGAAGGAAGTACCTCGGACAGCGACATATCATATGACACAAAGCTCGGTGAATACACATAGGACCTTTGTTGTGCACACCTATCCACATCTGAACGACCATTTAAGATAAGTGCCTTGCCTAACCATGCAACTGATTCCTGAGCACTATTTTTGTCTTGTTACGTAGTGAAGTCGATGCTGATAGGGTTAAGGCTTGTTCAATTACGGTGCACTTTTTTTATGTGTGCATGATTGGCAACTGTGCGCAAAAAGGATTTGGACATATCCACTGAGGTGTGTTATATAATACAGAAATGTTAAGCGTATTACACTTAAAGGTACTATGTCCCTTTTGCAGGCCAAAAAAATGAAAAGGTTAAATTCCAATGGCATTTGAAAGATAATACTAATTTAGAACTCCCCTTAAAAAAATGGGGCTTGAAAATGTCTTTAAGTGGGAAAATAATGACTATTAGTTGTCAAATCGACTATAGAGCCATAGAGCCAATAAGTATTAGTCTTGATTTTGAGACCATTGTACCACATGGTCGTACGTTTTATGCTGCGCAAAGATTCAATCAGTTTAATTTTGGCCATTACAAGAAGTGGGTTATTGAAGTAGACAAATCCTTTACAGCTCATTTTATGTATGTTATTACCAAAGAAGAAGAAAAAGCCAATCAGTCACTCAATACTGACAATAGTGTCTGACAGTGAAGTCTAGCAAGAAAACAGGTTTCCTCGCATAATTTGAATATAAGGACACTGCTAACGTTTAAATTTCACAGATAGGATATACATGACATATTCATAATTCCTGCAAAGTTCTTCAGAATTTGAGGTTGGCTGCAAAAGGGACATAGTATCTTTAACGTTCATATAAAATATCTGAACAAGTATAATTGATGCATCTCTCCAGTTAATTGTTTCATTGTTTATTTTTTTTTAATATCAATTACTTTTCATTGCTGGTATCTGGTCTCCATGGAAATTGCTGACAATTTCCTCAACCAACATCCAATCACCATCAGCCATGAGTACTGCATCCTGCAAAACAATAAACAAAGAAATGATTAATATACCCAGACGTTGTATGTCGGACAGGTTGTGTATCCGAACAGTTGATTTAAAAACGGTAGTGGAAGAAGTTTACAAGCTATATTTCATAAATCTTCTTATACTTATGTTGGACAATAATATAAAGAAAAGATATTCATTAAATTATATTTATTTGATGAACATTTTCTGTTAGATCCAAAGGCAAACAAGGAATTGTTATGTTTAGTATTAAAGTGTCGGGACAACCCAATTTCCCCTATCATATTACAAGATCAAAGAATAGCCATGAATACAGAATTACAAACGCTTTAATTTTGTGATTTACATATACTCTGATGAGTGCAAAATGAAAAGCTTTAGTACGTTAGTAATCATTACGATTCTTCAACAGTAAATAATCAAATAAGTGTACTTTAAGGCATACTGGAACATCAGTTCATTTAATAAACAATTTTAATTAAAAACTATTTGGAAGAATAAGTGGTGCCTAAATGAGAAGGAAAAGCTGAGAGTCTTGTGGCCGAGTGGTATAAGGCGCTTGACTGGAGATACAAAGGTCGAGGGTTCGAATCCCAACACGGCACTAATATCCTTTGGCAAGATATTAACCTGCACTAATATCCTTTGGCAAGATATTAACCTGCACTTGCTACTCTCCACCCAGCTGTTAAATGGGTACCGGCCATGTAGGATGTGACCATCATTGTTGGTCAAACAGTTTTTGAGCGCCAAGTAACGCCTGGCTGAAATGCTCCCCAGGGAGTGGAGATTGTGCGGGCAAGTATTGAATCCAATAACCGGGGCAATAGTAAATCTGTAAAGCGCTTTAGAGACACCATAGATGTATTAAGCGCTATATAAAAGCTGAATATTATAATTATTATTCATTGTGAACTCAATAATGAAACTATGAAATATTATGGGTTACCTTCATGCGCCTGTCAGCTCCATCCTTTGGTTCTCCATGAGAACCGAGAATAAAAATGAAGCTCTTGTAGTGACCCGTCGAAAGTGTATTCTTCAGGGCTTTCAAGTACTCCTTAAGCTCTCTCAGGGGTACATCTTGCTCGTACTGAAGGTGAAATCCCTTGAGGACATTTTCAAACAGATGACGGACGTTTTTCTCATCAGCCTCAGCACCTGGAGAGGGGCAAAACAAAAATTCTTTGTCACCTTTTTGAAACCCCAATTCATTCCATATTGTCATATTAACACAGATGCGTCATTCTCTGTCATCTTTAAAGAAACAAAATTGTTCAATACCATAATTTCATACAAAGATGGGTCATTAAATCTTACCGCCATTTTAAAACCCTGAATCATTCAATATTGTCATATCATTGTAATCAAGTATCAAGTATCAAGTTTATTTGTCTTCCAGAAAACACATGTGACAAAATATAATAGAGTATAATCATTACAGGGCGTGATCAGGCTTTGTAATGTTATCAGATTCAATTATGATAGTACATTACAATGACAGATATCAATACTCATACTTGAATTACATAGAAATTATATTGAGGAGTTAAGGCAATAAGAATTAGGCAATGATCTGAAAACGTCCTAACGTTTTTTGTTTGTTTGTTTGTTTTGGGGGTTCAGGCCCAGCCAAGTATCTGTAGCCGCTAGTAAACATTCCAAGGGGGTGTTTCACAAAGATCCTAAGTTGAACTTATCTCTAATTAAAGTTGGACTTAACAATTATGGAAAGTCGTTAGCATCTTTGACAATATTTTGTAAAAGTTATTTTAAAAGGCATAAAATATTGATTTAAATCATTCATATTTTCTATTATCAAGGAGATTTCATGTTCTTGATGTGGATGATGTAAAAAGTCTAAACTACTTGAATTTTGATTTTGAATATATTTTAATTTAAGGCTACAAATGGCTCTCCATAAGATTTAAGTCCACCTTAGAGTTAAGTTCTACTTGGGATCTTTGTGAAACACCCCCAGGACTCAAAGTAACATCTTACCCCTCCGGTGATCTGATTTTCCAATGAAAAAGTTGTTGATAAAGAGCACAAAGCCACGCCCGGGCTCGTATTCAGTGCGACAGTCAAACGGGATGTTCCCATCTGCATATTGTCCGGATGTAGCTGAACCTGCTCTTGACTGCCCATCAGCTATATCAAAGGAAAAAAAATCATAATAATAGATTTGATAAGAATTTTATTAGGAGCACTTGTTTTGTTGTTGTGTGTGACTTCTGAATTGCCATTCTGTTTTCAATTGTTATAAATGAACTTGCTTCATTGTTATGAAACATTTTTCAATTTTCCTATGTTGATGTGAAAATATATTAAACTACTGGCATCAACTGTACTATCAATCTTGTAAAAATCTATCCAATTGAATTCAATAACAATAATTGCTGTTTAACTTACTCTGTTTTCGTAAATATCTATTTACAACATGTTAATGTACATTTTAACCTTATAACCATATTTTATGTTTTCTTGAATGTTCTTTAAAACAATTTCTTAAAACAATGAACAAAAATTGATTTTAAATTGAAAACCTCTTGCACACTTCATAAGTTTAACAGCCAGAAAAAACCCCAAAAACAGCACTGGAATAAGATTTCGGAAGATATGTGTAGCTCTCTTTCTGACCTCACGAGCAGTGTTTACTCTGTGTATATCAATTTGTTATCATCCTCTGACCCCTACCGTCCCTAATGCATAGGACAAAAGAGATTCTATGACAGTATCTCTTTGATAGGGGTAGTTAAATTGCATCGAAACATTTGAAAATGTAAACTATTTAAAAATCAAAATAGGTATCTTATCCAATGAAACATGGACATTGGCTACAATTGCTCTAGGCTTTAATTCCTCAAAGATGCAGGTTTAGGGTTAAAGGTGCAAATGAGTTTAAGCTTAGGGTTAGGTATAGTGTTTGGTCAGGTTTGAAGTTTGGTTTGTGTAGGATAGTGATCGCTGAGCAATTGTCGTTGTAGCATACATCGTAATACCAATCCTACTAACCAACTGAGGGTGAGTATGATTGGGGAGCTGGCTGCTGAGGAGCTCCCGTCCAACCACCTTGGTGTGAGTACTGAGGGTTTGTAGGTTGGGCCATGTGGGAGGGCGCTATACCACCCTGTTGGTAGGGGATCTGGTGGCTTGGTGAAGCACGAGGCGCAGGCTGAGTGGGCGGTCTCATCAGACTGTCTGGGTAGTTAGGGTACTGTTGGTGGGGTGCAGCATGATGCACAGGATGCTGAGGAGGTCCCATCGAACTGTGTTGGTAGCTACGAGGGTCATATGGGGGTGGATGGGGGAAAGGCTGTTGCGGGGGGTACCCGCCATGGTTGTCCATAGGGGAATCAAGTTCTGGATGCTTTACAGGCCAGCCTGAAAGACACAGAAAAAGAGAAATTTAACAACACAACCGATATCACACCTTTCCTGCAGCTGTTAATATCATACTTGAGCTATGGACACTTTACAGGCCACTCTGACAGTCATAGAAACAGAGAAAAGTTTAACACAAAATGATCACACCTGATGACTATTCAAGAGATCACTAAAATAAATACTACTTATCCAGATATTTAGAAATGTAGGTCAAATGTTTAGAACTCCTTTACCGTTCTATATACGATACAAATAAGTTACTATTACGTTATATATATATATATATATATATATGTCCAACTCATTATTTATACGCTATGTATAGGCCCAAAATTGAAGAAAACATTGGTAGTTCAGCATATGCCAGAGATTTAGAGAAATGTTGATACGTCGGCATACGCTGGCTAAATCATCAAGGTGTGACAGGGCCATTACATGGTTTATCAGGATGGACTTTGCCTTTTAAAGATACTGACTGTATCAAACTGGTTCAACTTACGTATTGCAATTAAAGAATTCTCGGCTTGAGTTACATAATCCCGAAGCGGCTGTGAATCAATGGCATCCGCGAGCTTCCGCAATATTCCATATTCACCAATCTATATGATGCAAATAAGAGATATTAATGAAATAAGAATGAGAAAAAGAATGTCTTACTGCAAAAACTACAATAATGAGGTAAATTTGTTACTTTATTTTTCTTCTGGGAAGGGGGTGGCTATGTCAAGTTCACTGATATTGTTTAGAGAGTAAATTCATACATATTATGTCTAATTGCCTGTTATTAGCTAAATAAAGCACAAATAAAATGTACATAAAAGCAAAGGCATTTCAATATTCTTGAATTCTAGCAATGAGGGGAAATATGATAGAGGTTTCAGTTTCAGTTTCATTCATTTCTCCTCAAGACATCAACAGAAGATTTTGTTTATAAGAAAATATTAACAAGGCTATATTCAATTTGTTTAAGTCCATAATATTAAAAACTTTTAATAATGAGGACAATAATGGTCCACAGTGAGAAAGGTAAGGTGAGTAAGTGATAATTTTCATTGCCATTTTTGTAAAAGACATATTCTATTAATATGTATTTGAAAAGTATGACCCCAGGCTATATTACAATAATTTAGGTAAGGTAACAAGGAAGCAAAGAAAAACAAATAATGAAATGATACCGGCCGTGTCAATAGGCCTCCAAATCTCCAAATATAATTGTGTATTTGATTTAAATAGACCTGTTTACAAAGTTCGACATAGGTCGTGCAGACGTTTTGAACTAGTTTATATTGATGACTTGCAAACCGTCCTTGTTTTCACGAAGTGACGGTAGTGAGGAAAATCGTCACGCAAAGTGAATGCAATTTTTTTCACTACCGTCACTTCGAGAAAACAGCGACGAAACGTGCGAGAATATTACTGGGCAAAGCAAATTCCATCCCGCATAGAGATGCCACTATGCGTAGGAGGCGATTCAAATAGTTGGTAACCAATGGTTGATCTCAGACAAACCAAAGTTTTAGTAAGCTGTGAACCCTGCAATGGCAAAAAAGAAGGTGAAAATTAAAAGAAGTTATGTTATACTTACTTTAATCTTGCCTTTTCTCTTTAATTTTTCTAAAACATCATCGGTTGTTTTAAGCTCCCTTTGAATCTCTCCTGCTTTGAATCCACCGAAAGCCTTCTGTTTCAGTTCCTCTATAAGAGAAGAGATTATGCAAAGCAAACAGGAAAATTAATCTCAAAATGTAGGTCCATGCATAATCTGAATCAGAGTTAAAATTGAATCTTCCAAGAAGACTGCATGACAAAATATTCACTTAGAAAATCATGGAGTATTAAACTGCCAATTCATACAGAGCATACATGTTCAAACCTGATACAAACCTATAGACACGACTATAAAAACATGAGAGCTCTGCCCCCCCCCTAAACTAAGTGTTATTCTAAGCATGCATATGCTTGTTCCCTACCTTTGAAAGCACCCCCATATCTCTAATGTAAAAGTCAATATGGACCAGACTTTGTCCAGACTTTTGGGGCAAAAAAGTACCCCTTTACTGAAGATTAACGGAACACTAATGCAGTCCCTCTGACCCCGGAGTGGGGGGGGGGGGGGGGGGGGGGAGCTCTGTAATGCACCTCATTTGTGAAGTATGGGCAAATAACCAAGAAGGGCTCTGTAAAACTCTGACCATAGTTGATATGGAGGCATGATGGCTCAGTGGTAGAGCAGTGGATACATAACGGGGAGGTCCCGCATTTGAAACCAAGTCCATGCTCCAGTGCTCTTTGGTATACGGTAGCTATAAGGCATTAATCCTCATTACCAAGTCCCTCTGACATAAATTCATTGGTACCCTGGTTGCTTACTCAGAGAAAAAAATACACGAGGGCTCGGGGCGAATTAGCCTCCGAAATGCCCAAAAGAGCCCCCAAAGTCTGAAAAGAGCCCCCAAATTTTGCATAGAGTTCAATGCAAAACAAATTAAAGAGTGTTATTTTCATGCAAGCAAGCTTGAAAAGTAGCCCCCGAAATTTTTAAAGTAATTTTTAACCTGTGCTTACTCATAAACATAGTCATACATAACTTTCTTAGCAGTCAGGTAAGACCAATCGACCAACTAACCAAAAAGTATTTAATAATGGCTTACTACTTTATAAGCATCTTACGAACACACATGCACACACAAATAACTGAACTGTTATCACGAGGACAACCAGCACTGACTATCCCCATTAAAACTACAGAAACTACCCCTGAACAATTACTTATCAGAAAGGACAATAATCGCTGCGCAACTTTCCAATCCCCTGACAACTATCCCCTGGAACAATATGCCTGTCACTTGGACAATAACCCCCCCCCCCCCCTGAAACCCTCACCCAAACCTATAACCATCTCTACATAGCTTTCTGAGGGTAAAGGGTTTTGCCAAGGGATGTGATTTTCCAAGGGATAGTTGGGTGGAGGGGGGGGGGGGGGGGGGGTAGTACATGCATCTGTCCTGGGGGTAGTTTTCCTGGGGTAACTGTTACAGGGTGGTACTAGAGAGTGTGTGAGGGGGGGGGGGGGGGTAATTGTCGTGGGGGTGTCGTCCTGAGTGTAGTTGTCCTGGGAGCAGAGTCTGCAGGGAGTATATAGTTGTCCTTATACAAACACTATTAAAGGGCTGTCAGACATAACCAAAGGCAATGACGATAATGATAACAATTCTATATTTAACCCACTGAATTATCTGGTTCCCATAGCCAGTGGTTTTACATATTCATGACCTTATTCAGATGTACACACATCATAGTAGGGTATACCTATTTAAAAAAATCTTGTAATCGTTCCTTTTTTTGGTGAGGTCTGACCGGCCCTGTATATTTACACTCTCAAAAGAAAAATCTTACGCTTGATGTCGTCGAGTTCCCGGTCTGTTATTTCAGCGCTGATGTTTTTGAATAATTCTCGCTGAATTTGTTCTGCTCTCTCTTCCCCCGACATATCTCCGGTTGTTCTTCAAAATGATGTACCACAGAAATAAATATCACAACTTTCCTCCAAGTTTAGAATCTGATCGAGTCTCGAAACTGAAAAAAACAACAAAAACAAATGCAAGAGCTTTCTCAGTCAGTGATAAAATGAAGTACAATGGCGCTGTTGTGTGGGATTCCTGATTAAACTTTATTTTTTGGACAAGGTTGTTGACAAAAGGCTTTGTAAAAAAAACAGGCACTACTGCAGCAATTTGATCAGTAAGAGTTGCTAAATACAAACCTGTTGAATTTTATCATGATATAATTAAACAAGTTCCTATTGATCAAGAACATTCCAGACTGGGTGAACAGACTTATTGAACAAAGTTTAATATGCATGGTTAATATTGGTAGCTTGTAGCCAGATCTATTATAAACATGGCATATCGTTGATGTTATCATTATTATCATTATCATTGTTATTATTGCAGTATTATTATTATCATTATCTTTATTATTATTATTATAATCGTTATTATTATCATTATAATAGTAGTAGTATATTACTATAATTATTATCATTATCATTATTATTATACAGAGATTCTGGAAGAATGCTGTTCTCAGTAGTCGGGCTTCCAGTTCAAATCATCATTATCATCATTGTTATCAGTATAATATTGTTATCAATACATGTATATTTATATTGTTGCTATTAGTATTTAAAATCGAAGCATTTCTCTAATCCTAACTTTTAAAGTCTACTTTTTCAACAATACATAGTATAGTAAATGCAAAAATAATACGTGCCGGGAAATCGTCTTGCTTTATTATTGGATGCTACGACTGTTAAATGGCAAAAAGGAAAGTACAACAATTGTTCAATGAAATTCACTAATTCAGGGAGGAAATCACAATATTTACAAGTAAAAGAGAGTATATTGCAGCTCAAATGTTCACTTGTTGTTTCTCTTACTTTTCTGCTTTTATTAAAACAGTTAATATCAGGTATAGAACCACCCCCCCTCCCCCACCCCCCAGTTTAATGCTAAATTGTAGTGCTCTACAATTGTGAAATGGGGGGGGGGGGGGGGTATTTATTCTTTTACCGTACTGTATACTACTAGTTTCAAATCAATATTTGATTAAATGCACTTCTATTAAATAAAGGTACTATGTCCCATTTACAGGCCAAAAAAATGAAAAAGTTAAATTCCAACTGCATTTGAAAGATAATACTAATTTAGAACTTCCCTAAAAAAGGTGGGGCTTGAAAATGTCTTGAAGTGGGAAAATAACGACTATTAGTTGCCAAATCGACTTTAGGGCTATAGAGCCCAAAAGTAATAGTCTTGATTTTCAGACAATTGTACCGAATGGTCATACGTTTTATGCTGCGCAAAGATTCAATCAGTTTAATCTTGGCCATCACAAGAAGTGGGTTATTGATGTAGACAAATGCTCATGTATACCCTTTACAACTCTTTTCATGTATGTTATTACCAAAGAAGAAAAAGCCAGTCAGTCACTCAATAGTGTCTGACAGTGAAGTCTAGCAAGTAAACGAGTTTCCTTGCATAATTTGAATATGAGGACACTGCTAACGTTTAAATTTCACAGATAGGACATACATGACATATTCATAATTCCTGCAAAGTTCTACAGAATTTGAGGTTGGCTGCAAAAGGGACATAGTCATAGGTCTATGTACCTTTAAATCATTAGTATTATCATGATTATAACTATAAGAGTAAGACAGTTGACACATGTTAATTGACACGTATCAACGTAGACACTCCAGCAAAGCATATAGAGAGTATGACATCGGCGTAAATATTCATAATTGAATGACACACGCCCTTAAAACTAAAACAACAACAACAACAATTGATTAACTCCGGGAAGCTCCAACACCGGCGCCGGTGTTGGAGCTTCCCGAAGTTAGACATTGATAATTAGCATACACTAGCTAAATGTACAGCTTTTACTAAATAGATCTACTGACTACTGACCGTGAATAATATATTGTACTTCCCGCCGATCACAGTCAGGTTTGAACACTTGTCATGCCGCGGTATTTTTAGCCCATGAGTATATCTAACTGTACATGTAGAATTGCGAAACAGGTATCCATGCAGGCCGCATTGATTGGTGTGCATGCAGTGGTAAATTACAAGTGTTAATTGATGTGCTGCGCTGGCTGAGCGAGTGACGTTTAAATTTCCAGGGAACGAGTTCCGGGTTGTTCGCTGAGTTCACCTATGCAATATGTTGAACATAAAAGCGGATGGTTTATGGAATCAGCGAAATCTTGGGGATTCCCCGACTATTTATTGACAGTTTGGAGCAGCAAATCAATCCACGCTTTCGGTCTTTCGAAATGAGGTGTTGGAGGAGTATATGCAGAGGACAGTAGCGGATCCATGGTGACGGTGGGGCATGGGGGCCCGGGCCCCACCCCTCGCAAAAAAAAAAAAGGATTAACAGAAGATGATTACGACAATTTAATCTTTAACAAAAAAGACAAAAAGACGGGCCGGCCCCCACCCCTGTTATGTGAAGAAGAAAACAAATGGTATTTTACCCTCCCCGCCCCGCCCCTGCTTTTGCGCCGCACAATATTTTCTCACGAATTGGGCCCCGGCCTATAGCCGCCGGCTGGATCCGCCCCTGGCTGAGGATATCATGGAATGTTCATGAATCAAATAATGTTCTCAAGTATCAAATTGGAGCGAAAGTCACCCTTGACACATTTCGTCTTATGGGCTCAGCTAGAAGGTAACAGTGGATGGAAAAGATCATTACCCAGTCCCAAGGTCATGATGAGGGTCAACGAAAAGTGCGGGAAAAAGTTCGATTGGCTGCATGACGGAACTAGAGATTCATCATCTGAACAGCTCACTCAGGGTAAAGTGGTTGGAACGTCATCATAAATAGCAAGGGTCAGCCATACGACGACAAGCGCGCTGCACCGTTTGGTCATGGATTTCATCAGAAACAAATTATTAAAGTTAAAATAGGCTTGGGGCATATAAAGGTGATAAACTCACTAGACTAGCTGTCGTCTGAGGTTTTTGTCGGTGTACATGATGGTGTGTATTGAAAGTCATTAACATGAATATAAGCCACACCTTAATTGTTGTGTTTTTGAACTATGGAGAAGAAGAAAAAAAAAGGGGGGGGGGAGAAAAATAAGAGAGATAGAGATCGAGAGAAAGAGAAAGTGGGACAGAAAAGGCTTGGGGCTAGGGGAAGAGAGGGAAAGGCTGCATGTAAGAAAGTAATTAACGAAAGACATACTATACAGATAATGACAGAAAGAGAGAGAGAGAGAGAGAACGAGAGGGGTCATGAAAATAAAGAAGTATAACATTCAATGTGAGGAAGATTGGTGGATCCGTCAAGGGGAAGGATTAAAAGAAAGAATAAAAAAGGAAACTGGTAACAGAGGCGTGAGATCGAGAGACAAATCAAACACATTTAACAACACTGCTTGAGAATTACAGATGAAAGGACAATTTATTATGCTTTGATTTTAGTACTGCATTATTTCTACAAATAGTACCGGTTCACTAGAAATAATATATATGTAATACAAGTCCGACTATTGTATTTTAGCAAAATTGAATTCCGCAAAGTGATATCTACGCGAGTATCATATCTAAAGAGTTGATGTTTACAGTATTTATTGTCTTTATAGAGCACTTTATGGAGTGAAAATACGTCTACTCTGTCTATTTCGTACTTTCATTTCATGATCCTTCTATATAGATAAATTTAATTTATACAATTTAATCCAATCTGTTGCAAGATTGTTTTCAACACCTAATTTGCTTTAAATTCTTGATTTATCAATCTAAGGTCCTAATACCGGTGCCTAAAAATATTGTAATAATTCTATTCAGCATATTAGTGATTGACGCATATGGAAACACTTCAAATTCACACATTTTGATACAATTACACCATGCTTTTCAACTTCAGGAGCCAAAACACGAGTCAAAAACACAATGTATATTAGAATTTCAAGATATGCCTATTTCATTTGCGCATCACCTTAGGAAATGATAAATTATATAAAACATGATCATCACAAATTTCGAAATATATATCTCAGGCAATTTCAAAGTTGTTGTAAAAATGTCAGAGGAAAAAATTGCAAACACATTGATATTATTTTTTTTAATTCCTGACATTTTTACCTGGCACCATTTCAATAGCCTTTTAATCTTAATCCGAACATACAATAGAGAATTGGAACTGTTCTTATACAAAAATATGAAATATGACATTTATATTGATTTATTCTTTGTACTTACGTCAGATAATGAATTGATTGAAAGTTTCATTACTTTGAAGAACAAGATGTGTGGCATACAAAAATTGCACTATCATTAAAAATATAATCCCGCCATTTAAAGTGCTACTCTCGATATGTCCATTCCTTGCGATTCCAGTATTAAAAATAATGATGTACAAATATATTTTGCATGATATATTTACTAAGGCATGAGACTCATTTCATGAGCGATAAAATGTGACAAACACAGGAAATGTTTTAAAAGTAAACTTCATTTGTAACAACTACGTTTAGTGACAATATCTTTGGACAGTCAAGACCTACATTGCATATATTTCATTTTCTTTCATTTCAGGTTACATAATCTTGAGTTGAATACAAAGCAATTCAGCTTTAAATAAAAAAGACACTAAAAATAAGGACAAGAAAATAAATACACATCTTATGTCCAAATCAGTGCAATATAAACGGCTAGGAATCACATATAACACACATTTACATTCTAATCAATGATAATACATGTATAACTCTCAAACACACTCATTTTCTTAACTGTATTTTACTTAAGATCTAGAATATCTAGGTATACATGAACATGAACATTCAAAATTGTACTCGAACAAGCATGTATATAGTACTGAGTCGGGGGCACAATGGATATTTACAATGACAACAGTTTTTGGCTTAAAGACGTTCATGCGTGGGTATATAGTCGTTCGTGAAGTAGGCAACTGGGCAAACACTGAGCCAACGGGTATTCGCTCACATGCCTACTTCAGTGTGCTGCCCTCTATATACCTTCGCATGAACAACTTTAATCAAGAGCTTACAACCAGGAATGTAGCAAGATATTATCTGTAGAATACTTCAAGACACAAAATCACAAAATATGATTACATTCTAATTAATGCTAATACATGTATAACTCTCAAACACACTCATTTTCTTAACTGTATTTTACTTAAGATCTAGAATATCTAGGTATACATGAACATGAACATTCAAAATTGTACTCGAACAAGCATGTATATAGTACTGAGTCAAGGGCACAATGAATATTTACAATGAAAACAGTTTTTGGCTTAAAGACGTTCATGCGTGGGTATATAGTCGTTCGTGAAGTAGGCAACTGGGTAAACACTGAGCCAACAGGTATTTGCTCACGTGCCTACTTCAGTTTGCTGCCCTCTATATACCTTCGCATGAACAACTTTAATGAAGAGCTTACAACCAGGAATGTAGCAAGATATTATCCGTAGAATACTTCAAGACACAAAATCACCATGCACATATTGAAGAGAGGGAAAAAAACACAGAACAAAACTGGCTTGGATGCCATACAACATCAAGTCTAACAACGCCTGGCTAATCCATGTACTTTAGAACAAATACAAATAAATTAAGGAAAAATCACCACAATGAAATCAAGGATACATAGAAACAAAAATTCAGAAGATATTTCAGTATTCTATAGAAACAGACTTGGTCAAATTCTTGAATGTCTCTAAATATAAACCAGACTTGAATTGGCTCGGATGTTATTTTCAATCTAATTTTCATGTCATGATTGGGCATTCTATATTTACTTTTTTTCCCATCCTTTTTTCCTCCTTTGTGATTCAGCCTCTCCAGAGGTGGGCGCTGACGCCATTTAAATGCCAAATCCTGACCTCTGCACCGTCGCGATCGCTAGCTATAAACAAGAATACACATGCGTACTAGGCGCTGATCAAAACAAGTTGGGCTCAAACCAAATCAATAAAAAAACTAATATTTTAATTGTAATAATATCGGACGAATTTTACAACATTAATAATGAAATAAATATATATTATAATATGTTATTTATTTATTCATTAATTACCCTAAAGAAAATAACAGTTATTAAAAACAGTAATAGACAGAACCTGGGCTGCCATTCAAGATGGCAACTTTCATGACTCGTAACATTAGACAACCCTTTAAAAGGTATCATTTATTGTCAAATTGAAAACCTTATTCTTTTAAAATTGCAAATAAAACACGATTCAAGACGGAAATATGAATGTAAGTAGTACTTTTTTTCACAAATAGTTACGTCGAGAGCAGTTTTTTAATGTGAAATTCGTGCTGGTCGGACCCGCCCATCCCACCCAGTGCTGACCACCGTAGCTATACAACACTGCTTGCTAGATCAACGAACCAAGTTCGGGTAAAAACTGCCGAACTCTGCCGACCCGAACCAGACTCGAACATGGCGTCTGGTTACATTAGGAGCAGGCCTTACATTTCAATATTTTTAGGGCAAGGCCGCTTTTCTGAAGGGCACATTCCTATATTACAGCACAAATAGGAAGAATTGGAAAGGGCAAACAAAATCTCCAAGGCCAATGAGAGGGGCATTGAGGCCACTCAAAGGGGCATCCACAGCCATGGCCTTGGTGGCCTTGGATTAATTTAAGCCCTGATTAGGACCAATAGGAAATGTCACCAATATACTGTCAGACTAATTGGAGATGGTACAGCTTTTATGCAAGTGGATCAAATTACCTCAAGGTACCTCAGAATTGCTCCTTCACCTCAGATTTAAACCTTCTTTTATCCATAGCAGTATCACCTTACTTATTAGGATATGCAAGCATGAACCGCCGGGTGAATGTACATACAAAGCACGGCATCTGTTTTCCATGGTTTTGAGTTGCTTCTCGCTTCACCATACGGCTGTTGACACGAACAAGGATATCTAGAATGTGTTCTTTGTCGTAATATTTCCTGATGACATTACATAGATCTTCTACGAACCAGGACCCATTATCCTGATTGCGAAACGCCTTTTTACCTGACAAGAGAATAATAATAACAATATTATTTTACAATTCTTCTTTCAAGAATAGACTCATTATAGACTGGAATTTCGTCTTAATAAGAGTGGAGATTGATTCAAATCAATCACAACGTGATTGGTTGTAAGTTTTCAATATGACTAGAGGTATTACAATCAATGCTGGAATGTAATACCACTAGAGATTAAAGCACAGTCCCACACTTTCTAAATTAAAACGTGAATTTAAACTTTATATTTACATGAAAACTATTCATAATTTCTTAATGATACATTTAAATATTTTGCCTGTTATATTTGCCAACTTGATATGTTTTGTTATTTACTGTAAGTCACTTTTGTGATTGTCATGTTGTTGTTTTTTTTTTTAATTTTTATGTTGTATTGTTGTTTGTTTGTGTATGTGCGTGTGTGTGTGTGTGTGTGTGTTTTATATATCCAAAATGCATGTTATTGTACTGGGGATAAACCTCCACAAGCCCCTGGCCTTTGCTGGTCCCCCAACAAGTTTTTGATATCTATTTAGTTGTTTTGTGTTTGTGTATTAAAATTTGTTCACTGTTTTTTCTCTTAATATTATTGAATATTGTTTGTTAATTTTGTGTTACTTTGCATTTTGGGCTTGTCTGGACATGCATGTATGTATATTTGTTTTTTTTATGAACCACATGTGGAAATAAAATTATCTTGAATTTAAAACTTAAATCCAGATCAATCCCAAATCAAGTTGTACAAGCAGAACACTTGTACTGCATTGATACCGGATTTCAAATTTTGTAAGAGATTGTGCAAAATAGCATGTGTGGCAAACAATTAAGCCCCTGTGCAGAGGCGAAGAAAGAAGTGATAAATACAAAAAAAAAAAATCTACTCGTTCTCTGCAAAAGAGAGGGGGGGGGGGCAATTTTGAAATCGGGAAGACTTATATGTACACCCAGACCTGCCAACCTCTGGAGTTCAAAAAAATGTATTCTTTAATCCCAAAAGTTGTATTTTACTGACAAAAAGTTGTATTCTTAAAAATAAAAATGGACTATTACGTGGATCAATGCCTCTTACAGTTCCTACATACAGGTAGAAATTTGTTTATGGATCATTGGTTGAATATGCATGATTTCGCCATGACTGGTGTGTTCGATGAACCAATGAACATCCCCAAATTGCCGATGTGAGATGCTTTATAGGACAGAATGGGCCTTTTTTAAAATCATATTTTAATGAGGAAAATCGTACTGTCGTATTTGCTTCTAAAAATCGTACTAAATACCACTAAATCATACTGGTTGGCAGTATGGTAATACCCACTGGTATTTTTTTCGAGTCAGAAGGTCATGACCTCAGACATGCCCTCCTGGCTCATAACAGACAAATAACGAAACATACTTTGTGATGTTGCATATGCAATTAGAATGTCCGAGTTGACGGGGCGGGTCGTGACGGCTGGCTCGGGATAGTCCATTGTCTCTGGATTTAACTCTGTTGCAGGGCCATCAGATGAAGATACACCTCTCTGCTTCTCTTTCCCACGACAGGATTGGATAATGAAGACCTTTGGCTTGTCTGGCAGGTGGACAGAAAGAGAGGGATGATCTCTTATCAAATAGAAATATTGACATTTTGACATGATTTTTGGAGTCGACAGACAATCCGAAACATAATGCCTCTGGCTACTTCGTAACGGAGGCATACAAATGTGAAGCTTATTACTCTTTACGTCATAAAATATCTGAACGAGGCCTTGGTCAGTAGAAAGGATGCATCTCTCCAGGTAATTGTTTTATTGTTTTTTGTTTTTTTTTAAATTAAATTACCTTGCATTTTTGATATCTGGTCTCCATGGAAATTGCTGATGATATCCTCAACCAACATCCATTTATTATCAGCCATGAGTACTGCATCCTGCGAAACAATAAACAAAGAAATGATAAATATACCCAGACGGTGTATGTCGGACAAGTTGTGTATCCGGACAGTTGATTTCAAACGGCAGAAGTTTACACGCGAAATTTTATCAATCTCTTAAGACTTTCCTTGGACAATATATCGTAAGGGACAAATATCCATATATACATATTGTAGAGGTGTCGTGGGCGAGTGGATTTGTCACCGGACTGTGCACATGGTTCAATTTAAAAATAATCATTTACATTAGTTAATCTAACAAAGACTATCGAAGAATACCTGGTTCCGATTCGAGAAGGAAAAGCTTATTCATTAAAACCAGCCCCTCTTAAGTGTTTGGAGCCACAAATTAGCTAAAAATTTGATGGAAAAATTTCAATTAATTAGCAGTAAATTGTATCACAATGTGAAAGAGGATGTAATTTAAGACACACTTCTGCAAAGATTTTCCCCCAAAAAATGTTTTTTAAGACAGATATTGATAAAAGAAAACATAATTTGGGTCTTCTGTTGTACGCAGACAACCTAAATTTTGTATTGTTTCATCAATACTCGACTTCAAACACATTTATTTTGAAAATCCTTGCAGAAATACAGTATATGGCTCAAAATTAAATGGCATCCTTTGTCACAATTTTGATACAATTTAAGTGACATTTTGCCATCAAATAGTTGGGGCTCCCAACACTTTAGAGGAGTAACACTGAAATGCTATGGCCCGTATTCTGAAGTCGTGTCTATAACTCCTGTTTAACTAAACAGTTGTCTAAGTCCTGTCTAAGTCCCGTCTAACTTTAGACACGAAGTCGTGTCTAACTTTTTTCGTATTCTGAAGTCGTGCTTAAATAAAGTTAAACAGGAAGTCCTGTCTAAGTCCTGTTTAACTTTAGACAACTGCGAGGGGTTGTTTAAGTCCTGTTTAAGGGTGCGATTCTGCTGCTTTTCAACGTCGACGGTACACTCTACTTGCTGACCCCGAACTTGGGGGGGAGAACGATGGTACGTGCATTCGCTAAAATTTCAAATACGTTTTGCAGGATTTTTTCTTGTGTAGCCTAATTTTTTTTCTAGATAATATTAACTATTCTTATCTACTGGTTACATCTTGGAAATTCCATAATCTATAATAAACTAACCGTTCTGTTGGAGGAGTTTCTTTTCTGGTTCTTCCGAGCACTGAGTCACTGATAAGTAGTGTGTTTCACAATCTCAGTGTACAGTACATGTACGTGTGCACGTACGTACGTACACACAGTACATGCAGTCTAGTCATTACGTCACGACCACATCACCATGGTACCAGCACGCGCACAGCTAGCTGTGCGCGTTAATTTATTTATCCGGTGCGCGCACGCATGCGCATTGTGTCTTTCGTCAGGATTAACGCCTTCTGGGCATGCGCAGAAGTCGTGACTAAAAGTTTAACACGACCTGCGCAGAACTTAAACACCACTTAGACAGGACTTAAACAGTTGTTTAGTTAGACGAGACTTAGACACGACTTCAGAATACCAAATTAAGTTAAACAGGACTTAGACACGACCTCATGTTTAAGTCGTGTCTAACTAAACAGTTGTTTAACTTTAGACGTGGCTATAAAGTTAGACACGACTTCAGAATACGGGCCTATGGGTTTATATACCTTCAAAGGCCTATCAGCTCCATTGCTCTGTGGCTCTCCATGAGTACCCAGAATAAAAATGAAGTTTGTGTAGGCACCCGTCGAAAGTGTTTTCTTCAGACCTGTCAGGTAATTCTGAAGCTGGCTCCGGGTTACATCTTTCTCGTACTGAAGGTAATAGCGGTTGAGGACATCTTTAAACAGATTATTGATGTTTTTCTCATCAACCTCAGCACCTGGAGAGGGGCAAACAAACATTCTTTGTCACATTTTCAATATCCCAAATCATTCAATATTGTCATTCTAAACCAAAGGCATCATTCTCTGTCACCTTAAAAAAACAGAAATTGTCCAATATCATGATTTCATACACAGACAGGTCATTTTTCTTCACTTTTTAAATCTTGCATCATTCAATATCGTCATGAGCAGAAACTAATAAGAAGAAAAATAATCATGAAAAGCTAACAGTATGATAACATGTCATGTGTTCCCTCATCTGATAATTACAGAGAGCAAAGTATGATTGATTGATGACCATAATACTGCTTGTTTTTAAACTAAACTCCTTTAAAAAGTTTTTGAATTTGAGCATCGAGTCCTAGCTCTCTTCTTAATAAACTTGAAAAGTATCATTAAAAAGCCTGACCCCCCTTACAATGCTGCCTTATTTGTAAAGAATGTACACATGAATGTGGGGCCAAGTCAAAATTGAAAAAATTGGCAGTCCTCTCTCCTTAGTAAACTTGAAATTGGTATCATTAAAAAGCCTGACCCCTCTCTACAATGCTGCCTTATTTGTAAAGAATGTACACCTGAATGCGGGGCCCAAGTCAAAATTGGAAAATTTGGCAAAACTGCATTGCTATTGGCAATGATGAATTCTCCTTCTCCTTGTCATTCATGAATTGATGCAAAGATGTTTTCTTCTTTAGTTTGAAAGGTGAAATGTGCCCTGAATTATGTTGAGGTTGGATGCTGTTACTTTTACGGAGAACAAAAAAAAAAATTACTTTTGAATTCATGAATGACTAACTCAAGTATTATTAAAAGTAAATCTACCAATGAAACATATGAAGAATTCACTTTTGACATGAACGATTCATATTCCCATATTTCACTTCTGACTCGGCCACAAAATCAGATGTATACGGAACATTCTTTGATTACATTATCATTAGAAATAGGATAATACATTGTAAGGGGGAATAATCAGGCTTTGTAATGCTATCAGATTAAAATACGATAGTACATTACAACAAGAGATTTCAATACTCATACTTGAATTACAAAGAAATTATAATGAGGAGTTAATACATGTATGACCATTTATTCACCCCTTGAAAAGCAATAATCTAAGAACCTAATGTTTTTTGTTCTTTGTTGTTGTAGTGGGTGTTGTTGTTGTTTGTTTTTAGGGGGCATGGCCAAGTATCTGTTGCCTCTAGTAAACATCCCAAGACTCAAAGTAACATCTTACCCCTCCGATGTTCCGGTTTTCCAGTGAAAAAGTTGTTGATGAAGAGCACATAGCCACGCCCTTGCTCGTATTCAGTGTCATCCTTGTCATCCGAGAATACTTCATCTTCGTATTCTTCAGCTATATAATAGAAGAACAAATAATAATAATTTTTTTAATTCAAATTAAATAAGTGGGAAAGGGAAATATGTGTACAAACTTGCAATATCAGTTGATACAATTTATACAGGCTCATAGACAAGAAAGTCTTCCTGAATATTTATCTCAGAATAGATTAGACAAATATTCAGGAAGACTTTTCCCCAAATCCACAAGTAAGCTGTTAAAGAAACGCTTCCTCATATCAAGCCGACAGCACTTTGTCTAGTTTGAATTTGTGACCTCTTGACGGCCTCCTCTGTTCCAAATAAAAAAGATTGTGTTGTGTATCATATACTTATGTCAAATACTTAAAAAACATAAATCATATCTCCTCTCCTTTGCCGATGAGCAACAGTTGGTAATTTAAGGTTAGTGAAGCATTCCGATAAGACATATTTCTAAATCCTGAAATCATTTTGTTGCCTAGCCTCGATGTGCACACTCTCCAACTTCCTCTGCTCACCTAGTTTACATGGCAACCATGCTGCCTGACCATATTCTAAAATGGGTCTAATAAGACCCTTAAAGAAAAACAGCATTGTATCTGCATCAACATTCACAAATGTCCGACAACTGCTCTAAGCTTTAATTTTTTAAGGATATAGGTTTAGAATAAAAGTGCAAAATGATAAGCTTAGAGTTAGGTATACTTTATGGTCTAGGTTTGAATCTTGGTTTTTGTAGAATATTGATCGCTCAGCAATTGCCATCGTAGCATACATCGTAAAACGGATACTACTGACCTACTGAGGCTGGCTGCTGAGTACATGTAGCTCCCATCCGACCACCTTGGAATGAGCCCTGAGGGTTTGGAGCTTGGACCATTTGAGAGGTAGCTATACCGCCCTGTTGATAGGAGTTCGGGTGGCTGGATGAGGTACGAGGCACAGGCTGAGAGGGCGGTCTCATGATCAGACTGTCTTGGAAGCTAGAGTACGGTTGGTGGGGTGCAGAATTACGTACAGGATGTTGAGGGGGTCCCATCGAATTATAGCTATGAGGGTCATATTGGTACTGGGGTGGATGGGCCATGTGCACCTGGGTAGGATGTTGTTGGGGGTACCCGCCATAGGTGTCCATGGGTATAGGCCTTGGGCCACCTCGAGGGGCATCAAGCTGCGGACGCTTTACGGGCCAGTCTAAAAGACGAAGGAGAAATGTTTAACACAGAATAATCAATCCTGGTGACCATTCAAGAGAACACTACCAAAAAACTTCCTATCCAGATATTTAGAAATGTAACTCAATAGTTAAGACCTCCCTTATTTTTCAATATGTACCTACTCTCCCCTCTCTCACATATTACATTGTTTAGTTATTTCCCTATCTTACACATTTTCTACATTAAATATAATACATGAATTTAAGTCAATGACTTATTTTTAGGCTGCACGAAGGGTATTTACTTGCAAAAGAGGTGTTACTTGACAAGGCCCCGGTCTGTGGCTTTTTAAAAGTTTCTTTTTTATATAATTTTTTATATTACTTAAATCAGTTTTAAAGTCATTATGTCACAGTTGGTTAAATAATATACAACTCTTTCTTGTAAGAACATGATGCCTATATTTTTAATGTACTGCAAATTAGTTTTTTTTAAATCTGAAAATGGAAATAAATAAATAAATGAAAAGCTTCAGGATGTCTTTATTCACTACTGTTCTTGGATCCAGTTTGTAAAATATAAGTCAGCAGGGGAAGTTGACCCTAATGCTTAGGTGGTCGTAATTAATCAGTGTCTGTGATATGGTGTGATATTGAAGCCCCACAAAAATTGCGCTTCAAAATGATCATGAAGTGCCTCAAAAAAGTAAAAATCCTTGAGTGAATGGATTTACCATACCGTACTCATTTTCCTCAAGCTGCAGTGTTATAAAAACTGTTAGGAAATCTGAAAATTTGATTTTGATTTTCCAATCATCAATATCTTGATAATCAGACAGGCAATCTGCTTGTAACAGTCATGGGATTCGTGACTTACCTAAAGGTTTATAATTATGATTGCAGCATCAGCGAAATCCAGGATTTTGTTTCAGAATCTGAGGCAATGTTACTGAGTCACTTTAAGATACCCAACTTCCCAACTTACATGATGCATCAGGATAGAATTTGGCTTTCACAGATACTGACTGTATTTAACTGGTTCAACTTACGTATTGCAGTTAAAGAATTCTCGGCTTGAGCTACATATTTCCGAATCGGCTCGGAACCAATGGCCTCAGCGAGTTTCCACAATATTTCATAGTCACCGATCTATATGATGTAAATGAGACAATTTAAATAAATAAGAATGAGAAAAAGAATGTCATATTGCACAACTACAATAATGAAGTGAATAATGAAATGAAAGTGCATTGACTATGACCCCTGGAAGTCACTGCATCACAGGAGAGAAGGACATCTCCCATAAAAACACCTCCAAATATGCTTGTAAATTTTTTCAATAGACCTGCTTACTGTACTAAATTGGTGCGTACGTTTTGAACTAGTTTCTGTTGATGACTTGAAAGCTTGCCAGAATATTGATCGGCAAAGTGATTTTCAACCATAGAGACGCCACTATGCATAGGAGGTGAATCAAATAGTTGGTAACTAATGGTTTGGAAGAAAAAACATGCTATACAAACTGAGATACATTAAAAAACAGGTCTACTGAACAAATTTGACCCTATAGACAAACCAAAACTTTACTAAGCTTAATTTGAATACTGCAATAGCAAAAAAGAAGGTGTAAATGAAAAGAATAATAAACAAACAAGTTATACTATACTTACTTTAATCAGGCCTTTTCTCTTTAATTTTTCTAAAACGTCATCAGTTGTTTTAAACTCCCTTTGAATCTCTCCTGCTTTGAATCCACCGAAAGCCTTCTGTTTCAGTTCCTCTATAAGAGAAGAAATTATGGAAAGCAAACAGGAAAATTAATCTCAAAATGTATAGGTCTATAATCTGAATCAGAGTCAAAATTGATTCTTCCAAGAAGACCCTGTGACAAAGTATTTATTTGTCCACATGACTCTGTTACGTGCTAATGCAGGGCAAACATAAACTCATGATGGAGTGACTGCCCAAACCCAATACAAACCTATGGACAGGACTAAAACATGTTTTGGGAAGCTCTGCACTACACTTTTTTTTTTACAGAGTGTGTAAACAAAATAGGTGTAGTGCAGAGCTTGGGCAAAAATTTATCAAGCAGGGCTCTGTAAAATCCAGAGCAAAGGTGATATGGAGGCACATAAGCTCAATTTGGTAGCGCTTGGAGGCAGGTTGGCTCAGTGGGAGGGAGGCGCAATATGGGTCAGTGGTATAGGGCAAGGAGGCACAATGGCTAAGTGGTAGAGCATGGAGGTGCAATGGCTCAGTGGTAGAGCATGAAATCATGATGGCTCAGTGGTAGAGCATGGAGGCGATATTGGCTCACAAGTAGAGCATGGAGGTGCGATTGCTCAGTGGTATAGAGCATGGAGGCACAATTATGGGTCAGTGGTAGAGCATGGAGGCGCAATATGGGTCAGTGGTAGAGCATGGAGGCGCGATGGCTCAGTGGTAGAGAATGGAGGCGGGATGGCTCAGTACGTGGTAGAGCATGGAGGGTCAATGGCTCAGTGATAGAGCATGGAATCATGATGGCTCAGTGGTAGAGCATGGAGGCGCAATGGCTCAGTGGTAGAGCATTGAGGGCTTGAGGCGCGTGCTGGCTAAGTGGTAGAGCATTGAGTCGCGCTGGCTAAGTGGTAGAGCATGGAGGAACGATGGCTAAGTGGTAGAGCATGGAGGCGCTACTATGGCTCAGTGGTATCGCATGGAGGCGGGACGGCTCAGTGGTAGAGCATGGAATCATGATGGCTCAGTGGTAGAGCATGGAGGCGCGATGGCTCAGTGGTAGAGCATGGAATCATGATGGCTCAGTGGTAGAGCATGGAGGCGCGATGGCTCACTGGTAGAGCATTGAGGCGCGCTGGCAAAGTGGTAGAGCATTGAGTCGCGCTTGCGAAGTGGTAGAGCATGGAGGCGCGATGGCTCAGTGGTAGAGCATGGAGGCACAATATGGGTCAGTGGTAGAGCATGGAGGCGCAATATGGGTCAGTGGTAGAGCATGGAGGCACAATTATGGGTCAGTGGTAGAGCATGGAGGCGCAATCACTATGAACATCACTGACAAAGAAAGCGGACAAAATATACAGTTCCTCAAGTAGACAAATGAACATCCCTTCACTGCTATTATGTAAAAAGGTGAATATACATGTGACACCTGTTCTACACATTTTTACATAATAGCAGTGAAGGGATGTTCCTTTGTCTACTTGAGGAACTGTATATTTTGTCCGCTTTCTTTGTCAGTGATGTTCATAGTGAATATGGGTCAGTGGTAGAGCATGGAGGCGCAATTATGGGCCAGTGGTTGAGCATGGAGGTGCAATATGGGTCAGTGGTAGCTAGAGTATAGAGGTGCAATATGGGTAAGTGGTAGAGCATGGAGGCACGATAGCTCAGTGGTAGAGTATGGAGGCGCGATGGCTCAGTGGTAGAGCATGGAGGCAAAATGGTTCAGTGGAAGACCAAGGAGGCGCGATGGCTCACTGGTAGAGCATTGAGGCGCGCTGGCGAAGTGGTAGAGCATTGAGTCGCGCTAGCTAAGTGGTAGAGCATGGAGGCGCGATGGCTCAGTGGTAGAGCATTGAGGCGCGCTGGCAAAGTGGTAGAGCATTGAGTCGCGCTGGCTAAGTGGTAGAGCATGGAGGCGCGATGGCTCAGTAGTAGAGCATGGAGGCACAATATGGATCAGTGGTAGAGCATTGAGTCGCGCTGGCTCAGTGGTAGAGCATGGAGGCACAATATGGGTCAGTGGTAGAGCATGGAGGTGCGATGGTTCAGTAGTAGCTAGAGCATGGGGCTTAATGGCTCAGTGGTAGAGCATGGAGGCACAATGGCTAGTGGTAGAGCATGGAGACGCGATGGTTCAGTAGTAGAGCATGGAGCGCAATGGCTCAGTGGTAGAGCATGGAGGCACAATGGCTAGTGGTAGAGCATGGAGACGCGATGGTTCAGTAGTAGAGCATGGAGCGCAATGGCTCAGTGGTAGCATGGAGGCACAATGGCTCAGTGGTAGAGCATGGAGGGGCGATAGCTCAGTGGTAGAGCATGGAGCTAAATGTGACAGGGGGTACTAGAGTGTGTGTATGATGGGGGGGGGGTGTCGTCCTTGATGTAGCAGAGAGTAGTTATCCAGGCGATAACAGTTTGTTGTCCTTATACAAACACTTAAGGGCTGTCAGACCTTACCAATAACGATAATGATAACAAGATTTTGAATTGAAGATGTACCCTGCAGTTGCCCTACTTAATATGTCGACTACTGAATTATCTTATTCCCATAGGCTTAATACAGTGAGCATCTGGTTCCCACAGCCAGTGGTTTTACATTCACGACCTTACTCAGAAGTACACGCAACATAGTAGGGTATACCTATTTTTAAAATCTTGTAATCGTTATTGATTTCGGTGAGGTCTGACTGGCCCTGTATATATTTTTCTCTCAAGAGAAAGATCTTACGTTTGATTTGGCCAAGTTCCCCATCTGTTATTTCAGCGCTGATGTCTTTGAATAATTCTCGGTGAATCTTTTCTGCTTTCTCCTCCCCGGACATACCTCCAGTTGTTCTTCAAATGATATGCCTCCGAAATAAATGTCAAAACTTTCTTCCAAGTTCAGAATCTTGAAACTGAAGAAAGGAAGAAAGAAAACACAAGAGAATTCTCTGTGATAAATACAATACAATTGAGCTGTTGTGGGATTCCTGTTTAAATTAAATTTTGTCAACAAGATTGTTGACAAAAGGCTTGTAAAAATAAAGGCAGCCCTTAATTTGATCAGTAAAAGTTGCTTGTATGATATACAGTGTATACAAGTTCCTATGTATCAAGAACATTCCAGACTGGGTGAACAGACTTATTGAACAAAGTTTAACAATTAGACCAGTTATGGTCATGCGATTGCATTGTGAAAGACACATTGTGGAATCGATCAGAAAAGGTTGATCATCTAGCATATAAGTATTGGTGTGTACTGCAAGGTTCTGGAATCATCAAAATGATAAGAAATTTGGCCAAGTCTTCGTAAAGTTACAAGCACTGTACACAGAAAGATGTATATGGGACTATGCAACACGTGCATTACCTATATCTATCAGGTCTAAATAGATATAATTTACCTAATATATCAATTTGTAGGCGGTTTCTCTGCAAAATTTGTATGATCACGTATATGATCACGTATTAGTCAAAACATATTCTTCACATGATTGGTAATAAGAGCTTCCGTTTCATTTTTTGAGAGGGGGCCGGGCGTATCCAAAACTGGTATTTACCTTTAATATGGTTAATATACATGTAGCTTGAAGACACATCTTATAAATATTGCATATCATCATTGTATCACTATTTGTATCAATATTATTATTATCATTATCATTATTACAATATTATCATTATCATTATTGTTTTTTTATAGCATATTATTTATTATTATCATTATCATTATTATTATTATTATCAGTCCTATTATCATCATTATCATTATCATCATTATCATAATTAATTATTATCATAATTATTGGATGCTACAATTATTAATAGAAAAATGAACTAAACAGTGAGTGATTTAACTTTGGAAAGCTTCATAATGAGCTCTCATAAAAGTACAAAAACAATTCAATGAAATCATCATATTGACAATTAAGGAAGAGTATATACTGCTGATTTTTTTTAATTTTTATAAATCAAGGTTGTGATTGATTTTAAGGACTCTTGTGTATGATAAATCAAAGATGATCAAATGTGCACAAACACTTTTACTAAACCATGTTTGTGTACATGAATATCATCATTATTTATTCCAGCTTTTAACCTCTTCCTGTTATCTACACTCTCAGTTACAGTAATTTGATAACTTGAATTCTTTGTCGACCACAGTCCATCCTAAAAATTTGATCCAAGTACTTCCTCTATCTTTATAGAAACCAATTTTTGTGAGAAAAGGAAAGGAAAAGGTCCCATCCTTCATAAACATGTTATTGACTATTTTGATTGAGAATTGCAGCGGTGATCCACACAACATACAGTTAACATACTCAATTATTCACACCCTTACCAAGTTTTATAATTGTTTAAAGTATGTAAATACAAATTACTGTAGTAACAATTTGTCCTGATTAGTGTCACATATTAAAGGTACAGGTAAAGACCAGTTTTGGAAACGCCCCAATTTCAAAAAATGAAATGGAAGCTCATTATAACCAATCAGGTGAAAGAATATGTTTTGACTAGTACATGATGATAACAATTTTGCCGGCAAACCGCTTAACCGCCTACTAATTGATATATTTGGTAAATTGGTTTATCTATTGGTATGTGAGAGATAAACGCACGTGTTGCACACGTGTGCGTAGTCCCATATATATCTTTCTGTGTACAGTGCTTGTAACTTTACGAAGACTGGGCCAAATTTCTTATCATTTTGATGATTCCAGACAAGCGCGTAGCCAGGATTTCATTTTAGGGGGGCGGTAGTGAGCACGCAAAGCGTGCGAATCACTTACAGTGCGCGCGTAGCGCGCTCCCTAGGGGGGAGGGTGCAGGGAGGGGGAGTTTCCGCGCGAAGCGCGAAAGCTTTGAGGTTTCATCAAATTATAAGAGAATGAAGACGATTCGTTGGACCATTCTCAACTCTTAATCCTTATCTAAATTCAGTTTCTGTTGACGTTTCATTTGAGAAAGAAGACGATTCGCTGTACCGTCACGGTCCCCGACTCTTAATTTTTGTTTGAATCAAGTTCCCCTGCCTCCGTGCGTAGCGCGGAAGCTCTGAAGTTTTATTAGATTATTAAAGAAAGAAGACGATTCGTTGTACCATTCTCGACTCTTAATCCTTATCTAAATTCAGTTTCCCCCTCCCCTCCCGCGGAAGCTTTGACGTTTCATAAATTATTAGAGAAAGAAGACGATTTGTTGTACCGTTCTCGACTCTTAATCCTTATCTGAATTCAGTTCCTCCCTCCCCTCCCGCGCGAAGCATGGAAGCTTAGACGTCTCATTAAATTATTAGAGAAAGGAGACGATTCGTTGTACCGTTCTCGACTCTTAATCCTTTTTCTTCCTACGTCCTCTTCCTTTCTTCTTTTTTTCTCTCTTTTTTTTTTTTTTTGGCCGACGTTTTTTTTGGGGGGGGGCGACTGCCCCCACCGCCCCCCCTGGCTACGCGCCTGATTCCAGAACCTTGCAGTACATATGTTGGATGATCAACCTTTTCTGATCGATTCCACGTTTCTTTCACAATGCAATCGCATGACCATAACTGGTCTTTATCTTTAAAGCTTACATATTAAATTTTATTCAACAAATCCCCTAATTCAGCAAGTCTTCCTTTCCTTCCTGAGTTACAAAAAACAAAATAACAACAAATTTACATCAATTTTATACAGATCAAATCAATCACACAATACAAAAAGACTAACGTACGAAGACCATTGAAGACCCTTTTGAATTTGAATGATATTTCCAATATTTCCAAAAAAGGGAATTTGTATTAACTTGTTCGATCTAACCTTCATTTATATAATACAAACTAAATCATTTTCAAATTCAATGAACCTCTACTAAACTTTAAGACAGTTGTCATAAATTTAATGACATGCAAATGGTTGGCAGTGATCTGACACTAGAAATTAGAAGAGATCTAGATCTACGTACCTTGAATTCCACTGGACTTCCCGCCGCGCCGATCGCAGTCAGATTAGAACACCAGTCACACGCCGTGGTATCTTTCGCCCACGAGTACCTGCTGCCATGTAGAATTACGAAACCGGTATCCAGGCCGCATTGATTGGTGTGCACGCATTGGTAATTTACAAGTGCTGATTGATATGCAAGTCACAAAGTTTCATGCTCTATCTAGCGCTATGACTAATGAGTGACGCTTCAGCTTCCATGGGTTGAGTTCCGGGTTGTACGCTGAGTCCACCTACCAATGCAATATGTCGAACATAAAAGCAGATGGTACATGGGATCAGCGAAAATCACGGGGATTCCCCGAGTATATACGGTTCGTGGGCGGGCGCGCGCTTCCTTGGTTTCCCACCTCCCTGCTTGGTCGATGTCATGGATTTCATCAAACGATGAATTATAGTACAGGACAAGATATGCTCGGTGCATATAGAAGGAAGCAGAATGTGGTTTGAGGTTTATGTCCGTAGAAGTTGTCTCTTTTTGTATATAATAGTGTATATTGAAAGTCATTAAGATTAATATAAGCGTATATTATTGCATTTGTGAACTATAAGTTTGGATAAACTTTTATCAGTGATACATGTATATGAAAAAATGGGAAAACTGAATATCAGAAGGCGAAGAAGAAGAAAAAAGGAAGAAGGAAAAGGAGAAGAAGAAGAACAGGGGCGGATCTAGCTTTTTGCTAAGGGGGGGGGGTTGACCAATAATGACGATGCGGAGCATCGTCCACGAGCCGCGAAGCGGCGAGCCGATTTTTTTTGGGGTGTTTATTTGAACCCCGTAAGTGATGTTTTCCTGGCATCTATTAACACAATGGAGACCATAAAAAGCAGTGCATGAACACGTCCGTATTACACCCCCATGTATGGTAATTTACCCTGTATGCCAACTTTTTTGCATGATTCAAACATACCTTCCAGTAAAAAAAGATGCGAGACTGGATTGCCGCAACTTCTTTGCCCTGTTTGCTTCCATATTGCTTGTCACTACACTCAGACCAGACTGATAAAAAAGTGAGCAACTTGAACAAGTAATCCAGGAAATGAGCAGCCCAGCTCAGCGTGCGTTGCCAGGTTAAATCTTCACAAAATCCCCACCCAAACGACACTTAAAATATCCCCAAAGTTGCCAAATTTTGACAGAAAATCCCCAAATTCGTTTTTCATAAAACTCAATATTATTTTCATTCCCAAATATTTATTTTTCATCCCCAAAGACTTCAACAATCCCCCAATTTTTTTTTTTTTTTAATGTGGGGATTTTGGGGATGAGAATCGGCAACGCTGGCCTAGCTTGTCACTTCGGCGGTGGCCCGTGTCCTCAAAAAAGCTGATGGGGGGGGGGGGCAAGGGACTCTGTGACATTTGTTCGCCCAACCCCCCCCCCCCCCCCCCCCCCCCCCAAAAAAAAAAAAAAAGAAATAATAATAATAATAATAATAATAATAATAATAATAATAATAATAAATGAAATAAATACTTAAAAATAGAATAAAATAAAATTACAAGTTTTAAAAAAAAGATAAGATTTAAAAAAATGGTCCCCGGATTTTTTTTTTGGGGGGGGTTGCAACCCCCCCAACCCCCCCCTCTAGATCCGCTTCTGAAGAAGAAGAAGAAGAAGAAGAAGAAGAAGAAGAAGAAGAAGAAGAAGAAGAAGAAGAAGAAGAAGAGAAAAAGAAGAAGAAGAAGGAGAAGAAGAAGAAGAAGAAGAAGAAGAAGAAGAAGGAAAAGAAGAAAAGTTAGTGCAATAAATTAGTGGCGGATACGATTTTAAGATTTTAGATATAACTGACCAAAAAAATGTTCGTCAATTTATGCAATATATTTACAATGGGTATATACCGTTAGGTCGGTTTTCAAGCCGATTGTAAAACTTTCCTATTTTAGAGTTCTTTATTAATTTAGTATCTCCAGCACTTACTTAGGGACAATCACCTGTTTAAATTGTGATTTTAATGTTTTAGTGAGTTTTGTCCCACTTCACCCTAGCTCTGTCCCAGGTCAACCGGAGGGTGACCCACTTCTCCCCGTTTAAGACATCTATTCTAATTATTAATTGCATAACAACTAAAATGGTAGGGAGAGTCCATTACACTGAATATGCCACTATGTAGCTTAGCATAAGCATTATACTAGACAGAAATAACCGTCTGATTTGAGTCATTTCTTTAATAAAACTGACATTTGTTGACATTCCCCAATACAAGGTCTAGTGGAGCCAGACGTAGTCTCAGTGGAACAACCGACGATTAGAGAGACTGAAGTTTTCGGTCTAGCATTACACATACGATGTAAAATGGAGAGGCTACAATAAATATTTACCAAGTTCCAAAGTTTTAAAAAAATTGTCTAACATAATGCTTCGTGTCTCACCACCCAGTCCTCCCCTATACATAATAAGCTATGTCAGAATGTTGCTAAAATTTTACTAATCTTAATTGTAGTTCCCCTAATTTACAAAATCGCAGAGGTCTGATTTACATTCTTTCGTGTCTCCTTTCCTTCGTCCATCTTCTTCCCTTTTTCCAATTTTTGGGGACCGCCAACGGGAGGGGCGCAGATCCACTACTGAATACGGTTCTGAAATGGGGAATCCCAACATTACCATGAAATGATATCAAAACTCCACCACTGATTTCGGTTCCAAATTGGGAAATCCCAACCTTACTTTGAAATGACACCGAAACTGGATACTTGGCATAACTTTCATTTTGTGGTTATACGAAAGAGAAATCTATAACTGCATTATTGGATATCTGATTGCATTTCCTTGTTTTTGCAACGCGATCATTCTCATGTGCAATATTCATTCGTGTAGCCCATTCGAATATTGACAATTCAAAATTTGTTTCTTGTAGGCTAAATGACGTGAGCATGAGTATGTGCTAAATTAGAAAATGCGGAAGCTTAAAACTTTTTCTGTCTCATCCCCACCCTTATCTCTCTCTCTTTCTCCCCCTCTGTTTTATACACACTCTCTTGCATCACTTGCTACCCATCCTCTGTGTTCCGATCGACCCCCTTGTTTCCTTCTCTCACGTTCTTTACCCCTTCCCGCTCTTTCTTCTCTTCTCCCCATCTCTCTATTATCTGTCCGCATTTCTCATCATTTTTGGTTTTAGGGTTAAACCCCCCTAATTTTTGTTTTGGTGCTAAAGGAGCTAAAGGAGGCAAAAATAAGAAGAGTATACCTCCCACCCCCACTAAGCCACTGAACGAAATATCTGACGGCGTAATTTGCCAATTTCCGGGGCAAAAAAAAAGTGCTCTCGTTTTGTGTTTTCCAATTCTTTGTAGGCACTATTTGAAACGATTTTTTTGTTCTTCTGGGGAAACCACAAACTGCAAGCACTGTTTTAAGTAGATCTTCCTATTTCTTCAGAAATTAAGAATATCTTGTAATAATTTTATTTTGTGTACACTGTACAGTGTATTTTTATACTTATCAAGATAAAGAAATGAAAATGTACATACATTTTGGTCATATTTTCTGTAATAACATATGTAATGCCTTTGTTGATCTTTCTGTAGGAAATGAAATACGAATTGAACTGAATGACAGAAATAGACTGTGCCTTGAAAACGTCATGCAGAAGAATTAGAAGAAGTAGACGTAAAAGATGAAGAAAAAGGAAAACAAAAAAAGAAGTTACAGAATAACAATACAAAGAAGAAGAACAAAGAGAGAGAGAGAAAGAGAGAGAGAGAGAGGAGAAAGAGAGAGAGAGAGAGAGAGAAGAAGAAGCGTAGGAGGGGAAGAGAGGGAAAGGCTGCATATAAGGAAGTAATGATAGACATAGAATGATGATAGAGAGAGAGAGGTCATGACGGGAAAATGAGAAATATAGAGAGATCATGAAAAAAGAAAGATAAAGAGTGATAAATTTGGAATTTAGGAAGATTGGTGGATTTGTAAAGGGGAGGGATGGAATAAAAGAATAGAAAGGATAAGGATAGCGGAGGTGTGAGAGACTGATTTATGTAAAATCACACACATTTAACAACACTGTTTGATCATTATAGATGAAAGGACAATTTATTATGCCATGATCTTAGTACTGCTCTGTATCTACAAAAAGTAAGCTCACTGGAAATATACATGTACTACAAATCCAACTATTGTATTTTAGCTAAATTGAATTTCACAAAATAATATCTATAAGATATCATATCTAAAGAATTTACGTTGATATTGTTTCATTTTCTTTATAGAGTGAAAAGACGTTTACCTTGTCTATTTCATACTTTTATACCGTTCATAAGTAAATATATACAATTTAATTAATTATGTTGCAAGATTGTTATCAACTCCCTATTTACTTTAGATTATTGATTTCATAATTCGAGGTCGGAACACGGGTACCTAAAAAACATCGTCATAATTTTATTCAGCATATTAGTGATTGGCCCAATGGAAGCACTTTAAATTCATACATTTCGATACAATTACACCATGCTTTTCAATTCTTATCATATAAATCGCAAACACATTGAATTTTAAAATGTCAACTTACGCCTTTTTCATTTAAACATCACCTTTTGTAATGATAAATTGCATAAAACATGATTGCAACTAACTTCGACAAATCTGTTAGGATGATTTTCTACGTCTTTGTGATCATATTTGATTAAAAAAAAACATAAAAAGAGTTCTTAAAGAGGTAAGTCAATTCATATTGTTTCCTTACGATCCCAATATATAGAATAATGATGTAGAAATCCATTTGTATGCAATATATTTACTAAGGCATGAAACTCATAACATGAGCGATAAAATGTGACAAACACAGTCAACTTTATTAAAAAAAACTTGGTTTAGTGACAATATCGTTGAACAGTCAAGACCTACATTGCATGTATTTGTGTTCTCTTTCGTTTCAGGTTACATACTAGTCATAATATTGAATTGAATGCAAGGCAATTGAGCTGCAAAGCGTCAAATACACCAATTTTCTTAACTGTATTTACTTGAAATCTAAAATATCTAGGCATACATGAACATGTATATTCAAAATTGTACTCGATTAAGCACGTAGTAATGAAAAGCAAGGGGAGGGGGCAAAGTGAATATTTACAATGCAAACAGTTTTTGGCTTAATCAAGAGCTTACAACCGGGAATGTAGCAAAATATTATTTGTAGAATAATTCAAGACACTAAATCACCACAAACTGAAGAGAGAGGGGGAAAAAAAGAACAAAACTGCAATCCTGGTTACTAAACCATATCACATTTAACAACCCTTAGCTAATCCATGTACTCTAAAACAAAAACAAATAAAGTACGCATCACCCCAATAAAATAATGATTCGAAGAAGAATTTTAATTCAAAAGATATTTCAGTATTCTAAAGAAACCGACTCGGCCCAATTCTTGAATGTCGATAAGATATAAACCCGGCTTATATAAGTCAACTAATTTACGACGGTTCAAGTGCATCCCTTTCCGTCCCATACAAACTATTCTCTACAAACTACTCTAACATATAACAAACTAGTCAGGCTTGAAATGAATCTTAAGAAGCAAATTTCATTAAGAATTTTTTATAATTTTTTTTTTTTACATATAGTTACAAAATTATCGGGCTTTATTCTGAAAACTATGTTGTCTTATTTGCTAGCTAAACAAATGTTAAATTAGTGCGCTAAATCTTTGCACTTATGTGAGATTTAAACCTGGCTTATATGTAGATGCTTTGCAAGAATGCAGGCTGTTGCCTTTCATGAATGGTCAGAATGCAGCATGATGTTTAGAAGAAATATAATTTTACATTAAGCTCAATGACTTTCACATATATGAAATATTAATTTCCATTCTGAAATCAAATATAAATCATGGAATACAAACAATAACCTTAACATACAAAAACTTTCTTAGAACATGAGTATTAAAATGCATCTTGAGATAATTACATGCACTTGCTTTACAAGTAATAGGTTCATAGGATTTTTTTTTAAATCACCACAAAAACAAACATAGATACAATAACCGTCGCTACAATGTATGCCAGGCAAGCTATGCAAGCATTATTTCAGTGATTTTTAAGTCTGTACAATACAGGCTTAAATTAGATAAATCGGATTTGTACAAATAGACGGTCTGAATAAATGGAAAACGGTACCAATGGACTGCCTGACCCGATAGGCATTAGGACCAATGGATATGGTACCGTTGGACATTAGGACCAATGGGTGTTGGTACCGAATTGTATGCAAGTGGATCAAATTACCTCAAGGTACCTCGGATTTACCTTTTTTGTATCCATCCTTACTTTATAGGATATGCTAGCATGAACTGCCGGGTGAATGTACACAAAAAGCACGGCATCTGTTTAATACGTTCTTGTTTTTTAGTCTTTTCTTCTCGACACACCATACGGCCGTTGACTCGAATAAGGATATTTACCATGTTTTCTTTGTCGTAACACTCCGTGATGACTTCACATAGGTCTGTTACGAACCAGGATCCTTCTTCCTCATTGCGCCACGCCAAAGTACCTGACAAGATAATAATGTTGTTTAAAAAAAACACAATTCTACTATTAAGAATAGATACCTTATAGACTGGAATTCCATTTTTTAAAGAGTGGAGATTGATTCAAATTGATCGTGACCTGAGTATTGATTGCAACTCTGTAGTAAAGAGATAGGGTTGGTAAGTTTTTAATTTGACTGGAGGACTTACAATCAATCCAGATCAAACCCAAATCAATTCTGTGCGAGATTGAGGCTAAACTGCCACAGTCTGGCCGTAAACACATTTACAGAGGGCCAGTTAACCCTCCGTCGACCTGCCTTAAAGTAGATATTCATTGATTTAAAAACTAACTTTATTTTCATTATTGCAAAGTTGAAACTTTGATTCGACAAGGTTATCAAAATGCAATGCCTGGAAGCAATCGAAGTAATGATTATTATAAATTACAAAACGCTTAAATACAGCCCCGGCATAGCACCTGAAGAGCTCTCCGAACGCTGCTGAGGTGTGTAAGATCACAGTATGGACATGATGGGCACAAGCAGACGATGTCCCATGCAGACATCTCACACATTTTCAGTGCCTGTGTTTCCATCTTCTCTTGAGTTCTTTCTGTTACTTCGCTACCATCAGGCTAAATGTATAATCTATTGCCTCATTCTAAACTCATTCTTATCTGTCCAAGAGAAATGGGACTTGCTTGAGAATAAGATCAAACTAGTCGTGAACGAGCATGTTCCATCAAAGTCCTCCAGTAACAGAAGAAACCTCCCATGGTTTGAAAGGAAGCACAGCTAGACGGCTCTGTAGGAAAAAACAGAAGCTGTACAACAAAGCCAAAAAATCTGAGGATAATAAAGACTGGGAGATCTACAGGACCTTCAGTCACTCTCTCAGAAGAGAACTTAACAGTGCTAAACGGAACTACGTCTCAGATAACCTGTCCCACTGTACGGTCGAGAACCCGAAGGCCTTCTGGTCATTTTGTCAAGAAAATGAGACAGGAAGAGTCTGGTGTTGCTGATCTCAAGGTTTCTAACAAAATCATCAGCGATGACTTGGAAAAAGCAGAGGCTCTCAGCAACCAATTTGCTAGTGTATTCAACATCGAAGATACATTAGACGTTCCAACCCTGGGAAGGAGCGGTGTTCCTGACATACCAACCTTGACCATAACGAACGAGGGTGTTCTGAAGCATTTTAAAAAGGTCAAGCCCAATAAAGCCCCTGGACCAGATGGTATTTCACCATGGATGCTACATTTGTGTGCAGAAGAAATCACTCCGGTGTTGACAGACATCTTTCAGCAATCTACGGACGAAGGAGTTCTCCCATCTCAGTGGAGAGATGCCAATGTCTGTGCCATCTACAAAAAAGGGCCCAAGGAAGAACCTGCCAACTACCGGGGAGTTTCTCTAACAAGTGTGATCAGCAAGATATTGGAACATGTCATCCACTCTCACATAATGAAACATCTAGAGGCCCATGGCATCTTGGCGGATAACCAACATGGTTTCAGGGCAAAACACTCTACAGTGACACAGTTGATCCTTACTACCCATGACTTGACTAAAAATGTGGAGAATGGAGAAACAACCCACATGGCAATCCTTGACTTTGCCAAGGTGTTTGATAAGGTGACCCACGAAAGATTGATTGGGAAATTAGACTGTCATGAAATTAGAGGTCCACTACTTCAGTGGCTGAGACATTTCCTCACAGCAAGGACACAGAAGGTAATCTGCAATGGCACTTCATCAAAACCTAAGAAAGTCTTGTCAGGCGTACCGCAAGGAACGGTACTCGGCCCACTGATGTTCTTGCTGTTCATCAATGACTTGCCAGACAATCTTCGCAGCAATGCCAGACTTTTCGCCGACGACTGTATCATCTATACAAACGGCAAGTCCAGAGAAGAATTGGATACCCTCCAAGAGGATCTCCACCAACTCGAAGCTTGGCAGAGCAAATGGGCCATGTCTTTCAACCCAGCCAAATGTACGGTCATGAAGATCTCCAACAATCGGGACCCACCGAATAGGAATTACACCTTCTGTGGTCAACCACTGCAAGAAGTGTCTTCTTTTCCCTACCTCGGTGTGGAAATCGACAACAAGCTGAGATGGGACACTCACTTCACGAAGCTCACCTCCAAAGCCAACAAGGTGCTTGGTTTCCTAAGAAGAAACCTCTGGTTTTGTACCAAGGCCATCAAAGAGTCTGCATACAAAACGCTGGTCAGACCTATCCTGGAGTACGCCAGTAGTTCATGGGACCCGTACCGCAAAGGGGACATTCTTCTCATCGAATCGATTAATCAACGGAAGGCAGCTAGATTCTGCATGAATGACTACAAGCAACAGAGCAGTGTTTCCCAAAGGATCAAGGAGTTAGAGTGGGATTCACTGGAGAATCGAAGGAGGATTGCCAGACTTCAACTCCTGTACAAGATCATAAACGGAGAAGTGGGAATCAAGGCCGACACATATACATTCAAACCAACATCAGAGGGGGGGAAGAACAACTAGAGGGAACAGCAAAAGAATCCAGAGGGTACTGATTAAGAAGGACGTGCATAAATACTCATTCTTCAACAGGACAGTAGCAGAATGGAACCTACTCAAGGAGGAAACAGTTATGTCTACCTCCAGTGCAGTCTTCAAGCAGAAACTTCAAATGTGAAACACCTCTCCTTCCGTAGCACAACCACGACCATACAAATCAAAACGTTGGTGAAGTACAGTTAAACCTGAATCTACCGACGCAACCGAAACAGAAACAAAAACAGAAACCCCGCGCATGGTTTTATTTTAATGACAAATGCAGCGATACAAAAATAAAGGGATCTGTCGCTTGTAAACAAAATATAAAGACGCCATTGTATATTCAGCTGCACACACCGCGGTATGTTCGGCGTTTCAAGAGGAAACAAATGCCGTCCTTAATATCATTCCGTTTTTTGTTTTTAATTTGAAAGTCTGGTTTCTTTGATTGTTAATTAACCCCTATCCTGTGTATTTACAAGCAGAAGATTTTAGTTACAAGAATCGGGTCATATCCCCCTGAATGGTTTGACATGCCATTACATTTATAAACACTTAACTCATTATAATTTGACAAATAATAGCTTTGCTATTATGTTCATTCTTTATGGGACGTCGTCTGCTAGGTTAGTATTGGTCCATATGGTGACGTCATTAAAACATCGTTATTTTTCTGGCGAATCTCTCGCATTTCCCAGCTGCTATGGAGGTAGTTGTGTTTGTATTTTAATAAATTACCCGATATGTAGTTGACCTAAAACTTGTACGATGGCCATCTGTTAGCTTGCCAGTTTGTAGTGATGCATTAGTTGACATATTTGTGATTTTCTTTGAATGACTCGGTAACATTGTTGAAGGTTGACGAAAAATTTGTGTAATTTTTGTATGAAATGTTACTTATTATAGTCCTTATACTGTACTTACCCTCTTACAGGCAAAAAATCCTGAGAAAATCCTGAAACCACAAAGATATTTATATATCTTTTTTATGAAGGTGTCACTGGTCAACACCTTCTAACAGTGATTGACAGTAAATTCTCCCAACCATTTTTGAATTTTCCCAACCGTTTATCCTTGAAAAAAAGTCATAAAACAGGCTATAAAAAATCTGTCAACACTTAAATGTCTGGAATGGTATATAGAGCCAATTCATTGCTTTGTGACGATTTACGTCACCTAAAATATAATTAAATCGTAATATAGTTGGGAGAATTAGGGAATTTATCAGATCAGTTTTTCCCAATTTTTATCGTTAATAAGTTTTCACTCAAACTTTCAGATTATCTTTACTTGTACATTTAGCATTGAAGTCACTACTTCAATTAGCACCATTTTCTCTCATCTAAACAATGTTACTGAGTCCCTTTAAATTTTGTCAGCGCATTCAGACCAGACGGGGTCGTGTTAATTAAACCATGTGTGTCACTATGACCCCGATTTCCAACACCGATTAGATGAGTATGCACACGAATGCATGGTGAATAAATGTTTTTTGTTGTATTGAATGCTTTTTATTTCAATTTTTTAAGGATTTTTCCTGTATTATGTATTCCTGTAGTATGTACATGTATAAACGACCGCATGTGGTTTAACCCGCCTCAAAAGCCAGACGTGTCCAGAATATCGAAGCATAGAGTCAATGCTATAAATGCGTATTGACCTCAATCACTGCATATTTATTGAGAGGCAGGTGTAATACACAAATACACACACACCACACACTGTTGTAATAGAACCGATGTGGTTGATCGGCAAATTTGACAGCAGACTTACAACTTGAATTTTTAAATTATTCTTTTTAACATCAGTAAGTTGAAAAAAAAGTAGTTTACTGCTATCAGGTGTCATTAAATATAAAGTACCGATTTTTAGTAAAATCAGTTGAGTTTTTTACAGTGGTGTTTGAAATGTTGAGAATCAATACAACAACTTTTAATACACAGCCAGGATAGTAATGCAGCTAGGTGTCCCTGGAGTTAGCTCTGAACATGCAGACAAATAACGAATCATACCTTCTGAGGTTGCATATGCAATTAGAATGTCCGAGTTGACGGGGCGGTAGGCTGGCTGGAAGTCTGGCTGGGGGTCGTTCTTCGTCTTCTCATTCGACACTGTTTCTGCGTTATCAGACGATTGTACAGAGGGCTGCATCTTATCCCCACGACATGATTGGATAATGAAGACCTTTGGCTTGTCTGGTAGGTAGACATAAAGAGAGGGATGATCTCTTAATAGAAAAATTGAAATTTTGACATATTATTTGGAGTCTAGCAACTTGTGTATTCTCTGTGATAATGTATACTGTATAGTAATGCCAGAATGCAACTTATATATAAGGTCATATCGAGTGATTTCTGTATTGTCTGATATATCGAATGGACAAATGGTACACACACACACATAAGACGGTGTCAGACACAATTTTCCCGATCTTGAATTACCTAGATAATTCACTTACGTAGGTGACGGACAGAAATTTCCCTCAAGAAATCCTGTGAAATGTCTTGGTAATGGAATATTATCTAAATAGCTTAGCTAATATCTAAATAGCCATTTTCTAGATAATCAGCCTTTGTCTGACACACCCTATATAGAGTACCACTCATAAACACTATTTTTGTTTGAAATATCTCATTTATTATAATAAATTCCGTCTTTTTTTAGGGGGGGGGGGGTATATTATGCACATTATAAACCAGCATATGCTCACAAAAGAATTGCAGGCTCATACAATACCTCCACATTACCTTTCTTTTCCTGGTAATGCTACAGCGCGTCTGACATAGCAACTCCTATATTAGTATTATATGGTCATTGTAATTAGGTTGTCAGCTCTGGTGAAGCTACATACCACTGTCTTTTGTTAGCTCACTAATGATTGACAGATGATGTCATTTAGGGAATGAGATCTGAAGCATCTTTTAGGGTGGAACTTAGCAGGTTTGAGAACATTAAACAAAATATTATTTGTATGCAGCCCTGCACATCAACATGAATGGGATTTCAACTGACCTTTAAAACACTGCAAACGATTTACAAGCACATACATCAAAAGAAGAAGAACAACAAAAAAGCAAATGGTGTTTTGAGAAAAGGGAAACCCCAGCAATACGTCATCATTTACAAGTCAACATAACTAGATAATGTATCATACATCATTGAACAGGACAATTTCCTCCCTTGTCATATGATAATGTGTTTTATGAGGATAATGCTTCAAATTGATTAGCCAACTATAGTGATTTAATAATGTCAACATTAATTCACCTATCATTTGTTGATCAACAAAATGGGCTTTAATCTCTACGCTTTCATTTTTGTTTTCTCACATACATTTAATCTCATTGCCTTGTTTATAATAAAATGTTACATTGATTCTGGAGAGATCGTACGCCTAGTTCAGATACATCGATGATGCTGTAAACCGCTGACTCTTTTTATTATGACGTCAGTGTACTACACTTCACATTTCTGTATCATATGACACAAAGCTCGGTGAATACACGTAGGATCTTTGTTGTGCGAAGTTTACCTCTTGTTTACCTCTTCATATCTGAAGGACCCCTTAGGATGAGTGCCTTGCCTGACCAGGCAACATCTTTGTCATGTTACGGAGTGGAATCAATACAGTATAGTTACTACTTCAGTGAGTAGCTTTGGATTATCGATTAATCTTTTTTCAATTTTGTATATTTGTATTTTCACATCCATCATGATAAGGCTTGTTCAGATATGGCAAAGTAAACCGTAGCAAAACAGTCACCACGGTTTTTGTCTTCTGTATAAATGAATAGCAACTGTGCACAACAAAGTCCTTGGCAATGCGCGAATTTACTGAGCTCTGTGTTTAAAAAAACAAAAATAAAAAGCATTATATGACACTTAATTTACGTCATCGAAAAAAAAAGAACGCAACAGTTTTGCCGTGTCATATTTGAAAGGGGTCTTTGTCAGTAGAGACTAGAAAGAATGCATCTTTTCGAAATCAATTACCTTTCATTGCTGGTATCTGGTCACCATGGAAATTGCTGACGATTTTCTCAACCGACATCCATTCACCATCAGCCATCTGTACTCCATCCTACGAAACAATTAACAAAGAAATGATTAGTATACCCAGACGTTGTATGTCGGACATGTATTGTATTTGGACAGTTGATTTAAAACAACAGTAGAAGAAGTTTACAAGCAATATTTCATAAATCACTAAGACTAATGTTGGACAATAATATAAAGGAAAAATATTCATGAAATTTAGTGATATCTGATGAACCTTTTCTGTTATATCCAAAGGCAAAAGAAAAGTCGTTATGTTTAGTAAGTATCCGGACGCCCCCCCCCCCCCAATCATACAAGATCAAAGAATAGCCACGAATAAAGACTTACTATGCTTCATTCTTGTCATTTACATGCACTCTGATGGGTGCATGTAAATGAAAAGCTTTAGTAGGTTTGTATTTGTTACTATTTTTTCAACAATAAATAATCAAATAAGGTTAAGATGTTGTTAAACCTCGTTGGCAGTACCGGCAGAGCTGTATCAAACAATCAAGCCAGCATTGGAGACATCTTCAAATTCACTTTGATCATTCATGCATGAAATATGCATCATGTAAGTTGCATCAAATGAAAGAAGAGGAGATTAGCCTTCCAAATATGTGTCATTTACCAATTATAAATGTGACTAAGTTATGATAAAATGTCGATAATCCTCGGTTTCGTTTTTTTTCTGGGACGCACTGTATATATGTACATTATATACAAATGTGAAAGTTACAGCTTTAAACCATATTTTAACTTCTTTTCTGTCAGGTTTATTGCATCTTTTGAGAGCAAGGTTTTCTGGAAATTAGACATGTTTCATTACAGATCACATTGACCAAATGTGACATCATATTAGCGAGAAAACAGAGAATTTCTGTAAGCCTGAAAAGTTTACAATAGCACATCAATTGTTTTTAAATTCATCATTCATGTTACTAAAAGGAATTTTTAATGAGGAAGGCCTGACATATCTAAACTAATTTTCATGATTCGTGATTTCTTCTAAAATTTTGGAGTGTAGATGAGAGGGGTGTAGTTGTATTTGTGTTATGGCAACACTACACTTTGCTATTTATTATGTTGTTTATATATTCAAATTTGTCATGATTGTAAAGTGCATAGAGAAATATTCAATTTATTATGCACTAAATAAATATTCTCTTTTATTATTACTATAACACACATACATGACCAGAAAAAGCAAATATCTCTGAAAGTTGTTAGTCCACTTGTAATGCAGTACATTGTGCTGTTGTTGTTTTCTTCATGAATAAGAAATATTTATAATGTAAACAACCATTAAACTATCTAAATTGGCAATATTTTTGTATACAAATTGGCTATTGTCAGTTTAATTTAGTGATAAGCATTCACATTAGTTATTCAATAATTTGTTTTAATTCAAACATTATTTGGAAGAATGAGTGGTGCCAATTCGAAAAGGAAGAGCTACATCATTGAAACCTTAATAATGAAACTATGAAATTCCATGGGTTACCTTCATACGCCCGTCAGGTCCAACCGTCTTTGGTGCTCCATGTGTGCCCAGCATAAAAATGAAGCTCTTGTAGATACCCTTCAAAAGTGTATCCTTTACATCTTTCAGGTAATCCTCAAGCTCTTTCAGAGATACATCTTTCTTGTACTCAAGGTGATAGTCCTTGAGGACATTTTTAAACAGATTATTGATGTTTTTCTCATCAAACTCAGCACCTGGAGAGGGGCAAAACAAACATTCTCTGTCACCTTTTCAATATCCCAAATCATTCAATATTGTCATTTTAAACACAGATGCGTCATTCTCCATCACCTTAAAAAAAACGAAATTGTTCAATATCATAATTTCATACACAGATGCGTTATTCTAAGTCAAAAATAAATGATGGCTAAATTTAAAAAGTTCATCTTTCTGTTTATCACCTGTCAAACTTCACACGCAAAGGCTTGTTCAGATATGAAACGACAAAACCGCGTTGGTTTATGTATAATTACTCATGTAGATACACAGCTCTGTATGTTATAACACAGAGCTTGGTGAATATGTGCAAGTCCTTTCTTGCGCGCGCTGTGCCATTAATTTAGTGGCTTTTTTGCTGCAGTTTACTGTGCCATATCAGAACAAGCCTCAAGAAGGGGATTTTTTCTGAAATCAATTTCATTAGAAACAAAAAAAGAGCTTAAGGGTTTTCCCCTTTAAACAGAAACGGTAAACGGAAAAAGCAATACTTGTAAGAAAACAATGACCACAAATGTAATCATATATCACAGTATCTACAGAAGGGCAACTCAGTAGAACTTGAAAATCACATTTCTTGATAGTTTCCATTTGAAGGAACTAAGAATAATTACATTGTGAACAAAAGCATTCAACGAGAGGCAAATAAGTTTTTAAGTTTGAATGCCAACTTACAAGGTATATAACAGAAACTAAAAGGAAGAAAAAAGATTATGAAAAGCATGTGATCCATCATAGGGGGGGAGGGGGGGGGGGGGGGTAGTGAGCACTAATTTTTGTTTTTGCTCCAAAAAAAATTGAAAATCTCGCCGGTCGAAAATTCGCTCAGTGGGGGGGGGGGGGGGGGGGGGGGGGGGGGTAGTGAGCACTAATTTGTTTTTTGGGGGGCCCTCGAAAAATTGAAAATTTGCACCCCCCCCCCCCCTTGAGCGTCAGGGGGGAGGCCTTCTCCGAAAAAAGGTCAAATTAACGTTAACAAATGTAAAAATCCACATTTTTTTTCCCAGGGGGGGGGGGGGAGGGGGTGGGCCCTCCGGCCCCCTTTCCTGGATCCGCCACTGAACTAAACTCCTTTTTTAAAGTTTTGGAATTCAAATTTGAGCATCGATTCCTCTCTCCTTACTATACTTGATTTTGGTATCATTAAAAAGCCATGTTGCCCCGTTTGAAAGAAATGTACACCTGGATATTGGGCCAAGTCAAAAGTGAAAATTTAGGCAAAACTGCATTGCATTGCAACAGGGAATTCTACTTTCATTATCATTCATATATGCAACTCAAAGTAACATCTTACCCTTCCGTTGACCTTTTTTTCCAGTGAAAAAGTTGTTGATAAAGAGCACATAGCCACGCCCGGGCTCGTATTCAGTGGGAAAATCAAACGGGATGTTAGCTGGGACCAGGACGCTGTCTTCGTATTGGCCAGATGTAATTGAGCCTGCTTTTGATTGCACATCAGCAATATCATAGGGGAAACAATAGATCTGATTAGGATGTTGTTAGAAGCAGTGGCTAAAACTGTTTTTGTTGTTGTGTCACTTGTGTGTGACTTTTGAATTGCCATTTATTTCAATCGTTATAAATGGACTTGCTGCATTGTCATGAAACATTTTCACATGTCTAGACGTGAAAATACATTCTACCATAGCCTTCTATTGTACTATTTATCTCGGTAAACATCTATCCAATTGAATTCAATATTGCTGAGAGAGATAGAGAGACGCAACAAATATAAACTGAGATATAGCAATATCATGTTTGATTGTAATCCATTACCAAGTTCTCAGAATATCGTGATTACAAGCTATTTTTCATTTACATGTATGACTCTTTGATCTTTGACCCCATGACCCCAAAATCGAATCAATTCATTGGCTCTGCAAGATATATACATGTCTTAAGTTTGATGGTAATCCGTCCATCGGTTCTAATAAAAATGTGATCACGAGCCGTTTTTGCATACAAAATGAGCCCTTTGACCTTTGACCTTTGATCACGTCACCCCAAATCTAATAAGTTTATTGGCTCTGCAAGATACAGCGGGAATCCATCAATCGGTTCCTGAGATAACGCGATCACGATAACGGGACGTGCGTATACGGACAGACAACCCGAAAACATAATGCCCCCGCTACTTGCACTTAAGGCAGACATTGTCGAATTCATAGGGAGGATCGAATGATGTGAGTTATATATTGAAGCTGGCTGCTGCCTTTTTACAGGACTCGAGAACAGGGTCAGGGAAACTGGTTTGGTAACAAAACCTACTCATCGATGCTCTAGAGGGTGCTGTTTATGTTATGCGTAACCACTGGTGCGTGAAAATCAACCTTACGTGCAATAATGAGATAAAGATACTGTGAAAATTTGAGACAAAACAAAATGGATATGAGAAAGTTATGGCAATTTACGGTGTTTAGGGGTCAACTTTTACAGAATTTTAGAGATTTTAGGCGGAGCCGATTTCGGATCTCGATTGAGAGTATGAAGACGGCATTTTGAAGACGAAAGAAAATTTCCAAGACTTTCTTTTAACCACATTTGATTTGAAGAAAAAAAGATGATTAAATACACCTCCCGAAAAATAAGTAATAAAATTCATGATAATGAATTACGCAGGAGTATTATGAAAAATATTTCATTAACTTTAAATGTGGCATTGGTATACATTTCCAAAGTGATTTCAGATAAATTTTTGATCAGTTAAGAACCCATAGTAAAAAATATTGATCGCAGAGCAATCATTGCCAGAGCATGTATCGTATTTCAAATGTGTATGCATCACCCTACTTTCAAACATTATAAATCTCCAATTATGATTACTTTTTACCAAAAAGTATTCACCATGCGGCCAATTTTCGTTCGGCAAATAATGAGTTTAATTTTGATAAACCGATATTAAACCGTATCGATGCGGATATTAAAAGTTTCTGAAAAAATGGAATTCACCTTCTATCGGCAGGCAGCTCTCCTCTACTCCTATCAACTTCGTTTTCCTTAGAGCAGCTCTAAGAGTTGGAAGTTGCTCGGATTGTTTGACCTTCTTTGCCCAGTTCTGGAGCATCACCAAATTACCATGACTGGTCTTTTCACCTCCATTCCAATTCGTCGCTAATGCCCGGTCGATATGTTGCTGTTCGACTCCAAGCTCAAGACCAAGACGCATTAAATCATCATCGTTTGATATGGCGTCTGCTACTTTGGTGATGACTTTACTCAATTCGAGAGTAAGATTCGATGTTTGACCACTGAAATATTATTAAAAAATTATGAAATTAATGTATTGTATACTTAAGGTTATAAAACATACCTACTCAAGCTTTAATATATCAATTGGAAATCATGAATTATAAATCACAAAGTGAATAATGTAACGAAACGTCCTGGTCAATTTTCAATTCCTTCCTGCTTTATCTTTCATGTTACCGGTATGTGAATTCATTATTTTACAGAATTAGCAAAAAATATATTAAAGGCACAATTGTTAATTTCCATAATACACCAGTAAGTGAGATAGTAATATTCTTAGATTTATTGACTATATCAATACTTCAGATATACTTAGTCATGTGAGTGGTGTTTTCATGCAATGAAATAGATATATGAAATATTTGGACAAAACCATTCTTTTACGTTTATACTAATGACACTATACTATTCCAAAATGATACACATTAGCGAGGGAATTGGTAAAAAAACAAAAAAAACACGAGGTACCTTTGGAGCGCCCGAGGCGATAGCCGAGGGTGTTTGGACTGTTTCGAAGTTTTACTGAGGGTGGGTAATTTTACTAATGCCCGACCAAAATGATGTGTATCATTTGTTTTATAAGATGATGTTTTATTTGTTATATATAATGATGTTTTATAACATGAATTTACTAATGACCGGGCATTAGCATCTACTAATGACCGATCATTATTAAAATTACGTGTTAGGCAAAATAAAAACGTGGTCACGTGTACGCTCTCAACCAATCATTTGATTACGATCCGCTTCGTCATCGTATAACGCATTATAACGTTCCTATGCGCTTCCAAAGAGCGTTGGAAATTATTACCCTAGCTTTAGCTTCGGCAGCCGTTATCAGCGCACAGTGTATTTCAAGGCATAATCCTACCAGGACCTCACCTGGGTGAAGTGTATCAAATGTAAATTAACGTCTTGCCAACAGACTTTAGCGCTATGGCAGAGATGTTCCAAACCCGTACCTTGTGGTTCACAGTACGGAGAATTAACCACTGGACCACAACACCTCTACGGTGAAGGATTCTACTTTTTCACATGTAATGTCGTTCTCTTAGGATATATAATATGATCACTTTTAAGGGCTTTCATATGTTTCATTAGAACACATTAGTGGTGGGTACCTGATTAAAACATCGCTACAGTAGACCAGCCAAACACAAAGAAGGGCTCTAGAAAAGATTCCATGGTATTTTGGGTAATGCATGCAAGGCATCCATAATTTGTTTGTTGTGTGCTGATTTCAAGTTTGGGTATTGTATGCATTATTGTCGGTTTTTAAGTTGTTGTCTTTATTTTGATCGACAACAATTTCCTTTAACTAATTTATCTTTACACACGTCACTAAACTAAAATATACGTACCATTTTCACACTTGCTGCTTCTCCTCCTTTTTTCTTCCGCTATCGATTTTTATCTCTTCTACTTATTCTATTTCATTTATATTTGTTATCTATCCTGTTTATTCCACGGTTCAGCTTCAGGCCGAGTTGGCTCTTCATTACCATGAGTACTTGCAGGTTTTTGCAATATAGAGATTCGATTAATTTGAAAGGAGGTCGTTGTTTTAGCATTTTACTATTTTGCAATTGTAAATTGTAGGGCCTATTTTTAATTTCATCTGTTTGAGTGTAATGACATGTTTTTTTTATGTTGGAGGTTTGATGTTTGGCATTTCATTTATTTCCCTATGAAATGAATAACCAATAACGTCATATTTTAATTTCCACTAACGCAAATTCTTGTTTTACATTATGTGTCGAACGTCGTTTATTATTACTACCAATAGTAAATTCGCATGAAATTGAAAAGAAAATAATAACCTCAACTACTCTTAAAAAAGATTGATGATTTTACTCAGTTATTTGAATTTTGAGACCATTACTAATTCAACAGTTATACAAGTATCGTAGTATGGAGTTATGCCCGTGTAATGCTAAACTTGTCTTTACCTTGTACTTTGAGTGTCATCCCTCGGGGTTTCAGTTGTCTCTCCAGTTTTCTGCCTCTTTGCCATTGTGGATGGTCTTGAAGCTGAGGAGGAATGTTAACATATAAAATAGAGATACATATTTGAGAAATAATCAAATACACGGGGTACACCATAATGTCGGTGCAAGATTTGCCTGGGGCATAAGTCCTAACAATTCCTGACGAGTTACAATTTTTCAGAGACCTTGGTAACTCCCAATGCGCTAGGCACATAAGGAGCAACTCATTTCTTTTTTAATCCGGGGGGGGGGGGAGGGGGAATAGTTATTTTGTTCCTTCCGGCTGAGCTGGTGGCCGGTGTTGCGAAGGCTGGCATAATCTTAGCCGCATACACAAGGGCAACTAACTCCTATTTTCGAACTTGAAACTTTCAGGTTTTTGCTACGAAGGAGATCTTTCAGGGCACTAAACTGTCCAAAGCCGTGTGTCATCTATGGATATGTCAGGCTGATCATCCATCCTTACAGAAATAACGCTAATATTTTGTAAGAAGCCGGAGGTAATCTATATCGGAAACTAAAGAAGTTGCAACGCGAATTTAAACAGGCCAGTCGACACGCACGAATTTACATTCGTTTTGTACATGTTCAGCGCGGCTAGCGGGCGGATACGACCGTTCTCTCAATCGACGGCACGCTAAATCGGCGTTTTGATCTGCAATGACCCCTCGGCCTGTGAGGTCAAAATTCGCTGTCGCCATCCGTGAACACGTAACACGCTTATTTATATGTGACAAACAGACGAGGTATTTTGAAACACACATTGCTCCAACAAGCAAAATGTATATGGTAGTCAATTTACGTCGCAGATAAAACAACATCTCTATTATAGAGCAAATTGAAGGTATTCCGCAATTTCTTGAAAACTGCGAGTTTGGGGTAAGCCGGTCAGTGATAAGTTGTATTTTTTTGTATATGGCTGGAAAAGGCATATCTTGAAGTATCTAAATAAATACAAAAAAAATTGGGGTTTGTCCTGGCACGATGGAGCTACGGCTACATAAAGAATGCCATTTTCAAAAATTAAGAGGGCGCTATTATATCATGCCTGACATTTGGAGCGTGAAATTCGACTGGGATGTTCGCAATGATGAGATTAAGATACTTTAAATGTTTTGAAACAAAATGGAATCGGCATGAAAAAGTTATGGCAATTTTCGATTTTTAAAGATAGTTTTTTAAAAAGTTTCAGCAACTTTTGACAGAGTCGATTTCGTATTTGAATTTCGAGTATAATTAAAGATGGCGTTTTGAAGGCCCCGTTATGCATCGCAGATGGAAGACCATCTCTTACACTATCTATAGGAATTTGTAAGAAGTTTGTAGGATCTAGGATAGTGGAGAAGCGAAGGAAGGAAGAAAGGAAGCCCTTAAAACGGACTAGAAACGGACAAAATGAAGCCTGGACGGTCACCAATGCGTGATTTCGGAAAACGTAGAGTAAGGTGATCTAGATTGAATGCTGGAGATTACGCTCTAGAAGTTTAGAAGTAATCGGGCTAGAGGAAGGGACCTAGAAATTAGTTATACGAGAGTAAAATCTAATGGCATTATTAGATATCTGAACGCGAAATATGTGCAACATTTATTGGTGTAGACAGGAAGGTGACTGTAGCCCATTCACCGAATATTGACACTTTTATCTCTCATAGGCTAATTAATGTGTGCATGGGTATGAGCCCTCGAAAATTTGAAAATCGCACCCCCCCCCCCTCCCTCTAGGGCTCCAGGGGAGGTCGCCCGTCTCCAAATAAAGGTCAAACTAACGTGTTTTTACCTGTTTTTTTTCCAAGGGGAGGGGAGGGGGTTTAACATCTACCCAATCGAAAACAATATAATAGTTGCTTCTTAATGTTATATTTTTAATCTATGAAGTCATGCTCTCCGTTTTAGTTTAATTAAACTCAGGGGCGTATCCAACCGGGTATTGGCCACTTTTTTGGGGGGCCCTCGAAAAATTTGAAAATCGTGCCGGCCGATAATTCGCTCAGTGGGAGGGGGAGAGGGGGAGGGGGTATTGACCACTTTTTTTTTAGCCCTCGAAAATTAAACTTGGCACGCGCCCCCCTCCCTCTTGGGCACTAGGGGAGGGGGCCCGTCTCTAAAAAAAGTGTCGAATTATCGTGCTTTTACCTGTTTTTTCCAAGGAAAGGGGGGCAGGGGATGGGAGGGGAGGGGAAGGGGTTTACCCCCCCCCCCACACCCTTGGGCTGCCAATTGAAAATGTTATGTGCATAGAAAAACGCCATCATGTGTCCAGACCCACACATTATCCGCATCGTCATTGCGTCAACCCGCCCCCACCCTTGCAAAAAGCTAGATCCGCCCCTGCAGATACTAACCAGGCCACACGTGTTGTCTTATCTAGCTGTTTGTAGGCTTACATCAGAAAATAACCATGGAAAGTGACTTCAAAAAGAGAAAGCAAACATCAGTGAAACACTTTTTCATGTAGGCCTACAGTAGGCCTACTGTGCAATGATAACTCCGGATAAAAATGTGTATTAATCTGTGAATTGATTTAAAAAGACGTTATCATGCACTGCTTTTTATGGTCTCCATTGTGTTTGTAGATGCCAGGAAAACACCACTTACGGAGTTCAAAATAGCCCCCCCCCAAAAAAAAAAAAAAAAAAAAAATAAATAAATAAATAAATAAATAAATAAATAAATAAAAATAAATAAATAAATAAAAATAAAAATAAAAAAATAAGAAATAAAAAATAAATAAGAAATAAATAAACAAACAAATAAAATTGCCTCGCCGCTTCGCGGCTCGTGGACGATGCCCTGCATCGTCATTGGGTCAACCCCCTTAGCAAAAAGATAGATCTGTCCCTACTGCCTGACCATATTCTAAAATGGGTCCAATAAGACCCTTAAACAAAAACAGCATTGTATTTGCATCAAAATTGACAAATGTCCTTCTACCTACACAAAAATCTCAATAAGCTTTCAAGGCAGTTTGGGACAGTTGATGTTTGAAAGACAATTTTGAGTCTACTAGAACACCTTAAGGCTTAATCCTGCTTAAAGGTATTACAAAGTTTTGGGAAATTCTTAAAAATGGGTGGATAGTAATTCTTTATAATCTTGATATATTTGGATGCCCCTGTGGATGTATTAAAAGCACTAGAAATTTTAGCCCCTAAAACACTTCTGCTTTCGAGAAAAATTGAATATAAAGATTTACCGGTGCTCCCGGTAAATTTGAAAAATTTCAAATAGCTCCTACGGCCGTACAATGCTAGCTGCGACCATGAAAATCTCAGAATATGTAGTTGTGGTATATAATTTCCGAACGGGAATAGCTAATCGGTCGATTTTAGTCAAGAAACATTGTTTTACAGCTTAATCAATATCTTGACCTTGAGAGGGAGCTATACAACATAAAGTGTTTATTATTTACAATTTCATAACTTTAGAGTCGATTTCGACCGCGACAACGACCAGTAAATATTGTAGGATCGCATATGCTTCCAATATGTTTATTTGAACCAAATTCACGACCCAATACTAAAACTTTGTATTACCTTTAACATGGACCTCATTAAAAGAGCGCATGGACCTCATAAAAATGTTTTAAAAAACGATATTGGTTCGAGGGCCAGGTGAAGTACGAGGCATAGGCTGAATGGGCGGTCTCTTCAGACTGTCTTGGTAGCTAGAGTAATGTTACTGTAGGGGGTACCCACCACGGTTGTCCATAGGTCCAGGCCTTGAGTCACCTCGAGGGGCATCAACCTGCGGAAGGTTTACAGGCCAGTCTGAAAGACATAGGAAAGGAGAATTGTTCAGCACCGAATGATCATATCTGGTTGCCATTTAAGAGAGCACTATAAACAACCTCTTATCCAAATATTTAGAAATGTCAAATGTTTAAAACTCCCACATGTTTGAATATGTACCTACTCTCCCCTGTCTCACATGTTACATTGTTTAATTATTTTTCTTTCTTACACCTTTTCTACATATATATATATATATATATATATATATATATATATATATATATATATATATATAACTGAATTTAAGTCAGTGACATATCCTTAGGCTGCAAGAAGGGTATTTAGTTGTTAATGAGGACTTACTTGACAAGGCCCCTGCTTTTTTTAAAAGTTTTTCTTTTTTTCTGATTTTTATTTAACCTTATTCAAATATAAATTCATTTTGTCACAGTTGGACGGATAATTATATATGGAACTCTTTTCTAATAGAACATGATGCATATTTTTTAAATGTCCTGCAAATTGTAAATTAGCATTTTTTAGAACTGAAAATGGAAGAAGAAGAAGGAGAAGAAAACAAATCTTCAGGATGTTTTATTTACTACTGTTTTTGGATCCAGTTTGTAAAATATAACTTTAAGAACAATTTCGTAAAGAATTAGCAAAAGGAAAATGTTGCCTTTCTTGAAGCATTATTTGTAGGTAGCTGGTGCTATAGAATCAGGCTCAAACTGTATCTTAAAGCTTGGTTCCAGCAAGAATCTTCCCTAGAATCCTTGTGTTTAGCTGAACCACTTACGATCAGGCGCAGGCTGCTTTGCAGCACGCATGAACTTCTGGAGTCTCAAAGACTCTGACCTTTGACCTAGTGGTCAAATTCAGCATGTTCTGAATGAACGTCATGTAGCAGTACCTCCATGTCCCCTCACTGATATTTACAACCCGCGTCAATATTTACACACTTGTCAGTATTAAATAGCTATGGTTGATATACGAAATCATAACTAACCAATAGTTTACCTCATGAAGCCATGCAGCAGGGGAAGTTGACCCTAATGCAGAGGGGGTTATAAATAATGAGGAAAATGAAAGAAAGATTTGTTTGGAATTTTAATCCATAGAACACAAAATGGCAATCCTGTGATGTTTCTATGGAGGTCCTCTCCCATAATGCTCTATACTGATTTTTTCTTTTTAGTAAATGAAAAAGAAAGGAACTTGTTTCATGAAGAAAAAAAACAGGGATTGTTTAACAGGTATGTCACAATGATTACATTTAGGATGCATGTATGATTAAAATCTCTTTTTTAAATAGAGAAAATGGAAAATAAGTTTTTTTTTGGACATAGCAAATGGGAGAGGACTTTGCAAGATATGTCACAATGCCGCCAGTTTATGTCGGTGCTATTGCACCTTGAAATATTCCCAACTCTTACATTTAAATTGGATTTTGCTCAATCTTTCACTGATCTGTGTCTCTAATATTTCTGCTCCTTATGCCTTGGTCACAAATACCCTTACGGGCTGTTACGAACGCCGTACGAACAAATTTCAGACCATTTCGTAAGATCTTCTTAAGAAGGTCGTACGAAACAAACGTTCGTAGACCGTTCGTAGACCGTTCCTAAGATCACAAATTGGTCGATGGTCTTGTCCAAGATTTTTTTTAACATCGTACGAAACTCTTTCTTCGTAAGGCTGTCGTACGAACGCCGTAATTACATCGTAAGAACCACGCAAGATCTTCGTACATTTCGTAGGGTCGAGGGACAATTCTTGAAGCTTCAAATTATTACGATGACCGTAAGAACGCCTCAAGTTGTTCATAGAGGGCTCTTACGGCGTTCGTAAGAACGCCTTACGAGCGGAGATTCTTATGGTCTTCGTACGAACGAATCCTGGCGCTCGTAAGGCGTTTGTAAGGTGCTCGTAATTTCTACGTACACAATTTATGCAAATTTTGGGTTTTAACGGTTATTACCGCGCGAAGTTCAAATCCTCACTCTGTTCATAGTGTTCGTCGAGGGTGCATCTCCTGTCGAAGAAATATTGGACCAAAGGGGAAATCTGTTAGAGGGAAGAGAGGGAAGGGAAACAAACGTAAGGAAAGAGATGAGGAGGAAGAAAAAAGAGGAGGAGAGCAGCAACAACAATATCAAGCAGAGGCGCCGGATGTGTGTGTGTGGGGGAGGGGGGCACTCGCCCCAACCAAAGGAACATACAAAAAGAACAAAACCTGAATTGAATCACATATAAATTATATTCCATTCAAAGAAAAGGAAAGTTAACAGGAATTAAATTTGGTATACATTCCGCTTGCCCCTACATTTTTCAATGGAGGTTTTTATAATATATGCGTCTCACGCATATCGTGGAAATATTGTAAGAGGATGGGAAAGTGTGTTTTTTTTTTCATTATAGTGGTGAGAACACTTGAGCCCCTGAACGCTGGCGTACTAATTGGCGGGGGAGGGTATTTCTAATTCGATACCAGTGATTTACAAACGTTGCTGAAATGACATGATTTTCCGGTATTTTTTCTCAATTTGTTTGTAAATCATACCTTTTTATGCGTTTGTTGGAAAATTACTAATTCCCAAATTAACAGCTTGGCATACAAATATGCTTATTTAAAATCCTTCATGTCAGGGTCTGCAGAAAAGCTCTGGAATCGAGCCCCGCTCACTTTTTTGAAAAAGAGAAAAAAATGTGTGACCTACCAATGTCACAAATGAGGTATCTGACCGTAATTGAATGCCGAAAAACCCTGAGTTTACGGGGGCTCCACCCCCTGAATGCTCATCTGACCGTAATTGAATACCTAAAACCACTAAGCTTCCGGGTGCTCTGCCCCCTGGACCCCACCAAAGGCCCTAAGGCGGGACCCAGGATGCTCATATGACCGTAATTCAATACCTAAAACCCCTGAGCTTCCGGGGGCTCTGCCCCCTGGACCCCCCGACAATTAGTGACCCGCCAGGGACACAAATAAGGTATCTAAATATGCTTATCTGACCGTAATTGAATGCCTAAAACCATGAGCTTCCGGGGGCTTAGTCCCTTGACCTCCGCTGGTCCAAAGCCCCTGGGCCCCACGCCAATTTACGCTACTTTCGCTTCACTCGCTACACTCTAACCTGATCGTTAATACTCCACTTTGAAAAATGTTCCGTGGGTACTGCATGTAAAATGTAAGAGTGGTGGTGATGCAAATTTTCCTTCTGCCCTAGCCACGGTTGGGGGGGGGGGCACGGGGGGGGGGGGGGCACTTGCCAAAAAATCCCAGGATCGGTTGAACTTTTGACCCCTTTTTTGACCTCGATCGATTAAATGTATGTGCCCCCCCCCGCCCCAAACATCAAACTCTGGCTACGTGCCTGGGAAGGTGAGCCCCCTCGAATGTTTGCCACCCCAATCCCAAACTGCTTCCGGCGCGCCTGATATCAAGAAATGATGGCCATTGGAAGCGACCGGGAGGAGGCGGTGGAAGATGACGACGACGAGGAGGAGGGAGAACCATCAAGACGGCAGATTGATAGCGATGAAGATGAGGTAACGGGGAAACTAAGAAATGAGAATTATGACTTTAATGCTACCACAGAGCAAGAAATTGTTGACTTCTTCGGTTGACATGATTGTTTTTATAATAAAGGAAGTAACAGATATGCTAACAGCAAGTTCAAGAATCACTTGATGGAGGTGCAGTTGCAGTTGCAGCCTTCTTGGCAATACTGTCATCGTGAAATATCAAACTTTCAACAGTCATAGAATTTTCGACAGTATACGGCAGCGCGACCAAATATTTAAAAAAAAATGTAGGATCTTCTTACGAATGACTTGTGAATGCCGTGAGTTACACGTACGACCACCCTGCGAGAACAAAAACTCGTATAAGATTGCCGTAAGTCTGACGTAAGAAAAACTCAAGGCGTTCTTACGAAAAACGTACGAACTTTAGGGCCATTGTTTAACCGAAAATCACTTCGTTTCTCAAGGAGGTCTTAAGTTGTTCTTGCGAATTAAACAGCGTTCGTACGAACTCCGTAAGATAGACGTAAGAAACTATGCCCCATCTACGAATCTCTACGAACTCTGAAATTCGTAGAAACAGGGAGATTCGTACGAATGAATCGTTCGTACGAACATTTGTGACCGTAGCATAACCAACTTACATTGTATATATCAGGATAGACTTTGTCTTTAAAAGAAACGGACTGTATTAAACGGTTCAACTTACCTATTGCATCTAAGGAATCCTCGGCTTGAGCTACAAAATTCAGAATCGGCTGTAATCCAAGGGTTTCAGCAAGCTTCCGCAATTTTTTATAATCACCAATCTATATGATGCAAATTAAAGACATATTAATGGAATAAGAATGAGAAGAATAACGTCATTCTGCATAACTATAATATTGAAGTAAATTGTTTTTTTTTCTCTTCTTTTTCTGGGAAGGGGATGTTTATGTTAAGTTTACTAATATTGCTTAGAGAATAAGTTCATACATATTATGCCTAATTGTCTGTAATTAGCTGAATTAAGTACAAATAAAGTTTATACAAAAGCAAAAGCATTTCAATATTCTCGAATTCTAGCAATGAGGGAAAATATGATAGAGGTGTCGTGGTCATGGCACTGGACTGTGAATCACATGGTCCACGGTCAGATTCACTTGCGGCACAAACGTTCTTTAGCAACACATATTTCTACATTTGCCACTCTCCAACCAGCTATAGGCCTAGTAGTTAGGTACCTAGTAGGAAGATTCATTGAATGCCTTAGCATGGTAGCTCAGCTAAAGCCGGGGGGTAATGATAGGATTGCAGAGCACTCAGGGAGAACAATATGAATACTGATGATGCTGCCCTAGGTAAACAAAACATATTATTATTATTATTATTATTATTATTACTATTATTATTATTATTATTATTATTATTATTATGATTATTGATTATTATTGTTATTATTATCATTATCATTATTATCATTATCATAATTATTAGTCATAGTAGTAGTTGTATAGTAGTGTCCTTAGGGGCTAATTGTCCCGCTGGTAATTGACGGGGGGGGGGGGGGGGAGGATTGTCCAGGGGATAATTGTCCTAGAACTGTAGTAGTAGTAGTAGTAGTAGTAGTAGTAGTAGAGGTGGTAGTAGTCGTAGAAGTAGTAGTAGTAGTAGTAGTAGTAGTAGTAGTAGTAGTAGTAGTAATAGTGGTGGCAGTAGTATGACTTTAATTAAATTGAATTGATTAACCATATATACATACAAAAGCAAAATATACAAATAAAAAATAGAATACATAAAACATACAAAATACATATATATATGTATATGGCTCCATGTAAAAGCCTAAACTGAACAATGTCTGATGAGTGAAACAAATAATACGTTGATCAACGGGTCTACTGAACAAATTTTGACCTCAGACAAACGAAAGCTTTAATAAGCTTTGAATAGTGCAATAGAAAGAAGAAGGTGTAAGTGGGACGTAAAATTAAAAAACAAGTTATATTATACTTACTTTAATCTTGCCTTTATTCTCTAATTTTTGTAAAACATCTTCAGTTGTTTTAAGATACCGTTGAATCTCTCCTGCTCCAAATCCGCCAAAATCCGGGTGTTTTAGTTCCTCTATAGAAGGAGAGATCATACAAAACAAACAGGACAATTAACCTCAAAATGTAGGTCCATAATCTGAATCAGATTGAAAATGTACTCTTCCAAGAAGACCACATTACAAAATATTTACCAACATACACGACTCGTTGAGGAGCTAATGCAGGGCAAACAATCATGGAGTGACTGCCCAAACCCAATGATTACAGTGCATACAAACCCTATACAAGCTTATAGCAGGGAGGTGTTATCAAATCCCTCTGTGAGGACTTCAATTCGTTGTTCCACTGGTTACTTACGTGTAAGCAAACACATGCTTTCTTAGCAACCAACATTTATCCAGATACTAGCCTTGCTTTCTACTTTCTAAGCATCTTACACACAAAAATAAAATAGAACTTAACTATCATTAACTATCCCCTAAACAACAGACACTACCCCTTTACAAATATCTAAAGGACAATAATCTCTGCACAACCGCCCACCCTCTGCCAACTATCCCCTGGAACACTGCCTGTATTACTTAAACAATACCACACCCCCAATTAATAGTGGGGTTAGTTGTGGAGTTGGGAGGCTATCTGTCCTGGGTTAATTTATTAAAAATTGGGGGAGTTTTTCTAGGGTACTATAGTGTGCGTGTTTGTGAAGGATGGGATAGTTGCCCTGGGAGCAGAGAGTAGCTGACTAGGGGATAACACTATGCTGTATTAAAGGGCTGTCAGACCTAACCAATATAAACGATAATGATACCAAGATTTTTAATTGAAGTTACACCCTGCAGTTGCCCTACTTAACCGATTGATTACTGAATTTTCTTATTCCCATAGGCTTAATACAAGAATCATCTGTCCGTGTATAGCCAGAGGTTTTATATTCACGACCATACTCAGATATACACACAACATACCTATTTAAACAAATCTTGCAATCGTTTAATTTTAGGTGAGGTTTGAACAGCCCTGTAGCCTACATTTTTACTTTTAAGAGAAATATCTTACTTTTGATTTCGTTAAGATCCTCTTCTGTTGTGCCACGGCTGATGTTTCTGAATAAAGCTCGATGAATTGTGAGTGCTTTCTCCTTCAAAGACATACCTCCAGTTGTTGTTCAAATGATGTGCCTCCGAAAAAAATGTCAAAACTTTCCTCCAAGTTTAGAGTCTCGGAACTGGACAATAAAAAAAAACGCAAGAGAATTCTCCGTGATGAAATACACTACAACGGCGCTGTTGTGGGACTCCTGTTTAAACTACATGGTGTTACAAGGTTGATGACAAAAAGCACGTCAAAAAAAGTAACTACTGTATAGCAATTTGATCACTAAAAGTTGCTTTACAAACCCGTTGAATGTTATCATGATATAAACTATATCTTATGTATCCACAACATTCCAGACTGGGTGAAAAGACGTATTGAACAAACCTTAAAGGTAATACAAAATTTTAGTATTGGGTCATGAATTTGGTTCAAATGAACACAATGGAAGCAAATGCGATCCTACAATATTAACTGATCATTGTCGCGGTTGAAAAAGAGTCTAAAGTTTTGAAATTATAAGTAATAAACTCTTTATGTTGTATAGCTCCCTCTCAAGGTCAACATATTAATTAAGCAATAAAACAATGTTTCTTGACTAAAATCGACCGATTAGCTATTCCCGTTTGGAAATTATATATCACAACTACATATTCTGAGATTGTCATGGTCGCAGCTAACATTGTACGGCCGTATAGGCGCTATTTGAAATTTATCAAAATTTACCGGGAGCACCGGTAAATATTTATATTCAATTTTTCTCGAAAGCAGAAGTGTTTCAGGGGCTAATTTTTCTAGTGCTTATAATACATCCACAGGGGCATCCAAATATATAAAAATGGTAAAGAATCACTATTTACCCAATTTTCAAAATTTCCCAAAACTTTGTATTACCTTTAATAAGGTTGAATCACCATTGTTATTAATGTTATTACAATATTGTCATTATCATTATTGCTATTATTATATGACTATTATCATTATTATTATTATTACTATCATTATTATTATCATTATTGTTATTGTCATTTTATTATTATTATTACAGTATCATTATTATCATTATTGTTATTATCATATTGATTTTTTTTATTATGATTATTATAATCATCATCATTACTATCATTACTATCATAACTATTATCATTAATATTTATATTGTTGTTATTATTATATGAAATCAAAACATTTGTCTTACTCTGTAGTAAATGGATACACTAACCTGGGTATTCTCTTAACTTGATAATTTGATTTGTTTTATTGTCAAAATAAATAGAAATTCTTTTTCCACATGGTTACAGAGTATTTAACATCAATTATAAATCAATTGAACGAACTTCAAATTACACATTACTCATTAATCACCGAGTAACTCATATTAATAGTTTAAACTAAATCTTTATAGAATCGTCGGTAAATTCTTGCTTTTTGGATGCTACGATTATCAAGGGGGAAAAGGAATTTAAGAGTGAGTGTTTTAAATCGGGAAAACTCCAAAATGAGCTCTCGTAGAAGTTCAATACTAATTCAATGAAATCATAATATATAAAGAAGAATATATTGCTGTCACTATTTCAGCCTGCATGCCTTGATCCTATGTATGTAGGCATATATGGTTTTCTCTGTATTTCAGTTATTGTTATATTTACTTGCAGTTGTTCCCTTCTCTCTCCCTCCCTCTCTTTCCACTCTCTCTCTCTCTCTCTCTCTCTCTTCCTCTCTCTTCAAAGTTCTCTCATTCTTATTTTAACCTTCCCTTTTCTCTCTTCTAGCATGTACTTGTATGAGGATTATTGTTGTCTCGCCGAAATTTGACTTCTCTTAATTTTCATAAGTGTATTACAGGTAATTAGGAATAATATGTTTATTTACTTATGTTCATTCCAGTCCCTGCTCTCTCTCTCTCTCTCTCTCTCTCTCTCCCTCTCTCTTCCTTTCTCTCTTTGTACCTCCCCTTTTCTCCCATCCTCTCTTTCTCTCTCTCTCTCTCTCCATTCGCTCTTTCACTCTCACTTTCATGAGCCATATACCTTCCCTCAGTGGCGTACGCAGGATTTTTTCAAGGGGGGGGGGGTTTAACATTTTGAAATCGGGCCAAAAATTTCGCAACGAATCAGCCCGCCGCTAAATAAGCGGGGGGGGGGGGGGGGGGGGGGGGGGCAAGAGGACACTTTTTTTTTTGGGGGGGGGGTCTCGAAATTTGAACATTTGACATTTTGCTCCTTAAGGGGAGGGGGTAAGGTCACTTTTTTTAGGTCATCCATTGGCATAATCTTTTTTTTTTTAAATACACAAAAGGAGGGGGGTTGCTCAAAAATACACATAATAAACACATACAATATACTTAAGGGGGTTTCCCCCTGCGTACGCGCCTGCCCTCCCCTGCTCTTGTATATCTCCATCTTGTACATCATTTCACTTAATGTACATAAAAGAAGGCAATATAATTCTGCTGTATTGTCATTATGTTACTGATTTATTTACTATGTTTTTGTAATACTATTGTTCATGTATATATATATATACATCACTGTACCTTTGTAAATTGACCCTTTCAGCCTTGTGATGCTGGTCGATCATTTTATACCAAACAATAAAAAAAAATTTAAAAAAATCCTATTTTTTTAAAATCAAGCTTGTGATTGATATTAAGGATTTTTGTGTATCATTAATCAAGGATGATAAAATGTGCACAAAGACTTTTACTAAACCATGTTTGTGACCATGAATATCATCATTTTTTATTCCCGCCTTTTATCTCCTGCTATATTTGTGTATCTACACTCTCAGTTACAGTAATTTGATAACTTTAATTATTTTTCGACCACAGTCCATCCTAAAAAATCGAGTCCAAGTACTTCCTCTTTCTTTAGAAACCAATTTTTGTAAGAAAAAGAAAGAAAATGAGATTCCCATCCAACATAAATATGATATTGCTTAGTACATGTATGCAATTTATATTTGTTGATGTACATGCACTTTTACAACTTCCTCTTTTACTTCTTTTCTTCATGTTTTTCCTCTCCGTTTTCTGACTTCATGTTATATTATGTTTTCTTAGTTTGCTGCCCAAGCAATCTTATCATATATTTCAATCTTGACAAATCAATCGTAACTGCATTTTATGTTTGAAATATGCAGTGATTTTTTATTGTACATATGACCAATTCAGCCATTGGGCTGCGACACATGTTTTTGATAAACCTTGAATTGAAATGATTTAGATTGTTTTGTTTTCTCTGTTTTCATACACACTCTCTTGCTATCACTTACTGCCCGTCCTCTGTGTTCCGCTCGATTTCCCCCTCTTTTTTCTTCTTTCTTGTTCTCATCTATTACCCTTCTACCTCTTTCTCTTGCCTTCTCCCTTCTCTCTATTATCTTTCCACATTTCTCACAAACTTCTCTTTATATTCTCTTTATCATCGTTTTCTCTTTTCCCTTTCCTGTCCGCTTGTATCTTTCTGTTTCTCTCTGTTTTGACCTTTTTTTCCCTCCACTCCTTATGCCCCTCTCTCTCCCTGATGTTTTTCTTTTCAACCTTTCTTTCTATTAAGTCCCGCAGCAAAGACTGACTAAAGACTGAAACACACTTTTAAGCAGGACTCCCACTTAGCCAAGTTGGAGCCACGAGTTGTGGCGAGCTGGCTCGATCTTATGGCAAGCAGTTTTATCATTAAAACATATTTCTTGATATCACGATATCGAATTCTTGATATCACGAAATCGAATTTTTGATATCTCGAAATCGAATTCTTGATATCAAGAATAAAAATTGCTTTACAACGTCAAATTATTTTTTTTATATCAAGAATTGATTTCTTGATATCAAGAAATATGTGTTACAGATAAAGCGGCTTGCCATAAGATCGTGCCAGCTCGCCACAACTCGAGGCTCCAACTCGGCTAAGTGGGAGCCCTGCTTAAGGCTCTTGCAGGCCCAAGAGTGCAGCGTTTAGACTAATCAAAATGCAACAATCTTCTCGCTCGGTCGCTACGCTCCCTCGCATAATATCCTTGAAAGTTTACAAGTAAATTTAATATTAAAACAATCTGTAACCCGTTGTTATAGCCATGCCACCAACGTTATACATATTTCCCCTCGCTATTTGTTGTCTCCCCCCCCCCCTGTCATGAAAACAAATTGCCGCCTCTGCTACCAGCATATTATAGAGACTCTCGATTGCAATTAATACCCCATCAAAAAGATCATTTGAAGTGGATCACAGTTTAGTTTCATCTTAAGTAAGACGTTTGGCGCTCGTACATAGATATATACAAAATTATACAAGTTGTTTCCTGGTTATTTATTGCATATATCACTATAACAACATGATCTGACATATATAATATATTTATCAATAACTAACTAGGAAAATATCAATCACAAAATAGATGTGCATTGTCACATTTGCTTGACAGATCATGATCACGATGATTGTATTTTATGTGGAAACATGCAAATTAATCACGATAAGTTGAATTGAACTGGTTTTTCAACTGGTAAATCAACTGGTAATCATGTACTGCCTCTCAACTGGTAATATCAACTGGTCTCAGTTATCAACTGTGTTTTCAACTGGTGCCAGTTGGCGGTGGTTCAATTCCATATTAAAAACCAGTTGAATATACTGGTTTCAACTGGTACCAGTTGAACAAAGCTATAAACGGTATTTAGTGCTGCATGGCAGTCACTATCTTGACACTTGTGAGATTTGTTAAACTAAACAAGTTTTCAGATAAAATGCCTATTGCATTAGGACTATAATTGTCATGATATTTGGGGTAAATTTGGCGGTAAATCATGATATTTAGGTGAGCTTGGACACGAAACCTTGTGTTAAATCTACCCCATTTACAGTCTGTGCATATTAGGAACGTAAATCTTATCCAGTCATAATCCATAGAAATATTACATAAAAATACATAAATTATACTTTAAAAAGTATTATAAACCTTACATATCATGTAATCTATGCTTACAAATTGTTCAAATTACTTCAGACAAACTTGCGTGTACCAAACACAGTAGATGTTATTAAAAATCTGTGTAATTGTGCAGCAAAATATGTTTAATTTAGATAAAGCTGACAACTCTCCGCTTAAGACCTCTATTGTAATGTATAACTGTAAAAATCTAAAAAGGTAGGGATAGTGTGGGATATGCCATTATGAGCTAAACATAAGTTTTACATACAATGTAACAATGGAGAGGCTACTACCAAGTTACAAAGTTTCAAAAAAGTTTAACATAATGATTCAGGTCTCACCATCTCATCGGAATGTGGCTCAAATTTAACTACTCCTAATTGAATAGTTCCCCTAATTTAAAAAATTGCAGAGGTCTTATTTCCATTCTTTTCTCTTTTTGTCTCTTATTTCCTCATCTTCTTTGTCCCTCTTCTTACCTTTTCCCTATTTTTGGGGCTACCAAAGGGAGAGGCGCGGATCCACTACTGACTATGGGTCCCAAATGGGTAATCTCAACATTACCATGAAATCATACCCAAAATGGATGCTTAGCATAATTACAATTTAAAAGTAAAACGAAAGAGAAATCTAATTGCATTATTAATGATCTTTTTACATTTCATCGATTTTGCAACGCGATAATTCTCTCTCCACCTAGGTGATAAATGGGTACCCGGTAGGATGCGACCGTCATTGTTGGTCAAACAGTTTTTGAGCGTCATGTAACGCCTGGCTGGAATGCTCCCCAGGGAGGGGAGATTGTACACACGTTGTGTGCGGGCAAGCACTGAATCCAATGACCGGGATAATATTATATTGGAAAGCGCTTAGATACATTTGTATTGAGCGCTTTATAAAAAATAAATATTTTTATTATTATGTGAAATATTTATACGTGTAGCCTTTTCATACATACATACATACAATTGTCTTTTATATTTTATTTGTTTTTTATATTTGCATTGGTTTTTGAAATTGAAGAACTTAAACAAATTTCCTTCACATTCCCCCCCCCCTCTCTCTCTCTCTCCGTTTGTTATGCACACTCTCTTGTTATCACCTACTACCCATCCTCTGAACGTTAGTTTGCAAGCTTGCGTCAGGTGCGAGAATGGGTCAGGTGCGAGAATGGGTGATTACTAGCACATGTTAGGTTTTGTTTACATCACTCTTCACGCGGGACTGTGGGAGTATGGGTGTTATTTTAGGCTAGGTGCTATCAATATCGCATTACATATGATAATATCTTTTATGAACTTAAAGGGTTAGTCCTCCTTGATAAAAAAGTTGGTTATATTAGAAGCACTAAAATGAGAAAAACAGCAAAAAAACATAAACATTAAGACAGTTTGGAAGGTGCAATGAATCAAACACAAATCTGGACCCCTACGACGTATCTTGCAATCTCCCTCCCCATTTGCCCTGTACTAGAAAGCTTCAAAAAATTATATTTTCCCTCAAATTGTTCAAAGTTCACTCCAAAAATAATTTACTTTCAATAATCGGACAAACCAATCAAAAAAAGTTTGAGCAAAATCGGAAAATTAATACCAAACAAATTTGAATCTGTAATGACATGAAAAACTTTTAAATATCACAAGACAAATTGGCAACTCACTCATGAGTCTGTGACGTCATTGCCTCACGTTCCACTATTTGTTTTCGTTATATTGATAATATAAATTTCCCTTTCGGAAAACTAATACAAAAACTTTGAATCTGTAAGACATGAAAAACTTTAAAAATCACAAGACAAATTGGCAACTCATTCATGAGTATGTGACGTAATTGCCTCACTTTCCATTATTTTGTTTTTTTATATTGATAATATAAATTTCCCTTTTTCCCCCTAAAAATCTTATTTGCCTCACACCAGCATCCAAGTTATATTGAAAGTAATGTGTTTATGTGTGGTATGTTTTTTTTTTTAATACAGAAGCAGTGTGGGAGAAAGGATGAAGGTTAAATATAATTCGTATTGCACGTTTCTGAAGAATCAAACAGAATTTTAGTACAATCTACCCACACTATATTAAAGGTACTATGTCCCATTTGCAGGCCCAAAAAATGAAAAGGTTAAATTCTAACGGCATCTGAAAGATAATGCTAATTTAGAACTGCCCTAAAGAAAGTGGGGCTTGAAAAAGTCTTCAAATGGGAAAATAACAATTATTAGTTGTCAAATCGACTTAGGAGCTATAGAGCCAATAAGTAACAGTCTTGTTTTTCAGACCATTGTACCGAATGGTCATACGTTTTATGCTGCGCAAAGATTCAATCAGTTTAATTCTGGCCATCACAAGAAGTGGGTTATTGATGTAGACAAATGCTCATGTACCCTTTACAGCTCATTCCATGTATGTTATTACCAGCGAAGAAAAAAAGCCAGTCAGTCACTCAAAAGTGTCTGACAGTTAAGTCTAGCAAGTAAACGGGTTTCCTTGCATAATTTGAATATTAGGACACTGCTAACGTTTAAATTTTACAGATAGGACATACATGACATATTCATAATTCCTGCAAAGTTCTACAGAATTTGAGGTTGGTTGCAAAAGGGACATAGTACCTTTAAAGTAAATATGATAGGGTAGAATCATTGTATTATACAGATTAAGAAGAATATTAAAAGGTACATTGCACCAATAGCTTTAGATATTTGATATGATACATAATGTACATGTTCTTTCCAAGTCAGTTTGTTGTCAAGTCTTACTCCTAAAAAAGTTGTAGAATTCACTTTTGATATTATTTGTTGGTTGATACTTATTTTCATACAGGATGTATTAATATTTTTGTTTTGGGGCTGGAATAACATACAACATGTTTTTTTTGTACATTCAATTTTAATTTATTTGCTTTAAACCACGTATCGATCTCTTTAAGTTCCGTATTAATAGTAGAACACAATGTATAAATATCTTTACCAGACAAAAATAAACTTGTATCCAAAAATTATCGACTGTAAGATATCACTTACGAATTGAAGATCATTAATATACAACAAAAACAATAACGAACACAATACTGATCCCTGAGGGACACCAAATGGGTTTTGTGCAATTTCAGAAGATAAATTATTTACACAAACATATTGCACTTTATATACCTCACTTAAGTAATCAGCAATCTGATTGGTCGAAATTGCATTCATAAACTTTAACTGTTCCCGAAAATTCCCGGTAACCATGGTTAAAAAACAGTTCAAAATCCCAATAACCATGGTTATTGGGAAAATAGGTCAGTCTCCATGGTTACCCCATAGGTTTACATGTTAAAAAATGGTCTGAGCGATCGAGGATACCGTACGTGTGCGAAGAATTGGTCGGTGATTTCAATACAATTGAATCTCCATCGATCTTACCGACAATTTTATCTTGCATTGTTGACATTAAGACGAAAATAAACTTCCAAAAACAAAAAAACAACATCTGCCGATAGATCTTGATCTAAATTCGTGCCAATATGCATTGCAAAAGTAAAAGAAGGGCCTGTTTAATGGAGCAGCCGCGAAGCTTCCACCACGCGAAGCCGTTTTCAATCCATTTTAATGTATATATAAGAAAAAACTGCTCTGTATGGTAACAGAGCGCGATAGCCGAGCGGTTTAAGGCGGCGGTTTTCGTTACATCACCTTTGGTACGCAAGGGATCGAATCCCATCTTCGACAATTTTTTTTCTTTTTTTTTCGGCATATAAAAGTATTAATGACTGCTTTAATATTCGAGAAATAGTTGTTTTTATCCGCTCTCGGGAAGGTTACAATTGGGCTATTGCCCTCGGCACGCCTCGGGGCAATAGCACAATTCTAACCTTCCCGAGAGCGTATAAAAACAACTATTTCTCTCAAAGCAGTCATTAATACTATATTACTATTATTTAAATAACTGGAAAACCACTGAAGTACAGTACCCCGAATACCATACAATTGCAATTTTGTAATAATATCATACAATCGAATGCCTTGGACAGATCTAAAAATATACTAATAACAACTCTTTATTTTATCTTCAAATTATTTAGCAAAAATATATTCGTAAAATCCAAAAGAGCCATAATATATGTACTGTAATGTTGTCTAAACCTATACTGTTTATGGTATAATATATCTCTTTTACACAAGACGGAAAATAGACGAATATAAACTAGTTTTCAAGGATTTTTGAGAAAGTAAATAAAATTGATATCGGTCTATAATTATTTAAAATATGTTTATTTTCTTTTTTTGTACACAGTAATCACCTTAGCCTTCTTGGGAGCAGTAGGAAAGACACTAACTTATAAAGACATATTGAATAGAATACAAAGCGGTATATTAATGTAGCAATAGATCTCTTTAGAACAGCTATATTTACATCATCATATCCTGGGGTTTTACATGATTCAACTTTTTTAACGATTTCAAATATTTCAGAAATCTCAACTGGTTTCATAACTTGTAGACTTTGAAAAGTTCCTTTTAGGTAAAAAAAAAAATGCAAGAAATCAACGGAAGCATCAAGTATACTATATACAGTGTCCCTACCGATAGTGCTAAAAAAAAGTTATTAAATGCTTTGACAATGCCTGTTTATCTTGTATCTGTCTACCATTTTGTTCAATAAAATCACAATGCATTTTTTCCCGAACTTTCATTAAAATATCATTTATGGTTTTCCAAGTTGCCCTTATATTACTTTTTACACATTTAAATCTAGAAAAACAATATTCTCGTTTACGTTTTCGTATCTCACTGTTTACTACATTTCAATAACACGAGTATACATTTTTCTGATAAAAAAAGGTGGATTTTTGATGTATTTCCTAAATAAAACATTTTCTTTTTGCACATTTTCTTTAAAGTTCAGCATCAAACCAAGGCTTTTCTTGTCTCTGTTTTATTTTCATTTTTTTGGAATGGAAAGCATTTGTTGTAAGTTTCAAGAAAATATTTCACAAAAACATCAAAAACATGGTTAACATAATCAAATTTTAAAATCTCACCCCGTTTGTCATAAGTAGCCTTTCACAGAACACAGAAATATTTGAGTCATATATCGCACGCTTAAATATTGCACCAGGATCATCATCATTAAAGAGAAATTGCAATTGACAAAACATAGAGAGATGATCACTCACATCAGTGAGGAGTATCCCAGCATTTATATTATTTTCAGGCCTGTTTAAAAATATATTTTCTATGAGGGTAACAGATTGTGTAGTTATTCTTGTAGGCTTAAAAAAGTCATCAACGAAATTCTTAGGTGTATATATAAATGAAAAATGTAACTGGAATGATCATGTGAATTATATCTCTCTACCCCTATTTCTCGCAATATTGGTATACTATTTAAGCTAAAATACTTTTTGCCAACACATGTGCTTAGTATGCTATATAATACACTGGTTTTACCATATATTTCTTACTGCGATATCATATGGGCTGCTCATAAGTGCAATACTAATCGTATATTACTGTTACAGAAAAAAGCAATTCGAGTTTGTACCGATGCAGGTTATCGCGACCACACTGACCCTTTATTTGCCACATTAAAAACTCTAAAAATAAGTGATATACACTACATGCAAAAATCTGTGTTCATGTTTCGACTTAAATCCGGCAATCTTCCCCCATCACTAGTCATTTTATTCCAACATAATTTTAATTTTCATTCCTACCCAACCAGGCATTCCAATGACTATCACCTATTTAACGCCAAAACAGCCTTAGCTCAAAACTCAATTAGACATTCTGGCCCTGATACCTGGAATGCACTACCCCCTGAAATAAAAAACGATGAATACAATGCTATCCTTTAAAAGAGCGGTGAAAAAGTTTCTTATTGCTCATTATCTTTAAATCCATCAACAAAATAAATTCTCCTCGTTTACCCATCGTTACAAAACTCGATAATTTTCTGTACTGTTTACTTTTTTTTGCTTCTATTTATTGAAACGTTGATTATAACCTTCCATGACCTGGTATGAATACACGTATGAATAAAGAGTGGCCTACTTGGGATACTGAATAAACACTGTCTTCTATACAAACATTTCAAGGCTCTGACTCGCAGGCCCAGGTTTAAAACCAGCTGGCTGATCTTACTTTCACATTCTTACTGTCCGAACCTTGAGAGTCTTCTCATTCTATTGTATCCCAAGTTGGCCACTCAGTATTCAAATTTGCATTTCTTTTCTTATTTAAAATCTTTATATATCAATTTGAAATCCAACTACCACATAAGTCTATGAATATTGATGTGCATCCCCTCTTTCTTTTCTCTTCTTTTTTCTGTCTTTTCCCCCTTTTTACCAATATTTTGTTCTTCCATATTTGTATTATTATGTATCCTGTGAGGGTAGTCATACTATCAAGCTTTGCTTATTTTGTCAACCCTCCTGTTTGATGTTCTAGATTAGTTACACCCAGCCTTACCTTATTCTACATATATTCTTTTGTCATGTGTAAATTTGCAATATTTGTTTGTTATATATTTGTAAAAATGCAAAAGAAAAAGAAAATCAAACAGAAATAAATAAATCAAATCAAATCAAATCAAATCAAAAGAATAGGACTTTAAAATATCAATAAAACTATTGACATTATTGCACGAAGTAACCTTTAAAGGTACTATGTCCCATTTGCAGGCCAAATAAAAAATGAAAAGGTTAAATTCCAACGGAATTTGAAAGACAATACTAATTCAGAACTTCCCTTAAAAAAAGAGGGCCTAAAAATGTCTTTAAGTTTGAAAATAACGACTATTATTGTCGAATCGACTTAAGAACTATACAGCCACTAAGTAATATTCTGATTTTTAGACCATTGTACCGAATAGTTGTACGTTTTATGCTGCGCAAATATTCAATCAGTTTAAGTTTGGCCATTACAAGAAGTGGGTTATTGATCTAGACAAATGCTCATGTACCCTTTACAGCTCATTTTATGTATGTTATTACCAAAGAAGAAAAAAAAAGCCAGTCAGTCACTCAATAGTGTCTAACAGTGAAGTCTAGCATTTGTAGCAAGAAAACAGATTTCCTTGCATAATTTGAATATTAGGACACTGCTAACGTTTAAATTTCACAGATAGGACATACATGACATATTTATAATTCCTGCAAAGTTCTACAGAATTTGATGTTGGCTGCAAAAGGGACATAGTATTTTTGATAAATAAGTCTAAATATAATCGCCAATTAAAATACATTCCTTCTCCTCTTGTATTACTTGATGCAGTGGTAATTATAATGCATTTAGAAAAAAAAGAATCTGATTGAGCAGGTGGTCTATAGAAGATGGCAAGAATTTTATTGAATATTTACAATATATTTCAATAAAAAAAACTTCAATGAAGTCATTAAAAATTTCAAGGTCTAAACGTCTCCTAAATTCACAATTAAACCTCGTTTCTACTTTGGTGTCAACTCTTTCTCATGGCCATCGCTAGTTTTAAAAATCTTCTGCTGAACTGATTAACTTAATCTGTTCACATTGATGTGAATTGAACTTTTTTGTTTTGTTTAATGTGTAATTGTTTATCAGTCTCTTTTGTTCGTTATAGCGCTTAGAGACTTTGGTGGTAAGCGCTTCATGAGCAACGTTTTTATTATTATCGTTTCTCTTTTCCCTCCCTGCCCGCTTCTTGTATTTCTCCGTTTCTCTCTGTTTTCACCTTTTCTCTTCGCTCCTTATATCCGCCCTCTCTCTCCCTGATGTTTTTCCTTTCAACCTTTCACTCTATCTATATCGCCTTCTCTCTACCCTTCTTTCTCTTACCCAACCTTCTATCCCCGCCCCACCTTGCTCTCTCTTTGTTTCATTTTCTGTCCACCCATCCTCAACTCCCTCCTCATCTCTCTTTCTCTTTCTCTCTCTCTCTCTCTCTCTTTCTCTCTCTCTCTCTCTCTCTCTCTCTTTCTCAAAGGAAACCTCACCCCAAGAACTAACTTTACTTATTCTGAGAGATTTATGATATTCTTGTCCATCAATCTACAAGATTCCCCACCAGAGTGTATAAGAGCGGCATAACACGAGAATAATGTAGTTTCTCAGCAGGACACGGACATCGCCATTTTCTTAATAACGTGACGTACAATGTTAAGTCATTTATCAAGTAAATGTATTCAAATGTATGGATGCTTCCATACAAGGTGTATGTGGTGATGAATCATTTCATTCACCTGCTACTATCCTTTGCCAGAACGCAAATTGCATGAATAAGTTAGTGCTCTTCTGGGATGAAATAGATTTGTCAACTGCTATATTTTAGTATTTTCCAAAACAAATCAGCTATAATTGTTCCCCCGTTAGATATTTTTCTTCTCAGCTATGATTTTTTCCCTCATTGAAAAGTAATGGTTTTGTTATTGATTTAAAAATTATTTCCAACTAAAGCTTGGTGCATGATACATATACAACTTCAACTGGTACGTCACATTTTAAAGCAAATGACTGCGCTCATGTCATGCTAAAAGACATCACATCATGCCAAGAATATCTTCATTTATATATCTCTTGTATATATTCGGAAGGTATATTGTAAATCAAAAGGCAGGAACACATCTCATTTTTTTAAATGCCTACATTTATTATTTGGGGTGAGGTTTCCTTTAGCTCCTTTTCCCGTTCTCACTTTCTCCCCTTCCTTCACTCTTTGCACTTTCTCTGCTTATATACACTGTATATATTATATATACACTTTATATATATATTATATACCTCTCTGGCAATAAGAAACAGGCTGCCATTATTATGTTTTTCGATAGTTTATGATAATTCATTGATAAATACTGATTACGCATATTATGTAAACTGTAAGATACATCAAGAATTCTTTTAAAACCAGGGACAGGATCGATTATTCATATTTCAAAAATACTTTAAATAAAACACTAGATAAAAATCTCCATTCTTAACTCTTTTAAAAACAAAAAACAAATCCTTGATTATTCCTTCTTCATTTCCCTGAATATATAAAAACCCAGTATAGTGTATTAGAAAATAAATGCATATTAATAAGTTCCCCATGTCTTTCACTTAAAATAACATACGTTAGACACCAATGGTACAATTGTAAGGACTTTTCAATTTCATTCATCCCAAATTCCAATAATTTGATAAAGCCCGGATAATGCATGGTAAACAAACGAGAGAGGGCATCAGCGGATATTTTACCGATATAGACATGGATTAGGAGTGTTTTTCCAAATTGTTTTGAGTTGGGTACAATATGAATATTATATAATTTACTGTATAACTCACCATCTACCACTTTAAAAATGAGTGATGGCCTTTCATCATTAAAGCGTATACATCCATCCTAACATCAAGTTGACGAAAGCCAAAATATTAGAAAAATGTCCGTGAAGTTGTTAGAAAAATTTGACAAAAATTTGACAAAAAATCAGAAAGTTATAAAAAGTTTAAAAGAAAAACTGTTATTTGAAGACTAATTAGATTTTGTACTATATATGCAATAAACATACGTGTATAAAGCAAAGGAAACGACGGATTGCAAATTTGTATAGAGATCTCCAAAACTTATTTAAAAAAAAAAACTTTTTATTATCCATCTGCATGATTTTTTTAAACTTTCGATGGATAATTTTCTATTTTTTTCAGCTTAGACAGAAATAATTTTGTTATTGATATGGACGTTCTCCTTTAAAATCTATAATCACAAACGAACAAGGAAGTACTTGGCAAGCTTGTTTGGAAAAATGAAGTCAAATTACTTCCTCGTTTCCATACATGGCTGGAAAGTGAGTGATTACTTTTGTAGTAAAGACCCATTAGCCGCGCTCTAAATATTAAAAATAATGACAAACCAGAATAACACAATTCCGTTCCCTTTCCCTTCAATAGCATTTTTATATCTGAAGGAAAAGGAATGTTAGAATGCCATAATTGTTTTTTGCTAATAATAATTTTTCTAAGCAATAATACAAATACTTGCAATATCAGACGGCAACAATGTTATGAAAAAAATATGTTCTTTTCTGTTTTTTATATTCGTATATTGTCTTAATGACTCTTTAAAAATACATGTATGCAATTTATATTTGTTGGTGTACATGCACTTTTACAACCTCCTCTTTTACTTCTTTTCTTCATGTTTCTCCTCTCCGTTTTTCTGACTTCATGTTATATTATGTTTTCTTATTTTTGCTGCCCAAGCAATCTTATCATATTCACTATATATATTTCAATCTTGACAAATCAATCGTAACTGCATTTTATATTTGAAATATGCAGTGATTTTTTATTGTACATATGACCAATTCAGCCATTGGGCTGCCGCGACACATGTTTTTGATAAACCTTGAATTGAATTGATTTGGATTGAATTGGATCTCTCTCTCTCTCTCTCTCTGTTTTCATACACACTCTTTCTTGCTATCACTTACTGCCCGTCCTCTGTGTTCCGCTCGATTTCCCCCTCTCTTTTCTTCTTTCTAGTTCTCATCTTTAACCCTTCCACCTCTTTCTCTTGCCTTCTCCCTTGTCTCTATTATCTTTCCACATTTCTCACAATAAAATTCTCTTTATATTCTCCTTATCATCGTTTTCTCTTTTCCCTTTCCTGTCCGCTTATTGTATCTTTCTTTTTCTCTCTGTTTTCACCTTTTTCCCCTCCACTCCTTAAGCCCCTCTCTCTCCCTGATGTTTTTCTTTTCAACCTTTCTTTCTATTAAGTCCCGCAGCAAAGACTGACTAAAGACTGCAACACACTTTTAAGCAGGGCTCCCACTTAGCCCAGTTGGAGCCACGAGTTGTGGCGAGCTGGCACGATCTTATGGCAAGCAGTTTTATCATTAAAACATATTTCTTGATATTACGAAATTGAATTCTTGATATCACGAAATCGAATATTTGATATCTCGAAATCGAATTCTTGATATCAAGAATTACAATTGCTTTACAACGTAAAATTATTTTTTTATATCAAGAATTGATTTCTTGATATCAAGAAATATGTGTAAATGATAAAACGGCTTGCCATAAGATCGTGCCAGCTCGCCACAACTCGAGGCTCCAACTCGGCTAAGTGGGAGCCCTGCTTAAGGCTCTTGCAGGCCCTGGAGTGCAGCGTTTAGACTAATCAAAATGCAACAATCTTCTCGCTCGGTCGCTACGCTCCCTCGCATATTATCCTTGAAAGTATACAAGTAAATATAATTGTAAAACAATCTTTATCCCGTTGTTATAGCCATGCTACCAACGTTATACAGATTTCCCCTCGCTATTCGTTGTCTCTCCCCCCCCCCCCCCTTGTCATGAAAACAAATTGCCGCCCTTCCAACAACTAGAGCATATTATAGAGACTCTCGATTGCAAATAATACCCCATCAAAAAGATCATTTTAAGTGGATCACACTTTGAAAAGTCCCTTTTAGGTTAAACAAAATATGCAAGAAATCAACGGAAGCATCAGGTATACTATTTACAGTGTCCCTACCGATAGTGCTAAAAAAAAATATTAAAAAAATGCTTTGACAATGTCTGTTTATCTTGTATCTGTCTACCATTTTGTTCAATAAAATCACAATGCATTTTTTCCCGAACTTTCATTAAAATATCATTTATGGTTTTCCAAGTTGCCCTAATATTACTTTTTACACATTTAAATCTAGAAAAACAATATTCTCGTTTACGTTTTCGTATCTCACTGTTTACTTCATTTCAATAACACGAGTATACATTTTTCTGATAAAAAAGGTGGATTTTTGATGTATTTCCTAAATAAAACATTTTCTTTTTGCACATTTTCTTTAAAGTTCAGCATCAAACCAAGGCTTTTGTTGTCTTTGTTTTATTTTCATTTTTTTGAAATGGAAAGCATTTGTTGTAAGTTTCAAGAAAATATTTCACAAAAACATCAAAAACATAGTTAACATAATCAAATTTTAAAATCTCACCCCCGTTTGTCATAAGTAGCCTTTCACAGAACACAGAAATATTTGAGTCATATATCGCACGCTTAAATATTGCACCAGGATCATCATCATTAAAGAGAAATTGCAATTGACAAAACATAGAGAGATGTTCACTCACATCAGCGAGGAGTATCCCAGCATTTATATTATTTTCAGGCCTGTTTAAAAATATATTTTCTATGAGGGTAACAGATTGTGTAGTTATTCTTGTAGGTTTAAGAATCACAAAAGAATAGGACTTTAAAATATCAATAAAACTATTTACAATATTGCACGAAGTAACCTTTAAAGGTACTATGTCCCATTTGCAGGCCAAATAAAAAATGAAAAGGTTAAATTCCAACGGAATTTGAAAGACAATACTAATTCAGAACTTCCCTTAAAAAAGAGGGCTTAAAAATGTCTTTAAGTTTGAAAATAACGACTATTAGTTGTCGAATCGACTTAAGAACTATACAGCCACTAAGTAATATTCTGATTTTCAGACCATTGTACCGAATAGTTGTACGTTTTATGCTGCGCAAATATTCAATCAGTTTAAGTTTGGCCATTACAAGTAGTGGGTTATTGATCTAGACAAATGCTCATGTACCCTTTACAGCTCATTTTATGTATGTTATTACCAAAGAAGAAAAAAAAAGCCAGTCAGTCACTCAATAGTGTCTAACAGTGAAGTCTAGCATTTGTAGCAAGAAAATAGATTTCCTTGCATAATTTGAATATTAGGACACTGCTAACGTTTAAATTTCACAGATAGGACATAAATGACATATTTATAATTCCTGCAAAGTTCTACAGAATTTGATGTTGGCTGCAAAAGGGACATAGTATTTTTGATAAGTCTAAATATAATCGCCAATTAAAATACATTCTTTCTCCTCTTGTATTACTTGATGCAGTGGTAATTATAATGCATTTAGAAAAAAAGAATCTGATTGAGCAGGTGGTCTATACAAGATGGCAAGAATTTTATTGAATATTTACAATATATTTCAATAAAAAGAACTTCAATGAAGTCATTAAAAATATCAAGGTCTAAACGTCTCCTAAATTTCGAGTCCCTATCTAAAAGCCTACTCCTCCACCACGTTTCTCGGCACTCCCTTTTCCAACAAACTGATAAACATTTATGTATACACATTCATCAGTTTTTAACCAAGTTTCAGATACAGCTATTATAGAAAATGGACATTTCATTTCTGATAAAACATATTCAAGACTGTCAATATTCTTCTTTAAACTTCTACAATTAAATGAGCAACGGTTAACATTTTCTCTTTGGAATTTGAATCATGAATTTTCTTATTATAATCTGATGTTGTATGGTCAAATATATTTAGACCAAAATCATCTTCCAGAGCCCGAAAGGAAACTAAGTTATCTTCACAAACATGACATGTGAGACTATTTATATTAGATTTTTGCCTTTCACAAACTACACATGCAAATCGTGACACTACACTTAAACACAGATTATATATATTAATAAATGATAGAATTTAGAAAGAAAAAAATGGACAATAGGAATTGCATCCAGAGGCATATATATATATATATATGTGTACATATATATGTTTTCTTCTTCATAGTCATAACATAGCAAAGGAGTCAACTCCCCTCATGATGAGAAATGGTGTGTTTATAATATATAGTTATTGCAAATTTGTTTTTTATTCGGCCCCTGTATGTGAAACAAAACTATTCCATCATCAATTATAACTAAGAAAGCTTATGAAATGTTCTGTAGTAGTAGTAGTACTAATAGCTCTATACAGAGCGAATTTATTTTTCATTTCTTTTCACATAATATAAACAATGACAAACAATAATAAACATAATGATATAACAGAAGTGAGCATTGACATATCTTTGACATTGTACAGAGGACAGCTCGCAAGATACATCATAGTGCAATCCAACATGTGTTTAACTGAAATCAAGTTAATAACTATCCTATTTTTATTCGGATATAGCTAAATAACTGAGTTGTTTCTCTCTTCTTTTCTGCTTTTATTCAAATTTATATCAGGTTAAAGGCTTTCCCTTTAATTTAGGCTAATTCGGAGAGATCTTCAACGGAGAAAGTGGAGTGGTATATTGACTATTTTACCATTTTTAATTTGATGGTGATCGATATATCCAAACAGAGAATTTCGATTAATATGTTCGATCTAATCTTTACTTAAATCATACAAATTCAATCAATATTCAAATATCATGAACCTCTACTAATTAAGTTTAAGACAAATGTCATATGACTACAAATGGTTGATATGATTTTGACACTAGTATAGATCTACGTACCTTGAATTCACTGTACTTTCCGAAGTTCCCGCCGATGACAGTCAGATTAGAACACTTGTCACGTCGCGGTATATTTCACCCAATGAGTATCTACCTGTATATGAATAATGTACAAAAACAGGTATCCAGGCCACGCCACATTGATTTATGTGCATGTAGTGGTAATTTACAAGTGCTGATTGATATGCAACTTTCAAAGTTGCGGCCCTGCGCTTTATACTAGCGCTATGAGTGACACTTCAATTTCCAGGGAACGAGTTCCGGATCGTACGCCCACGTAAAACAAAAGAGTTTAATATTTCCAGTAAGATTTACCAGTTGAAACCAGGTGACATCTAAGACCAGTTAATATTTAGGTGATACGTACGTAGACCTTTTGATTTCGTCAAGATTTTTATTATTTATTTATTAGGTGGTCTGTTGAAAACAGATCCCCTATTGTTTTCGTCAGAATTTTCTTTCTTTATTATTTATTTTTATTTCTCCGGACTTTTTTGTTAACAGGATAACTCAAGATCAGTTCAATCAATTTCGTTCAATTTTGGCACAGTCATAGGTCATTGTCATGAGACGTGACAGTAACATTTTCAAGGTCATCAAATTTTCATGACATCATCCAGGCGCCATTTTTTTTTTTTTTTGGTACTTTCAACTTATGATCATATCTTCATAACGGGAAGGCATTTCTTATTCATATTTATCATGATTAAGGTCAATATCCGTCCGGTCAATTTCAGGTCAAAAAACGCGCGCGCATGCGTACGTCCGCGCGTCAGCTCGCGCGCAAAATTTCAAAATGCTCAAAATCGTCTCAAATTTTTTTACATACGTTTCATGCCATTTTAAGCATTTCGCAAAAAAACGCGCACACGCACATGCGCGCGCGTTTTCGCGCGTAATGGCATTTTGCAACATAAAATCGCCAAATTTTCTATGTCATCATATTTGGCACATTTTTTCAAGCATTTTGATACCTTGTTCACCTTTTTCTGACCATTAATAACGGAAGGAGCGTCCGTTTAAGATAATTTCCGTGCGTGCGAGCTCTTGTAATACATAGCATACATGGGCAAAAACATGCCTATACAAAATCCATTGTAGCGCTTTAGGATGGAAGATGAACCCAATTTTGTTTTCATATTTTGATAGAGTATGAATTGGAGATATGATTTCATGTCTTATTTGACCCTCAATTAACTCATGACATCATCATAATGGCCTCCCAACTCAAAATTTCAATTTGCATATTATGACGTCAGCAGATTTCTTGAAAATTGATTGTATCTCTCTAAATATTGATCAATTTTCATCCAAATTTTGATATGTTTTAGCTGAGACAATTCCCTACAGATGCAGTAAACACGAATTTTCATTTTGACGAAAGCATCATGGCGTATTTTTGCGATTAAAGGAGGCATGTCAATTTTTTACATTTTGCGTGTATTCTCTATGGGACATGACTTTTTCTCAAAACTGGATTCTACATCCTGTCTTTTGCGAGCAATATCTCCGTCGTTTTAGCTTTGTTTACGCTGAACTTTGAGTATGTTGTAGCTGAGACAATGAGCTATCTCCAATGTGTACTTCGTTTTTCGATCATATGCCGGGATCATGCTCATATTTTACTTGCAAAGTGGGATTTTAGAATTCCATTTTCGTTTACGTGTAATCGCTATGGGAAATGTTTTGGTATATCGGTAACGCACTTGACTTCCGACCTTGAGATCCCGGGTTCGAGTCCGGGTGTCTCCCCAAAAAAAATTCTGAACTTTTTTTTTCTTGTTGACCTTTCACTGTACCATCTCCTTTAATTATTCGAACACGTAGAATCGCAAATAATGTCATAAACAACCCTATTTACTTTATTGTTTCCCTATTTTCACTTAATCCATTACTTTTTGCGTGTAATCCCTGTGGGAGATAATTTTTTCTCAAATCTGGATTCTACATTCCTGTCTTTTGCGAGCAATATCGCCGTTATTTCTGCTTGGATTTTGTTGATTTTTGAGTATGCTGTAGCTAAGACTATGTGCTATCTAAATCACCCCTCATTTTGTCAATAAGATGTCAGGATCCCGCTCATGATTATGATCTTCATCATGATCATCATGATCATCATTATCATAATGATGATAATCATTTATCAATTACATTTTCATTTCTTTGAATAAGATAAAATCGTCAAAATGTTATCTTCATGATGTAAATTAGAGTCAAAGGTGTAACTGGTTACTGCGCAGGGTCAATGGTCATATTTTTTCAATCTATCTTCCCTACATCCATAATGATCAAGGGGACACAATTTAAACTTGACATATGGATAGATCTTAATGGATGAAGCATTTCATGAAATAATATGATATCGTGTATTGCATTCTTTATTATGTAAACCATTAGCATACGTATCACCTAATTCGTCAAAGTGACGAATTAAAGTCTAGTTCCATTTGATTTACCAGTTCAAAACAAGCTGAATACCAGTCGATTTCCCAGTTGAAAACCAGTAGATTTACCAGTTGATAAACCATTTGAAAACCAGTTGAATACCGGTTGATTATCTAGTAGAGATTTGTTATCACCTAATAATCTATGCAGTAGCGTACGCTGGAATTTTTCAAGGGGGGTGGGGGGGGGGGGGGGGTTGGTCTCGAAATTTTAAAATTTGACATTTTTCCTCGTTGGGGGAGGTGAGGCTAACGTTTTTAGGTCAGCTATTTTGTAATTTTTTTTTAAAATAATTAAAATGGGAGGTTTTCCCCAAAAATACACACATAAAAAATACCAAGGGGGGGGGGGGGTCAACCCCGCACCCTCCCCCCCCCCCTGCGTACACGCCTGAATCTATGACCAACATTGGCATCTGTCCATCAACCAGGGGCGGCGAGGGGAGGGGACACGTCCCCCCCCCCCGACAAATTTGAAAAAGTGCTACAAAAAAAAAATAGCAAATACTGACTAAAAACTGCAAATCACTTTTAGGAACTTGAGGGCCCGCTTCTATTTTCACCGTTTTGCTTCACTCCATATCCCCTCTCTGTGATTTTTCTTTCAATCTTTCTTTCTATTAATATTTTCTTACAGCCAATACTGTCTAAAGACTGCAATCGGACATTTAGGCTCTTGCGGGTCCAAGAGCGCAGCGTTTAGACTAATAAACATGCAAAAACTTTTCGCTCGATCGCTACGCTCACTTGCTTGATATCTTTCAAATATACAAGTATTAATGTAATTGTAAAAAATCTGTATTCCGCTCTTATAAACACGACACCAACGTTACAAAGATTTTCCCTCGCATTTCGTTTTCTGCCCCCCCCCCCCGGTCATGAAAATAAATTGCCGCCTCTGCTACCAACTAGACCATATAGAGACTCTCATGGAATTTAATACCCCCATCAAAAATATCATTTGAAGTGGATCACAGTTTAGTTTCGTCTCAAGTAAAACGTTTGGAGCTCGAACATGGATATATACAAAATTATACAAGTTGTTTCCTGGTTATTTATTGGATATATCAATATAACAACATGATCACACATAAATAGTATATGTCAATAATTGACTAAGAAAATATGAATCACAAAATAGATGTGCATCGTCACATCTGCTTGGCAGATCATGATGATTATATTTTATGCGAAACATGCAAATTAATCATGAATATACATAAGGCAGATTGAACTGGTTTTTCAACTCGTAAATCAACTGGTTTTTAACTGCTAAAGCAACTGGTAATCACCTAATGGTTTTCAACCGGTAAAGCAACTGGTAATCATTTACTGTTTTTCGACTGATAAATCAACTGGTAATCAATCTACTGCCTTTCAACTGGTAATATCAACTGGTTTTTCAACTGGTGCCAGTTGGCTGTTGTTCAACTTCCATATTAAAAAAACCAGTTGAATATACTGGTTTCAACTGGTACCAGTTGAACAAAGCTATAAACGGTATTTGGTGCTGCATGGCTGTTACTATCTTGACGCTTGTGAAATTTGTTGAATTAAGGTAGTTTTCAGATAAAATGCTTATTGCATTAGGACTATAATTGTTATGATATTTGGGGTAAATTTGGAGTAAATCATGATATTTAGGTTAGCTTGGACACTAAACATTTTGTTAAATCTACCCCGTTTACAGTCTGTGAAAATTAGGAACGTAAATCTTATTCAGCCATAATCCATAGAAATATTACATAAAAATACATAAATTATACTTTAAAAAGTATTATAAACCTTACATATCATGTAATCCATGCTTACAATTTGTTTAAATTACTTCAGATCATTTTGTGTGTACCAAACACAGTAGATGTTATTAAAAATCTGTGTTATTGTGCAGCAAAATATATTAAATTTAGATAAAACTGACAACTCTCCGTTTAAGACCTCTATTTTAATGAAAAATTGTAAAAAAAACTAAAAAGGTAGGGAAAGTGTGGGATATGCCACTATGAGCTAAGCATAAGTTTTACATACGATGTAACAATGGAGAGGCTACAATAAATATGAACCAAGTTACAATGTTCTTATTTAAAGGTTTAACATAATGATTCAGGTCTCACCATCTCGTCCTCCATACATAATAAGCTATGCCGGAATGTGGCTCAAATTTAACTACTCCAAAATGTATAGTTCCCCTAATTTACAAAATTGAAGAGGTCTCATTTACATTCTTTTTTCTTTTTTCTCCCTTTTCTTCCCTTTTCCTATTTTGGGGGCTGCCAAAGGGAGGGGCGCGGGTCCACTACTGACTAACGTTCCAAAATGGGTAATTTCAGCATTACCATGAAATGATGCTCAAAATGAAGTACAATTTAAAAGTAAAACGAAAGAGAAATCCAATTTGCATTAATAATAATCTTTTTACACTTCCTCGATTTTGCAACGCGATAATTTTTATGTGCAATATTCATTCGTATAGCCTTTTCACCGAAAATTGACTATTCAAAATCTGTTTCTTGTATGATAAATGACATTTGCATGAGTATGAGCTAAATTGGAAATTGAGAAACTTAAAAAAAAATTCCTTCTCATTTTCCCCCCTCTCTCTCTCTCTCTCTCTGTGTTTATGCACATTCTCTTGTTATCACTTACTACCCATCCTCTGTGTTCCACTCGATCTCCCCCTCTCTTTTCTTCTCTCTCGTTCTTATCTATAACCCTTCCACCGCTTTCTCTTGCCTTCTCCCCTCTCTCTATTATCTGTCCACATTTCTCACAATCTTCTCTTTATATTCTCTTTATCATCGTTTTCTCTTTTCTCTTCCCTGTCCGGTTCTTGTATCTTTCAGTTTCTCTCTGTTTTCAACCTTTCCTTTACTCCTTATTCAACCTCTCTCTCTCCTTGATCTTTTCTTTTGAACCTTTTTTCTAAAAATATTTTTTTACAGCACATACTGTCTAAAGACTGCAAGACACTTTTAGGCTCTTGCGGGTCCAAGAGCGCAGCGTTTAGACTAATAAAAATGCCCCCAAAAAACTCTCGCTCGGTCGCTACGCTCCGTCGCTTGATATCCTGCAAAGTATACAATTAAATATGATTATAGAAAATAAGCATTGCGTTGGTATAACCATGACACCAACATAATACAGATTTCCCCTCGCATTTAGTTGTCTCCCCCCCCCCCCCCGGTTATAAAAATAAATTACAGCCCCTGCTTCCAACTAGACCATAGGAAGGAATTCCTTAAAATGCTGTTAGCGTCGAAATCGGCAGCCTAGCATAGCCGGGTAATGTTGGAGCGCCTTGAGGACCTTGCAAGGTCGATACGTGCGCTATATAAAAATCCAATATTATTATTATTATTATTATTAATCTGATTTGCCACTCGTAACCCAGGCGCAGGTAAATGCATGGAATTTATTATCATGACTGATAACTTGTGATGGTTTGTAAATGACATATCACTAATCATAACAAAAATAGGGGGGTAAAGCAAATGTCATTTTAGTGTATAAATCTGTCAAGTCTGTTGGTTTCCTTTGGTTGTGAAAGAATCCCCAGGATATTATAACACCCATTTTTTAATAGAATTGTACACTTCCTAATCATTAATTACACTCGGAAAATGGTAAATACAACACATCATTTGTATGGTACACCCACAACAAAAAGTGAGTCATTTGACACACTTAAGCATAATTTTCGTGAGTCAGGTGTAAATTGACTCATTAGTAACAACCAATGAGTCTCTATTGACTCATTTATATTTCACCAGTGTGTCAATCATGAGCTGACGCATTTGCAAAATGCTTCGACTGACTCACATGGTCGTAAAAAATGAGTCAAGATCGACATAAGAGCATTTTAGAAGAAAAAAGTGAGTCAACTTGAAAGTGAGGCTGTATGCATGCGCGCGCATGCTTTCGTGACGTCATCCAAAATGCGCATTCTCGAGCCATATTTGAATTCCCGATCGACGACGCGACTTCGCCATCTTATATCTTGGATTCAGAAGAGTTTTGACTGCAGCTAGTGAAAAATTGGTACGCATAATTATTCATATGGTTTTAAACGATGATTTTTATGACTGGATTCGTGGGCTGAATCTTCTGATTATTATACAAATGATGCATGCGTTCATTTTACGATATCCGCACTCGAGTTGATGAGGCTGTGTGTAACTTAACTATCACTATGAACATGACTGACAATGAGAGCGGACAAAATATACAGTTCCTCAGGTAGACAAAGGAACATCCCTTATTATGTAAAAATGTGTAGAACAGGTGTCACATGCATATTCACCTTTTTACATAATAGCTGTGAAGGGATGTTCCTTTGTCTACCTGAGGAACTGTATATTTTGTCCGCTCTCATTGTCAGTCATGTTCATAGTGTATAGATTCTACTGTATCGCACGAAGCCGTGTCGAATGAAAACATGCATGATCTTGCATCATTGTTTTATACAACGAAACTCCTAGATCCTTGTTATTTGATGTAAAACGAATTAATTCAAGATTGTTTCGTGACAGTATGGGTGACAAATAAATCTCAAGTTAAGGCTTAATTTAGTGCGTACAAAGTAGATTTTTCAGATTCGGGTAGCGGGACCACCGATTACATCGCTAAAATGTGATATTTTAGGATATATTTTCCATTGCAAATGTGGACAGTGACTCTGGCATGGTATGGTATGTGTGTGATAGGCCTAGGGAGTAGGGGGGGTCTATGTCATGATGCACCCACAACAAAAAGTGAGTCACCCTTACTCAAATTGATGAGTCACTGGTTTGTCCGTACAGCGAAACACTTGAAGGATCATGTGAGTCACTATGACTCGATACAAATGAGTCTCTTAGATAAATAAGACTCATTTGTATCGAGTCATAGTGACTCACATGATCCTTCAAGTGTTTCGCTGTACGGAAGAAGATAGGTACCCCTATATAGGAAGTGTTAATTGGCATTTCCGGTTAATTAGTTAATCCTTCCGGTTAATTAGTTAATCCTTCCGGGGACTTCCGGTAAACAATAGGGGAGTGTTAATGAGTTAATTGGGGTGTCCTTCCGGCGGAAGTTACGTAATGAGGGTACATCCCCTGGAGGAAGTTCTTTTGTTTACATCATTCATTCATTCATGGAGAGGTGGAGGATGGACGTGTGTAGGGTACGAGGGACAAGGACCAAATGACCAAACAATGGGCCACCCGGCATGTATGTTGAATGTGTGTGTTACCGACCAATGAGAATGCGAGGATTTTTTTAGAAAGGAAGTGACCCAAAGTTGGTACTTGTTTGTGATTGGACGAGAGAAAATGGTGAACCTATGGGCAAGTATCATATGACATCTAACTGTCGTTGAGTCAACATCGCTTTGTTTTTGTTGTAATACTGGCCAGATTCTATAATGTACCATGATTTCTACATGTGATTTAATGCACAAGCTTCGGGCATGTACATGCCTGGAAGAAGTATCGAGTTTTCGTGAGGAATATTATGAAGACCTTGAACCAGAACAACATGCTTTGGTATTTGCAAGGTCATCCTACTTTTTGAGTTTGCAGGACTTGGAAGATGGTAAGTGTTAATCATATTTATTTATTTATTTTCATATTCATAATTGAATAATTTTGTAGTGTTACCATATCGGGTTTGCATCTGGAATTCAAGAAGGAGATTAAGCATCGAAAATCCATAATAGGCAACGATGTGACATAATGAGTGTTTTTTTTTGTTCAATGCAAATTAAATAATGATTGATATCTCCATTTGAAACATAAACTCACGTGTAAGCAAAAAAAAAAAAAAGATTTATAAAGTATTATAAAGTATACGTTCAAATTATAAATTTAATTAAATTATTCAATTATACTTGTAGGGATTACCGATGATGATTTAGTGGATGTGTTCGTCGAGAACCAACAGCCCCCTCTCCCCCTAGCAACGCAGCACCAGCAAGGTCTTCCACATGACGCAGCTACTCCATGGCAACCAAATTTTGATGACGGTTAGTGTATACTTCATTTATATATACATCAATGCAAAGGATCATTGGATGAATGTTCATTTTTTTTTTTCATGTATGAAGACAACACAATACATTGTAGCGGTTGAATGAAACTTTTTATCCGTTCTTATATATCTTCTTTTTTTTTTTTTTTTTTTTTTTTATCTCATAGGCATTTCCGATGACCATTTAATGGAGATGGACATCAATACAAATAAGCCATGTGACGCAACATCAGTACCTGGCCCCTCTAACCGCCAACCAGCAGCAACAGCAGTGGCTGGACCCTCCCGCCATCCAGCATCAGCAGTGGCCGGACCCTCCCGACAACCACCAGCAGTGGCTGGACCTTCCCGTCAACCAAGAGCAGTGGCCGGACCCTCCCGACAACCACCATCAGTAGCCGGACCCTCCCACAGTCAACCAAGAGCAGCAGCAGTAGCCGGACCCTCGTCTTTTCATGTTGGGGGATCTAAGAAACGTGTTGTAGATGCACCGCCTGTAAGAGAACCCAATCTCCCTACTCATCACGTGACCAAAGTGAGTCAAAAACATGTACGCAAATACAATGCTAATGTAACTGATTACACCGTTTCTTTCCAACCCATAGAAAATAACGGTCCCATGATAGAAATGATGCCACGCGTAAATGAGATGTTTGAAAATATCATTGAAGAGATGGTTGAGGGGGTAAATGATAGAGATTTTGTTAGGATTGTTTTCAATTCCCCACAATTAGATAGACCCGTTAGTATGCCATTTGTAAGGAGGGATCAAATGAATCACGAAGCATTTGCAACCAAACTTGAGAATACTATTCAATCGAATGATAAGGTAAGCTTGGACGAAACAGTCTCTTTCAACATATTACACATGGCTATGCCAAATGGTGGTGGTTCCAATGTGAAGTGCTTAACCATCGAAGAGACATTGTCCAGAAAAAGATGCATCATCAGGATGAAGAATAAAGATAACATGTGTTGTCCAAGGGCTATCGTAACTGGCATTGCCCGGATTGAAAAACACCCTAATTTTGAGTCGATCAAACGTGGTTACAAACAGCAAAGGGAATATGCCATTGAGCTGTATAAACAGGCCAAACTTCCAGAAAATACCAAATGTGGCATCGAAGAGATTAAACTCTTCGAAAAGACGGAATTCATGGCCGGTTTCAGGGTGGTGGTTGTTTCAAAAGAGCACTTAAACTTCATTACGTATGCTGGCCCCGAAGACAGGCAGCATACCATTTATCTGTATGTTCATGACAATCACTTTGATCTCATTACATCAATGGCCGCCTTCTACAACAAGTCATATTTTTGCCACGAGTGTTTGGTAGGATACGACAAGAAACTCAGACACGACTGCATTTTCCGCTGCAAACTTTGCAAGGGAGATGACTGCCCCGACTCCAATGACCCCGATTCCTACAAATGCATTAGCACCTGACTTGATGTACAAAGAGCATTAGCGCCTTTACACCTTCTTATTTTGTTTTCTTTAAACAAAAAAACTTTTTTATCATTACGTTTTTTCTTTTTTCTTTTAAAAGTTTCATAATATTATTTTTTTTTTTTTTTTTTTTTTTTTTTTTGGTAGATCATTTTGCACGAACCGATCATTTTTTTTGTCCACTTTGAAGACTTGATTCTTTAAAGATGTCATTTCTTTTTCTTTAAAAAAGGTGTATAACATTTTCTTTATTAGATAATTTTGCACGAACCGATCTTTTTTGTTTCCACTTTGAAGACTTGATGCAAACAAAAAAGTGTTTACGCCTGTACGCTTTTTTTCTTAATTTATATTAACATTTTTTTTTGTGTGTGTGTGTGTGTTAACTTTCTGTCAAGATGATATTTCTTTATCTTTAAAAAAGTTTTATAACTTTTTCTTTACTGATAAGTTTGCACGAACCGATCTTTTTTTCCACTTTAAAGACTTGATGCAAAAAAGTCTTAACGCCTGTACGCTTTTTTAATTTGTTTTAACATTTGTTTTTTGTTTTTTGTTTAAATTTCTGTCAAGATGTTATTTCTTTATCTTTAAAAAAGTTTTAAAACTTTTTCTTTAAAAGATAATTTTGCACGAACCGATCTTTTTTTTTTCCACTTTGAAGACTTCATGCAAAAAGATGTTAACGCCTGTACGCTTTTTTAATTTGTTTTAACATTTCATTTTTTTTGTGGTTGGTCATTTTGCACGAACGGATCATTTTTTTTTCCACTTTGATTCTCTCAAGACGTTATTTCTTTTTCTTTTAAATAAGTTTTATACTTTTTTTTTTTTTTTAAAGATCATTGTTGCACGAACCAATCTTTTTTTTTCCTTCCACTTTGAAGATTAGATAGAAAAAAAAAGTGTTAACGCCTGTACGCTTTTTTACAAATTTGTTTTAAATTGTTTTGATTTAACTTTCTGTCAAGACGTTATTTCTTTTTCTTTATAAGATTATTTTGCAAAACTCGATCATTCCCCCCCCCCACCCCTTTGAAGACTTGATGTACAAAAAAAGCATCAACGTCTGTACACTTTCTTTATTCTTATTTTTATTTTTTTAAACTTTCTGTCATTACGTTATTCTTTTCTTTAACATTTTGTATAATTTGTTGGATCATTTTGTACGAATCGATATGTTTAACCCTATTTAAAGACTTGATGCAAAAAAGTATTAATACCTGTACATTTTCTTACTTTATTTAATTTTTTTTTACTTTACGTCAAGGGCGTTATTCCTTGTTTCTATACAGACTCGACATGAATTTTTCTCTCGTAATAATGTACAAGTTCCGACAAGATTGAGAACAACTTTTATATGGTTGCATGTTTAAGAAACGATTTGTATATATATATTTTTTTTTGTCAATTTTTTTTTTAATGCACTGGACGGCCCTTTCAATATCGAATAATGATCTTCCAAGGGGGCCCTGTCTTTATAGTTCAAATGCATTTATAATGAAAAAAACATATTATATAAATTATAATACAATAGAAACAAGAATAAAGTACAAAAACATTCAAAACTAAGATTTAGAACAATGACACAGCATAACTCCCCAAAAAAGGTTTACAAAATATGACAATACTGTCATACAATATCAATATAAATATGAATCAAAAGACAGAAATCGTTTCTCAGAGGGCATTCACAATACTTATCTGTTCATATTACATCTTCAATGATAATAAAGATAATTTACTTGTACGTAAATCAGGCGATAGGGTACTCCACATGAGTGAACCTTAGTAGTGAAGGGATCTTGTAAAACAATCAGTTGTAGGTCTTGTGATTAAGAGTAGGGAATGTTCCGCATGTCTCGTATAAATGAACACTGGTACAAAATTCTCGGAATAATAATTGTTTTCAGCTCCAAAGGTATACATTTTGTTGTGTGTGGATTATATGCATATTATAGACAAAATGTGGTACTCCATTCTCCGACAAACCGATTGCCAAGAATTTTCAGATAACATAAAAAAAACATGAGGTGTAGAAATCTGCGTTAAATACAAGTCTTGCATAGTTGGGGGTTTGAAATGTTTGAACTCTTGTTATGTTACATATTGCACCCGGCACCTCGCCACAGTATTTTCACAGTAGTTAATGTACGATTTACAAAAGAAAAGAGAAGAATATTATTATAGGTCATTAATAAAACACGTTTGGGACAAGAGATATCGATTGTGTCTGATAAAACCAATAGTTATTGGCAATGCAGTACATGATCTATAAATGCGACATTTCCAAAGTAGGGAAGACTTAATGATCAATACAAGTCCTGATTTATATTCGTGTTTCACTTGTTCGAGAAATGATGATATTACTGCTTCAAAGGCTGTAAAATCAGATCAATGCAGATTGTTACTAATATTCGATATTCTAGCAAGTAGTAACTGTTTGCTTCGGCAGTTTAGATGACAAGGGGGGTGGGGGTATCAATGATGATGATTATTACAAGTGGAATCTCGAAGGATAATAACATTTGAAGTAGATTGTAAAGGTTTTTTTTTACAATAGCTCACTTACATATACATAGCACTAGATGGGAATTTAACCACATAAACCATTTGTTTAACAATCCTTTTGATAAACTTGACTTGCAAGAAGCCTTGATTCTGAGCTTGATTTAAGTAGTTACAATCTTGTAAGAAAAGATAACAATATATCAGGTAGTGTTGTTGCTTGTTATATTAACTAGAAATTAGAATTTGATTTACAACTGCAAACATGATTTAAAACATGAGAACCTTGAAATGTTAAGGTTTGAAGGAAGATTTAAATATCCACAATTTCGTTTAATTGCTATTGTTTATCGAACACCTAGTTCTTCAACTGACTTCTATTCTAAAGCAGAACTCCAATTTAAAGGAGAAAAAAAAACCTTTACAATCTACTTCAAATGTTATTATCCTTCGAGATTCCACTTGTAATAATCATCATCATTGATACCCCCACCCCCCTTGTCATCTAAACTGCCGAAGCAAACAGTTACTACTTGCTAGAATATCGAATATTAGTAACAATCTGCATTGATCTGATTTTACAGCCTTTGAAGCAGTAATATCATCATTTCTCGAACAAGTGAAACACGAATATAAATCAGGACTTGTATTGATCATTAAGTCTTCCCTACTTTGGAAATGTCGCATTTATAGATCATGTACTGCATTGCCAATAACTATTGGTTTTATCAGACACAATCGATATCTCTTGTCCCAAACGTGTTTTATTAATGACCTATAATAATATTCTTCTCTTTTCTTTTGTAAATCGTACATTAACTACTGTGAAAATACTGTGGCGAGGTGCCGGGTGCAATATGTAACATAACAAGAGTTCAAACATTTCAAACCCCCAACTATGCAAGACTTGTATTTAACGCAGATTTCTACACCTCATGTTTTTTTTATGTTATCTGAAAATTCTTGGCAATCGGTTTGTCGGAGAATGGAGTACCACATTTTGTCTATAATATGCATATAATCCACACACAACAAAATGTATACCTTTGGAGCTGAAAACAATTATTATTCCGAGAATTTTGTACCAGTGTTCATTTATACGAGACATGCGGAACATTCCCTACTCTTAATCACAAGACCTACAACTGATTGTTTTACAAGATCCCTTCACTACTAAGGTTCACTCATGTGGAGTACCCTATCGCCTGATTTACGTACAAGTAAATTATCTTTATTATCATTGAAGATGTAATATGAACAGATAAGTATTGTGAATGCCCTCTGAGAAACGATTTCTGTCTTTTGATTCATATTTATATTGATATTGTATGACAGTATTGTCATATTTTGTAAACCTTTTTTGGGGAGTTATGCTGTGTCATTGTTCTAAATCTTAGTTTTGAATGTTTTTGTACTTTATTCTTGTTTCTATTGTATTATAATTTATATAATATGTTTTTTTCATTATAAATGCATTTGAACTATAAAGACAGGGCCCCCTTGGAAGATCATTATTCGATATTGAAAGGGCCGTCCAGTGCATTAAAAAAAAAATTGACAAAAAAAAATATATATATACAAATCGTTTCTTAAACATGCAACCATATAAAAGTTGTTCTCAATCTTGTCGGAACTTGTACATTATTACGAGAGAAAAATTCATGTCGAGTCTGTATAGAAACAAGGAATAACGCCCTTGACGTAAAGTTAAAAAAAATTAAATAAAGTAAGAAAATGTACAGGTATTAATACTTTTTTGCATCAAGTCTTTAAATAGGGTTAAACATATCGATTCGTACAAAATGATCCAACAAATTATACAAAATGTTAAAGAAAAGAATAACGTAATGACAGAAAGTTTAAAAAAATAAAAATAAGAATAAAGAAAGTGTACAGACGTTGATGCTTTTTTGTACATCAAGTCTTCAAAGGGGTGGGGGGGGGGGGAATGATCGAGTTTTGCAAAATAATCTTATAAAGAAAAAGAAATAACGTCTTGACAGAAAGTTAAATCAAAACAATTTAAAACAAATTTGTAAAAAAGCGTACAGGCGTTAACACTTTTTTTTTCTATCTAATCTTCAAAGTGGAAGGAAAAAAAAAGATTGGTTCGTGCAACAATGATCTTTAAAAAAAAAAAAAAAGTATAAAACTTATTTAAAAGAAAAAGAAATAATGTCTTGAGAGAATCAAAGTGGAAAAAAAAATGATCCGTTCGTGCAAAATGACCAACCACAAAAAAATGAAATGTTAAAACAAATTAAAAAAGCGTACAGGCGTTAACATCTTTTTGCATGAAGTCTTCAAAGTGGAAAAAAAAAAAGATCGGTTCGTGCAAAATTATCTTTTAAAGAAAAAGTTTTAAAACTTTTTTAAAGATAAAGAAATAACATCTTGACAGAAATTTAAACAAAAAACAAAAAACAAATGTTAAAACAAATTAAAAAAAGCGTACAGGCGTTAAGACTTTTTTGCATCAAGTCTTTAAAGTGGAAAAAAAGATCGGTTCGTGCAAACTTATCAGTAAAGAAAAAAGTTATAAAACTTTTTTAAAGATAAAGAAATATCATCTTGACAGAAAGTTAACACACACACACACACACAAAAAAAAATGTTAATATAAATTAAGAAAAAAAGCGTACAGGCGTAAACACTTTTTTGTTTGCATCAAGTCTTCAAAGTGGAAACAAAAAAGATCGGTTCGTGCAAAATTATCTAATAAAGAAAATGTTATACACCTTTTTTAAAGAAAAAGAAATGACATCTTTAAAGAATCAAGTCTTCAAAGTGGACAAAAAAATGATCGGTTCGTGCAAAATGATCTACCAAAAAAAAATAAAAAAAATAAAAAAAAATAATAATATTATGAAACTTTTAAAAGAAAAAAGAAAAAACGTAATGATAAAAAAGTTTTTTTGTTTAAAGAAAACAAAATAAGAAGGTGTAAAGGCGCTAATGCTCTTTGTACATCAAGTCAGGTGCTAATGCATTTGTAGGAATCGGGGTCATTGGAGGCGGGGCAGTCATCTCCCTTGCAAAGTTTGCAGCGGAAAATGCAGTCGTGTCTGAGTTTCTTGTCGTATCCTACCAAACACTCGTGGCAAAAATATGACTTGTTGTAGAAGGCGGCCATTGATGTAATGAGATCAAAGTGATTGTCATGAACATACAGATAAATGGTATGCTGCCTGTCTTCGGGGCCAGCATACGTAATGAAGTTTAAGTGCTCTTTTGAAACAACCACCACCCTGAAACCGGCCATGAATTCCGTCTTTTCGAAGAGTTTAATCTCTTCGATGCCACATTTGGTATTTTCTGGAAGTTTGGCCTGTTTATACAGCTCAATGGCATATTCCCTTTGCTGTTTGTAACCACGTTTGATCGACTCAAAATTAGGGTGTTTTTCAATCCGGGCAATGCCAGTTACGATAGCCCTTGGACAACACATGTTATCTTTATTCTTCATCCTGATGATGCATCTTTTTCTGGACAATGTCTCTTCGATGGTTAAGCACTTCACATTGGAACCACCACCATTTGGCATAGCCATGTGTAATATGTTGAAAGAGACTGTTTCGTCCAAGCTTACCTTATCATTCGATTGAATAGTATTCTCAAGTTTGGTTGCAAATGCTTCGTGATTCATTTGATCCCTCCTTACAAATGGCATACTAACGGGTCTATCTAATTGTGGGGAATTGAAAACAATCCTAACAAAATCTCTATCATTTACCCCCTCAACCATCTCTTCAATGATATTTTCAAACATCTCATTTACGCGTGGCATCATTTCTATCATGGGACCGTTATTTTCTATGGGTTGGAAAGAAACGGTGTAATCAGTTACATTAGCATTGTATTTGCGTACATGTTTTTGACTCACTTTGGTCACGTGATGAGTAGGGAGATTGGGTTCTCTTGCAGGCGGTGCATCTACAACACGTTTCTTAGATCCCCCCAACATGAAAAGACGAGGGTCCGGCTACTGCTGCTGCTCTTGGTTGACTGTGGGAGGGTCCGGCTACTGATGGTGGTTGTCGGGAGGGTCCGGCCACTGCTCTTGGTTGACGGGAAGGTCCAGCCACTGCTGGTGGTTGTCGGGAGGGTCCGGCCACTGCTGATGCTGGATGGCGGGAGGGTCCAGCCACTGCTGTTGCTGCTGGTTGGCGGTTAGAGGGGCCAGGTACTGATGTTGCGTCACATGGCTTATTTGTATTGATGTCCATCTCCATTAAATGGTCATCGGAAATGCCTATGAGATAAAAAAAAAAAAAAAAAAAAAAAAAAGATATATAAGAACGGATAAAAAGTTTCATTCAACCGCTACAATGTATTGTGTTGTCTTCATACATGAAAAAAAAAAATGAACATTCATCCAATGATCCTTTGCATTGATGTATATATAAATGAAGTATACACTAACCGTCATCAAAATTTGGTTGCCATGGAGTAGCTGCGTCATGTGGAAGACCTTGCTGGTGCTGCGTTGCTAGGGGGAGAGGGGGCTGTTGGCTCTCGACGAACACATCCACTAAATCATCATCGGTAATCCCTACAAGTATAATTGAATAATTTAATTAAATTTATAATTTGAACGTATACTTTATAATACTTTATAAATCTTTTTTTTTTTTTGCTTACACGTGAGTTTATGTTTCAAATGGAGATATCAATCATTATTTAATTTGCATTGAACAAAAAAAAACACTCATTATGTCACATCGTTGCCTATTATGGATTTTCGATGCTTAATCTCCTTCTTGAATTCCAGATGCAAACCCGATATGGTAACACTACAAAATTATTCAATTATGAATATGAAAATAAATAAATAAATATGATTAGCACTTACCATCTTCCAAGTCCTGCAAACTCAAAAAGTAGGATGACCTTGCAAATACCAAAGCATGTTGTTCTGGTTCAAGGTCTTCATAATATTCCTCACGAAAACTCGATACTTCTTCCAGGCATGTACATGCCCGAAGCTTGTGCATTAAATCACATGTAGAAATCATGGTACATTATAGAATCTGGCCAGTATTACAACAAAAACAAAGCGATGTTGACTCAACGACAGTTAGATGTCATATGATACTTGCCCATAGGTTCACCATTTTCTCTCGTCCAATCACAAACAAGTACCAACTTTGGGTCACTTCCTTTCTAAAAAAAATCCTCGCATTCTCATTGGTCGGTAACACACACATTCAACATACATGCCGGGTGGCCCATTGTTTGGTCATTTGGTCCTTGTCCCTCGTACCCTACACACGTCCATCCTCCACCTCTCCATGAATGAATGAATGATGTAAACAAAAGAACTTCCTCCAGGGGATGTACCCTCATTACGTAACTTCCGCCGGAAGGACACCCCAATTAACTCATTAACACTCCCCTATTGTTTACCGGAAGTCACCGGAAGGATTAACTAATTAACCGGAAGGATTAACTAATTAACCGGAAATGCCAATTAACACTTCCTATATAGGGGTACCTATCTTCTTACGGACAAACCAGTGACTCATCAATTTGAGTAAGGGTGACTCACTTTTTGTTGTGGGTGTAATATCAACTTCATACATGCAATAGGTTTTTTTAGTATGTTTTTATGAAATTTTGTATAAAGCAGCTCAATTTGACGACACGGATAAAGGGTGAACACCTGTCATATTAATATGTAATTGGGGTGGGGGGCGCTTTCGTATATTCAAAGTTAGAAAGTTGTCAACTCTATGGAGAAAAAAAGGTGTGAGTAAACGCTCTTCTGATGCTTTGATCTTGAACCACTTGTTATATCTCTTTGTAGATTCCGTTACGATGACGTCATGGCAACAAGGATATGAATAATGCATGTTCTTGAGTGACTAGTATGCAGCGAGATGAAAGACATATACCCGAGTTACCACCCCCCCCCCCCCATTAAGCACCTAAGTTATTGAAAAGCTCATTAGCGTCTTGAATTAAAGGGATTTTGTCCCATTTGCAGGCCAAAATAATGAAAAGGCTCAATTCCGACGGCATTTAGATGACAATACTAATTTAGAATTTCCCTTAAAATAAAAAGGCTTGAAAATGGCTTTTAGTGGGAAAATACGAATCTACTTAATTGATTGTTAATACCTAAGTAATAGTCTGAATTTTCAGACTCTTTTACCGAATGATCGTACGTTTTGTGCTGGGCAAAGATTCAGTCAGTTTAATTTTGGCTATTAAAGGTAGTAGGTTATTGATGTAGACAAATGCTCATGTACCCGTTACCGCTCATTGTATATATGTTATTGCCAAAGAAAAAAGATGTCAGTCAGTGTCTCAATATAGCAGTAAAGTGTAGAAGATAAACAGGTTTCCTTGCATAATTTGAATACTAGGACACTGCACAGATAGGACATATACATGACATATTCATAATTCCTGCAAAGTTCTACAGAATAGTATCTTTAATACACAAGTCAATTCGATTTCCATTCATTTATGGATCTATCTATAAAGTACTCGGATTTGACGATTAGAGTTCGCATTTTACATAAAATATGATTTTAAATTCGTATGCAGATTCTTCATTAGTGTACGGTTTGATGGCTCAGTGGTATGATGACTCAGTAATGTCTCGTAATCGGAATGTCCCGGGTTTAAAGGAATTGGGTATCTTTGTCTCAGATTCTGAAACAAAATCCTGGATTTAGCTCATGCTGCAATGATAATTAGGTCAGTCAGGAACCCCATAACTTTTACAAGCCGATCGCCTGTCTGATTATCAAGATATTTATGATCGGAAATCGGAATTTCAAAACCCGTTTTCCTAACGGTTTTTATAACACTACATTCTATTGGGGACAATTAGTATGGTAAAACCAGTCACTCAAAGACTTTTACTTTTTCGAGGCACTTCATGATAAGTTTGAAGCGAAATGTTGTTAGGGCTTGAATATGACACCATATCACAAACACTGATAATACGTAGGGCCATGCATCTCAGATTTCACATGGTTAAACGATGCATTCCGTACCAGTTTTAGTTAGGCTATAATTCTCAATAACCTAATGACAAATCCCTCAGATAGTCCACTGGCTGTCAATTGTGAACTGGTTGCTTCCTACACGCGTACTTGTACTTAACATTTCCTTTGTATTATATATTTATATCAAATAATGATCATGATGAAAGGTTTGATTTTGGCCACCATAGATTTTGTAGCTGTACTTAATATAGGTCATATCTACCATCAGGATTATTTTTCTCACCCTCCCACACTTAAGTGTCACTTACCTTTTAAATTGCCTTGAAAGTGAAAAAGGCACACATGAAGTGCTTATCCTCTAATTAAGTTACGAAAAAGGCTTATTGTTACGGGTAGTTACTTTATTGCGTTAACTTTGGGGACTCATTTCGCTTTGCTTAAAGATACAAGTCAAGTTTTCGACACGGTCGTCAAAATGTGGATCCGACATAATGTAACGCAATCGCAAACACTTTTGAGAACTCAATTCAAGGGTCATTTCAAAGGCATACCGCAATATATTTGAGAATGTTGTTTATATTACGTGATATGTCACTGTAATAGGTGAAGCACTAGGCTGTATAAGGGTTTAGTTTTCGAAAGTCTTTGCGATCGCATTCGATTGTATGTTTCCTCGAAAAACTGCGCCGGGAGTTATTTCGTCAAAGATATACGTGTATAGGATTTGGATTAGAGTTCTTCACCTATACAATATGACTTCCTTTTGCCTTTTGAACTGATATTTCATCATGCATTTTCAATGAAGAATAGAACCTTTTTTATTTAATAATTGCTGATTTAGAGTCTCGTGGAGCTAAACAATATAGCCCTGGGTAAAAACGCCTTTGTATGAAAATATGCAATATTCACCCGACTAATTAACGAAAAGGTTAATCAATGAAAGCTTTTCAGACGGAACGCTTTCATTTCAGGAGGGGGTAAAATTAAGCATTGCGTGACATGTAGCAAACATTACGTGAAGAGCTGAAGTAGACCTGTGGCTGGGGAAAAGCAATCAGACCAAATCATTTTAAAGAATATTAGTATGCAGCCAAGAAGTATTTATTAGTAGCTTATCAGTATCTTATTTTTGTTCTTGCAAATTGGAAAGATAAAAATATAATAAGTTATAGTTATAAGTATCATACTTTCTATGTTTATTTGTTTATTGTTACAGATTCTTTACGTCATTTGTTCGTATTGGGAGCAAAATCTCATCCATCGCTGAGATAAGTTAATAAATCATTTACGCGTCATGATTATACAAAAGGAAAATGTACTTTAAATGCGGATTGAAATTACCTTTGACGGTTCTTTGAAAGTAATTCGATTAATATACAGACATATTAACTAAACCTGGTAACCACTCTTACACTTTTAATTGATAAAGAAGGGCCAAGAGTTTGTTTTATTTAATATTCATACTCAGCTCTGTACTCACACTTCCTGATTAGTAAATTTCACTACTAGTGTTGGGCAATAGACATCAATCTTGTGTTGGATGATTTGGTTGATTCTAGTTCGAAGAAATACATTCCTGACCTTGTAAGCACAACCAAATTCTAACAAACGCTGTCCGCCCAATTCAAATGTTGGGCACTTTCTCAAGTTGGGAATTCAATCGCGCATCACCTACAGCCAAGCCGGATTTGTACTCAAATTTATGTTCGTAAAGGCCCGGTCACACAGGGAGGACGCATGGGGAACGCACGGCCAGCGCATGGAAATTTTCCAATTTTGGCCAGTGCGTTGTCGTTCGTTAGGCGTGCGTCATCACTCGTTACTCGTTCGTCGAGCGCGCTGGACCATCGCTGGACCAGCGCTATGCATTCGTCGTCATTCGCTGTGTGCGTCGGGATTTTTTGAGCATGCTCAAAAGTGTGCGCGGAGCTCGACGCATGAATGTACACGCCAAAGGCACGCCAGACGTGCGTTGAGCGCGCTAGACCAGCGCCAGACATACGCGGGGCACACGCTCTGTATACGCACAGCGCGCTAGCTACACGCTGTGCATTTTGTGTCAGCTCGCTAGCTTTTCCAAAATCATGACAAAAGTTAGGCACACGGCCTTTTCCGATTTCCAATGCGCTGGCCGTGCGTCGTAGAACGCGGTGCATGCGTGGACCATTCGTCCAGCGCGCTAGCAACACGCTGTGCATTCGTGGAAGTTGTTATCATGTGCGCTCTGGGTACGGTCTGTATGCGTACTGTATGCGCCCTGTATGCGCTCAGCGCGCTAGCAACACGCTATGCATTTGGTGTCAAAAGTTGGGCGCACGACAACGCACTGGCCAAAATTGCAAATTTCCCATGCGCTGGCCGTGCGTTCCCCATGCGTCCTCCCTGTGTGACCGGGCCTTTAACGAAATGAGCTGTAATTGCCTAACTTAATACCGAACTTAACTTTCCTCCAACACTTTTCTTGCTGAGAGCCAGAGGTGGGGGGGGGGTAATTGCCCAGCACATCTCAATCAAAGACAAACCAAACAAATCTCTATTATCTCATTAATCAAGTACTTATACCCAAATTTAATCTTCGAATATCTTTTTAATAGCTCATAAGTTTGGGTAAGCATTCAACAGCGTCTTGTGTTCCACGAACAATTTTTTGGGAAATATTTTGGGAGAGATATTAAAGCACCATCCGAAACATCTCTTTGGACGCTTGCTGCATGGATTAATGCTGTGAATCGTTTTTGGATATACCCCCAACACTTGTTAATTTCCCGACTAATCGTAAATTGCACATCGAATTTCCCCCAACATTTTTAAGATTACAGCTGGCTTTGGTCGAGAGAGAGGGGAGGGGGTCATAGAAAGTACTGACAAGCAAGCAAACACAAGCAAGTGAGCAAGCAAAGAAATGTCGATGTTTAGCGTTGATGTATCCCCAATTTGTGAAAATCGAGGGGAAAATGTCCAAAGGTTTATATTCAATCTCTTTTGACCCAACACCAAGTGGTCATCATCATCTGTTTATATGGTCAAGGCTGTCGGTGTCACATAATCAATGATCCTTGACATGGTTTCTGTATATATAGAGACTCTCAATTGCAATTAATACCCATCAAAAAGATCATTTGAAATGGATCACAGTTTAGTTTCGTCTCAAGTAAAACGTTTGGAGCTCGAACATGGATACATACAAAATTATACAAGTTCTTTCCTGGTTATTTATTGGATATATCAATATAACAACATGATCACACATATATAATATATTTGTCAATAATTGACTAATGAAATATGAATCACAAAATAGATGTGCATTGTCACATCTGCTTGGCTGATCATGATGATTATATTTTATGCGAAACATGCAAATTAATCTTTAACCTTTTTTCCATTAATATTTTCTTACAGCATATACTGTCTAAAGACTGCAAGACACATTTAGGCTCTTGCGGGTCCAAGAGCGCAGCATTTAGACGATTGAAATGCCCCCAAAAATTTTCGCTCGGTCGCTACGCTCCGTCGCTTGATATCCTTCAAAGTATACAATTAAATATAATTATAGAAAATCTGCATTGCGTTGGTATAACCATGACACCAACATAATACAGATTTCCCCTCGCATTTAGTTGTCCCCCCCCCCCGGTTATAAAACTAAATTACCGCCCCTGCTTCCAACTAGACCATATAGAGACTCTCAATTGCAATTAATACCCCATCAAAAAGATCATTTGAAGTGGATCACAGCTTAGTTTCATCTTAAGTAAGACGTTTGGAGCTCGGACATAGATATATACAAAATTATACAAGTTGTTTCCTGGTTATTTATTGCATATATTAATATAACAACATGATCTGACATACAGAAGTATAACCATGACACCAACATAATACAGATTTCCCCTCGCATTTAGTTGTCCCCCCCCCCCCCGGTTATAAAACTAAATTACCGCCCCTGCTTCCAACTAGACCATATAGAGACTCTCAATTGCAATTAATACCCCATCAAAAAGATCATTTGAAGTGGATCACAGCTTAGTTTCATCTTAAGTAAGACGTTTGGAGCTCGGACATAGATATATACAAAATTATACAAGTTGTTTCCTGGTTATTTATTGCATATATTAATATAACAACATGATCTGACATACAGAAGTATAACCATGACACCAACATAATACAGATTTCCCCTCGCATTTAGTTGTCCCCCCCCCCCCCCGGTTATAAAACTAAATTACCGCCCCTGCTTCCAACTAGACCATATAGAGACTCTCAATTGCAATTAATACCCCATCAAAAAGATCATTTGAAGTGGATCACAGCTTAGTTTCATCTTAAGTAAGACGTTTGGAGCTCGGACATAGATATATACAAAATTATACAAGTTGTTTCCTGGTTATTTATTGCATATATTAATATAACAACATGATCTGACATACAGTAGACTTGCGGGTGTACCATGTGAGAGAGGGAGAGAGAGAGAGAGAGAGGATTGAGGAGTCCTGAAAAGGACTCTCGGTAATCTTCCTTGAGGGTGTGTAGTCTTGAAAAAGACTGTTGGTTATCTTTCTTTATTATAGTTCTAAGGAGAACTATAGCGCTTGGAGAGGATGAGTGGCAGGAGTGGCTCGACGTTTCTAACAGGTTGACTATCCATCGTCAGGAGATCTGACATATTTAATATATTTGTCAATAATTGACTAAGAAAATATGAATCACAAATTGATGTGCATTGTCACATTTGCTTGACAGATCATGATAATTATATTTTATGTGGAAGCATGCAAATTCATCATGAATATGCATAATGTAGATTGAACTGGTTCTCCAACTGGTATATAAACTAGTATTCTTCTGGTTTTCAACTGGTAAATCAATTGGTAATCATCTACTGATTTTCAAATGGTTAATCAACTGGTAATCATCTACTGGTTTTCAACTGGTAAAGCAACTGGTAATCATCTACTGGTTTTCGACTGGTAAATCAACTGGTAATATCAACCGGTTTTTCAACTGGTGCCAGTTTGCGATGGTTCAATGTCCATATTAAAAACCAGTTGAATATACTGGTTTCAACTGGTACCAGTTGACCTAACCTATAAACTGTATTGGTGCAGTACGACAGTCACTACCTTTACACTTGTCAGATTTGTTGAACTAAGGTAGTTTCAGAAAAAATGCTTATTGTATTAGGACTATAATTGTCATGATATTTACGTTAACTTGGACACTAAAGCTTTTGTTCGTTTTAGCCCATTTACAGTCTGTGCATGTTAGGAACGTAATGTAGATTGAACTGGTTTGTCAACTGGTAAATCAACTAGTAATCATCTACTGCTTTTCAACTGGTAAATCAACTGGTAATCATCTACCGGTTTTCAACTGGTCAATCTACTGGTAATATCAACTGGTCTCAGTTGTGCACTGGCACTCGTTCTCATCTGTTACCCTGTACGCTCTTTCCTTTGCCTTCTCCCCTCTCTCTATTATCTCTCCGCATTTCTCACCATCTCCTCTTTAATTCTACTTATTATCTTATAAATGCATTCATGAATTGGAACCAATAAATTTGCAAGAACTGATCCAGGAATACAAACCCTCACGCAATCTACGGTCATCTTCACAATTAAACCTCGTTTCTACTTTGGTGTCAACTCTTTCTCATGGCCATCGCTAGTTTTGAAAAGCTTCTGCTGAACTGATTAACTTAATCTGTTCACATTGATGTGAATTTCATAGGTATTGTAATTTGTAGGTTTATTTGAACTTTTTTGTTTTGTTTAATGTGTAATTGTTTATCAGTCTCTTTTGTTCGTTATAGCGCTTAGAGACTTTGGTGGTAAGCGCTTTATGAGCAACGTTTTTATTATTATCGTTTCTCTTTTCCCTCCCTGCCCGCTTCTTGTATCTCTCCGTTTCTCTTTGTTTTCACCTTTTCTCTTCGCTCCTTATATCCCCCTCTCTCTCCCTGATGTTTTTCCTTTCAACCTTTCACTCTATCTATATCGCCTTCTCTCTACCCTTCTTTCTCTTACCCAACTTTCTATCCCCGCCCACCTCGCTCTCTCTTTGTTTCATTTTCTGTCCACCCATCCTCAACTCCCTCCTTTCTTTTTCTCTCCCTCTCCCTCTCTCTCTCTGTCTCTCTCACTCTATCTCTTTCTCTCTCTCTCTCTCTTTCTCTCTCTCTCTCTCTCTCTTTCTCTCAAAGGAAACCTCGCCCCAAGAAATAACTTGACTTATTTTTTAGAGATTTATTATATTCTTGTCCATCAATCTACAAGATTCCCCACCAAAGTGTATGAGAGAGGCATAAAGCAAGAATAATGTACAGTTTCTCAGCAGGACACGGATATCGCCATTTTCTTGATAACGTGGCGTTCTATGTGAAGTCGTTCATCAAGTAAATGTATTCTCATTTATGAATGCTTCTCTTCACAGGTGTGTGTGGTCATGAATTATTTCATTCACCTGCTATTATCATTTGTACTACAATAATATATTGCCAGAAAGCAAATTGCATAAATAAGTTAGTGCTCTTCCGGGGTAAAGGTTTCTCATGAATGAAATAGATTTGTCACCTGCTGTATTTTAGTATTTTTAAATGAATTAGTTACAATTCTTCCCCTGTTATACATTTTCCACCAAATATAATTTCTATCTTTACAGCTATGATCTTTCCTCATTGAAAAGTAATGGTTTTGTTATTAAATTTAAAAAGTATTTCTAACTCAAGATTGGTGCATAATACATGTACAACTTCAACTGGTACGTTACCTTCTCAAGAAAATGGTTGCGCCTACTAGGCACGTAGCCACGGGGGGGGGGGGGAGGGCACATGCCCCCCAAAAATGTCCAACATCGGTTGAACTTTTTTAGACCCCTGTTTTTACCTCGATCGATTACATGTATGTGCCCCCCCCCCCAAACATCAAACTCTGGCTACGTGCCTGCCCATTTCATATTAAAGGACATTACATGATTCACATCATGCCAAAAATATCTTCATTTATATATCTCTTGTACATTTTCGAAAGGTATATTGTAAATCAAAAGGCAGGAACACATCTTATTTTTTTAAATACTTACATTTATTATTTTGGGTGAGGTTTCCTTTAGCTCCTTTTCCCGTTCTCACTTTCTCCCCTTCCTTCACTCTTTGCACTTTCTCTGCTTATATACACTGTATATATTATATATAAACTTTATATATATATTATATACCTCTCTGGCAATAAGAAACAGGCTGTCATTATTATGTTTTTCGATAGTTTATGGTAATTCATTGATAAATACTGATTACGCATGTTATATAAACTGTAAGAAACATCAAGAATTCTTTTAAAACAAGTGACAGGATCGATTATTCATATTTCAAAAATACATTAAATAAAACACTTGATAAAAATCCCCATTCTTATTTCTTTTAAAAACAAAAAAACACATCCTTGGTTATTCCTTCTCCATTTCCCTGAATATATAAAAACCCAGTACCGGTATAGTGTATTAGAAAATAAATGCATATTAATAAGTTCCCCATATCTTTCACTTAAAATAACATACGTTAGACACCAATGGTACAATAATGTAAGGACTTTTCAATTTCATTCATCCCAAATTCCAATAATTTGATAAAGCCCGGATAATGCATGGTAAAAAAACGAGTGAGGGCGTCAGCGGATATTTTACCGATTAGACATGGATTAGGAGTGTTTGTCCAACCCGTTTTGAGTCGGTTACAATATGAATATTGTATAATTCACTGTATATAATTCATCATCTACCACTTTGAAAATGAGTGATGGCCTTTCATCATTAAAGCGTATACATCCATCTTAACATCAAGTTGACGAAAGCCAAAATATTAGAAAAATGTCCGTGAAGTTGTTAGAAAAATTTGACAAAAATTTGACAAAAAATCAGAGAGTTATAAAAAGTTTGGAAGAAAAACTGTTATTTGAAGACTAATTAGATTTTGTACTAGATATGTTTGTATGCAATAAACATACGTGTATAAAGCAAAGGAAACGACGGATTGCAAATTTGTATAGAGATCTCCAAAACTTATTTTAAAAAAAAACTTTTTATTATCCATCTGCATGATTTTTTTAAACTTTTGGTGGATAATTTTCTATTTTTTTCAGCTTAGACAGAAATAAGGAAGTACTTGGCAAGCTTGTTCGGAAAAATGAAGTCAAATTACTTCCTCGTTTCCATACATGGCTGGAAAGTGAGTGATTACTTTTGTAGTAAAGACCCATTAGCCGAGAGAAAACAAAATCACTTTAAATGTACTTATTGCAAATATGATTTTATACAACCCCTGTATGAAAGAAGTTTATTACATCGTCAGTTACTAAGAAAATGAAAGTTTATGCAATTTTCTTTACAGTGCAAATTGTAGAGGAACTCGCAATATGCGTCACAGTATTGACAATTCTGTGTTTCACTGATGACAACTTATTTCCTATTTTTTAAAACTTTTAATCGCATTTAATTTGCTCAAACTTTCACAAATCGGTTTCTCTCATTTTTCTGCTTTTATTAAAACCAATATAATATCAGGGTGGACTTTACTGTTATCAACTTGTACAATGTATATACGGACTGAAAAGTGGTTTTCAGAGGCATTCCAAGAACTGACAGAACATTGAAATACGTTTTTAATACTGGAAATTTATCCGTCGCCCGCGCATTTATATTCTTTCCCATTTTCAGAGCACACGAAGATAGAGATGCAAGTTTACTTCCTATTTTTCTTCGTTCATTTCAGCCTTCACCTGATTCATCTGATTCGGGTAGGGGGTTGTATCTGATGGTTTTTGTCCGTGTTGTTCTCTCAGTCGAACTCTAAAATTAATATGGAATGAAAATTATTATGCATGAGAAACGTGATTTCTTTTAAAAAGCAAGGATCGAACCTTATCAGATTCTATCTCCTTATACAGTGCGTACCAGAAAAAACGAAACCGAGAATTATAGATGTTTTATCATAACTTAATCATAATTATAATTAATAAATGACACATATTCGTAAAGCTTAGATCCTCCTCTTTTATTTGATGCAACTCATATGACGCATATTTCACGCATGAGTGATTGAGATGAATTTGAAGAGAGGAAACCAAAAAGTAATTGGGCGGACGGTATCTGAATTTCAAAGAATAAATCACATTTCTAGAAAGTTGTGTTTCTGCCCTTTCATATGACACCGCAGTCAGGAAAAATGAGCTAGGAATAACAAAGTTCTGTTTGTTTAAAATAGTGCTTGCATTTCCATAATTCGTCCTTGTTTTCACGAAGTGACGGTAGTGAGGAAAATCGTAACGCAAAGTGAAAGCAATTTTTTTTCACTACCGTCACTTCGTGAAAACAGCGACGAATTTTATTAAACTAATTCGTTTTCACTGGCTGCCTGCCGGAGCATCAAGCAGAATTGACAAAAGACTTAACTCCGTTTCGTTGACAATCAGCCATGCATGAAGTCTTTCGTCTACGGCTGATTGTCAACGAATTCGTTTGATAAAATTATGGAAAAGCATATGAAAGAAGAGGATCTAAGCTTTACAAATATGTGTCATGTTTTAATTATAAATGTGACTAAGTTATGGTAAAACATCGATAATTCTCAGGTAAATAGTAATTTGTAAAATAAAACAATATTACTTGAGAAAAAGAAAACGAGATTGGGGACGAGCGAGCAAGAGAGAGAGGGAGAGAGAGAGAGAGAGAGAAAGAGGGCGAGAGAGAGGATTTAAGGGGAATGAGAGAGAGGGGGAAGGAAGACTGTGAAGAGAGAGAGGGGGACAAATGGATGTAAGAAGGAGAGAAAGAGAGAGAGAGAGAGAAAGATAGAAATACAGAGAAAAAAGGAAGTACAAGAAAGAGAGAAAACTTTTAGAATTCCATCCAGTACATGATAAAGATAGACCTAAAATAACAGAGAGAGAGAGGAAGAGGGGGGGGGGGAGAAAGAAAGAAAGAAAGAGAAAGATGGGGAGTGAGAGGGGGAGAGAGGGAAATAAAGAGAGAGAGAGAGAGAGAGAGAGAAATAATAAGATGAATTCGCCATTCTCAACCCACCATAGTCCCTATCGCCATGAGAATTCCGACGATAAGGCAAGCGAAGGCGAAGCAGAAGAAAGTGATGGGGGCGCCAACGTGTGAGACTCCGACCCCAGCAACCACGGCGCCAATCCCGAGTCCACACAGATAGAAGCCCGACAGACACCCCTGCAGGGTGGCTAGGTTCTCGGGGTTCACCTCCCAACTGAGCCGAGCCACCAATACATTCCAAGTCAGAGCGTGGGACATTCCTAATAATCAGGTGGAAAATAAGAAGAATATTATTTATTTTTAAAAAGAATTGTGACATCACTAACTCTTATTGGTATAGATTTGACGCGGAAACTTAAATAAGAATAGAGAATTAGAGGGGGGGTGGGGGGGCGTCGGAATCACATCAAAGTAAAGTCTGATACTGACTTATTTTAATTGGTAACAATACAGGTTTCTATTTAAGAAATTGAAATGACTCCAAGGAAGCCTAACACAAATATATACATTTTTACATTTAATTTGAAATTAATATTAGTGAAAGGTGTGGGATGGCTTTAAAAATCTTATTTTCACAATACCTCCCTTCTCTCCCATTACTTTTCTTTCTCCTCTTTTTTCCTAGATGGGGGCCGATGCCCCCGTGCCCCCGGTAGCTACGCCACTGCCTCTGATATCAACTTACCGTGGATAATCTGTACAGGCAGGATACCAAACGGTGAGGTAATGAGTGCATAGCCAAGGAAGCAGAGGAGGTAGCCTATAGCTCCGCACGACAGGAGTACGACGTGGCCTCGGGACTTGATAAGCTGGCCTAGGTGGAAGGCCAGAAAGAGCTCCGAAACGCCGCTCACAATGCGGGCCGACTTCACCAGGATGTTGGGACTCCCTGTCAAAAAAGAAAATCGTGAAGAAAAAGAAGAGAATATGTAGAGATGGTTAGAGAAACGATAAAAATTCAAGAATGAAATCAATCAAGAAATATTCATTAGAGTGATACATACCATAGGACTAAGTTGGCTACAGGGTGCTCTAGAATGCATAGTTTCAATTTTGTCAGAAAAGATAATAATGATTTTAAAAAAGAATATATAGAGATGAAAATTCAAGAGTGAAATCAGTCAAGACATATTCATTAGAGTGATACATACCATAGGATCTAAGTTGGCTATAGGGTGCTCTAAAGTGCATAGCTTCAATTTTGTTTCAATATTGAAAATCTTCTTGGGTTGTAAGCACCGCAAAATCCGACATGCCATACTTTACGGACATAAAGTAACACAACAAAAATATGTCCCCTTGAAATTGAACCTATGCATTCTAGAGCACCCTAGGTCCTATGGTATGTACAAAATATGGCAGGCACGGATAAAAGTGATGGGACCCCTGCAGCCCTAAGGTACCTATACTTCCGATGAAAGGGAAATTACATGCGGGGTACCCCAAGGCTCGTTATTGGGCCCTCTATTATTCTCAATATTTGTAAATGATATGCCCCATAATGTGCACTCATGTGATATAGCATTATATGCCGACGACACATATATTTTTACGTCATCAAAAAACCCAGTCGAAATTTGTAGCAAACTAAATGAAGATCTTTCAAGTTTATCATGCTGGTTAAAAGATAATAAATTAATGGTTAACCCAAACAAATGTGAAGTAATGTTTATAGGCACTCAGCAGCGTTTGAAGAGAATACACGATATTATTGATGATTGTTATATGTATATAGATAATAACGAAATTAAAAGGGCCCAGTCATGTAAATATCTAGGTGTTGTCATTGATCAAAATATGTCATGGAAAAATCAAGTTGATCATGTAAAGAAAAAAGTAATTAAATGTATATATCTCTTTAAAAGATTGCGTCCATACATTAATCAGATCAATGCTTTGACCTTTTATAAATCAATTATTCAATGCCATTTTCATTATTGTAGCGCAGTCTGGGCAAATGCTTTAAAGACTCACCTAAGTCAATTGCAAGTATTACTATTATAGATCACTTCGTATTGTTATGAATGTTGATTATATGTATCCTTCAAATAATTTATATGATACCTTGAAATTAGATCGCTTATATATACGATGGTCCAAACAATTAGCATGTACTATGTATCGTTCTGTTCATAACATTTGTCCACCTTATCTTAGCAGTATCTTTGTAATTCGTGAATCAGTATATTGTACAAGGTCCGGTCCGCATAAATTAAGACTCACTCAACCGAAGACCAATTACGGGAAAAGATCTCTCTCTTATCGGGGAGGGGGGGCCAAGATTTGGAATGAGCTGAATTACCCTATTTCCACCACTGTATCAATTGAAGCCTTTAAGCGTCACATAAATAGTAACCCCATCATCCTGACCATTCTTAGCAGACAGACTTATAACTTCTATATTTAACAAATTAAGCTAAAAATACAAGAACCCCGGTTTTCTTTCTTTTCTTCTTATTCGTAATTTTTTGTTTTGTTACTCCCTTATCCGTTTTTACCATGTATGAAACGTTCCTCCTTTTGTAGTTGCTTTAGTGATGTTTTCTTTGTTGTTGTAGATAGTATACTTTTAGTATATTTTTATTTTTGTATTATGTAAATTATATTTTGTGTCTATTCATTTGTCTATTCTTATGAGTAGCCTATATACATGTATTGATTATTCTGATTGTATGGTTTTTATCTTGGCTTGGACCCCTTTGAAAAACAGCTAATAGCTGACAAGGGCAATCCATCCCATGAGTGGAGAATAAATAAATAAATAAATAAAATAAAAAAATACTCACCGAGATTCGTCAGATGAAAAGGAAGAAATACAGATATAGCGCCCTCGTTAGCTGCCAAGTAGCATATGGTCGGAAGCAGAACGACATTATTTAGACGAGAGAAGACTTTTCCTAGGTTACCAACGTCGGACTCGTTGGGATTATCAAACTGTAAACAATGCAGAAATGCGATGAGAAAAAGAAACGAATACAAGAAACTCGAAATTCCAGGAGTATTTTTTTTTATATGAAAAAGGTGTCTTGGAAGTAACGAAAGTATGTAAACAGAAAACATAATGGTGGGAGGATAAACTTGCTTGATTCTACTCTACATTATGTCAAGTAGGTTAGAAGTAGGTTAAATAGGGGAAGATTATGATTTAAATAAATTATAGCCCATGTCGAAGGGATACGAAGCCGTGAAGACCTCCTCTATAAGCTTTTTTTTTTCAAAAGAAATTTTATTCAATCATTCTTGAGCAAGAACGAAACAATAGATTTGAACAAAGTACATGTTGTGACATATCGGTAAAAAAAAAACATTGTTACATCAGTTGCACATGATTGTCTCCATTTGTCAAGTAATACAACGAATTTATTGTGTTTGATATAAACTTGTTTCTTAAAATAATGCAGGGAAAGAGCCAAACTTCCAATCGAACAATATGTTTGGCTATGAATCCAGAGTTCCAGACCCAATGAAAGTATATGCAAGTTATAGATATTGTTTGTATTGAAAACAAATCGTAGGAATTCAGCACGCATGTCTAACGACCAATAGACCATTTAACAATGTAATCAAATGTAATGCATTAATCTTCCATGTCACAAATTATTTCATTCACCTAGGCAGAATGCCAGTTGCTACTTGATTATGAAAATACAAACAAATAAACAAACATTCGGCGGTTTTACCTTCATATTGATGCAGTAAGCGAAGAGGAGAGCGATGGCGCAAATCGTCGTTCCGAAGAAGATGACGAAAGCGATTCGGTAGTCTTCGACATGGATCTCGATCCCGCATCTCCACCATGTTGATGAGGCCATGTCGATGATGATGGTTATCAGAATGATGCTAAAAAAAAGGATTATAATAATAATAGTCAAATTTGTATAGCGCTGAATTAAAATAGTACGTCTCTAAGGGCTTTATATTGTCATTATTATTATTACCCCGGTAATTGGATTCAATTGCTAATCCGCTGTACATGACGTAGTGCACACGCTCCGCTCCCGAGGGAGGGCAGGGGGGGGTATTCTGGCCAGGACATGATATAACATTATGATGTAACAGGATAATGATATTTAAAACAATATGTCGAATGATAGGTTTCTTTGGTCAAACTCGAGTTTCAGAACCTATTTAGTCATAAAAAGTAATTATGAAGTAAATATATATTCCTTGTTTTGAATATCGTTGACAGGAGGGCTGGGTATCTCGACGGAGTTTGTATGAATAAATAATGAATACCGCCCCCCCCCCCCAATTTCAATATACATGTAGATATGACCTGGCGCCTTTACAGGGTTTGAATGGATTTCAAAGAAATACCAATTTATTATGACCAGCTGAAACGCATCCGCTCGCTTCTGCCAAGAGGAGAGGAGCGCGTCAGTGATAAAAACTAGTAATAAAAATATGTCACTTATGAGAAAATCATGTTTTTACAGCAGACCATCTGCAGATGTTTGCATTTCTAATGAAATAAGTCAGCAAGACAAGGATGGATAGATAATGTGACTTTGCCAAAAACATATTTAGGAGTAAAAGCAAAAAAAATGAATGTGTCATGTTTTATCAATATTCTTCCATTTCTTAGTATGTCTTATAATGTATTATATTAGTACATTTCCGTTCCACTGTCTGCCTAGGTAGTTGGTGAACCCCATGACCTGCTGCCTTGGTGGGAAAAAGATAACGAGTTTTTTGTTTTCTTCCTGACAGTTGTCTTCATTTCGACTTTAAAAATTCATGGCAAGCGACGAAAGCTCCCATTATGATAATAATGCCACTTTTCCCGAATATAACTCTCTTTGGGACAAAAATAATATGGGATATTTGGAAACTTTATTTCCTTCGGTCTTTTCAGCTGTTTTGTCTGGTCTGCATATAATTCTAAAGACGCACTTAGGTCCCAGTCACTCTCTGAGGAAAAATTGAAAGATAAAGTGGAGTTCCGGGCCCCGTTTCATACAACTTGATATCAATAACAAGTTACAATATCTGTTATAAGCCACTGAAATCCTGGCATCTGATTGGCTGAGATCAAATTTGTCATGGAAATTAACAACTTTTATGAAACAGGGTCCTTTACACTTCTTTTCCTATCCGAATATGAGGATATTTAAAGTGCAATCCTTTTCAGGGGACTTATTGATCTACTATGATATTTCTACTATTATTATTTCCCAATTAAGAAAACAAAAAAAAATGAGAAAGCTCAAAAACTATGAGAAGAAGGAGGAGGAGGAACAGAAAAAGTAGGAGAAGAAGAAGACGAAAAAGAAGGGAAAAGGAAAAAAGAAGAAGAACTAAAACAACAACAACAAAAATGTGGAGGGGGTAGAGGAGGGGATGTGGAGATGGAGAAGAGGGGGAGATGGAGGGGATAGGGGACTGAAATGAGAATGGGGGGGGGGGGATAAGAAGACAATGGAGGGGAAGGGGAATGAGATGTTATGGGAAAGGGGAAATGGAGGGGAAGGATGAGAGTGGACGGGGAATGGGAGTCGGATGGGTATTTTGTATCATAGGGAATACCTAGATCGAATCTAAAAAAGAGTAAGAGTGACTCACTAGATTGCGAAGGATGCCTTCCCAAAGGCCGCCTGCCACCCATACTCGCGACTCCTATTCGGCCCCAAGGTCTGAAGGGTGGACGTGTCCGTCAACGACAGCGTAGGACCCAGCATCACGTGGGCCACCGTGATCAAAGCGAATATGGAAAAGAACGATGACGCCAGGCTATCCCGCTCGAAGATCCAACCCGCGTACGTTGAACTCGGCCCTGTTCAAGAAAAAATCAAAATGGCGATCGCAATAATGTGATGGTAGGTTTTTTAAGTTTTTGAATTATGAACTTGTACTTCATGGGAATAAATCGCTCTCAAAAGAAAAGGGACGCACATTCTTTCTCATATTTTTAAAGTAATGTCTACAAAACAGATCATCAGATGCGATTTTGTAAGGTGTTTGTATTTCTCTGATAAGAAAAAAAAATCGTGGGACGCGGGACATTTCATAATGGGTCCTATTCCTCCTTTCCAAATCGTGTATGTGCGTTAGCGTGTGTGTGGGCGTGTGGTTGTGTATCTAACTCTGTTCCGGAATTTTCATGGAACAAATTAAACTTCGAACTTGTAACTTCCATGGTATTTGTAATTCAACCACCCAACTCTAAGACCGTTGTCACCCAACGGTGCCAGAGCCCCTTCGACACTTCTGACCAATCCCGTCGAGATCCAACACATGCTATATATTTCACAATCCTACAAAATGAACTCTTAAAGGAAGTCGTGTGGACCGAGAGACTTGACAGATCAGCTCGATAATGGTATCAGTTATAATGACTCAAAACACACACCAAACACCACTGTGCATACACTTTGTTGACACGTTTCGCAGGGTGAACAAACTTCAGCCGATAAAGAGCATGTTTACATGTAAATAATACAAGCTTGATCAATGAAGATTTGTTGCTGGACGCCAATTTTTAAAGCTTTATGGAAGGAGTGGTGGCGCCCATGTAAAGCTTACAAATGAGTCAATTTTTTTTTTTTTTTTTTTTTTGGGGGGGGGGGGGGTAGGGGACACTTCCTTGGAGACCAACAAACCAACAAGTCTTATCATTCGGTTTTTATATTTTGATTTGTTTGTTTGATTTGTTTTAATGCGTATACAAGGTGAAGTACAAAAACTAGAAATGCATTCCACGGTCTCCTTTTTCTCGACTTCATTTGCCAATTATAATGATAGTTTTGTACTTTTGTTGAATTCTAAGGTAACGTCTCTATTACTAGGGATAGTGTCTCTGGTAGGTCCATGCTCTTACATGCCACAATAAGTTACATGTCGTTTTGTCAGTTTTGAATCTATACAACCTAAAGGAAAACAAATCCATACATTTTCAATCGTCAAAATACAATGTCAAAGATTAGACTCTCTAAAACCTCATACAGCATTGTGTATGGCCGTATTACAGCTATGTATGCAAACAAATCCATCACGTTTTAATGGCAAAATATGTTAATAGAATTTTGTGGTTTGACAGAATAAAGGAAACAATACACAACCCACGGGATTTCCGAATTGAATAGTACCGTTTGACAAACCACCGAGACCGATTTCAGGCTTAAAGGTACATGTAGTGTATCCCTTTTGCAGCCAACATCAAATTCTGTAGAACTTTGCATGAATTATGAATATGTCACGTATGTCCTATCTGTGGAATGTAAACGTTAGCAGTGTCCTATTATCAAATCATGCAAGGAACCCGTTTATTTTCTAGACTTCACTGTCGGCTACTATTGAGTGACTGACTGACTTTTTTCTTTGGTAATAGCATACATAAATTGAGCTATAAAATAATAATAATAATAATAGTGGGTTCTTGTATAGCGCTCATGTCAGTCAGATTTGACCCTCCTGGCGCTCCCGATTAAAGGGTACAGGAACATTTGTTTACCTCAATAACCCACTTCTTGTAATGGCCAAAATCAAACTGATTGAATCATTGCGCAGAACAAAACGTACGGTCATTTTTTTTTACTTTTTACTACTGTTTTTACTTTCAATGTGTAAATTATTGGCACCCTTCCCTTAATTACGACACACTTGAATAAGTTTGGAAGAATCTTCAAGGTTTAATGAAGCAGACTCCACCTAAGAAGAAGAAAGAAGAAGATGAGCCCGTCACCATGATTGCACTTACCGTCTACATCCGCGCCTCCCGGTACATGGTTAGCTCCCCAGAATCTTCCTCCTGGGTAACACTCTTCAGTTTTCTCTGTCCAGGGTGTGTTTACTATGTGAAGAATGCTTAACCAAGACGGGTTACTTGTCGCAGCAGTTACGTTATCAGAGATCATGCACTTTGCATTACTCTCGTGGTAATTCCGCACCAAGCCAGTCGCCACACCCGAGTGCACCTTCAATGACGATGAGGCGGAGGACGATGGCATCATCATCGATTTTGCTGAGATATTCAATTTCGCTATCGTGTCCTGAAACTGATTTCTGGCAAGTCTGCAGGTGGTGAGTTGTGGAGATGGGATGAAGTTGACGGAGAGAGAAAAGAAGACCCAGAGGCATAGGGCGAGGAGAAGCATCTCTTTTCGACAGCGGAACTTGTCGGCGATGTAGCCGCACAGTGGCGTCGACATGCTCGAGATGAAACGAGGTAGCGCGTAGATGAACGCTAATTGGAGAGGATTCACACCAACTTGGAGAGCGTAGAATGAGATATACATCGTCAGGCAAGCCTCACCACCACGTATAAAGATATAAAGCAGCTTAAAAGGCGCCAAAGTCTCATTACACTTGTGAATACATTTCGTGAAGTATCGTCCGAACCCACTTTCATTGCTATCGTCTGCGCTGTATTTCTTGCAATTGTCGCTGACCTTGCGCGCGCCATTTTTCTCGCGCTTTACGTCCTTCAGTTCCTGCTCTTGGAGAAGCTGCTCCAGGGTGTAGGTATAGACGGTGAGGAGGCGTGATCGTTGCTCGCCCTCATTCACGAGTTCGACGCGCTCGGTCTTTGGAGGATGGGACCCCAATGACGACCCGTCGATGACCGTACCGGCGGACATGTCTGAAGACGGATCGAGGAATTGTTGAAATCGTTGAGGTTCTTAGTATGTATGTGTGGTGTTAAATCCGTCGTAAGCTTGCTTCTGTTTGCTTATTGTCATCTGCAAGAAGGGGAAAGTGAAAGAAATATAAAATGAACGGATTAAAAAATGGCTTTATTCTTCCCTCACCATACCACTTTACTCCTTTAAAATGTATCTCTCAACTTACGCCTCGACGTTTTGGTGTGAGTCGCTATTTATCTCTATTCTCTACTTTGAATTGAATTGAATTGAATTGAATTGAATTGAATTGAAATTTATTTCCATCATCACAACAATATATACAAAGATAAAGTATGGAATTTCATAACATGTAACAATATCAAAATTACATATAAATTGACATAACAGCATTCAAAATATAAATGGAAAATGGTGCATCCGTAAAAGCCAGTAAGGCTTGACAATTGAATGCACCAGGCGCAGAATTAATAATAACATATACTTGAAGAAGAAAAAAAAAAAAAAAAAAAAAAAAAAAAAAAAGGAGTATTAGTAATATAGGTGTGGTCTTAAAATAAATTATGCGTTATAAAGAGAGAGAAGATGTTTCTTGTAAAGTCTTTTGAAAGAATTATTAAATCCAACAGATTGTAAAAATGGAGGTAGGGAATTCCACATTTTTGGACCAACATAACGGAGAGAATCGGTTAGTATATTGGACGAAGCATTCCAATGATGGAATTTATCAGCATTTCTTGTGTAGTGGGTATGGACCACATTGTTAAGACTAAATAGGTGCATAAGGTTTGGAGGTAGTGAGTTTGAGAAAAATCGTTGCATCAATGAGGCAATTTGCAATTTATTAATATCATAAATATGTAAAGTATTGAATTTTCTAAATAAAGGTTGTGAGGGAGCTATGACTGTGTATAGTCTTCTCTCTTTCTCTCACACGAGTCACACCCACACAACTACACATACGCCTACATAATGTACTACGTTTAGAGTCAGGCATTCATCCTCTCTCTCTCTCTCTCTCTCTTTCTCTGCTCCCCCCTCTCTCTCTCTCTCTCTCTCCGTCCCCCTTCTCTCTCTCTCTCTCTTTCTCGGTCTCTCTTTCTCTCCTCTATCTAACTGCTATGTTGTTAATCCATCTTTCTTCTAAATTGAATATTGAACATTGAGAGATATGAACATTACTGCATGGGTAAGGACAATTTTTCATTTCTTACTTACACGGTGAGTTTAATACAATTAAAACTCGATATTCCATGTCTAGTTTCAAGGTATTGGGGTTCATGTTTTCTCTGCTTTTCTCTTCCCTTTTTCTATTCTCAACAATATACAATGTATCGTTTTTAAGGGGTTGACATTCATGAAACCCCCACATTCTGGTGATCAGACATTTATTTTGCTCCGTGGTTTCATCAAAGATTAAGGGTTAAGGTTGCAATTGCGTTGGGGTTAGGATCTTGCGCAAGGGATGAAGTCGTGTTTTAGGTTAAGATTTTTGTTTTGATTTGATTTATTTTTCCACTCAAATATCCACAAGTTGAATGACATATTATAAACCATACAGTATTACAATATATAATAGAACAAAAGAATTATACGAGTAACGAAATACTGATTGACAAGTATGTTCGTAACAAAAAAAGTTTACAGAGTACATTTAAGTTTGAGAATAAGACAAAATATGTTAAATTGCTTTAGGGTAAGAGTTAGGTATAGTGGCATACATTGTTTGGTTCAACGTTAAAGTTAAGTATTTGGTAGGTGTATGGATTTTGCCGTGGAACAATTACCGCCCGAAAGTATGTCATTATACCGTATGATGAGATACTTACCCCCACGCTCTTTTCTTTTAAATATTGTACATTTCTGTCGTTGCAACGTTATCTCAATATTTCCTTCCAATAAAACACGCTGTTTAAATATCTTCAAAAGTTATTCAATTTTTTTTCTTCAGCGTTTATTAACAATATCTAAATTTTAAACGGCATCAGAGAAGTGACTAAGTCAATATGTGGTCTTCCAGATCATAGTATTATTAAAGGGATCTTTTAACAATGTTAAATCTGAGATGCACGGCCCTACGTTTTATCAGTGTCTGTGATATGGTGTTATATTGAAGCCCTAACAAAATTGATCAAAAAAACAAACAAAAACCTTTGAGTGACTGGTTTTAACATACTCGTTTTTTTCCAATAGACTGTAGTGTTATGAAAACCGTTTGGCAAACGCAAAATTTGATTTCGATTTTCAATCATAAATATCTTGATAATCAGACAGGCGATCGGCTTGTAAAAGTCATGGGGTTCCTGACTGACCTAAAGGGTTATAATCATCATTGCAGCATGAGCTATGAGGATCTAAGACAAAGTTACCGGATCCCTTTAAACTCAGCCTTTTGCATGGCAATATGACGTGGGTGAGAAAAGAGACCGACTTTGTCAATATTGATCATCAGTCACACATTTCATATTTGTCGACAATTGACTTTGGAGGGGGATAAGGGTGGCTGAATCAAACGTTTATACCAGTGAGAAAAAAATGTCTAGCCTTTCTTGCATATAACATTTTCTTTTTCTTCTTTTACTCGTAATGCTCGGTCTAGATTTGCTACATCTATAAAGGAAACAACAGGTATTTATCCTGTGTATATTTTGTGAATATATACATCCTATGGCACTGCAACAAAATAAATAATGATGATAATGACGATGATGGTGTTATTGATGATGACGATGGTGTTGGTAGTGATAATGACGACGACGACGATGATGGTGCTATTGGTGGGGATGATGATTATGATGATGATGATTATTATTATGATGATGATGATGGTGATGATGCTTGTGATGATGATTATGATGATGATGGGGGGGGGGGGGCGGAATTTGAAACATAGGCACAGGGCAACACATTTCCACAAGGCCTAGCACAATTGTACTGGCGACTAAAATTAGGCCTACATATGTAAACAATTTCATTTTAGGCGAAGACGTGTCCATGTCTAAATTGTGCATGGTAAAGTCTTCACTTTATTGGAAATTGTGTATAAATAAATATATATATATAAATGCTCATAGCTAAAAGGATCATCATTAACTATGTTAATATCCCGCCTCCTTAGTGTTTTCTTGACAGCTCTGAAACTTTGAGGAAAAATCACGAAGGATGAAAAGGGGTAAAAATTCATTTTAATGGGGGACACTTTAAGCAGTTACACAAATTCAATTCTTACTGCGGTACGAATAACCAACACATTACAGAAACCATCATAACTTTAATAATTTCAAGAAAATATTGACCTACATATTGTCAGTATCATCTTTTGGACTGGTTTTCTATCATATTTTCTTAACATTGAATTGTGTCTTTAAACACAATCCATGATAAGGAAAATAGAATAGAAGCGAATTACTCTCTCATAATTTGACTACATGTATACATCAAATAATGAAATAACACTGCAAATAAATGTATGATATTCACTGCAATTAGTTTATGCAATACAGGAAATAATTGACTACAATTTTTTCGAGTAAATATATGGAAATATTGAAATATAGAAACAGATGTTTACAATAAATGTCTATAAGGTAAAATATTTCCAAGGTTCGAATTTCAAATGAGGCTATACATCCGATACTGCGTATGGTATGTTACAACTGCATGAATTCTGTATTTAAACAATGTTGTAAATAGCTGTTATTTTATGATATGAACAAATAAAGTCCCTCGAAAGAGGATAAATAGAAGAAAAAAATACATCCGATATTCATGATATTGTGAATATGAGAGCTTTTGGTGTCATTTATGATTCCAGTTTCAAATGATTAGTCAAAGAGGCGTGTGTTTTTACTGGTCAGTCTGCTAGTCTGCCATTTTATCTTGTTGAATGCTATTGGGATTTCATATTCATGTGATCAGCTTTGTGTGAAAGTGTTGTTTTTTTAGAAATATGTATACGAATAGTGCGATACGGTATAGAAGCTAAATAACCTCATACATAATGACGTAACAAATAAAAGAGACAGATGTTCGCAGGAGCATAGTGAAAGTGGCTGGTAGTCGTTTGGGGCGAGAGGGGAAGGGCCGGGGTTCTGTCTCTTATGCCTCAGTCACACCTTTGCGTATTTGGCTTGCGTATTGCTGCGTATTTCTGGCAAGCCGTTTTAACATTTATTCCTATTTCTTGGTATCAAGAATTGATTTTCTGTTGTAAAGCAATGGTACTTCTTGATATCAAGAATTCGATTTCTTGTTATCAAGGATTTATTTCTCGATATCAAGAATTCAATACTTGATAGGCCTATCAAGAAAAAGGAATACATGTAAACACGGCTTGCCATTAATACGCAGCAATACACGAGCCAAACACGCAGAGGTGTGACTGAGGCTTCAGGTCTCAGTGCGTTCCGTAGAAATATATATCCCTTTAGAGTGAGAATTTTTTTTGATTCATTCGTCCTTGTTTATGCTCTTATCAAAGAAAAGGCCTTGTTGAAAAGCAGCTCTCAGATGGCATAATTTTGTCACCATGTACATGTATACAAAAATAAACTTAATCTCAAGGGAGTGTTTGCTTGGTACAGACGGGTATCGGTTGATGCTGTTAACTTGCGTCTGGAGACCGAGGGATTTGAACCCTAAGGCCGGTGAGCCAACCATCAATTTACATAATTTTTGATGAAGAATACCGATTTCTATATCTCTAAATTCATTCATCAGAATAACGGGTAATTTGAAGGGCAGTTAAATATGGATATATCCAATTGCACTCTTGGGAGAGTGATGGCTGCAAGACTTAAATGGTATTATTGAAAACAAGAAACCTCTTTTTAGGGGTTATTTCTCTGTAAAATACGATAGCGAAATCAATACAAGGCAAATATCAATCGCCTTGTCTATCATATTTTGAAATGTGCGAACATTACATTGAAATGTTACACAGTCTGATGATTTATGTAGAAAATATAATAGGGTTTTGATATTTGAATTTATTGCTTGGAAAATCTTTATCTTGTTCTCGACATGTTGGATAAAAATGGATACATAGAATTGTACTCTTGACAGACCATGCAAATGCTGCATGGCTTATGCATAATCTCAAAAGTCTCTTTGAATCGATGCTCATTTCTCTTTACATAGATTTATACAAGGCAACTACAGAAGGGGCTGTGCATGCACAGAATAAAAAAATACTTCGCGGAGAGCCCAGAACCGTCCGATAACCTCAGTTGCATTTTAAAGTACAAATTAATGCATTCTTCAATCATAACATCGAAAGGGTTTTACATGTACTCTCCTCTCCAATTTGCTGTTTTGATTTCAGACTTATATACATGAGCATAACGTGACATTGATTGTTTTCTTTATCTTTTTCTCATTTGCTTGCAATTATGTTATATCTTGCTATTCTGTGAGATGTATCTATGTAATGTAACATGCTTTGGAGAAGAAGGCTTTCGGGTAAAATCGGGTTGTAATCATTTAGCAAACCGTTTCTTTTCCCGGCATCCATGTGTCTCCTTTCAAATCTTACAGTTATTTCGTATCCACTGTTTTCTTGATTTTGTCTTTGCCGAATAAATGATCAGAAAAACAACAACAATAATGATGATGATGTTTATGATGATGATGATATGATAATGACCATAATGATAAAAAATGATAGAATAATCGAGTCCTCTTCGAACGAAATTGTACAAATTACCCGCTGAGAAAAATCTGACTGAATACACATTTTTTAATGATTACCCCCCTCAACCCTCAACCCTTATAATCCAAGAGGAATTTAAAGGCACAAATCAATGTATTCGTTGTATTGTAACGTCGAAGTATAACTCAGTAAAAATCAACTCATTTGTAGCACGATGCTTACATATGAAAATATATGCAGTTTTGTATAACTTTGCAAAGTTCTCACTCAGAAAACACTGCTAGCAGATGGAATATACTCAGTTTTCATGATTAGCCCTATTAAAGTCCTTATAACCCCAGAGGAATTACAAAGCACAACTCAATACATTCATCATATTGTGAAATCTAAGTATAAATTTGGGTACATAGTATCAGTATAACTCATTCATGTACCAATATTTGTGTACACATAACTTTCGAGATCCCCCTCTGCATACAAATGAAATCAATATTCAGTTGCATAATTATGAGTCTGCATATAAAATTCCATATTTACTAAAAAAAGAAACACAAATAAACATACCAGCTTTCGTGGAAAGCCCATAAACCCTAACCCTCCTGGTTGAATTTGATTTAAAAAATGTTATAGGATTCATGATAATAACACAAGTTCGTAACCTGTAAAAAGTTTGATATTACAGCCCCAACTAGGCGTTGTGGCGTGCGCCTGTAATCCAGCTAACAGTGGAAGTTACAAAATGATTCAGCCGAGGACACAGGTTCGAAACTGAGTCACATCTTTCGGATGGTGACGTTTAAAGGTCGGTCCCCAGACGTAAATATCTGATTGACACACGTCTGTAAAAACACAATACACGCAAGTGTGCTAAGAGGAATACAAAATCGAAATATTTATAATCTAGTTAGGAATGTCGAGTAAACAATTCAGTGAGGAGAAGAATTGACTTACCTAACATGTATGTCATGATGTGTGGCTATATTCTCCATATTCATCGGGTACAGGAGGCGGTAGAAACCGCTCTTTTCCACCACAAATCCGCCTCACGAATGAAGGTTTCTGTTTTATGCATAATATGTTAATGATAAAAAAAAAGCGTATTACGTGCTATGTGCATGCACGGATTAGTAACTCCATGGTGCATGTGTGTCTCCGTAGGTGACAAAACCCACACTTTTAGCGTGGGCAGAGAATCCAGTCCTCCCTTCTCTGTAGAAACCACGAAATCCTTTGAAATTCCTGACTTAACTCGCTCCGCCTCAGACATTCACAATAGGCTCAACACACCCCAGTGATTGACAAAGGGCCGCCCTCCTCATCAGGTATTTGGGCTATTTCCACAATAAAAACGATTTTCAGTAAAAAGCTATTATGCTCGTGGTTCGTACTTGCGCAAAATGTATTCAATCCGAGTAAATAGCGGTATCAAAATTGGATTAGCCATAGTTTCTTAAACTGAACTGGCTACATTGCTTACGTGTATAGTTTTGTTTCGTCTCTTCCGCGACCTATTAATCTTCTTGGCAAACAGTTTTATAGAGTGTGGGAGTAATAACGAAATGAGTGTTTAAATAATGAGTAAGCCGACGATTAAGCTGGTTATAATTGGCTGCGTCTACACGGCATGAGCGAACCTGATATCAATTCATGGTTATTCAGTTATTCTGGTTTAGATTACTGCGGTCAATATATAACACTGACAAAAAATAACCCTCTCTGATACCACAAACCAAATTCAATTTAATTGGTATATTCAAGCTTTTTTGCATATTACAAGCAAGGCAAAACACAGTCCATACTGTCTGCCTTTACGCAATAGAAAAAAGAAAGAAATTTATGTTGAGAGTCAAGTGGAAATACTGATCTGCATCAATTCATAACGCAATATGAAGGTATATAGCATATACATATATATATATATATATATATATATATGTGTATACATGTATGTGTGTATGTATATATATATATACATAAAGATGTCTGAAGTGTGTCTGGGTGGTAATGTGTGCGTGTAGACGTTATAATGCTTCAATCATTGCTCTTTCATTTTGATAAAATTTCGGCTCGCTGTGTATGATGAAATAAATCACAGTTCAGTCTTTCTTTAATCGTACAGAGTCGGATTTTCATACTACTGTGCCCTCTCGACGAAAAGTGGAAAGAATCCTACCAGCATAACAATCTGTAATTATAGAAAGAGGGGTCGTAGAACAACTCTTCAAGTGGGGGTACTAAATTATCTCTAACCCAAATGGCGGCAGCTGCGTTTATGATCCAGACTGGGAGGCGTGATGGCTCAGTGGTAGAGCAGTAACCGTGTAACCCGGAGGTCACGGGTTCGAAGCCAAGGAAATGGGTGAGTACCTTTAGGTAAGGCAATAAAAGTCCCTCGGAAAGGACTTACGGTCGTAGAACCGCTTGATGCTTACTTATTCAAACACTGGAGGCACGTGAACTTCAATTCTCCAATAATTGGAAATCAAGAATATTTCACAGCACAATGTAGTTGCATATTCATATAACATTTATTCCGTTTAAAAAATATACCTGTATTCATCAGGAACGTGATTCTTCGAGGTACGGGAGGTCCTGGGTTCAATTCCCACACATGACAAGCAATTTGTTAAGTTATAGGGCACTCAAAGACTTATGTTACGTCAATAAAAAATTGTTCCTCGACTTAATACCGTTCACCATGATGAATTAATAAAAATCAGCCCAAAATCAAGTGATCAATTTTCATGATTACCTCAAATCAATGTAGGTTTATTCATCAAAAGAATGAATATTCAAAGTACAATGCATTTTCATATTCATAACATATGTTACATGCATTCAGAACTGAATAAAATGAAATTACTGACCTGGAATGATCTGAAATAACCAATGCATTAGTGATTGATGATCAATCATTACCTGACTGAGTCGTGGACAAATATGATTCTGCTTACTGGCCGTAACTTTATCCTCTCATAAATAACGTGCTAGATATGCTGGGTAAATATTTACTCAGCAAATATAAACTCGATATCAGATATTGAAGATAACTTACCAAATGACATTTTATAAAGAAATATATAAATGAAATCACAGAACTGAAATAGTTGGAAATAAATTGTATTAATAATTCGATGATCAATTATTGGGTGACTGGGTCATGGACCAAATATATTCTGCGTTTGGAACTTAAATGGCCATTAACTTATCCTCTCATAAATAAGGTACTTAATATGCAGGGTACGATTTACTCACCAAATAGATATTCGATATCAGATATTGAAGATAACTTACAGAATTATGTTCTATAAATATATTATTTCGATCAAATATATAAATGAGAAAATACACTCTGAAGTGAAAGCTCATCTCAAAATTCAGGGTGTTTAATTATAAACTTTTGAACAGCACTGTGTTCAACTACTTTAGTTTAATGTGATAACAAGTTTATATTTATACTATTCAATTTCATCTGCAATATGTAAAACATATCGATTACGATATTCGAACAAAGGATGACACAGTGTATCTCTCGGCATTGATGCCTTCGGACTTCCATTGAATTCAATCTGTTTGACAGACAGATCTTGTCATTTGTGGAATGATTTCAAGAATTTTAGAACTAACAGAGATCTATCCTCAATACAGATTTAATTTCGAATACCGAACAAGTCCGAAGGGTGAGAGTTCAATCAATACTGAGAGATATTCTGCGTCCTAAATAGCTATATATATATGTATATTATACAAATAATGAATGGTTATGAGTGCAACAGTGCGAATATTTTCATGAGTTGAAAGATTAACATTCTATTCAACGAGGCGTTAGCCGAGTTGAATAGAATTAAAGTTAATCTTTCAACGAATGAAAATATTCGCACCATTGAACGAATGAAAAACATTCATTATTTGTTTTATACAACATCGAAGAAGATCTAATAGAACGTTTATCAACAAATTATGCTTTACTCCTTATATTAAAGATAAATTAAAGTTAGAGTCAAGCCTTCTCGATTACATTCAGATTGCCTTCGCGTCAGATACACGCAGGGATACGCGTGCGCACGGCTGAGAGGTACGCAGTTTGCATATAACCAAAAATGCACGGCGCATATAACCAAAAATGCACGACCGTGCAATATAACATCTATTGAATATCATGTGACCAACAATCCTCCAATCAAATGACAATGATCCACGTAGGTGTTGTATAAATAGTTATATTTGTATATATTAGAAAATATATCAATTCACAACGCTACATGAAATACACAAAGAGCATAGATTGAACTTCACAAGAGATCAGATGCTATTTTAGGCCGTTTTTTTTTTTTTTGTTGGTTTTTCACATATAATATTAGAAAATATATCAATTCACAACGCTACATGAAATACACAAAGAGCATAGATTGAACTTCACAAGAGATCAGATGCTTAAGCAAGTGGCATGCTATTTTAAAGGGGGTTCGCTTCTACCTTTATATTTTTAACCATATCCATATTTGCATAACGTTGTAGTATTTTTTTTGAATTTATAGATTTTTATTATAACGCTGTGGCGTTTGATAGATGGAATATTACACGTAATTTGAACTGATATGAAACAAAATCATATTATTCATTCTTAACGGTCGTAATGAAAGATATAAAATGTTTGCATGATGTATAATAACAATTAATCAAGAAATATGATTTAAAAATGGTCGTGGTTTACTCAAAATAAGGGAGTTTTAAGTGATTGAGGTATTGTGATAACTACAAGAGTGTATTAATATATAAAATTATATTCTATACACCCTGCTTGACAATGGTAAGTGACGGGTATTTTAGATAAATCAATTTGGGGAAATGTGTTTACTCACGCGTTACTAATAAACAAGATTTACTGTAAAAAAAAGAGGAAATCAACGAACAAGAATCTTACAAAAAGAGCAATCTTCATGATATGCAACAAATGAGGATTGAATCTCATCCAAATAAAAGATCTTTATGAAATCATCATCACGCCATCAGCTGGATATTGATGATTCGCTCTGATAATGGACGCGAAAAACCATCCTGAATTGGCATTATCGTTCACTTAGGCATTCATGGGCAAAGTAACGACTTGCAACGAGGGGACCATTATCATCCTAATATACGGCGGGAAAGACGCTTCGACGATAGCAACCACAAACTCGGGCACGAACTGTGATTGCTCCGCCACAGAAATTATTCAAACCAATATAAAATTAAGAAATAAATAAAAAAGAAAGGAGAAAAAAAGAAGAGGAAAAAAACGAGAAGAAGAAGGAGGAGAAGAAGAAGAAGAAGTAGGAGAAAACGAGAAGAAGAAGGAAGATGAGGAGAAGAAGCGATAACAAACAAATCCGCATCGTCTGCTCGCGGGATCGCGGGATGCATAATTTTTTAGTTCAATGATAATTTAAACTGACGTAACTATAACGGCGGTGTGCTTCTAGCGAGTGCATTTTTTGCGATGCTTCCATTTGGTGGATGATCATGGCCTGAGTGGCATTATTACAATCACATGTCATCCCGATATCTATAGAGCAGCGAGGAACATTCCATCACCTGCGATATTAGGGAGAAGCGCCGCTTTAGGCGACCGCCAAGATTTTCCGTTTGCGGTAAGTAAGCTTTTTCGGTGTATATACATTTCATTTTCGTTTTTTCCTCTTTGGGGGTTGCTTCATTTGCCAGTCACCATGCTTTAGATGTGTGTAATAATGTATTAAATTTACCTATTTTTATCTTTTGAACTACAATTATCAGAACACAAATTGCATGAATAAGTTGTTGTTCTTCTGGTGGAAGGTTTTGCATATATAAAATAGATTTGTCAATTGCTTTACTTTAGAATTTGTAAATAAATGAGTTCCAAATATATTATATAATTTTCACCGAATATTTCATTCTCATTCTTATTTATTTACTTAAGCACGGAGCCCTACCTCAGCCCGCGGACTGTTCTTCCGTAGGGCCGTGCATATACATAAAAACATACAATATCAAAATAACATATATACAACATAATTCAACATAATAATGATAACATAAATATATACAACATAATTCAACATAATAATGATAACATAAATATGTACAAAACCAATATAACATACACTAAAAATACATACGAAATTTTTAAAGGGGACGGGGATAACTCATTAAGGGCTCTATAATTTTTACATTCTCAGCTATAACTTTCCCTCATTGAAAATTCAAGGTGTTTTTAAATCAAATTAAAAAGTCTTTCCATCTAGAGCTTTGTGCATGATACATGTACAAGTTCACCAGGTACGCCACATTATCAAGAGAATGGCTGCGCCCATAACATGAAAAAGGCATGAAATCAGGCCAGGTATATCTTCTTTTATATAATTACCTCTTGCACACTTTCGTAAGGAATATTGTACACCAGCAGGCATGATAAGGTCTCATCTTTTAGCGTACCTAAACTTATTATTTGGGGTTACCTCTAAGCTAACGATAATCTAGCACGGTGAGTATATAGGTAAGCAGGGGGTAAATCCGTTAGGGATTCTACCTTAAGGTCACTGTAATTCAGGAGCGATTATAGTAAATTAATTTTCAGGGGTTTTTGTGGGGGGGGGGGGGGGCGGGGGCCTTAAAGAAAATTTTCTGCAGAAACTTTTCCTAGACAAACCATCTAGATTTCATTTCATTTCATTTCGTTTATTTCCATTTCCAACAAAATAAATAAAGTACATGGGATCGCATTGTACATAGTAAAACAATGAAACTTAACACTATATTTGTAATTGGTTCACAGTGTACAACAGGAATATAAAACAGGTTGGTCATGGAGGGGACTGCAGAAAAGCTGGGCTTGTAGATTGCAGCCCCCTTTAACTTATAGTTGCAAAAATAGAATACCAATAATAAAGGAACGCACAAATACATACACCAAATAGAGATAACATAGGAGTGAAAGGGACATTTTGTGAGGTTTGTCATTTTATTAAAACAACTTTTTCGTTATAGAACAGCAGAAATCCAAAGTCACATGATCACCTACTACCGATATTGGGGCATTTTTATACTTCATCGTCCAAACGGGTTACTGATCCTAGCATTTCTAGCCCTGTTCAAATAGCGGCAATGGTAGCTTGAAATGTACATTACCATACGTAATATTGTAACATTGATATGTACAAAAAAAGTATGTGTCTGTTTACGTATTCATTGACAGGACTTATTCGGCTAGTACGCATTCGTTATTATTCGACGTGCGTGAAATATTCGTATTCTTAATTATAGTTAGAAGTATATAATTGTGATGTTCAATTTCACATTATGCAATACTTTTATTTAATATAATAAAGGTAAAAAATCGTGTCAAAGTTACAAAATGATATGGATATATAACATGAAAATAACATAAGCGGTGAAGACAAGAGGAACAAGGGATACAAATTTAAACATGTACATTAATGAAGTATTAAGAGACAAAACATGAAAGCCGGGCCGCCATATGTAAAAGTCAGTCTCCAGGGATTGTATCGAAATAACTATGTACATAACTAACTTGATAATTTGTTAATAGGGGAAAATGAAATAATTTACTTACCTACATACACTCTCTACAATAAACACAAATACACACTTAAAGATCTGTCTGATGAATATCAAAATTGTAGGTTATTACACTATTGAGTATTGTTGTAAGAATACAACGTAAGCTTAAAACAAAGACTATTCAGAGACAACGCAAATCAAATCCATTTTAATGTTAAATAACATGAGTATATATGTACTTAGAGAGGAGATACAGAAATGATATAGCCTGAGAACTAGTTGAGTACTAGTAAAGATGGGAAAGTGCGAGATCTCTCCTTCTTAGAATGTCATTTTGGAATACAATTTTATCAAAATTGTCCACTGAAAGGGATTAATCTTCCAATGCCCTGATGTTCCAAATAAGACGAGATGTAGCTGAAGTATTTTAATCAAACTGTCATGCCACACGTGTGAAGTCCTATTCTGTTGTGTAAAGTGCTTGTGATTTTACAGCAGATTGAGCTAATTACTTTTCAGTTTGATAATTCAAAACGTCACAGTATACATCGTTTCCTGTATGCATATAATCAACCTTTCTTAGTTGTAATAAAACCTGTCTGGATACAACTAACTTGCACACGAGCATGTGCTTGGTACCCATGGCAGGCCTGACACGTTCATATATACTTGAAGACATAATTTCCCTTTGTAATGTTAATATATTGATTGATTGATTTATGGGTCTATTTATTGATTGAATTATGGATAGATAGATTGTTTGGGTGAATGATTTGTTTGTTTATGTTTATTGTATTACTGAAAATTATACACGATTACTCAATATGTATCTATTATGTATTCAATTATTACAATTACGTACTAATGATTCTGAAACAATTTGTATCCTTGAATCAGTCATAAAAACAAGATTGACATTTTCACCTACGACATGCGGCAGTATATTTGCTATCAAGTTTAACCTGCTTAACTACGAGAAAAGATATGTCGATGTTGAACGGCGGAATGTAGTCAAACATTGTCATTGTTTATTAAGATACTGTAATAAGTTAACCTAGATAAATAAGCTTTTCGGCTATTTCTCGTTATATTTCGAATATGAATACACCATTTGGAACTGAAGAGCAATCCCTTTCAGGGAAATTTTCTACAGACAAAGAATGAGAAAGCTCGCAAGTCATTTTTTCTCCTCGCTAGAGCACAACCTTCCCCTCAAGGCATGTATATAATAGAGCCATTGAATTCAACTCATTTATAACCTATACACAATCAAAGGGGAATTTTTAAGAGATGAAAAGAGCACTTATCACGTGGGAAAGAGGCACTTGGCAAAGTAAAACGTATTTCTCATAATTGAATAATAATCATATTATTAATAAAAACGTTAATAATAAAGCGCTTACCTCCGAAGTCATTTACAAGAAATTAAAAGGGACACTTATGAGAATGAACAGGAACTATTTTCATCGATGAAAAGGGGCACTTATGAGAAGGGAAAGGGGCTCTTTTTTAAATGGGGGCACCTATCATGAGGAAAAGGGCACTTATTAAACAGGAAAGGGGGCAAAAGTGAAAATATTAGGTGCGCTTATCCGAGTTAAAAAGGGGTAGTTAGTAACAGGGAAAGGGGCACTTTTTACAAAGGAAAAGAGAATCTCAGATTTGAATAGGGCAATTATCAGAGGTGAAGGGGGCGCTTATCAAAAGTAAAAAGGGGCGCTTCTCGTACTTGAAAAGGGGAATTTAGTAGATTAAAAAAGGCACTTATGAGAATGGAAATGGACACTTATGCAAAGGAAAATGGGAACTTGTCAAAGGAAAAGGGGTACGTGTCAAAATTAATAGGGGCACTTGTCAAAGTAAAAGGGGCACTTTCCTATGTAAAAAGGGGCACTCCTTACAAAGTTAAAGGGGCACTTTTCATTGAGCATGAGTAAATTGTCTCTGCCAAGCTTTTATAGGAAAATTGCTGGAAGTTTGGTTTGCTTTGAAAGCAGATTTGCTTTAAAAAGGAGACATGTAATAGAAATAAAATTATTTTTAACAATAAGTTTATTCGTTCGGACGGACATATATACCTTGATGAAAGTTTATTCCTTAAAGAGATAGTACAGTTCTTTTTCAGACCGAAAATGCCTTCAAAGTGCATGGTTATTGCTCTTATTCCTATCTATGACATTTCTAGTGCCCTTTTGGGACCTAAAATTGCTATGAAGGTAATTTTAGACCCCAAAATGTGTCAAATTTAGCCAATACGATCATACCAATAGAATCGGCTTTACTATCCACAAAATACGGTGACCGTTAATAATTAATTAATTAATAATAACAATTTATGGGCCGGCTGGTTGTGTGTACTATAACCAACACGAAAAAGCGAATAAAAAAGCCAACATTGGCATTGGTTGAAATACAACGTAAAGGCGCTATTTCGTTTTTTCAACGGCTCTTTCAAATTATGGAATATTTGTGGTGGTACACAATTATTAGAAATCGTTATATTTATGGATATTTCAGCCGTCTCTGAAACGATTTTGATCAAACAAAGATGATTTTGTCATTTAAATTGTATGTTCTTTCAAATTTGACGCTCAATTTTTTTTATTATGTCGCACAAATTATTTTGTGTAGCGCCCTCTGCAACAGAACTCAAATATCCCTTAAGAAGTATTATATGTGACATTTGGATTCAGCCACCTTCGAAAATCGGGATTTAAAGAAAATATATATGTTTTAGCCCTCCATAAGCTATTTCATTGAGTCAAACAAAACATATCAATGAAATGAATTCTTTCTTAAACTCAAATAAAACAAAATACTTTCAAATTTCCCTCCTTGATTTTCATACAAACAGATTTTGAAGTGACTGCCATTTACTTTAAAAAATGTTATACATACCACATATAGAATGAATATTTCTCTCGTCTTCATAATATTGAATAATTTTCAATAATTAAAAATATAAAATCCTACTTTAAATTGCATTATTATAACGTCATGACACCTGTTAAGCACAAATTATGGATGAAATCTCATCTCTATTGTCAAGAATAAGATCAGGACCCTAAATCATGTGAACAAAAAAAGATGTTTTAAGCTTGTGTGCGAAATTTTCACAACTGTTCAATTGGCCTTAAAACATATGCTTAATTAATTTTGAGACAATTCTGAGCATTTTAATTTTTACATGTACTACGTAAAGGTTTTGATATGTTTTAAAGCTGCGCAATAAGTCGAGGTGCCATGATATACAAAATTGAAATTGTTAAAACAATTGGTTATAAATAGAGATATTAGAGATATGCGAAATTCACAAAATGGCGACTAGATGACGTCACAGTATGTAAATATCATTAAAAGTTTCATGTATTCAAAAGGGTCTACAATTGTGCTAACTTTGCGGAAAGATGTAATTGCCCTTCCTGAAATATCTGTTCCACAAGATGTGTACAGAATGAAAAAAAAAAAAAAAAATTATAACGATTATAACGGGTCACCTAGAAATACAACAAATAGAGATTATACTTGAAAAGTATAAGTAGAGGTGGTATGTACTTATTTGAAAATTAATGTCAAGTACTGCCATATGTGCCATTGTGTTATTAACTGTCATGATGCATAACAAACCCCTTTTTTCGTAGTAGAATGCAGCGTTTTCATTTAATTTTTTTAGTCACGGCATCCTTAAAGAAATAAAAAGTTTCGCGTCATCCCAATCCCAAATTAATCACGGAATATTATTTTTTGCATCAAACTGTCGCTCGTCAAGTGCTATGTATACATATACTGCCGTATACATAAATACAAATTTCTTATATTCGGTCATCTCATCAAAATGAGGGTAATCGAGATAATGTGGGAGTATTGTATTACCCGCAGTGGGTTTGCTACACCAAACGAGCACTTTCAGCCAAAACATTAGTTCTTTTATTCATAAAAAACATTAGTGAGCCAATAAAACATAGATTTTGGGAATTTGGGCACCGATTTTCAAAAATCAGTTGAGGAGTTCCTTTTGTGAGCACTAAATTTAACTTAGGAATCCGCATATTGAAAGAAAGGTGAACACCATTTCCCCGTTGGAGCCATCATTGTACCTTTCTAATGGAGGAGGAATGACATGTAAGATGATTCATGAAACATTCATAGCTTATTCTTTATATTCCGTAATCAATATGTGTCCTAACGCCAACTCTACAGGCCAAGATCACATCCCGGACATTGAAGATAGCAAGCTGAATTGATATCAGCTGACAAAAGGGAGACAAGTCATACCGCCTAACCGACTACAATCCGCCCTGCTGACTCAAAATTCAGAAGATTCAGAAGATATACCTCAGTCACACCGCCATACCCACTGCAACTGACTCCAAATCGACCGATTCTTACCCGGTTCTTACCCATTCCGAGTAACGTAATTGTTTGTTCGGTTGTCTGTCGTTCTGGTGTCTGTCTCGTTGGTATGCCTTGGGAATGATACCACTAAACCGACTCCACACTGACTCCAAACCGACCGATTCATACCCATTCCGGGGAATATGATTGTTGTTTGGTCTTATGTCGGTCTCGTTGGTGTGACTTGGATAATAATTATCATGCCACTAAACCGACTCCACACTGAGTCCAAACTGACCGATTCTTACCCATTCCGGGTAATATAATTGTTGTTTGGTCTTATGTCGGTCTCGTTGGTGTAACTTGGATAATTATCATGCCACTAAACCGACTCCACACTGAGTCCAAACTGACCGATTCTTACCCATTCCGGGTAATATAATTGTTTTTTCGGTCTATATAATGTCGGTCTCGTGGGTGTGACTTGGGAATCACACCACTAAACCGACTCCACACTTACTCAAAACCGACCGATTATTACCCAGTCCTGGGGAGTGTTTCACAAAGATCCTAAGTAGAACTTAACACTAAGTTGGACTTAAAAAGTATGGACAGCCATTGGAGCCTTAAAATGAAATATATTCAAAAGCAAAAATTGGAGTATTTTAGACTTTTCATAAATTCCACATCAAGAACATGAAATCTCCCATGATAATAGAAAATATGAATGATTTGAATCAACATTTTATGCCTTCTAAAAAAAAATTACAAAATGTTTTCAAGGATGCTAATGGCTTCCCATAAATTTTAAGTCCAACTTAGAGATAAGTTCAACTTAGGATCTTTGTGAAACACCCCCCTGGTAATATAAATGTTGTTTGGTCTTATGTCAATTCCGTTGGTGTGACTTGGGTAATCATCATGCCACTAAACCGTACTGCACACTGACTTTAAACCAACCACTGCTTTGCCTTTTTGGTGTAATTATACAATGTTACTGTCTGTTGTCAGTCTGCCGTCGATCCCATCGGTTTGATTAGATAATTTACTTGGTCATTCGGGGTATGGTATCTCTTCTTGGTCTAGTGTCGGCCCCATGTCGGTCATATTCAGTCACACCGCCAAACCAACTCCAAACTGATCCCAAGGTGATCAAATATTGGCCATTTGGGATGATTTTGATCGGTTTATTGTCGATGGTGTCGGCCTCGTAATATGTGTGACTGGAATTTTCTTCATAGCGACGGTCTGATCGAATCGCCCATCTGACTCCAATAGAGGAAGGCCATATTTGATAGACCTGGACCCCGTCGAATAAACACTTGCGATTCATCCAAATCAATCGCAAGTCCTCTAATCAATCGCAAGTTTAATAGCAGTCTCTTATCTCTTACGTACAATGTTGCGATTGATATCCAACTCAGATAAGTTGCGATTAATATCAACTCTTCAGAAGACAAGGCCCTGCTGTCGATTTGTTGTCGGTCATTCGGGGGTAATGACATTTTTTCAATTACGTATGTTGTCCTTCACTTGTCGGTGTCATCGGTGTGACCGGAGTTTCAGTCACAGAGCCAATCTATCTCCAATTCGGCAGATAACTTTGCCTTCCGAGGTAATGTCTCTTTTTGAAGGCATGTTGTCATTCTGTTGTCGGTCTCGTCGTTGCGACTTGGGTATTCCTTACGAGGTAGCTTCTTCTACCGGATAGAATTTGAGTACTGGATAGAATTTGAAGAGTTTGAGAAAAACATTTTGACTGGAGAAAAACTGGATATGACACAATTGTCATCTTACGGGGGATAATATGCTCAGGGGCATCCTGGAAGGGAAGACGGGTGGTGATCATGGAACAGGAAGACCAATAATTGGGATGCTGTCAGACCTGATAGGTGGCAGATTCAAGGCTAAAGATAGAGATGGAAGGAAGAAGAACTAAAGAGGGCTCTGGTATATGGAACTGCCCTTGGAAGAACACATAGGAGAGAAAGTGGGATACATCTCTTTTATTCAAAGTCTCAACAATTATTGATTCGCTATTGAAACGAGAATCAAATCTATGCATGCTTATAGTCATACTAAGAAACAATAGGAATTTACCCCCATATTAAGTATTGTCTCTCTTTCTTTTAAGCCTGCCATGAGATACATAGGGGGAATCATGGGTGCAGCTATTTAGCATTCCCAGGAATTATAATATTAATAACAAAAATATCATGAATAATAATGATAATGATAGTAGAAAAAGTAATGATAATGATATCGATGATAATAATGATAATGATTATAAAATTATAATGATAATTTTTATAACAACAATGATAATAATAATAATAATAATAATAAATATAATAATAATGATAATGTATTTATATAGGACATCATAAATGTTTAAAAGCGATTTACGATTAAGTTATTAACAGAATTGATGAGTTTTTAGATGTTGCAAAGATATCTGGGTAGGTTGTTCCACAGGTGCAGCAGTTGTGACTGCTTTGTCACCATAGGAAGCATCTTGGGAGAACGATCAGACCTACGCCAGACCGATAAAAGACCGAGCATTACTCCGACGGGCCTGGAAAAAAACCGCTTTGTAATCTCTCTAAAGTCGAAAGCGTGACTGAGATATTAGAAAACGGATTTCCTATTCCAAGAGAAAGCATATAGCCCGAAGCATGTAACTGAAAGCGGGATGAATGATTCCCACACTTTTCTACATTCACGGTTGTTGATCAATCGAGTGCTTCAAACACGTGAAAACATATAGGCCTGCTACAGACTCGCGGATGTACGTATATATTTCAGACAACGCCTTTATTATGGACATTGTTATGTTGTAATGAGGCACGTGTGTACACGTTACAATTATTGCAGAACTCTACTTTTTCTAGATTGTTGATAAATCGAGAGTTTTCAACGCTGACATTTAACAGATGAAAACAGATATGGACACAAGGATTTAGATATTTCAGACAACGTCTTTGATATAGAGATTTTTCTATTCATGAGGAACGTAATGATTGCCCAAGCACAAGCATGGATCGTTCCTAAATATTGAAGGCCATCTCGAGTTTTTGTTAATGACAATACGTTTCACGTTATCTCAACAATTATTTCTTTCGATTCCATATGCTCTAAATATATATCTTATTCAATCGTGGCAGTCATTTTAGTGCCACAGTAGCCAAATCAGGTAAATCACAAGGTACGTGGTTCAAATCCTAGCTCAGCATTAACGCCCTTTGGTGAGACGTTAATCTACATTCGTCACTCTCTACCCAGGTGTAAATGGGTACCTGATATGCGTGAGCGCCATGAACATCACTGCGTGACCGATATGAGCGCTATATAAGTGGCCATCATTACTACAAATGTGTTTGTAGTTACAATTTGATCCGGTTTATGAATTATGAATTTTCAATTACTCATTATTAGGTGTATCAGATTTGCTGTCCAAGAAAACATGATTGTATGAACACAGGTGATTTATATTTCTCTCTATGAAATGCAAAATCATATGAAAATAATCTTTCGTTCTTGCTGCTATTTTGGGTGTCGTCTCCTCTTGCCCCCCCCCCCCGCCTTTACGAACAGCATAATATTGATGGATTTATGCGAGTCCGCATGCCTTACAACATCTGTTTAGACCATTCTCTTTCTTGTGTATACCCCGTCTACTTGCATATTCATGGGGAAAATCTTAAACTATTCAGACGCCATCTTGGATTAAACAAAACCTCGTCATATTGGATCTTCATGTGCTTCTAGTTTATAGGTCCACCCATATTCTTTGGCCAATCCGGGAAAAGAAATCAGCGTACCATCCACTATTTCCAGAATTTGGCCTGCCAAGTTGAGCTGCAAAACGTGAGCCGAATATTTTATCTCTGCGCAAACCAGAATGTCGTGAGTTATATGAGATGGGTCTTTTAAACTTCAAAGTTATGGAATTCAAATTGTATTTATAATTGCATGTCTCTTCATTTTCATGGGGGGGGGGGGGGGGGGGGGGGTAGTGAGCACATTTTTAATTTTTTTTTGGCCCTCGAAAATTTGAAAAATTGCCCCCCCCCCTCCCCCTTGAGCGCCAGGGGGGGGGCCATCCCCCCCCCCCCCCAAAAAAAAGCTAAAAATCACGTGTTTTAACACGTTGTTTTCCCACTAGTTTTCTAAAGAGCTGTGGGGCTTTTATAATTATTATCACGCCGGAATCAAATGGCAATGGAAGTAATTATCAAATAATGGATACATGATAATAACGACTAATCAACAAAACAATTACAAAATATATAATATGAATATTTCAACAAGGCTGCATTATATTGCACGTGCAGTAGAACCGCAGTAAACTTGAAGGAAGGAGAGACATAGAGGAAAAGAAGTGCATATTGGATTGTGTTCTCAAGCCAGAAAGAAACGGAAGACACAATGACTATTTACCATTAATAATTCTAATCGATATCATTCATTTCCATTGAATTTGTAAACCATCGATTTGCATTTTGATTGGCAATCAGTTGTGAAGTGACGCAATAGTCTTTTTTTTCTCTTACAAATGCAATTATCCACGGGTTTTTTTTAAATATGAAAAGCTTTCTCAAACGTGAATATTTCTCTCTTATTTCATTCTTCTCATTTACAATTGTTCTTATTTTTTAAAGACCCGCTTACATAAATCCCCTCGTTAATTTTAGTGCAGTTCGTTTTCTCCCTTTCATTTTGAATAATCTTACTTGATTTAACTTGTCTTCAAATGTTCGTTTGTTCATCTAACATGTCTGAAAACTGGGCTTTCGCTGCATAATAACATTGATGGTAACTTTAAAATCAATATTAAGTACCATGGCAACATCACTCATCAGCCATACAAAGAAAGATTTACGTGGAAGTTACCATTAAAGGACAAGTCCACTCGAAAAATAACTTACTTTCAATAAAAGCAGAAAAATCAGACAAACCAATCAAAAAAAGTTTGAGCAAAATCGGATACCTAATAAGAAAGTTATGAATTTTTGAAAAAGTATGTCAAACTATGGAACAATAAGAATCACAACACAAATTGCCAAGATGGTTATTAGTTTGAGACGTCATGTCCTCACTATTTATCAATTGCTCTATATGGTTTAATTCCATTAATTTCCCTTTTTATTCCCCAAAACTTGATTTCCCCATGCCTTTGCCCAGGTTGTATGATTTGTATCATATTGCGTGCATGATATTTCACAAAATCTTTTTTGAACTTTGAATAATTTATACTATTTTCTGAATATTGTATATTCATAATTATTAATTTTTATATAAATAGTTTATCAAAATTCATATTTTTCATGATTTAACTGGAAAAAAAAACTCTATATTAGTGCATCCACACAAAAACATATAACTACTAATCTCACTTGGATGCTGGTGTGAAGAAATAAGATTCTTAAGAAGAAAAAAGGAAATTTATATCATCAATATAACGAAAATAATTAGTGGATAGTGAGGACATGAAATCACGGACTCATGTGTGAGTTGCCAATTTGTCTAGTGATTTTCAAATTGTTTAATGTCATTACAAATTCATAACTTTCTTATTAGTTATTCGATTTTGCTCAGACTTTTTGTTATTGGTTAGTCTGATTTTTCTGCTTAGTAAGTTATTTTTGGAGTGGACTTGGCAAGGTTATCTTTAGTAGTAAGTTTAATGCAACGGGGCCTGGTCATGCGATAACACAATGTGAAAGAAACTGCCTGGAAGACATTATGAAAGGTTAATTATAAACATACATACCAATTAATGTATGCTCTGAGGTTCGGTGGTGATCTAAATGACAATCTTGATGAAAATCACACGCACTACACACAGATTACAAAAACGTGTTGCATGAAATTTTCATCCACAGTTTTTAATGATTTCTCGTCATAATTTCAAATTTGACGGCATTCAAAGAGCAAACCCATTTCAGGGGATATTATTACCATAATATTTTTCCCGACTGACAAACAGAGAAGTAGAAAGCTCCCAATTTGTTTCTTCCTTACGAAAAACTCCCCCTTCTCTTTTCTTTGTAGAAAACATGGGGTTTGGGACATCGTTACCAGGAATACTGCTGGAATGAAGATGCATTAACCGTAACTTAATTACGGATTTCCTAGGTTTAAACTCGACAGCGAACAACATTGGGGGAAAGGTCATGCTTCATTCTGTTTGAAATCGTGTGGATATCAAATATTCTATGTATGTTTTAACGGTGGCCATGGTAAGTGAATGAAGGCTTTCGGTAACACCAAGTGGAACTCTCTGTCAGAAATATGTCGATAATTAAGGAATTAAGGGAAATGAGAGAAATAGAGACAAAGGGAAAGAAAAGGAAAGGGATGATAATGAAATAAAATAAAATTAAAGCAAACACTTACACGAGAAGGAATGTATCAGGTTCATTTTCTCTAAGCTTACTATGTTACCGAATATTAACAATGATTGTAATGAAGATGATGATGCATGATGATGATGATGATGATAATAGTGATGGTAATATGATGATCCAAGTACTACTACTACTACTACTGTTACTACTACTGTCAATTTTGATGATAACAAATCATTTTTAATGATACTATTACTAGTAGTACTGCTACGAATAATAATAACAATTATGATCAGAATATTCGGTTTTTCTTTAGCGTATTTTACTTCCTGAAATACCGTCCATAGTATATGCTCTTCCTCAGAGCTGTGAAAATGCCACACCCACAACCCGTTATCAAGGCACATGGAATTTCAAGGAATAATCCCACCAGGTACCCATTTTCCTCATCTAAGTAGAATATTAGCGGTGGAGGATAGATTAGAGAGTGGATGTCGTAGAATCGAGGACACAGATAATACAAATTATTTAAAAAAAATCGAGGACACAGATTCATTATTAGGAAGAAACGTGCAAAGTAATCCTACTTCTTTCTTTTTGTCTTATCAGGGTTAATACCCAGGAGATTTTAATAATTAAGATGTGAAATACAGGACTTATAGTGTTTGATCTTGTACTGAAACATTTTGCCTCGCTGATGAAGAAGATGCAGTTAGAACCAACCCCCCCCCCCCCACATACCCACACGCATACATATATTTAATTGATATTTTTGTCGGGCAGACTTCCCTCTTCATTTCTGAATTTTGCGTGCATATCAACAACTGCGCCTTTCTTAAGTTGTGAAGAACGCTTGTTTTCGATATAGTTTGTCACATTACTTGTCGAAGGCTTTTAGCCGGAAATCGGAATGTTTTTTCTTTAAATATTTTATGTTTGTTCAATTATTTATTTTCGTTTTAAAATATATGCAGTGCGTCCCAGAAAAAAAACCGACACCGAGAATTATCGATGTTTTATCATGATAACTTAATCACAGTTATAATGAATAAATGACACATTTGAGGAAAAGGTACCAGAAAGTCATTTGGTGAACTGTATCTGAATTTCAAAGAGAAAATCACATTTCCAGAAAGTTCATTTTCATATGTCACGACAGAACGACTGACAAGGGTTTTGTGTCTGCAAACCACTCTTTTTACTGCGGTAATCTATGCACCTTCAAAATCTTATGGTAATCATAACAGAGAGAGGATCACTGCTAATGGTTATAAAGAGGCTCACATGTCATGGAAGATATACTGATAAACACACTCATCAATATATTATCACTACCGCAAGAAAAAGAACACTCTTTGGGAATATGTCATACTTATAAAACCTTTAAGAATGCGGTTGTGAAAAAAAAAGTAGTGGAACCACGAAGGACTGTAAGTAGAAGAAGCTCAAGCGACATTAAAAAAAGTATTCAGATGCCGATGAGCAGAAATGCACCATATTTGACAGGCAATTTCACGTGGGAGATTTATAGGAGGATTACATTTCGTAAGTACATTGACCTTCAAAAAATCTCTACAATGCTATCATGCGATCATTTTATTAACCGTAATTTTGAGATTCGAAAGAAAAATGTATTGCAACTTGAATTAAATACATATAAATATCATTATTTTTCTAAAAGCGAATTGAGGAAGCAAATTTTGACGCTTCATTAAAAGTTGCAAACGCAATTTTGTTATGGAAAGCAAAATGATAAGAGATTTAAAAAAAATGAAAATAGGCCACATGGCTGCCAGAATATGAAGTAACGGCTGCCTAAATATTGCAAATTTTAAAAGTTATTAGCGGCTGCAGTTTCCATCGCCTGTGACACATTTTTTATTCAACGAAAAAATGAAATTCCATCTAGCAATGACATCACCTGACAATGTAGATGTATAACTAATGAGAAGCTATTATTAATCGATGCCAATTTAATTCATCTCTTCGCAAAAATTTCATGCGATTCAGTTACCATTAATATGAAACAGAGTATTTATTTTCGTTACGCAACTCATGTATATATACATATTAAACGATGAAAATATTTCACCGGTGAATATTTTAGTAGTCATGATTGAATTAGAATTCATATAAAAAATATCCTAATACATTTATTTTATATTTTTCTAAATTACTATCAGCTGGTTTCTATTTCATTGAAATTCCCAAGGCTTCCCTTTTCTAGATTAATTTTTATTGTCATTTTAAATATGCAATTTCTGTACACATTTATTTTTTTTGTCCTTGTATTTGGCTTGGATCTGTTTTTGTTCCCTTGTATGTAATTTGTATATATGTTTTCTAGATAGGATTTTATATTTTCTAAATTACTTTCAACTGGTTTCTCTTTTAAAGGAATTCCCATGGTTTCCCATTTTTAGATTAAGTTCTATTGTCATTTCAAATTTTAAATTCGTGTACGTTTTTGTTTTATAATTGGTTCTCTTTTTGTTCCATCTATAGTTTTTAAACATGTGAATTCAGTAACAATACAACCGTAAAGGTTGCGAGTATTGAATAAAATACATCTTGAATTGCCCTTGTGCTCCCGTTTTCACCCGAGACTCTTAATTTGATCAATGAAAGCATGAAGTCCCCATAAATATAAAGTAACGCGCAATTCTCTAACGAGGAGAGAGGAATAACGGGGAATAGTTTAACTAAGGCATAGGAACGGATGATTATGATAAAAATATAAACTTTCATAGAGCACCCACTCCTTACAGGTGCAAGTGCTTTGTTCGGGTCGTGCGCGAGGGTGAGGGCGGAAATGCGGGTGTGTATGTGTGTGTGTGTGTGTGTGTGTTTATGTGCGCCATTATGCGCCATGCAGAATAATGTGTGTGCATGTGTGTAACTTAAAGGTAATACAAAGTTTTGGGAAATTTTGAAAATTGGGTGGATAGTGATTCTTTACAATTTCGATATATTTGGATGCTCCTGTGGATGTATTATAAGCATTAGAAAATTTAGCCCCTAAAACACTTCTGCTTTCGAGAAAAGTTAATATAACAATTTACCGGTGCTCCCGGTAAATTTTGATAAATTTGAAATGGCGCCTGCGGCCATACAATGATAGCTGTGACCATGAAAATCTCAGAATAGGTAGATGTGATATATAATTTTCAAACGGGAATAGCTAATCAGTCGATTTTAATCAAGAAACATTGTTTTATAGGTTAATTAATATCTTGACCTTTATAGGGAGCTGTACAACATAAAGAGTTTATTATTTACAATTTCATAACTTAAGACTCGATTTCAACCGCGACAACGATCACTGAATATTGTAGGATTGCATATGCTTCCAATATGTTCATTTGAACCAAATTCATGACCCCATACCAAAACTTTGTATTACCTTTAAGAGAGGGATTCGGAAGAGTAGATATGGTGTCCTCATGTTGATTCCTTACACTTCGGAAAACCACACAGTAACCTTTTCGACTTGACGCTTCGTGGAAGGTGAATTTTTGATGTGCTTGGCTGTTTCATTTTTATAAAATGAAATTTAACGTAATTCATGATGTAGTTTCATTTAAAGCATTACATCTTAAAGATACTATGTCCCTTTTGCAGCCAACCTCAAATTCTGTAGAACTTTGCAGGAATTATGAATATGTCATGTATGTCCTATCTGTGAAATTTAAACGTTAACATTGTCCTAATATTCAAATTATGCAAGGAAACCCGTTTACTTGCTAGACTTCACTGTCAGACACTATATTGTAAGTATTGAGTAACTGACTGGCTTTTTTTCTTCTTTGGTAATAATATACATAAAATGAGCTGTAAAGGATTTGTCTACGTCAATAACCCACTTCTTGTAATGGCCAAAATTAAACTGATTGAATCTTTGTGCAGCATAAAACGTACGACCATGCTGTACAATGGTCTGAAAATCAAGACCATTACTTATTGGCCCTATAGCTCCTAAGTCGATTTGACAACTAATAGTCGTTATTTTCCCACTTAAAGATATTTTCAAGCCCCCTTTTTTTAAGGAGAGTTCTAAATTAGTATTATTTTTCAAATGCCATTGGAATTTAACTTTTTCATTGTGTTGGCCTGCAAATGGGACATAGCACCTTTAATGAACCTTATGTTATTATTAATGTATGAACAAAAAATCTCAAATCTTTCAAAAAAGATTATTAAAGAAACTGCCATTTCTAATAAAATGAAACTCAAATTATCGAAGTTTCAAGAGTTCATAATCACATTTGCACTTCTATTTAGATAACAGACGTAATTGAATAAAATTGAAAAATTGATTCTAAGCCAGGTATTTCGTTCTAAGAAAAATGAACGCGGTTCCAAATACAATGCCTTTTTGGAAACAAAACCAATTACATATTAGTGTGCTGGGGAAACAATTCCCCGTGATGGTACGAGCACAAAGGCCTGCCCTTGCCATAGTACTTAATTATTACGAACTGATTACTTAATCAATTTAATTGTATTTTGATTAGGTATCGCTGCGGGGGAAGAGGACGCAAGGAGCATTCAATTCCAGGAGAAAAGCTTTTCCAAGCACAAGGCAAGCATTTGAAAGGAAGGTGAGAAATTTTGATTTTCTACATTATATTCGCTAACAATGATATCATTAAATACATTTGTATATATAAGCCTACATAATTTATATACTGTTGCAGACTAGACTATTTTTCGTTGTGTGCTTTTAAAATTAAAAGTGCATCACATTTAATCATTATTTCGCTGTAGACGCTAATGCAAGCGGTTGGCAGGAAGGTGTAAATTTGGATTCCCTACATTATCTTCTGATAATTATATCATTAATTAAATCTATACTGTTGCATAGTGCAAAATTTATCGTTGCACGCTTTTACAACTAAAAGTGCATTATCTTGATTATTATCCGATGTAGACGCCAATGCAAGCAGTTGAAAGGAAAGTCATTAAAAAAAAACTATTCTACATGCTAAGAATTATATCATGTCTATGTAAATATATATATTGCAAAACATATCGTTCCATGCTTTTAACACTGAGAGTGCATTACCTGTAATCATTTAATCGAATTTTAATTCGATGTGGACGATAGTGCAGTATTTGGGAAGTTGATAATTTTAGAGCAGATATAAACATTACAAATAATCAGTGTAGAATTTGAATAATAATAATAATAATAACAATATTTATAAAGCGCAACATATCCATCTCTAGAGATGCTCAAGGCGCATACAAATAATTTAAATTAATATTCAACATACTTAAGATTAAAAAAATATTAAATGTTAACTTGCATTAGATCATACAACTTCATGGTGCCAAGGTACATACAATGTGGCACAGTGCGATTGCTTGTTTTGCATGCACTGTATAAAAAGAACATTGAAATTTAACAATATGCATTGAGCATCAGGTGAGTTTTAAGCCCAGTTTTGAAAGTAGAGAGAGTTTTGGCCATCTGAATAGAGAAAGGTAACTTATTCCACAAAGAAGGAGCTGCTGATGCAAATGCTCTATCCTCCCCAATTTCTTTGGGGTCTATTCGCTATTCATAAGGACCGCTATTCATAAGGTCCGCTATTCATAAGGACCGCTATTCATAACGTGTAAATTCCCGTACTTCCGGGTCCGCTATTCATAATGGCAAAAGAGGGTCACTATTCATAATGAAATAAGGTTCGTTAATCATAAGGACCGCTATTCATAACGTGAGATGAGGGTCGCTATTCATAATTCACATTAAGGGTCATTAATCATAAGGACCGCTATTCATAATATGAAATCAGGGTCGCTATTCATAATACGACGAGAGGGTCGCTATTCATAATACGAAATAAGGTTCATTACTTATAAGGGTCGCTATTCATAACACGGGAAGAGGGTCGCTATTCATAATAGGAAATGAGGGTCGCTATTCATAATAGGAGAAGAGGGTCGCTATTCATAATAGGAGAAGAGGGTCGCTATTCATAATAGGAAATGAGGGTCGCTATTCATAATAGGAGAAGAGGGTCGCTATTCATAATAGGAAATGAGGGTCGCTATTCATAAAAGGAGAAGAGGGTCGCTATTCATAATAGGAGAAGAGGGTCGCTATTCATAATAGGAGAAGAGGGTCGCTATTCATAATAAGAAATGAGGGTCGCTATTCATAATAGAAGAAGGGGGTCGCTATTCATAATAGAAGAAGAGGGTCGCTATTCATAATAGGAGTAGAGGGTCGCTATTCATAATAAGAAATGAGGGTCGCTATTCATAATAGAAGAAGAGGGTCGCTATTCATAATAGGAGTAGAGGGTCGCTATTCATAATAGAAGAAGAGGGTCGCTATTCGTAATAGGAGAATAGGGTCGCTATTCATAAAAGGAGAAGAGGGTCGCTATTCATAATAAGAAATGAGGGTCGCTATTCATAATAGAAGAAGGGGGTCGCTATTCATAATAGAAGAAGAGGGTCGCTATTCATAACACGGGAAGAGGGTCGCTATTCATAATAGGAAATGAGGGTCGCTATTCATAATAGGAGAAGAGGGTCGCTATTCATAATAGGAGAAGAGGGTCGCTATTCATAATAGGAAATGAGGGTCGCTATTCATAATAGGAGAAGAGGGTCGCTATTCATAATAGGAAATGAGGGTCGCTATTCATAAAAGGAGAAGAGGGTCGCTATTCATAATAGGAGAAGAGGGTCGCTATTCATAATAGGAGAAGAGGGTCGCTATTCATAATAAGAAATGAGGGTCGCTATTCATAATAGAAGAAGGGGGTCGCTATTCATAATAGAAGAAGAGGGTCGCTATTCATAATAGGAGTAGAGGGTCGCTATTCATAATAAGAAATGAGGGTCGCTATTCATAATAGAAGAAGAGGGTCGCTATTCATAATAGGAGTAGAGGGTCGCTATTCATAATAGAAGAAGAGGGTCGCTATTCGTAATAGGAGAATAGGGTCGCTATTCATAAAAGGAGAAGAGGGTCGCTATTCATAATAAGAAATGAGGGTCGCTATTCATAATAGAAGAAGGGGGTCGCTATTCATAATAGAAGAAGAGGGTCGCTATTCATAATAGGAGTAGAGGGTCGCTATTCATAATAAGAAATGAGGGTCGCTATTCATAATAGGAGAAGAGGGTCGCTATTCATAATAGAAGAAGAGGGTCGCTATTCGTAATAGGAGAATAGGGTCGCTATTCATAAAAGGAGAAGAGGGTCGCTATTCATAATAGAAGAAGAGGGTCGCTATTCATAATAGGAGTAGAGGGTCGCTATTCATAATAAGAAATGAGGGTCGCTATTCATAATAGGAGAAGAGGGTCGCTATTCATAAAAGGAGAAGAGGGTCGCTATTCATAATAGAAGAAGAGGGTCGCTATTCATAATAGGAGTAGAGGGTCGCTATTCATAATAAGAAATGAGGGTCGCTATTCATAATAGGAGAAGAGGGTCGCTATTCATAATAGAAGAAGAGGGTCGCTATTCGTAATAGGAGAATAGGGTCGCTATTCATAAAAGGAGAAGAGGGTCGCTATTCATAATAGAAGAAGAGGGTCGCTATTCATAATAGGAGTAGAGGGTCGCTATTCATAATAAGAAATGAGGGTCGCTATTCATAATAGAAGAAGAGGGTCGCTATTCATAATAGGAGAAGAGGGTCGCTATTCATAATAAGAAATGAGGGTCGCTATTCATAATAGAAGAAGGGGGTCGCTATTCATAATAGAAGAAGAGGGTCGCTATTCATAATAGGAGTAGAGGGTCGCTATTCATAATAAGAAATAAGGGTCGCTATTCATAATATGAAATGAGGGTTGCCATTCATAATACGAAATGAGGGTCGCTATTCATAATAAGAAATGAGGGTCGCTATTCATAATAGGAGTAGACGGTCGCTATTCATGATACGAAATGAGGTTCGCTATTCATAATACGGCCCCCCCCCCCCCTCGGCTACGTTCCTGGTCCTGTAGGGGGGGGGCGATATATAGCCCTGAATAGTTGTCTCTTTTTAAAGTAACTAAATTTTATCTGTTATCTTTGATAATTATATAAAGCCAACCCCCGCTCATGTGGTGACGAAAAAAAAGTAAAACATAACACACATGTAATCCTATCGTAAATTTTCCTCCTTGTTGGAATTCTTGCCCCATCACCCTGCCCCCGAATGATCTTATCCAGGCTACGCCACTGAGATATTAAGTACGCCAAGCAGGCCCATTATCCATTTTAGCTTGCTATTTAAGAAACTAGTAATTGTTTATACGACAATAATGTTTTTGTAGAAAGTAATTTTTATTAGGACTTATGGACCTACAAATTACTGAGCGGAATTGGACCTGACAATTGGACCTAAGCCCAGTATCTACCGATCCCCCGAGCCCCCCCCCCCCCCATCAGTACGCCCCGGCGCGGATCCAGAATTTTCCAATTGGGGGGGGGGGACGGAAATTTGAAAAATGCGCAGACCGTTTTTTCAACTTCAATACTGACAAGGTCATATTAGAAGCACGATACGGGTACCTAGAAGCAGGAACAATTTTGGAAAGGGGTGCAAGCTCACTTCACGTCTCTTGTCCGATATCAACATTCCCCGTTTTTAAGATATACATTTTTTTGACATTTTCATCTGGGGGGGGGGGCTAAAGCCTCTTGCCCGATTATTTTCTAGTTCACAATTCTGCTTGTGAGCGAAACGAGCGAGCAAAAATTTGAGCATTATATGTTTTTTGTGAAAGTGTTATTTATCACCAAGATAAACGAGAAAAGATATCAAAAATTCATATTCGGGCAGCTTGCTGTCCCCCCCCCCCCCTCCCCTCCCCCACCCATTACGCGCGAAAGCTTTGAACTTTCATTAATTATTAGAAAAAGAAGACGATTTATTGTACCATTCTCGACTCTTAATCCTTGTCTGAATTCAGTTTTCCCCCTCGCTTTTACCTTTCATTAATTATTAGAGAAAATTACGATTTGTTGTACCGTTCTCGATTCTTAATAATTGTCTGAATTCTATTCCCCCCTCTTGCGCAAAGCGCGTAAGCTTTGACCTTTCATTGTTTAATGCAATTATTAGAGAAAGAAGATGATTCGTTGTTCCATTCTCGACTCTTAATCCTTGTCTGAATTCAGTTTCCCCCCTCCCGCGCAAAACGTGGAAGCTTTGATGTTTCATTAAATTATTAGAGAAAGAAGAGGATTTGAAGAGAAATGAATATATGATATGAATAGCGACCCCCTACTCCTATTATGAATAGCGACCCTCTTCTCCTATTATGAATAGCGACCCTCTTCTCCTATTATGAATAGTGACCCTCTTCTTCTATTATGAATAGCGACCCTCTTCTCCTATTATGAATAGCGACCCTCTTCTCCTATTATGAATAGCGACCCTCTTCTTCTATTATGAATAGCGACCCTCATTTCTTATTATGAATAGCGACCCTCTACTCCTATTATGAATAGCGACCCTCTTCTTCTATTATTAATAGCGACCCTCTTCTCCTTTTATGAATAGCGACCCTATTCTCCTATTACGAATAGCGACCCTCTTCTTCTATTATGAATAGCGACCCTCTTCTCCTATTATGAATAGCGACCCTCATTTCTTATGATGAATAGCGACCCTCTACTCCTATTATGAATAGCGACCCTCTTCTTCTATTATGAATAGCGACCCTCTTCTCCTTTTATGAAAAGCGACCCTCTTCTCATATTATGAATAGCGACCCTCATTTCTTATTATGAATAGCGACCCTCTGCTCCTATTATGAATAGCGACCCTCTTCTTCTATTATGAATAGCGATCCTCTTCTCCTATTATGAATAGCGACCCTCATTTCTCTTTATGAATAGCGACCCTCTACTCCTATTATGAATAGCGACCCTCTTCGTCTATTATGAATAGCGACCCTCATTTCTTATTATGAATAGCGACCCTCTACTCGTATTATGAATAGCGACCCTCTTCTTCTATTATGAATAGCGACCCCCTTCTTCTATTATGAATAGCGACCCTCATTTCTTATTATGAATAGCGACCCTCTTCTCCTATTATGAATAGCGACCCTCTTCTCCTATTATGAATAGCGACCCTCTTCTCCTTTTATGAATAGCGACCCTCATTTCTTATTATGAATAATGACCCTTATAAATAATAACCCTTATGAATAACGACCCTCATTTTGCATTATGAATAGCGACCCTCATTTTGTATTATGAATAGCGACCCTCATTTCGTATTATGAATAGCGACCCTCTTTCTGTGTTATGAATACCGACCCTTTTGTAATATTATGAATAGGGACCCTTATGAATAACGACCCCGTTTTCCTATTATGAATAGCGACCCTCTTCTAATATTATGAATACCGACCCTCTTCTTTGATTATGAATAGCGGTCCTTATGAATAATGACTCTTATGAATAATGACCCTTTTCTCCAATTATGAAAAGCGGACCTTATGAATAGCGGTCCTTATGAATAATGGACCTTATGAATAGCGGACCTTATGAATAGCGGTCCTTATGAATAGCGACATTGACCCATTTCTTTTGGTACGTATTTCTTTAAGTCGAATATTATGTGATGAACGTAAACCAGAACGACCTGCAGAGTGGGGTGATAGAAGGGATGAAATATATTCTGGAGCTAGATCATTTAGTGCACGATAGGTTAAGAGTAGAATTTTATAGATCACACGCTGTTGCACAGGGAGCCAGTGCAGAGATTTCAAGATAGGAGTGATATGTGATGATATTCTGGTGTTAGTTACAAGTCGAGCAGCAGAATTCTGAACTTTTTGCAATCGGTTAATTTGGTTGGCGGGTAGTCGAAAGAGTAATGAATTGCAATTATCAAGAATGACATAGAAACGATAAAATGAAAATAACAATCATATGGATATTGTGGTATTGAACCTATATGTTTCAAATATATAGCTCCGTAGTGCATACTATTCCTAGTGTTTATTAATTAGATTTGTTGAATCTATTGTGCAAAATGTCGGGGTCAAAAAAGCAAATTTACATTGGAAATATACTTAAATGTGAACGTACCAAGTGCAATATATAATATACGCCTGTATACAATATATAAATAAATATATATATATATATATATATATATATATATATATATATATATGTTTATATATATATATAAACTGTTTTTATGTAAAATATGGAATAAATAAAACTTCAAAACTTTAATCTTCAAACTATATAGTTTATTTATTTAAACAAAACAAAATTATGCTCTAAGAATTACACTATGAAGACTTTTCTTTTTCATTATAATTATCATTATTATTACTTGTTGTTATTAAAATTATTATCATCAGTATAATTGTTATTATTATTAATATTAGTGTCATTGCATAGTTGGTGTAGCTTATTTTTACATTTATTTAGTTTACCCACTAATTAATTATTCATATAATATATATATATATATATATATATATATATATATATATATATATATATACATATAATTTTATTTATTGATTTATTCATTATTAACATGAATATTATTATTCATTTTTGGCGCTCTACATGCGTTGCCATGTATTAAACAGGCCTTACTCTTTCTTTCAACAATTTATATCAACACCTTCGAAACGTTGTTTTATCTTAACCTATTATCATTCCAAATAAAATCATCACGTTTTCCACAGGGCCTATATGTAATACTATGAATTAGAACTAATTAACTGTACACCACTCTTTACTTCTTCATTTCCTCTTATCAAAACAAGATAATTTAATTAATTTTCAAAATAGGAAACTACAGTGCATATTTTGTACTCTCAGAATAGATAGGCCTAAAATAACACTGATTAAATAAATAGAGACAATATAAAGTACAACTACCTCTTGAGGAGCATGTATATGTCACTTTAAATATACCGTGCACTTGATTTTTATTGACAGTAATTTTCTCTTTTACGATCGGACTGGTGAGTCCATTAACTGATTTATTCAAATTTTCATTTTTTTCTCGTTTTTCATATTTTCGGTGAACACCACCCCCGGTGTTTAATGTCCGCAAACTTTCAAATGAACTTGACCATGTTAACGCGTCCTATTGGATTATTCTCGCTGCAATGCATGTCGGGTCTTCCTCCACACCTTTTTTCATGTCCTGTACACATTTTAGTACTTTTATTAGTACCTTTATTGAATATTGTCCGCTTCTTTGATTCTTTGTTTTTGGTTCGAGTTCTCTCCTGCTGCTAGGGATTGCCAATTACACCTATGGTCATTTCCCTTCATTTGCTATTCTGTTTAACAATATTTCAATTTCTCATCATTGACCAAATGAATAACAAATTAGTTTCTTCTCTTTTATTGCGTCATAAAAAAAATTCTCTCTCCTTAAGACTTTTCTTGCATTATCGCATGATCATGCATCACACATGTAAGAATAATTTTGATGACGTAGGAGATTATACAAAGTGTAGTCTATAATAAATATTTCTCCCCACTTTTCTCTACCTCTCTTCCTCTCCCTCTCCCTCTCTCTCTCTCTCTTTTCCCATATTGATCTCATTCCATGCTTTTACCGGTTTCTGATTTCTCTCTCTCTCTCTCTCTTTCTCCCTCTAGCTCCACGCACTTTTTTCCTCCTTCCTTATCTCACTTTCTCTTCCTCTATAAGTTTCTCATTTTATGACTATTTTCAAATCTCCCTCTACCATATTCGCACTCTTTCACATCTCGTATTCCAACTAAATATTATCATTATAGTAAGTTCAACTAATTTATGGTTGTAGTTTGAAAAATGCTTGTATTTTATAATATTCTTAGATGTACTGGTTGATTTATTTACGTGTCTTGTTTATCCCAATAGCGCACAAGTCATGTCGGTCACGCTGTGACACTTCGGAAACTATTATTACCCCGCTGTCGGGCAAATATATGTAGCGATCCAGCATATCGGGTACTAATAAGTTTAGAATAATAACGAATTCTTGACAGGCAAAACTGCATTTATTCAAACAGAGATAAATGTTTAGTGGGCAGATAAGTTTCACCGTCTACTTTGTTGCTATATTATAGGGCTTGAATTAGAGGTACTTTTTTCAAATTAAAGTAGTCATTCAAAGGTATTTAAAACGAGACTGAATATTTGTTCTATTTAAACAAACTACTTTTCTTTCTTCATCGTCATAGGTCGTACATTGATCATACACTTTGGAATGATGGAAAACCTGAGTACCATCACTTACTCCACCTATTTACCGGAAGATGGATCAAACACTCTCGACGTCGGAGTCATCCTGGGGATGATCACCTATTCGCTCCTGGGAATCACCATCATGTTCTCTAACACCGTAGTCATGGTGACTTACTGGACGGAACGTCGCGTCTGGCAGAACATCTCTCATCTTTTCATCCTTCACTTGTCCATCGCAGACTTCTTGGTGGGGTTCTCCATCTTCCCTCTGACCATTTCGATCATGTCGGCAGGTCGGTGGCCCTTCGGTGAGATCCCCTGCAAGATCTTGAGCGCCTTCAACTACATGGTAACCTACATACCTGGCCTCTTCATCCTGGCCGTCACTACCTTTCGACTATTCCTCGTCACAAACTTCAGCCGGGAGAATGTCGTCCAGCGTAAGCACGTGATGTGGGTTATCTTTGTTCTCTGGGCGGCCACCATCAGCATCTACCTCTTCCTGGCATTTGCCTGGCCGGGCATCACTGGAAACGAAGTCGTGGACTACGATTCCGAGTGTCTCTTGGAATACGTCTACCACACGCAAATGTCGCTTATCATGATTTTCTTTGAGTTCGTGATTCCTTTCGTTTTCTTGCTGTCTATCAGCTTTGGCCTGTTTTGGAAGATCCGCCAGAGATCTAGAGGTGTTAGGAACACTTCCTGGCGAATGACCGAGACGTGCACCAACATCACCCCACCTAGAACTTTATCGCCCGATCCAGCACAAGTGGGAAAACAGGATTGCTGTACAAATGGTCAAAGACGGGCGTCAGAATACTCTGTTAAAAATTTGCATGTAATGGAGTTACAGGAAAAGGGTGAATCGGCTTCGACTGCTAGTTTATGCAATGGGAAGGAAAGCCACGAAATTGAAGAAATGTGTACTCAGGTAAAGGAAAAACCTGATCTACAAGTGAAAGAAACTATCTTTTTGTGTAAAAATACGGGAAACCATTTTGAGGCTTCTAAAGTTCCCCCTCCTCAACAAAGCTCTGCAAGTACCATTTCTCGTGTTGAATCTCGTGCCGTGTTAGGAGGCAGTTCTATAAAGAATCGCGTAAGCACAATGGCGGAACATGGAAACAAAACCACTCCGCAATCGGGCAAAGACTCTATCAGAGGACATCGCAAAGCTGCCATCATGCTCTTTGCCATCGTAGCAGCATTTGCCATCTGTTGGTTGCCTTACGTCATTCTCTCTCTGATATTCCTTGTCTACCCTGATATTGTTTCTTCGTCGGTTTTTGAAGCGATTAGTGGAACCCTGTACCTGAACTCTCTTATAAACCCCGCCCTCTACGGAATGACTAACGTTCATTTCAGGCGAGGGTTTATCAAAGTTCTGCATCTGCCACGGCGATGGCTCCCTTAGCACTGACTGTATGAGAGACTGATATAGAGGAAAAGAGTAAAAGAGAATGAAAATGAGAGAGAGAGAGAGAGAGAGAGAGAAGAAAGTAGGAAAGAATGATAGAGAGAGAGAGAGAGAGAGAGAGAGAGCGCGAGGGGGGGGGGGAGAAATAGAGAACAGGGGAGGGCTAATGGTTGACTTTTTGTTGTACTGAGCGAGGCGGGAAGATTCGCCGGCAATTCGCTCGAAGATGTCGTTGACGAAGCTGTTCATGATGATCATGGCCCGACTGGAGATGCCGGTATCTGGATGAACCTGCTTGAGGACAGCTGGTGTAACAGCTTGGTAAAATTGTGTGTAACTTTTCTTGATTATTATAAGGATGGTTATTTTAATCCTAATAAGTGTAAATCGGCCTTTGTACATGACTTGTATGTAACATTAATTTTGTAGGCTATATCGTCCAACGAATCAACGGATATCGTATAGTATTGATTGTATTATAATTATTGCACTGTGAGAATAACAATTACAATTACGTCATTAAGATTGCTACCAAAATGAAAGTCGCTAATAATTAAAGACGGTATTGATACATATTGCTAGAGGGAAGATGCTGGTATGGGTCAAAATACGTTGCAAGCAAATTGTTAACTCAAAAAGGGTTCTAAATTCTAAAAAGAGGTATCGCTTGTCCCCTCCTAAGTCGAAAAGTTCGTCTGAATAATGAGAAAATAATTGTGTCTAGGGTGGTACGTGGTGCACATCCTTAAGTGCTCTGTTAAATTCATCACTGATTGTAATAAAAACAGAGGTTCAATGTCTCGGAATGGAAATTGATATGGTTTAACTTCGATGGGAAATTCGCTTCAGCTGATATCTATTGGGCAATCACTAATGTGGCAGTTGGTGATTAGCATAATATGAATACCATAATAGTCCTCCATTCTAAGCCAACGGATATAATCCGTTGGCTTGGAATGGGGCCTACACATTGGGGGCACTTTAGAATCAGGGGGTGTGAACTTCATGTGATATTACTGGGGCCAGGACTGACTGGGGCAATATGGGAAGGGAAGCGAATGATAGAGAGACGTTAAGTCTCAAAGTTTATCGAGAAAATTATTATGGGATGTTGTCTTTTCTGGTATTATGACACTTTCATTAAAAGATCATCATAAAGTCAAATACAGCCAGCATTTATAAGATACATTGTAATATGCAAATTATCAAAAGAGAGATGTGCCTGTTGATGAGTGATGACTGATGAATAAAATATACATTTGGTTAGCATTGGGTCTACTCCTTGGGGGCACTTCAGAACCAGAGGTTGCGAACTTCTTATGATTACTGGGTCAAAAAATTGAACTTTCGCTTTTTCCTCTGGCCTTTGTCTTTATTTCATTTTAAAGTAATCTTTCTTCTCTGTTATATCTTTTTGTTCTTATCTGCCTTATTATGTTATCATCTGTTTCTTTTTTTCCTTTCCATTCCTCCCTTTAAATCTGTCCCTTCTCTCCCTCTCTCTCTCTCTCTCTCTCTCTCCCTCTCTTAAAGCTTTCCAAACTATTTCCCCTGCCCCCCCATCCTCAGCTTCATCAAATCATCCGGAGGCTTGTCAACAGACAACCTGACTGAAAACTATATCGAACATAGATACCCATGGGTTCATTTGATATTCGCTTATGTTCTAAGGGATTCTAAATTCATAAAGTTAGAGCGAACGATTCTAGTTGGCTTCTTGGTTTATAACGCAGGAATGCTTCTGTATATTGAACATGAATTATTCAGCTACCCTGTCAAGGTTGATATCTACATGCGTGCACCATACGGTTTATGTCTAACCTGTATCGATGCATTGTGGTATGTACACTATGCACATTTGGTTTCAATATTGATCTTTTCATTTTCGTTCAAAATGATTGATGGAGTAAATTCATCTTTTACACAGTAATCGGTTTGAGGTAATTAAAATTGTCTTATTTTGCATCACTTTTAATATCTTTTGTGGGAGATGGATTTTAACATGATTGATTGATTGATTGATATTTATTCGACAAGCTTCCAACATACAACAATATACAATAATAACAGATCAAAAATAAGTCAGCTTGAACAGTGGGGTCCCTAAATTTTGAATCGCCACAACGTAACAGCACTTCAATGAAGTACAGTAGGATTTCGCACCATTGAAGGATATAAATCGCGCTTTAATAGGTTTAATTCCAGCCCCTCGTTTCCTTAATAAATGTAGCATTGGTCGAAAACGGTATTAATCCTCGCACTCTAAAGCCTAGAGTTCCAAGCTTCGAAAGCTCGACGGTGTCATGAAAAAAATAACAATCACGTAACCATAGCAACAAATGGAAAAGGGCGCAGGTATTTTATTAATAAAAACGCTGAGCTATGTTGGTACAATGACCCCCATCTCGTTCATTTCATGATGAGACATTAATTGCCGCTTCCACATAACGTGATGACACTTCGCGCTGTATCATTTTAAAGGGCAATCCAAACCTTAAAGGCCCACTGCACTACTGGTAGCTACTTGCGCCCTCTATATAACAAACAATGCCTAATCGGTGACCATTGGTCCCCCATGATCCTCTTTTTCTTATGTTAACTGAGAGCTGAGTTGATGAGATAACCACCTGTCCAGCGACCTTGCAGAGCGGTCTAATCCCTCCTGTAACCTACGGCAGATAAGCTTTAATTGTATTAAGTTCACTTGTATGAACGGCAGAAACATAAGATAAACAGAAAGGCAAAAATTTGAAATAAATCGGTCGGATAATAATTAGAAATTGTGAATGTTTGAAATATGAGAACACAGTGGCCCGAATTCACAAAGGAGGTTTGTCGACAAACCTTGGTTTTCGTACGTCATATGACGCGTTTTTACGCGTTTGTTACAAACCTGGTTTGTAAAAACGCGTCGAAACGCGTCATATGACGTACGAAAACCAAGGTTTGTCGACAAACCTCCTTTGTGAATTCGGGCCTATAAGTCTATGCGAAGCTCAAAATTGGCAGTTTGGTGAGTAGATTGTGACGTAGTCGCGGATAACTCTCTCTTTTTAGTGTACAAAAATATCAATAACTAGTGTTCTTCTCCTAAATGCCTACTCCCTTGGAAACACTAATCATGACATGATGGATATCATTATTAGTTTAGGTCTTCAAAAGAGGAGAGACCATCCTGATTCATATTTATTTGTGAACAAATTACATGTAGTCATTTTGTGTGTTGCAACAAAATAATGGAAAGTTGTTCCGCCAATTTAAGGAGCCCATACATAATAGTGATTATAACTTTCACAAAAATCAAAGCTTTCTCATTTTCACCGCTTTCATTTGAACTTTTAGCAGTCTACTTCTTTGATTTTTCTGCTTTCCTCAAGTCTAGATTAGTTTGCTATCAAGGTTGAATTTCCCTTTAATACCTCAAGAGACTTTTTGTTTTAAATTTAGCATGCAGTATCGAACAGCGCCATTAATGTATAGCTTATTATGCCAATCTAGATCCCTTAAGTGGGAAAAGTATAGTGGAAGAAAGGTTTATTTTCCCTCATGAATCTTACGGGGGATATCACGTCTGTTACGGCACATTTATGTATAGGTATATGGGCGTTGTAATACAGTGATTGATGCGTATTATTTTTGATGAAACAAATTGGCCCAGATTCACAAAGGAGGTTTGTCGACGCACATAAAACTAGGTTAGTCGACAAACCTCCTTTGTGAATTCGGGTCGTTATGTTCACAATTTCTTAAATTGACGTTCGATATGTAACGCAGTGACTGAAGAGATAACAGTTGAATTTATGTGTTTCTGTTGAGATTAACAGAAACGATGGGAGGAAAAATAAAGGAAAATTTTAAAGAAAAATATGAGGATATGGTATTGAGCAGAAAATTAAGCAATACAAATTAAGCATAATGTAAAATGTAAATGAAAATGATTAATTTTGGAGTATAATTATTACTCCAGTTGCTATATCACGGGAACACATTAAAAAGAAATCCCTCTTCATAACATGACTCGTAATACGACAACAGATTAGATGCTACAGAAATAGAGTTTAAACATATTTGTGGCTTACACCCAGTAAATAAGATCGATTGATCGATCTGTAATTGAAAAACAAGTCAGAAAAAAGCTTGAAACCAGAAATTTCTCCCAGGAAGCATTACATTTATAAAAGAAATAGAGTTGTAACAAATTTAGATGGTCTGACAAAAAAAGGGAAAGAACCATCAAACTTAGCAGTTAGGGAGGAAGTGAAATGCGAAAAGAAAGGGAGAAAATGTCCTCATGTTTAATCTCAAATGTCTGAAAATCGCCCCTTGTACTCGGCCTCCCCGAAACCACTCTTAAAACAGTACCCAGGCGTCTGACTCGTATTCTGATGCCATTTTACACATTATTGACCTAGCTAGAATAACCAGAATTATGAATAAAATATATTTTCGTAATTACAACCTAGGCTTTCTAGCCATGTTGTACGCTTTTAGTTCAGGTTGTTTAAGATCCGTCATTAACGTAACCCACCACGAACACTTTGATGTATTTCTTTCCCCGCAGAACATTAAAGCCCCTCTGAAGTGTTAGGAGCCCCAAATTCGCCAAAAATGTGATGGCAAAATTTCAACTAATTTGTATCATAATGTGAAAGAAGATGTCATTTAAAATACACTCCTGCAAAGATTCCCCCCCCCCCAAAAAAAAAAGAGAGAGAGAGAGAGACAAATATTGATAGTGAATACATAATTTGGGCTGTCTGTTGTATGCAGCAGAAAACCTGCATTTTGTATTCTTGCATCAATATTCGACTTCAAACATATTTGTTTTGAAATCATTGCAGAAACGTGTTTTTAATGACATCCTCTTTCACTTTATAATACAATTTAAATGAAATTTTGCAACCAAATTTGTGGGGCTCTTTACTTAAGAGGGGCTTTAAGTGCAGTCAAATCATGTAGGTTTTAACGAAACATATCAATTTGCATACACAATTGAAAATGTCAGACGCTTCCTCGCTATTATTGATCTCTTTATTTGCCCACAGTTAGTAGCGTAATCAAATTTATGTCTGAGTGAACAAGTGCCTAGCCTGAGGATGATTTATTCCTTTTCAGTGTAAACTATGGTTGGGTTGTGAATCTTATCTATTTCGTTCAAGTTAAAGATAAAATTGGGTTCTGCTCGTGCGATTCCTTTGTGAAAGAAACTGCCCTGAAGCAATTGGGGAGGATTCATCATGTAGTTGTACATAAGACTTGGTGTAGGGTTTTGAATCATCAAAAATGAACATAAATTGACTTACTGTTGCTGATAGTCATTATACATGCACTGCATACAGAAATGTGTCAATGTGACTGCACATACATGTGGCATGAAAGTTTGTTGAAACTGACACCACAGCTATTTCTTTTCCGAATTTTCTAATTTGGGGGCATTTAAAGAACTATCTTTGTATTAACGGGGACATTTTTTACTCTATGATATACTTCCCAACTGACCTAAAATATAACGAAAACGGAATCTGATATCTAACGGTAAATTATTTAATAAAAATTCGTTTCTTGTTCTTATTCTCGGTAGAATTCTTAAAGAGTATTTTCCTCTATACACCATGGTATTCACAAATATTTTCAAAAGGATAAAGTACCTTGAAGGGAGAGTTATACCTTTAATTTCACTGCTATAATACAAATGTGTTGGAGTGAGTTTCCTTCCTCTGTTATGTATTCAAAGTCCGTTATCCTTTCCCTCACAACGGAGGCATGCATGGCACTAGCCGCTGTTTTTTAAATTTAATTTACGCCTTCTTCCCTGTATCATATGTTTAAATAATGTTTATCTCGCTGTATCTAGATTATATAATTGACTATTTTGTAAAGTGTAAAAAAGTGGTTTTGAAAAAAGCAAAAAAAATGAGAGGAAGAGGTTAGTGAAAGTTCCAGCGAAATTCTTCATGAAAATTCTGTATAGAGCAAATTGAAGAGGACCTTGCGGTGTGTTTAATTGATCGCAACTTTTTAAAATCTTAACTTTCTTATTTTTTAATGGGAATTTGCTCAGCCTTCACCGACCTGTTCCTCTCATTTTTCTACTTCTATTAAAACTAATTTAATATCAGGGTGGACTTTCCCTTTAGAAGAGGGGAATGAACTCTCTAAAGAGTAATTCAAACTACAAAATTAGAGTGAAATCCACTTTATTTTAGAGCGGGTTCAGACCTAAAACGATTTGATACCTTATATAATGACACATAAACATTGTATTTTCACTCATCTCCATGGAGAGTATGGCTAGACAATAATTGGAATCGATTGATCTTTTTATTTTTGCACAACATGAGAAGAAATAAACATTTTTTGTTTGCAACCGTAGAAATGTGTATTTTGTTTTTCTTCAATTAAAATCTAAACTTGACATCGCCTGAGGGAACAATGCTGATGTAACAGGCACCAAATGCTGTCATTTGATGATGGAAAAATACGTAACTGAGAAAAACGTTCAACAAAAAATAAACATGTTTTTCTGTAACGTCTCTCAAAGCTATAATATGACAAGGATACTCTTTCCATATCATGTGATTTTCTTGTTTCTGATGCTTTTGAAATAGGTCGCATTTATTTTCCTTGGTCAACCTGATCTTTCACAATGTACACTTTACAGTCTAGCACTTGTTTTGTGCCAACGGGTCATAAATTATAAATATGGTTGTTTATTGATGCATTAGTACATGGTAAGTCTTCGGAATTGTTTTCTCTCTAAACAGTTTCCGAACAGATTTCCGCATTAACCCCAGTAATGATATGATATGAAATATTTATATTTTTACGTTTCATTATGAACATATTTGAACATGTACAAAGTACATATAAATTCAATAAAGAAATAAAACAATGTGATAATACTAGTGTACAAGACAAAACAAAATATGGAAATATGGAAATATGGAACAGATAACGGAGCATTGTTAATATAGGTAAACACATAGGGCCTATACGGGAGTGCTAAAGAATGCTTTAATGGTGCAAGCCCTTAAAACTAAATTTAGTCACATAATAAAGGGTTTTGGTCCAAAAAAAAAGCACAAACAGTATAATTAAAAAAACACAGAAAGTTACAAACAAATTTACGGTATGCCTAAGTATAGTACAATTATAATAAGAGAGAGAGAGAGAGGGGGGGAGAGATAGAGAGAGAGAGAGAGAGAGAGAGTGAAAGAGAAAGAGAGAGAGGGGAGAGGGAGAGAGAGAGAGAGAGAGAGAAAGAGAGGGAGAGAGAGACAGAGACAGAGAGAGGTAGAGACAGAGAGAGAGAGCGAGGGAGAGAGAAAGAGGGGGAGAGTGAAAGAGAGAGAGAGAGAGAGATGTATAAATGAGAGACATGAACGTGAAGATCTGGGACAGGAGCAAATATGAGGTCGTTAGGCACGCGTTCAAATTATTTTGCCACTTGATTAATTTTACCACCATATCCCTACTTTAAATATAATTGAATAATCCCAAAAGCTTATTAGCACACAGATCTATCAGGCATACTGGCCCTGACATAATGAACTCGCTACCAGTGCAGATGCATATACAAGTCACACAATTCTCTCTATTCAAAAGAGCCGCAAAAAGGTACCTCCTATTTATTCTGGACCTAATTACATGTATCTTCTCTCTCTGTCTCTCCATCTCTGTCTGTCTTTCTGTCTGTCTCTCTGTCTCTCTGTCTCTCTGTCTCTCTGTGCATCTCTCTATCTCTGTCTGTCTGGCTGTCTGCCCCCCCCCCCTCTCTCTCTCTCTCTCCCTCTCTATCTCCCTCTAAATATGTAATTCCCGCACTTTCATCCCGTTCATCTGCCTTCTGCCTAATTCTCAATTCTCTTCAACACAACCATCATCTGTATTGCTCTATGTACCATATCCTCCTGTCATCTTCTTATTCATCTTCCTCACACCTATCTCCAACATCCTTTTTGTATACAGGAGTTATTAAGTTTTATATAAAATAATTACCAGGTCTTCAACCTTAGCTCATGTGGCAATCTTTCTTCATGAATATTTCATGTAAGTATTACAAAGTAAATATTTAACCTTGATGATGTATTAATTACGTCATTTGTTTATTATCATGATTATGTAGTAATTAGTTTGTAGCTTTGGACAAAGAACATGAAGAGAAATAAATAAATCAAAATCAAATCAAAATCAAATCAATTCTAGCTTTCGCGTGAACTAAATTACACTGCTCTGTCCACAACAATTTCTATATTGCTTCCATATAAGTAGGCCTATATTTTCTACAACTTAAAAATAAACTATATTCTTTTGCTGATTACGGCGTCATAAACAGATACTCTTGAAAACATATAAATCTTTTTTGGGGTCTATTTTCATTTAATTGCAAGAAATTGTCAGTTTTTGATATAATGAAATGATATGTTTCAATTGTTTCGACTTGCCAATCAATATATTTTGCATCTACACAATCGTACAATAAAACATGGAAGGGTTGTATCCAAATTTAAATACATTTGAATGACTAATAAGTTGCAAGCTTGCCATCGAAGTAGATTCAGTGATCTGAACTTTAACATTTTGACTATCAAAATGTGTGTCAAAATTGTGCCACATGATTCTGTTTTCTTGACATCATCTTCAAACCACATCTGTATCAGATAGACCAAATGTATAAAGGAAGTTTACGTTCACTTCAGTTTAGATGTCAGTCTTCGTAACTACATTTAAAACCACATACACTCTCCATTTCTCTCTGTGGTATGTGTGGTCGAATAATTATGTAAATCATGTAATGTGGGAACGGGTACTTTGATAACAAGCCAACAGCCAATCTTTTAAGTGTCATCTTTAAATTTAGGACTACAGTTTAGATTTGGGAAGGACATTGTGTAACATGTGTTCAGAATCAAATTAAACCTTGGAGAAAAAAAAATTCAACACGTACAAAAATATAAGGTCTCTATCTCATAATAATTATTGTGACATTTATTGTATGACATTTCTTCGAAAATGTATTATAGTCTTCTCGTTAAGACGAAATTGACGATACATAAATATTAGGTCCTCCGACTTTTGCTCTGGACGGCTTTATTTCGTCAGAAATAGAGTGTTAGGTAGTGTAAACGGTTGTAGTTTAGATTTTTTAAAGTTAGTTTTAGATTTAGGGTTAGGGTATACTATAGCTTTTAGTTTAGTGTTGAATTTAGAAATTCGGCTTGTGTATTAATTGACCTCGGAGCAAATTTCGCAGAAGCATGTGTCGTACTAACAAAAGTTAATTAATTCGTATAAATAGTACCATGGTACGAATATACTTCTTAAAATGTCACTAGTCTTTGAAAAATGATTTTCCTTTTCCAAATGTTGATCATACCTCTTGAAACTTTCAGTGGTGTTGTTTGCCATTGTACATTCTAAGAAAAATGAATTAACAAAGTCGTATCCTTCCGCTGTGACTTTAAATGTCAGATATCGTTTAAAGTGTTTGAATTTCTTTTTGAATGATTCAAGGAGAACAAAACACAAAGACCGTAGCTTGAAAATCTTTTTTCGCTATCAGTTGAAAAATTATCTGTTCAGATCAAGATTACCAGTTAGAACAAGAAGAGAATTCTCGCTCTCTCTCTCTCTCTCTCTCTCTCTCCCCCTCTCTCTCTCTCTCTCTTCATTTCTTTGATTTGTGCGTTACGCTTACATACTCTCTCTCTAAAAAAAAAGTGAATTTTCACTTTTCACAGGGATCACTAATTGTTTAGGAGTGAATATCGATGGATTTTCGAGTGCTCTCTAAGAAGAAAAGAGTGAATGTTCAATCTATTTTCACTACATTTTCACTCTCCAGAGGAGTGCCGTCAGTGATCCCTCAGTTTTTTTTTTTAGAGAGTTAATCGGTGGACATGGGAAGTTTATCTAACATGAGGTACTTTTTTCTCCTGGTGCCTGATTTTATTTATTCATCTTGATGTCTCAAAAAAAATGTTTCATGGATATTTCGTAAGAGCCTTTAAAATAAAACTGACACCTCCATTCCATCCCACATACCGTTCTATGTAATTGATGAACGCATTCGGTAAACTGCTCCACTGATTAACATGTAGAAAATGGAGGAACTTGAAATGCGCTAATATGAATGTTTGCTGGTCTTTCATTGGAATTCACCCAAATCATCCGCTGATCTTTAACTTTTAGTTGTATTGACCCATTTTCGAATTAATGATTATTGGTTACTGACGAATCGTCGAACGTTTAATTGACCCGATTTGAAATGGATATTGATTTCGATACAAAACATCTAACGCCAATTTCAATTTATATTAGCAGTATCAGGGTCAACATTGAACTCGTGTACATAAAATGGTATACTGTCCCGCAATTTTGAAATAATATACAGGTAATACAAACACATACGAGGTAGGGGGGCTGCCTACCTCACATGCTAGTTGTGATGCTAAAGGGGTGTTGCAGTAGGTAAAAGGGCACCATGATAAAACTTGAAGGATTCCCTTTTTCGTTGATTGTCAGAGAACGTTGAAGCGAAAAAGGCACCCCCATAAGCAAGCTCGGTACTATCATTATTATCGCTTCCGGTCTCGCTTCAAAAAGCTCCTCATACAATATGTACTGACATATCCATTAAAGATTACAAGATCGAAACGAAATAATAATAATAATGGCCTATAATTTATTAAAAGGAGTATAATACAGGCATACACGATAGACCTATACCCTGGATAGGAGGAGACACTTGAAATAGAAGAAAGGGCCCTCATTAAAAATGTAGAAAGCAGTTGATCAAAATGGATGGGCGTGTGCGCATCAGGGATAGCCAAAGGGTAGAGCTGCCCCCGTTTTGAGAACCAAGGGAAAAGAAGAAAGGCGGCAATTTGAGGAAAGGAAAAAGTGGGTAGCTTGCGGCCTGAAAGTGAAACGGTGGATTTGAGGGTCTTGCAGGTAATTGATCATGTCGGAATAATGATGAGTTTGTCCAAAGCAAGAGATGAAATGTAACTGAATGGATGGAAAAGACTGAATAGACAAGAAAGATAAGGAGCAGGATGAGAAGGGGATGATCGAAGAGGCGGGGAAGGATGTTGAATAAGAAGGAGGAAGAGGAGTGTGGGATAATAATTAGCCGGAGGAGAAAGGAGGAAAATAAGAAAAGAGGAATTTTTGTTTATGATTATGAGGAGGAGGACTACAATGGGGATAAGAAGAAGAAGAAGAAGAAGAAGAAGAAGAAGAAGAAGAAGAAGAAGAAGAAGAAGAAGAAGAAGAAGAAGAAGAAGATGAAGAAGAAGGAGAAGCAGAAGCAAAAGGAGAAGAAGAAGTGAAAAGAAGAAGAAAAAAGAAAGAAAATTAATGACAAAAAAATTAAAGAAGGAATTTTAAGACGCCTGCATAGTCAGAATTCCAATTTTGGGGGGGGGGGGGGGAAGAAGGGGGAGGGGGAAGGGTGGGGGCGTGGTTCGCGAAGTGAGTTTTTTTACGATGGGGGTGGTTTGCAGGCACAATCCATTGCCAGTCGCTGTGCATAACAGTGTCTGCAAAATAAGACTATTATACTTATAGGCTCTGTTAGCCGAAACAGCCAGAAACTGACATAATATCTAGACTCTATAAGGCTTTAGGAATTCAGTGTCAAATTGGAGTCTCTGCTTGTGGACTAAGAATGAGGGGTGTAGGAGGGTCACAGCCTCCATCCATTGCGAGGCTTGTGGATTTGACATCCTGCTTCAATGGGAAAAAGACTAACTTGCACTCTTTAGTACATTATGATCAATATTTTGTTTAAAGGGTCAGACTGAACATGAGTTTAACAATATTGGAACCTCTCATAATGCAAGTGTGCATCATAATAGCCCGGCTAATCAAATACAAGGGGGGGGGGGGGGGAGTGAGATACCTTTATTGGGGCCTCCGAGCTTTAGGGTGTTAGTTCAAGCATGGACATACTCTGGGTCAAGCCAGGAAAAAGACCGTATACTTTTGAAGAGGCACTTAATTTTGATCGCCATCATGAAGAACTATCAATTATGCAAAGGCCTATAATCATCTTAATCCCGCAGAGGGCAGATTTATCTTATTATTTTTTTTCGCCATGTGATTGACTTTAAGGACGAAAAAAAAAAGGGAAAAAAAAGATGAAACAGTGAAAATCAAGGTCTTAATAGAGTAATGGAATATGATAATGAGCTACCCATACAAAATGCATCATCATCTTAATTTAACCAAGCTTTATTTTCAATGTATAACCTTAATCATCTTGATTGAACAGTTTTTTTTAACTCCATTTTTATCATGACATTTCGAAAAGAAGACCAAGGGTCCTTCAAAAAGATTATATGCATTAAAGGGGCACTTTTCTTTGATTGACACGCCTTTTATGTTCAGATGGCATTGTGCACAGCTAGCGTAGAGTACCCAAGAGGGACGTCATACAGGCCAAGTCGTCAAGGTTGCTGGTTCTCAACGATTTTGTGATAAACAATGGTGTGGTGATCACACCAGTCCCAATCATTGAATCCCCCCTGCTCAAGCCCGTTGCTTGAATGATTTCGCGGTGAACCTCATGTGCAGGCTCTGTGGTTTGGAACCGGTAACCTGGACGACGAGCGAATTCGTTCGGTACTCTTTATAGCAGCCTAGCTGCAACCAACCTTTTAGCTAATTTGACATTGATGAACAGTCCCTTTCGGAGCGCTATGAACCTGACACGATGCATCACAGACAAGAAATGTCATTCTCCCTGGTCATACCTGCCTTTGAAAAAATGTGGCAGTCAACATTTTCATAAGAATACTGAAGATGATAAGTTTTCAGAAGACGTCCCAACGTTATCTTAAACTATTCCAATGTGATTATATAGTGCAGTGGCTTATAGCTTCAGGGTACGAGAGGGGGCACATTATGGCACATGCCCCATAATCAAATGGCAAGCAAACAGAGAGGTGAGAGCAAGGGCAGAGATGAAGGAAATGGACGAAAGAATTTGAAATAATAATAAGGAGATAAATTGGCCGGAATAACGTCAACTTCATGAAAACAAAGTATCAGAAGCCGCTAATTGATGCTCAGACATATGTATTTTGGGTACGTATTTTGATGAGGAAATAACATTTCTGATATAATTATGTATAGCAAAGTGTCCCTTTCCTCACTCGCTCGCAAAATTTAGAAGCGGGTGGTTTCAGGCAGGTCCATGAATATCCCCATGATGATGTCTTCGTCATGATTCGTGCAATGCATCATGCATGGCTCCCGAATGTAGCCTCATTTTTGGGTACTTTTATATCAAAATTAGATTGACAAACGACTAAATATCTTCTTTTTTTTACCATCAATAAAAGTGCCGTAGGGGATAATGATTGTCGGGCAAGAGGAGTCAAAGCCCTCACGCTCTGTCCGTCTGTCTCTCTGCCTGTCTCTCTCTCTCTCTCTCTCTCTCTCTCTCTTCCCCCTCTCTCAGTATCCTCCTTTCTTTACTTATCTTATTTCCCTAATTTGGAATATTTTCTTTTTTGTGGACAGGGCGACCCCGTACGGCTCTAGTCCGTACCTATCTATACAAGCATCAGTTGAAGAGCCTGAATAAGATGCCATAGGAGAATAAGAAGAGAAAACAGAGGATGATGTATAGGACTGAGGAGGATTATAAGAAAAGGAGAAGGTCGACTGAAAGGAGGAGGGGAGAGAAAAAAAATTCGACGAAGAGCCTATAAAGATGAAAAAGAAAAAGAAACTAAATATAAAGAAAAACAGTGAAAAAAACAAAAAAGAATAGTAATATACGAAGAAACTAATAATACTCCCGGATAATACTAAGAAGAAGATGAAGAAGAAGAAGAAGAAGAAGAAGAAGAAGAAGAAGAAGAAGAAGAAGAAGAAGAAGAAGAAGAAGAAGAAGAAGAAGAAGAAGAAGAAGAAGAAGAAGAAGAAGAAGAAGAAGAACTTAAGAAGAAGAAGAAGAACTGAAGAAGAAGAACTTAAGAAGAAGAAGAAGAAGAAGAAGAAGAAGAAGAAGAAGAAGAGAAAAAAAATGGTTAAGGAAAAGCCATTAATTATTATAAGAGAAGAATAACGTTTGAGACGAGTTACTGTGTAGATGGAGAAAATGGAAATACAGGAATACAAATACAAAACAAGTTGAAAGAAAAATGGGATATTCTCAAAAGTATATAGAGATTCGAGGGACGTGCGAAACTTTTATGACTCATGATCGCGGTGCTACGACGAGTGGCCGTGGGAGGGCGCTACAGCAGTTAATTTGGAAAATAAAAATGGCGACTTCCACGACACTGAAAAACTGCACGGGGTTAAGATAAGGCTTCAGCTTCATCAACCGACTTCGTTGAAGGAATAATACAAGTTTGATACTATCTTTTGCACGACGTATCATTTTACACCTACTTGATATATTAGTGGATAGTGCCTTGTTGAACAAGGTATTATTAAAGGCTAATACAGTCAGTAAGTGACTCCTCCACGTAGACGTAGGCGTTGTCGCCAAAAAGGAGAAAACACCAGCGTAAACTACTAAACAGGACGAGACGCTAGCGGTGAAGAATGGGCGTGGAGAGCAGTGCACTCTCCGGCTGTACGCTGGAAGATCCATTGCCAGAATCTGCATCGGCGCAAGATTGGAAAATTCACCCTGCCAAGAGGCCAGATGGTTCCAGAGTATCTGTTTTTGTTCACAAATATGATGAGGAGAAATCAAGGCAGGACATTTATCAACATGCAGCAAATGTAATTTCATTATGATAATTATTAATATGATTCTCTATTTTTGTCCTCTCAGTCACTTCTCGCAGCTCAGTCACAATCACATCTCACCCTAGACCGAATTTTCCGTCTCTTTCGTTCGTTAGCCTCTTATTGGGGTAGGGTCGGCTCTCTCTTTAGAGACGGAAGCCGTTTATACACATGTCCTTGCTAACGCCACGGCCAGTTCTGGTCGTAGCGTTTTGCCCCCAAAATCCCACAAAATGTCATTTTACCTCGAGCATGTTATATTGTAAATTAGGCCTAGGCTATAATAAATCAGTTCCACTTACCAACTTGACTGAAATAATCAGTTTAATAGTCCCTTTTTAGGAAATTATGGGTCAAAATCGGAATCCATGTTGAAAAAGATTTTCAAAATGGATTTCGATTTTGACCCATAATTTCCTAAAAAGGGACTATTAAACTGATTATTTCAGTCAAGTTGGTAAGTGGAACTGATTTATTATAGCCTAGGCCTAATTTACAATATAACATGCTCGAGGTAAAATGACATTTTGTGGGATTTTGGGGGCAAAACGCTACGACCAGAACTGGCCGTGGCGTTAGCAAGGACATGTGTATAAACGGCTTCCGTCTCTAAAGAGAGAGCCGACCCTACCCCAATAAGAGGCTAACGAACGAAAGAGACGGAAAATTCGGTCTAATCTCACCCTAGACCGAATTTTTCGTCTCTTTCGTTCGTTAGCCTCTTATTCGTCTCTTTCGTTCGTTAGCCTAACGAACGAAAGAGACGAAAAATTCGGTCTAATCTCACCCTCACTCTCACTCTGATTCAATCTCAGTCTCACTTGATCTTGAATTTGTCTTTGGCAGTGTGGGGGACTTTAGTTTTTAGTGAATGGTTTTGCACATGAGCTGTTGCTGTGCTGTGATGCAATGGCATAAAACAGATGAGCACATTTTATGACAATACAACAGAGAATGTTAGACCCTAGACTAGAGTCTAGACTAATTCCTAATTAAATAATTAATATTTCAAATGCAAAAGTACTACTATAGATCTAGGTCTACAAACTAATTGAACTTTCTCAGTGTTCTCACAATCACAAATCCACTATTATTAGCAAATTGTTCATGTTAGTTCAACTTAAATAGACCAAGAAAATTGAGCAATATTTCCATCTTCCATGCATGATCTTCAGACTTCAGGAAAATGGATGATGGACCATGAACGTGAAGCCTTTTTTTGGAGCTATAATAATTCCATGCGATTCCTTGAATAGACTTTTCTTCTTCTTCTTCTTATGGAGTATCTGCCTTCTTCAATACCTAAGATTATACTGGGTTGTGCATGTGGATCACTACACCGGGGTTTTACTCTTATACTCTTATATACAATGTACGAACAGTGCAGTGGGTTCTTAAGAGGCAAAGGTGGTGACTCTCCTCTACACGGAGCCTCCATTTAACATTCTATCTGAGGGACATAGTGTTTTCTACTTAACATAGCCTGCATCTAGATTCTTTATGTTAACAAAAAAGGGAAAGAAACCTAAAAAAAAAACATGAAAAAAATGTACGTTACAAAATGTTGGGCATTTTTTAACTTCCATCTATTACATTCAAGGAAAGTTGGATAGTCAATATTGTTTGTTTTTTTCTCCTGATAAATGGAACTGAATAGTGTTGATGTGTCTACTTAGATTTACTCTCGGAACAATCGGTAGACCAACTGGGCTTGGGGCCTTCATTATTTGGGTAGAGCAATTTCATTTTATATGCCTGTTATATTTGCCCATACAGCAACTCAAGGTCCTGCGACACCCGACGATCCTCAAGTTCTTCGCATCCTGCAACAACGTTGACAGCACCTACTTGGTGACGGAGCAGGTCAAACCGTTGGAGCTGGTTATTGAGATGTTGAGTCCGGAGGAGATCTGCGCTGGGATGTACAATATCATTGAGGCTCTCGGTTTCCTTCATGATAGGGTAAGCGTTGTTAAGGAAAGATGATTTTTGTTTAAAGCCCCACTGCACTACTTATAGCTACCTGCACCCTCTATATAGCAAACAATGCCTAATTGGTGACCATTGGTCCCCCATGGTCCCCTTTTTATGCCTCCGTCACGAAGTAGCCGGAGGCATTATGTTTTCGGGTTGTCCGTCCGTCCGTACGTACGTCTGTACGTCTGTACGTACGTACGTCCCGTTCTTGTGATCGCGTTATCTGAAGAACCGATTGATGGATTCCTGCCAAACTTTGGTCATGTATGTATCTTGCAGAGCCGATGAACTGATCAGATTTTGGGGTCACGAGGTCAAAGGTCACAGGGCTCATTAGGTATGCAAAAACAGCTCGTGATCGCGTTATCTGAAGAACCGATTGATGGATTCCTGCCAAACTTTGGTCATGTATGTATCTTGCAGAGCCAATGAACTGATTAGATTTTGGGGTCATGAGGTTAAAGGTCAAAGGTCACAGGGCTCATTATGTATGCATAAACAGCTTGTGATCGCATTATCTCAAGAACCGATTGATGGATTGCTGCCAAACTTAGGTCATGTATGTTACTTGCAGAGCCGATGAACTGATTAGATTTAGTGGTCATGAGGTCAAGGGTCAAAGGCCACAGCACACATTATGTATGCAATAACAGCTTGTGATCGCGTTATCTCAAGAACCGATTGATGGATTCCTGCCAAAATTAGGTCATGTATGTTACTTGCAGAGCCAATGAACTGAGTAGATTCTTGGTTCATAAGGTCAAAGGTCAAAGATCATGGGCTCATTATGTATGCAAAAATAGCTTGTGAACACATTCTCATTAGAACTGACAGATGGATTACTATTTAACTCAGGACATCTTGCAGAGCCAATGAACTGAGTAGATTTTAGGGTCATGAGGTCAAAGATCAAAGGGTCATATATGTATATGAGAAATTGCTTGTAATCACGATATTCTGAGAACCTGTCAACGGATTACAATTGAACTTGAATCCGAAAAATTTCTTCTGTTTTGGTTTGTAAAATTGCTCTATGACGGAGGCATCATTTTCGACTGCACGCAGTCGAATTCCATCTAGTTCTTATTTTAATTGAGAGCTGATTTGATGAGATAACCACCTGTCAGTGACCATGCAGTGAGGTCTAATCACTCCTGGCAAAACTAGTGCAGATGGGCTTTAATGACATTTTCAGCTCACACTTCCAAAACACTTAAATTCAGTTACATGATCAGACAATAAAGGATCAGCTGTTGGAAGTTGTGATGCATAAAAAATGTAAAAAGTACATTGAAACAGCAGAGAAACAGAAAGGAGAGAGATAGATGGGGCAGAGTGAGGGCTGATGAAAGTTTTACTTAGATCCCAGCAGGCAGCAGGGAATATAATACTTGAGGTACTTGAGGTAGATGCCAATGCCAATCACTAGAACAAACTGTTGCTATTGCTCAACTGTTGTTGTTTTTTTTGGGGGGGGGGGTGGGGGAGGGGAGGAGGTTGTTGGATTTTGAAGATGAGAAATTAGCTAATGTCCTAATTTTCAAAATTGATTACTGTCTAGTTAATACTTGAAAATTGAAATTACATTCAGGGCTCTACTTTTCTGGTCTTGTGTGAGTATTAGTGCTCTGTGTAAATCTCAGGATCTGAGGTAAAAATTGGTGCTCCATATGAATGGGAAAACCATTACATTTCATTTTATGTGAAATTTATCATTTTTTTTTTATTTCAGGGAGGAGTATCCCATAACAACGTGTGTATGTCATCCATCTATGTGAGCTGCACAGATGGTGGATGGAGATTAGGAGGCATGGAGCATCTATGCAAATTTGAAGATGCAACATTACAGGTAAATGGATCTTTGCCATTATATACTGTGTATTAGCTTAATACTTGTATATGAACGTATGAAGGTCTTTCGTGAGTTGATTGGAAAGTTGTGTATTCAAGAGGTTTAGAGTTCACTATTAAGTGGCAATTTCCAATGCTTCATGACAAAATAGCAACCACATGTACATGTGATGGTCTTTAATCTTTATTAAACACAAAACATATTGTATGATCATGAAAGACTTACATGAGTTGCTTGGATAGTTTTGTATTCAAGAGGTTTAGAGTTCACCATTAAGTGACAATTTCCTGTACTTCATGATAGCAAATAGCAACCACAGGTACATGTGATGGTCTTTAATCTTTATTAAACACAAAACATATCGTATCATCATGAAGGACTTTTATGGGTTGCTTGGAAAGTTGCGTATTCAAGATGTTTAGAGTTCACCATTAAGTGGTAATTTCCTGTGCTTGATGGTCTTTTAATCTTTTAACACAGAACATGAAATATGCAAGAACAGGTAGTTTGTGATATCAATCTCCAGAAGAAAATGATTGATTTTGTCATCAATAACATCTGTCTCGCATAGTATGTCCACTAAAAATCATTTTACAGTGTTTTAATAGCCATCTGTCACCTAGGCGATGCTTGTTTACATTCTTTTGTCAATATGAGGTGCTATAATTAGTTTTTATACATGTCAGTCCTTGATCCTGCAGCTACATGTACATACATGTATTGTATATACGTCTTGACAGGAATGATATGTTGCTGCAATATTCCTTTGAATCGAGGCAATATCTGTACTGTTCTGTAAAGTTTGATGGAACTACTTAAATATGAAATTCTTTGCTTAAACAATTACAATGAGATATGTCATTTACCTTTGACAGACATTCAGGGTCATGAATTTAAGGTATAAAAGTAATGTGATTGTATTGCCCAAATGTATTTGTTGTTGTTTTTCTCTTTTTTTCCTACACAACACGCGTAGAAAATGTAGGTTGGGGTTATTTGTCTTACTAGAGATTTCTGTTTTCACTTTATGTGTCTTTTTCTTCTTCGGGGAATTTCCTTTTTCATTGTTGTGGATTGTGAAATCAATTCAAATAAAATCCTATCACAAACAATTTAACAAACCATTCAAATGAAAGGATGTTATTTAGGATATGCTGATTTTTCTGGTTAGCTCAAAACCTTTTATACAGAATATATATCAAAATGTGATATGTGCTATACAAAACCTGTCAATTATTATGATTATTACACATTTATCATTGTTCTTTTCTTTTGGTAGTTTTTAAACCAGAGCAGACCACTGAGGAACTCTCAAGCCATTCCTCCCGAGGAGAAACAAGAAGGATTGAAGACGTCCATTGGTCCTAGTATGGGTCACGCTAGAGATGCCTTTGGGTTCGGTGCACTGGCCCTGACCCTACTGGAATACCTTGGTGATCTAGGTAATTATCAACACTTTACTTGCTTTCCTCGCCTCTCTCCATGATTGCTTGTCTGCCGCACATGCATATTTGCACAAAACAATAGGCACGTCAATTGAGGGAATTATTGCACAACAAAATGGCTTTGCCAAATTACCTATGTCAGTCTTGAACTTCACTATACATTTCTGATGTGATAATTTGCTGTTTTAAATCTGAATGCCTTTATTCATAATCTAAATGGTAGAGGTGTTGTAGTCTAGTGGATAAGTCGTCGGATTGTGGATCACAGGGTCCATGGTTTGAGTCCCGTCATGGCACTAATGTCCTTTGGCAAGATATTAATCTACATTAGCCACTCTCCACCCAGGTGTTAAATGGGTACTGGTAGGAAGGAATTCTTTGAATGCTGTGAGCACCGAAATCGGCTGCCTAGCAGAGCTGCGGTAATCGTTGAAGCGCCTTAAACACCATGCATGATAGATATGTGCGCTACATAAATATCCAATATTCTTATTATTATTAAATGTACATTATGCACCAACTTATTTTTCTCTTTCTTTTTTTCATTCGTTAACAGGAAGTATAAGTTCATCTTTTTCTGCAAATATTGAAGAGCAGTTTCTGAATCCAGATCCAAAGTTTAGACCAAAGCTGAAGACCCTCCTCCCAGATGAAATCTTCAAGTAAGAACTCATTCATGCTTCATAATGCCCCCACCCATGGTTCTTAGCAGAGAGTGCAACAGAAAGAGAAGGAAGATATAAGAGAGAAGAGAGGGAGGGAGAGGGAGATGAAGAGGGAGAGAGAGAGAAAGAAAGACAGACAGAGAGAGAGAGGGGGGGGGGGGAGAGAGGAGAAAACGGCCATCTTTTAAAACACTATTATTTTCAACATTCTTTCAAAGCAATTTGCTCTTGAGGTTTTCCTTTCATGCTATGATATGGAGCCAGAATAGATAATAAGTAAGAGTAGCAGATAAATGAAATTCCAAAGTTACAAGAAAGAACCTGCAACAGAAATATATTCAAGAGAGATATGAGAGATAGGACTGATGAGAGAGAAGGTGAAAGAGACAAAGAGAAAACATGCGTGTGGGTGTATGAACATGAGATGGCAGTATTGGTGTCTAGCCCTTATGAAAGAAGGAGGAAAGAAAAGAAAGGTTAAACAGATTACCGAAGTGTGACGTCATACTGGCCAAGTTGTCAAGGTTGCTGGTTCCAAACAATTTTGTGTTAAACAATGGTGTGGTGATCACACCAGCTCCAAACATTGAATTCGCCAAATGAACCTTATGTGCAGGCTTTGTTGTTTAGAACCAGTAACCAGGACGACGAGCGAGTGTAACGTTAGCACTTCGGTACTCTATGTATTGTTAAAAAACGTTACACCCTTTTTTCTCTTTATTTTTGCCTCCAGGAATGACTTTCTCGACATCATGAGCTTCCTGCACAAGTTGGTCTTGAAGAGCGAGGTCGAGAAGACGGTCTTCTTTGAAGGCTTGGCCCTCACCTCTACCGCCTCCCTGCCCAGCTGGTCGCCTCCAGGCTTCTCACCCCGATCATGAACAGCTTCGTCATGGCCGAACCCGTCGCAGTCAACATGCTCTTTCCTCATCTACTTACACCACGCAGGGGTAAGGTCCTAGGGATTAACTTGTTTGCCGGGGAGTAATTGCCCATATTTTGGCTCAGTAACTTTTGATTAAGAGCTCTAGAAAATGATGATGATGATGATGATGATGATGATGATGATGACGATAATGATGATGATGATGATGATGGTGATGATAATGATGAGGCTGGTGATGATGATGATGATGATGTTGATGATGACGATAATGATAATAGTACTAATGATAATAATAATAATGATGATGATGATGACAATGATAATGATGAGGATGATGATGATGATGATGATGATGATGATGATGATGATGATGATGATGATGATGGTTATAGTAGTAATAATAAGAATAATAATGATGATGATAACTACAGCACTATTTCTTATAAAGTGCTTTACAGTTCCAGCAACTGAGAACTGACCAAAGTGCTTATACAGCACTATCACTCCGCTCACTGGATTCTGTTATCTTGCATTTTACAGTGCACACAATCTCAAAGATTGATAGATAATAACTTGGGTAGAGAGAGAGAGAGAGAGAGAGGCAGAGTGAGAGAGAGAGGGAGAGAGACAGACAGACAGACAGAGGGAGAGACAGGGAGAGACACAGAGAGAGAGACAGGGAGCAAAAGAGAGAAAGAGAGAGAGAGAGAGAGCATGCATATAAATCCATTATCTGTTAGTATTAGGAATAAGCCAAGGGTCAAGCCCCTAATCATTTGATTAAAAGGTCAATAGGATGACCTAATTTGGTAAAGCGCCACTGTGTGTTGTATACTGAGAGAAATTCACAGTACTCTATAGACAGTTTAATGGATATAAAGTTGGATACCCTCTTTATCTACTTGTAAGCTCTAAAGGTTTTTAAGTGTACCAATCACCCAAAACAAAAATATTAGGTTTGTATGTTAGTAGTTTCATGAAATATGGCCCGCACTGAACCCAAGTCTGATTTAGGTTCTGTGTGCGTAGTTTTGTGTTATCCATTATTTTCTTCATACTCTTTTTAAGGATTGGGTATCTTTGTTTCTTTCAATCTAGCTGTACACAAATTTGTTTTTAGGAGATGGGTACACTCATGTTCCCAAGTCATGGGAGCACATTTAGATAACATTTTCATAGGTGCCCAAGCTGTGCTTTAGTATTGCCTTTGGTCCAACTGTGTACCAAGTAAATGCCTAGTTGCACTGGTAAATGTCAATTTTATAATGATTTTCCCGTAGAACATGTTTTTGTATTCAGAGGCTTTATGTTTTATTTGATTTCTTACCCCATTTACAGCAGGACAAAATAATGTTTTAACCCTTAGAGTGCCACAAAGTTTTCAAATGTGCATCATGACTTTAAAGATACTCTGTATCAATTCACATGATGATAAGGTCCAATAATTATAAACACAAAGGTTTTGCATTGTTCACTTAATCAATCACAATTCAATGCATTTGGGTGTTTGGTTGGTTTCTGACTGCTAAGAAAAGCAACCAGGGGACCGACGGCTTTACGTTCTCTCCGAGGGACTTGGTAATGAAGATTAATACCTTACCAAAGGGCCCTAACACATCCTGGGTTTCGAACATGAGACCTCCCGTTTATAAAACCACTGCTCTACTACTGAGCCACTGCGCCTCCTCTAATTCAAAATCACCCATTTTTAATTTTAAACGGAACAACAAATTTTATTTATCTTGTGTTTCAGAGTCCAAGAAGAATCCAGAGTTCCTGCCCGGTCGTATCAATCCCATACTGCCCCTGGATATGTTTCAGCGTCACATGATCCCCATCATTGCTCAGGTCTTCCCGTCGAGGGAGATGCACATCCGTAGCCTCCTTCTTATGTATTTTCCCGGTTTTGTGGACCTCTTTGACGAAGGAACTCTGAAAAGGACCATACTACCTCAGGTAACAGGGTGATGATCATTATGATGATGATGGTGGTGATGAAAATAATTATGTTGGTGATGATGATAATGATATAATGAAATAAAGATAAGGATGATGATGATGGCGATGGTGATGATGATATAATGAAATAAAGATAATGATGATTATGATGATGACGATTATGATAATTATGATAATAATATTGATGGTGATGATGATGATAATAATTATAATAACAATATAGCAGATACTGTTAAGCACAACAGGTCAACCACCCACAAGGATTTGTGCCTGCAAACGAGGTGAACTTTTTGTTTTATTGAAGATAAAAGTCAATGACATACGGTAGCATATTTACAATAATAACATATCAATAAAGTTCAAACGAGGTAGACTTACCTCATGATACATAAAGCTGCTGTCCTATGGTTATAAGGGACTGAACTTCTACCTGATTGACTGAAATCACAATCAAACAAGACCTAAATTGTATGAAACAATACATGCACTCTTTTGCAAATAATGTTCAGTGGTGTGAAGTTTTTCTACACGGAAGTACATTATATACGGTAATATAGTAAATTTTGTGACCACTCCATAGACACCAGTTCTTGTGTGCATTTCATCAGGAATAATAAAATCAACATTGTTGTTGTAGTTGTTTTAGTTTATAGGCGTTTGTCATTCAGAAGTGAATATTTATGCCTCTTCTCTTCAGATTTGTATTCCTTACTTTTTTAATGTATAGATTTGGATAAATTGGATTTTAAAAAGTTTTTAAAAAAATGAAAAAAAATGGCAGTGTTAATTCCACACTCTAGTCAATAACATGTATACACTATACTGTTGTGGTTAGCAATGCCCTAGCCCTTTGACCTCTCCTTCTCCTCTCTAGCTTCTCTTGGGTTTGAAGGACCATCACACCAATCTCGTAGCAGACAGTCTGCGTGCCTTGGCTGAACTCGTCCATCTCTTGGGGCCAGAGGTCGTTGTCGGGGGAGAACGGGGCAAATTTTTTGTCGAAGGTCGTCCCAAGGTATGTGTTGCTTAAGTGAAGTATTTATCAGTGTTTGGTATCTATATAGCTAGTTTAACCGTACTATGAAAGTTTCTTGTGCCAAAATGTTTTTCTGGGACAAAATTTTAATTGTTAAAGCCCCACTGCACTACTTCTGGCTACTTGCGCCCTGTATATGGCAAACAATGCCTAATTGGTGCCTTTTGGTCCCCCATGATCTTCTTTTTCTTATGTTTATTGAGAGCTGATTTGATGAAATAACCTCCTGTCAGTGACCTTGCAGGGTGGTCTAATCCCCCCTGGCCAAACTAGTACAGACGGGCTTTAAGATAGAGTTGAGTACATGTCCTTTTGGAAGAACCTGTATGAAGCAATTGGGGACGGTTTATTATGTAGTACAGTTGATTTAATGTATTTTTAGGTCTTGGTGTGATAAGAATGAAAAGAAATTAACTCAATCTTGTTGAAAATCATATGGACCACACACACAATAAGGTATATAGGACTACACATACATGATCGAGGCATGAAAGTTTGGTTTAAACTTTTCAACTACTGTCAAATTTTCAAATGTAAGGTCATTTGAAAAGCAATCGTTTTCAGCAGATATTTCTACTGTTAGAGTCTTCCAAACTGACAAACAAAGAATGAGAAAAGCTCTCAAAATATTTTCCTTTTCATCTGAACTTGACGTTCTTTAAAAAAATACTTTGTAAATCTAAACAGGGAAAGACAGAAAGAAACAACACTTCGTTCCCATTGTTTGACTCCATTGTCTGACTTTTGAAAATAACTTACTTGACTTTTAAAAACGACTTGCTTGATAGCAAATCTTTCATTGTTCACTCATCCTGACTGAAATGCACCCTGGTATGTGTTTCATTATCAGTTTCCAACCAAACCAAGCAATACCAAAGAGATGCTCAACATTCCTAAGCTAACGGCGGTGAGTGGCGTTATCACCCTCCCCGGGATGGCCCCCAACCCCTCCTCTCCCACCGGATCCTACCCCACCAAGGGGGGCGGAGCGTTGGTAGGCAAGCTGGAGCTGGAAGAGGAGACATCCTCCGAGACGGGCGTGGCCGTGGGAGAGGATGCGATGGTTTCTGCGTCGAGGAAAGCGGAGAGGGAGAAGAGGAGAGAGGAGATGAGGATAAAGAATGAACAGAGGAGGAGAGAGAGGGAGGAGAAGAGAAAGATGATGGAAAGCAAAGCCAAAGGTAAGGTTTCACTGTTGTTTTTGTTGGGGGGGGGGGGAGGGGGTGGTTGTAGTTTTCTTTGTTGCATCCAAGAATGAACCCAAAGCATTCAAAGATGTGAAGGTTGTAAATATGCAGTGACATAGTCATTAACCTTGCCAATACCTTTGTCACATTCATAGGGGATCATTTTACCACTGGTATTATTGTTTAGTTCCATGTTCATCATTTGCATTCCAAGCTACATAGAATGTTTTCATTGAATAAATATGGAAATAATTTATTTGTAGGACAAAACAACTCTCCTATTCCCGATTTGATATTCATTAGAGTTTTGCAATTCTGTTCCCTCATTATTCTGGTTGTATCAAGCTAACTCTATACCATGTTAGACACCACTTTTAATCATTTGGTTATTTATACCAGCTTTCATTCTGTGACAGTTGATCTTTTTGCTGCATACAATGTAGGGGCTGGTTTATGTGTTCCGATAAAAATTTAAAAAACAGGTGATATATGTTTAATAATGCTTTTCATCTGTTCGATTTCCACATCACTTATAGCTCCACTGTCTCCAGATAAGGAACAGCTCAGTAGTCTTTCCCATCGTCTGTCACCAGAGGGCAGCATTGACAATGGTTCGTTTCCTCTTGGAGTGGATCCCTCGACAGCATCCCCAACAGACTTTCCAGCGGCAGATCCTGATGAAGCACTTGAGAGCGAGGAATTGACAAGAAAGAGCCCAACGCAAGATGGGACAGAAACCGATGAGGATTGGTCGGACTGGGAGGATGCAGATGCACCCGGACAGAATCAGCCAATCAGAAGCCCCGTTAGAACAGCTGCCGAGTCATCACCACCAAAGACCCTCATCTCATCGCTCAAAGGGACTGGCAAACCCCTGAAACTCAAAGACATGGTGCCTCCTAAAAAGGAAACTCCTGTGCCAAAGACTGCCAATACAGCAAAACCTAAAGACTCTAAAACGACCAAAGCAGCAGCAACACGAAGTGCGCCCCTATCAACAACGAAATGGAAAAAAGGAACTTTTGATCCGAATCAAGACTTTGGTATCTATGATATACCTGAAGTTAAGCTCAAGTCGAAGCCAAACCCCGAGGATGATCTCTTTGCAGAGATGGAGCCTAAACTTAGTTTCTCTTCAAAGACTACTTTAGAAGGCTCAGCAAAGACAGCAGAAAAGAAAGACTCACCCAAAGATGACCAAACTCATTCTGCTGGAGCATTGTCCTTTGCTGTGGCCAATGATGGTGACGAGGTAATACTTTCAATCTTAACCAATAATAATTTGTTTAACTTAAAAATCATAGACAATGTCTCTCGAGGGTTTAGATTAGGCATAGTTATGGTCTGTCTATAGCTAGTGACAAAAAAATTCTGAAACAAATTATTTTTCAAAAATGTGGACTTCAGTTTATCTATTGTGTGAAACAATTAATACATTAGAGTAATCTGTCCATTTTGATGCCGAAGGTCGTGCCAGCATTATTTATAGGATTGTCCATCCATTTGTCTGCTTAATCTGAGGCTGTCTTATTTTCATTATGACAGGATGCCGAAGGATGGGGTGATGATGACTGGGGGATTGATGTAGATGACCAATGACCACCGGTGCCCCAGCTGTCGGGCCAGTATGTTGATGACCAATGCCATGTAGTGAAGCATCGATGTAGATGACCCATAGCCACCGGTGCTCCAAGAATAAAGTAGTCAAGCCAGCATGTTGATGACCAACGATCACCAGAAATGAAATAGCCAGGCGTTTATGTCGATTAACCAATGACCATGAACACTGAAGGACATTCACCTGACATTCAATCAAAAGGTTGAGGGTTCAAATCCCAGCCTGGTACTGATGTCCTTGGGTGTGACATTAATTCATGTATGCCTTTCTCCACCCAGGCTGCTCTACTATGACCGGGGTACATGTAATAATGTTGGAGCATTAGGAGTGTCACTGATTTGAGCTCTATAAATGAATGCAATATTGGTATTATTCATTCAGGCCTCGACACAAAGAGGTGACTGGGACACATGGGTGCTCAAAATCCAAGTCCGGAGCCCCCAAATTTTTTGAAAAGTGGGCGTGTACGTACGTAGACACCCTAAAAAGTGCATACCGGACCCCCTTCCAAAAAAAGTTTTTTTGGAACCCTGCTTTATTCCATGTAGTGAGACTAGACATAGATCACCAGTAGTGTAGGAGTCAGGCATCGATTATGATGTTCAGTGGCCATCGAGAAGTATCCAGAAGCTAAATCACACTACTAGTTTATATATTAATTTGTAATTAGATCCATGTGCAATTACCCGTTTCATTGTACAAACTTATATACATGTATGGTGGAATCATTTTTTTTTAGTAGCCATTGTTGATACACAGAGAAACCAATAAGTTTAGCTCCCCAATTGGATAATATTTACATTTTTTTAAATATCATATATAATCCTATTGTAATCTACATCAAAATGCCATCATTGCCAGATAGTAAAGTTGCAGGGTTCGATTCATTCATTTACATCTACCGTATGTAAAAATCGATCGACAGGGTTCGAGGTTGATACTGAAGTAACACATACATTTAGCAACAACAAAAATTTTCATCTTGAATTTTGGTAGACTAAAATTTATTACTTTTTTCATAGATATATTTAACTCTTTATATGCCCCCAAAACAGTGTCCCTGTGCCACATTGTTTATCATTAGATCGATATACCAAAGGCTACAAGATTATTCATCTGTTTCCAGTGCAAGATTTATGTACAGGTGTTAAAGGGTTAAATGATTGTATAGCACAAAGCAATCCTTCGGTCAATTGGTACCCATTTTTGTGCAAACTTGCACATGTGTCAAAGAAGCGACAGTGCAAATAGGTGAGAAGGCAACCAAAAAGTGTTAATGAAGTAACCTTTTATGGCTCATTCGTGAAGTACAATACCTGTCACTTAGTATTAGGTACACCAATGGTGAAAAGGAAAGAAGTCTCCTGTGTGTTGCAAGCAAGAGAATACCTTTGTTGTGTTCCCAGATATCATGATGGAGATGTAGGAAGACTAAAAAACTTATTCCTGGCATTTCACATCACTATATGCCATGTTTTTTAATTACTTGATACTAATACATGTACAGAGAAAGCTTTAATTTTTGGTGTTGGGGAAATTCACTACTTTCAATGTTTGAAAAATTCTGGTAATCATGAATAGTAGAAAAGTGTGGTTTAACAAAGACTTGCTAAGAACTATCAAATATGAACTACATGTCATTTTTATTTTCATAATACAGTATATTAATGTGTGTTTTTGTCAATGCAATCAAGTATTTTGTTGCCTTCAAGTTATGCTTCCCCATTATTTATATATACTTGTTGATGTAGGTTGTAAGTGTATGTCCAAACATTCTGTACAAAGTCTGCAGATTTTTTATAATTGTATCAACAGGTTGGTGTACATAAAAATGGCTGTGGCAATAATGGAACAACACTTTAGAAACATTAGTATTAAGCGATATATAAATTTTCTATTATTAATTATTATTAACACAACTCCAATGAAAGGAACAACAACAACATCTCCTGTACAAAATATAAAATTTAGTGGTTATTTGTAAAGCTGTATAATTTCATGCTAAGGAGTCTCATAATCATGGAGTATCATAATCAAAATGCTGCAACTTTGAAGTGTTTTTGGACAATTATTTTATTTTCAATCATGATAAATAGGTTTATTTTTTTTCAACATCATTTGTTAATTTCTGAGCTATTAGCTGGTACAGTGTGAACTCGGTATAAAAATCTCTGATATAACGAGGTATCTGTTATAAGAAGGTGATTTTAATGGTCAAATCTCTTTTATTTTAGGTAATTTCCACTGTATACATTTGTAATTTTCAATGTGATAATATTGATATAATATAAATTTCACATTCGATTCTGTGAAAGTTTATTAAAAGACAGTCAGACTTCGATTCAAAAATATGTACATGTATTGCAACCATCATTCAACCTAAGCTTTAAATACAGAAAATATTATATTGATGAAATTAGGTCAATGGAACTTTAATTCTAGCAAATTTCTGTTTCTTACTTTGTATTGTCAATTGTGTATATAAGAAGGAAATAATGTTTTTAAAAGACATTATCATGTTAAAGTAAAGTAAAGATGTTGTGTATATTGGCTCCAGAATATATACTTCGCCGTTTTTTCTTTCTTTTCCCTTTATATCCTCTTCTATGATAATGCAGGCACATGTTACAATTTTTGTAAATAACAGATGAATAGATGAATATTATATTAAAGGCATTTCCAAATGAAGATTTGTGGGACGTTTTTTGTTTATTTAATTGCAAGGTTTCTTGTGTTTTTCTAAAAAATAATCAAATAATTTGCCACCAAAATTGTTCTATATCTTGCTTCCTTTCTTCAACAAGAGACAAATCAGGACTCCCCCCCCCCCCCCCCCCCTTGAAGCATTTCTTTTTTAAAGCATTTATTTTGTACAGAATTTTTTTTTTAAATCCACAACCAATTTATATCACAGAGAAAAAAACTCTTACAGTGACTAATATGGGGCACTGTGGAGAAGAAATGTTTTGCACACACACATAAATGATATCCGTGTACAAAACATATAGAGAGTGACATCTAAATGAAATCAGCATTTGGTTTTTGCTTCGAGGTTCACACATTTTTCTTCTTTTCCATAGATCACTGAATCTCTCTTAGACTTCTTTGCCACATCTTTCATTCTTTTTCAATCCATGCTCCATTCTTACATGTACACTCATACACCTTACTGTAAAACTAGAGGCCATATTCAATTCAGTATGTGGATTAAGCCAGTATTTTGCATGAGCCTAAAAGTAAATAACTATCATACTTGTATTTCTGACATGAATGAATTCAACACCGACCCAGGAACCTACAAATTTTGTAAATGGTTCAGTTTCGGCAAGATTCATGCTGCAAAATAGATATCCAGCCCTTTTAATAATTGTATTAGTATATAAAAGCAGAAAAAGAATGCAAAAGGTTTGAAATAAATTGGACATATACATGTATGTATTAAAAGAAATATGACATCATTAAATCTATGCGATTCTCACATTTGCAACTTGTTCAAATTTGCCAAATCCCTTGGGCCACTACTCAAAACAAATCATACAGTGTAGGGCCTCTAAACAGAATACATACTTCCCTGGGTCGGACATACATGTATTGAAAAATTTATATTTTAGTCTTTTTGTGTGTAGGAACAAATTCTAAATTTAGTTTCGTAAAATGGTAATAACTTTTAAAAATTCATAACTTTCTTGTCGTTTGTCCAATTTTGTTCAAACTTTTACCAATCTGCTTCTTTAACTTTTGTTACCATCTTTCAGAGCGATTTGCTATTTAGGTTAGATTTTTCTTTATACTTGGAATGCATAGCCTTGCTCTTCTCACCTAGATATGCTTCATGTATGCTCACTAAATCTCTCAGAAGTTCTTTTTCACCTCGTTCACCCCACATTCAAACATGCCTTACAAAAAGGGACTTTCCGCATAACACTTGCCATTACCAACACATACAAGAGTTTCTTGTAAGTGCTGTATTCTGGGCTCTTGCTTTCCAGTACTTCCACTAATTTGGTAATGTATCACACATTGCATCGGTAATGATTATATTCATCAAAAATAATCAATCATTCAATCATTCAATCAATCAAAAGATATTTGACATAGTGCCTTTTCTTTGCGGTTACAAAGGTTACTACAGATTAAAGAAGTTCTGCCATTATGAAATGAAACCACACACAAATAATGTTTTTGATATACATCTGTCACCAGTATTTATTTGCTTTGCTTTACCAGCCCAATGCCAGTCACCGATGTTATCTCTTCTGTAGGCACGAGTCAATTACTTAATTCGTTCACTGTTGGCCAGTATCTATATACAACGTCCTGGGTTAGATTGTCCATATCATTGGGGAAGAGGAGTGGATGACTTAGTCGTGAGATTGGTTGGCGTAGAGGAAGGATTTCTTCTTCAGTCGGACGCGGTCCTTATGCTGGAGCTGGGAGAGCTTGGTTCCATCTGAAGCGAAAAAAATTAAGAAATCGGAATGAAAATGATTTGTTTCAAGGTATCTAGCGATTGTACGACACGTGTTGCTGTGATGATTATTCCAGGGCCTTGTTTCATAAAACTTGTTATCATTAACAAATGTTAAATATCTTTCACAAATTTGCTCTCAGCCAATCAGAAACCACCATATCAGTAGCTTGTAACAGTTATTGTAACTTGATATTAATAACAAGTTTTAGGAAACGGGGGCTAGGTCAATTTCAAATACCAACCAAATTTCTTAGCAAAACCTTGGATCAAACACTAAACTTAACCCTATAAAGCCCAACCTACGACTCAATCACAACTCTAACCCTTACCTTGCACTTTTCAAGAAATAAAGCCTGGAGCAATTGGCAGGGCACCCATCAAGCACATGGATCTCAATACAGATGGCATGTAATACAATGGTTATTGTAATTAACCATTGTAGTTTTCAAGTTTTTCATGATCAAAATACCCTCAGTCGCCAAAGCTTTGAATCAATGTATTTCATACGGTAATTCCAGCTATTTTTTGGCATCTCATCACAGGGTGGATGATACAGCAACCCATTCAAGGGGAATTCACAGCCTTTGATGAGATTAAAAATAGCACATTTCCCAATCGAGTACTACATGTCCAAGGTACTTAGCCTACTGCTGTCCTATATGTATATAAATTACCAGATGCCCCCCCCCCTTAATTTCTCTTCATAACTGGTCCGATTCAAGCTCTAGTAGGGCTGAGAAACTGATAGACTCATCAAGGATCCAAAACAAAATGATGTTGTCATATATAGCTGAAGGGATTATAGAGGCAGTAATAAATCTGATCAACTTTCAATACAAGATGTTCTAAATGGGAGGAAGGAGCTCTCACCTCTTGGTCTTGCCAGCTCTGGTCCGGCCCTGATGGATTCATGTGTCTTCATGAACATGGCTTCAATCTGAAGAAAAAAAAATTATCACCTTTGGTGAGCTTCTTGTATAGTACTCATCTATGCTAAAATTGCTTATTGCTCCATATTTTTTTTTTCTTCTTTACTTTAGCTTGATATCTAGTGCTCATGCATATCAGATACAAATTTACACCCGGATGTAGAGCACCCAACTTCGGTAAATTGATTGTTTCTAAAGGATGTTAGTGTTGGACTGAGATTTGAACACTTGGAATTGTGTTGAGAGACAGAAGAGCAATTGTATTTTAGTTTCCCTCATTTCCCAATTGAGTAGGGCTTGTCCAAGGTAATTGGTTTACTTCTATCCTATATGTATATGAATTGCCAGATTTGTTTTCTTCCTCATTTTCCTTCACAACTGGTCTGATTCAAGCTCTAGTAAGGCTCTGGACCTAATAGAATCATCAAGGATCAAAATGATGATGCAATGAACAGCTTTAGTGATTATGGAGGCTGTAATAAATCTGATCTAACTTCCAACACAATGTACTCAAATAGAAGTATGTACAATTGTCACACCAGAAACTTAAATTTGTAAAAAAATATACGAATACAATTTTTTTTTCTCACAGCACGAAACCATTACAAATTTAGAACGCAGGCCTTCACAAATTTGCAGCATGATGCTTTTCAATACTGAACCACTCACAAAATTTGTACACCTCTTTCTAGTAGGTGAAAGTTTTGAGCTGGTGACGAAACATTTGCTCCTGCAACAATTGCTCAAGGCTTTATTTCAAGGTTTAGGGTTGTAATTTTTCACTTAGTGTAGGAAATTGAGGCCAAGCAACAGTCGTAGAAGCGAGTGTTGTAAAACCTTATTAGAGTTGTGGAGGCTCTACTGAATCTGACCTCATTTCAAAACAAGGTGTTCAAAACGGGAGAAGGGAGCTCTCACCTCTTGGTCTTGCCACCAAACTCCTTCCTAGACTTGGCGTCGGGTTCGGCCCTGATGGCTTCATGCGCCTTCTTGAACATGGCTTCATCCTGAAGAAAACAAAAAATTCACCATAGTAATTGCGATCTTCTTGTATAGCACTCATCTATGTCACACCATGATGCTCCTAATGCTCCAATCTGATTAAAACCAAGCAGAATACTTCATTGCAATTGAATCACTTTAACCCTTACTGTACTGGGCTATTTTGAGCACCCTCTGACTGGGGGGGGGGGGGGGGGGGGGGGGCCTGGGAGGCCCCCCCCCCCCTATGATCTCGGCTGTCGAATGTCCAATGAACGCGAAAATTTGCATATTTGTAGATATTTACGTAAGGAACAAGATGGTATAATTAGTTTTTTTCCTAATATGCAAATTTTTGTCGTTATAGCCTAATTAATTATGCAAAATACTAATTTTATGCATTTTACAGAAAACTCTACATATTTGTCCGTAGACTTGTAAAGAATCTTGAAAATGTATTGAATAAATGTTTCCTTCATCTCAAATTCATGAGGTTTCATTATTTTTATGATATTTGAAAATTCATAGGTTAATTTGCATAAATTATGAATATGCAAATTACGCATTCATGAATATCAAATCTGGAACTATAATTAGGGAACTAGAATCATTACAAAAATTGTCAGACTCCACTTTTTGAATGTTGAAACTTATCATTCATATGAAACTTCTTTTCTAACACAAAATAGTTATTTGATGTAATTAATAATGATAATTTATGCAAATTTGATGCAATTTTCAACTATTTATTCTCTTATGTATTTTATTGTTTTTTATTTCTTATTATATCTATTGTTTTATTTCTAATGTATTCTTTTGTTCTGGAATACATCAAGTTACTCTGAGAAACATATAAAAGCAATTTGATATCAATTCATATCTTCGCATTTCTGCTTGTACATGAATATATGCAATTATAGCATTTTTTAGATGACATGCGCATACTAATTGTTATGTAACACCTTACAGGTATATCCGATTTTGACGAAAATGGTATCAAAATGTGCGCAAGACTTAAGGGAAAAAAGTCATGAAACGACAATTCAAAATTCCAAGCGGTTGCGGTGCAATCTTCGAGAATGTCGAGGGGGGGGGGGGCCTCCCAGGCCCCCCCCCCCCCCCAGTACAGTAAGGGTTAAGCCTTTTAATATCTTGTGTATTTTTATTCTTTTTTTTTCACAGAGCTTTATTGGAGCAATTCCAGGGCTAAAATTGCTTATCGCTCCATATATTTGTTTTCTTTTCTTCAGCTTGATATCTAGTGCTCAAGCATATCAAATACAAATTTAAACCTAGATGGAGAGCAGCAAACTTCTATAAATATATTTTCTAAAGGATGTAGGTATTGGACTGAAATTTGAGCCATTAGTCATGCGAATGAACCACTATAACAAGAAAACAGACTGCATTGAATTGATTTAGATTTGTTTTTAAAGGAAAAAAAAAACAAAAAAACCCTCTTCTGTTGAAAGATGGAAAGGCAATCTGTTTTAGTTTCCCTCAGTCGCCAAAGCTTTGAATCAATGTATTTCATACGGTAATTCCAGCTATTTTTTGGCATCTCATCACAGGGTGGATGATACAGCAAAGTGTTCAAAATGGGAGTTCTTACCTCTTGGTCTTGCCATTAAACTCCTTCCTAGAATTGGCCTCGGGTCAGCCCTGATGGCTTCATGCCCCTTCTTGTACATGGCTTCAACCTGAAAACAAAAAATATCCTATAGTAATTGCAAGCTCCTTGTATAGTACTCATCTATGCTAAAATTGCTTATCGCTTCATTTATCTTATTTTCTGTTCTTCAGCTTGATATCTAATGCTCAGGCATAACAGATACAAATTTGCACCTGGATGGAGAGCAGCAAAGTTCTGTAAATTGGTTGTTTTTAAAGGATATAAATGATGGACTGAGATTTGAACTCTTAGTCATACGAATGAACCATTATGAAAAGAATACATAGATTGCATTGGATTGATATAGAAAAAAAAAAAAACTTTTTTCTGTTGAGAGACGGAAGGGCAATCCTGTCTTAGTTTCCCTCAGTCGCCAAAGCTTTGAATCAATGTATTTCATACGGTAATTCCAGCTATTTTTTGGCATCTCATCACAGGGTGGATGATACAGCAAAGGGTTCCAAACAGGGGCTCTCAGACTCACCTCTTGGTCTTGCCAGCAAACTCCTTCCTAGACTTGACCTGGGCTCCGATGGTTTCATGCATTTTCTTGTACATGGCTTCAACCTGAAGAAGAAAACAAAATTCACCATAGTAATTACAAGCTTCTTGTATAGTACTATGTCACACCATCTGATTATAGCCAAGCAGAATACAAAATACATTTGGTCTACATGAGCTTAGTGTGATTTACTATTGAGAGACGGAAAGGCATTCCTGTTTTAGTTATCCTCAGTCGCCAAAGCTTTGAATCAATGTATTTCATACGGTAATTCCAGCTATTTTTTGGCATCTCATCACAGGGTGGATGATACAGCAACTCATTCAAGGGGAATTTCCAGCATTTCAAGAGATAACAAATAGCACACTTCCCAATCAAGTAGGGCATGTCCAAGATATTTAGTCTACTGCTGTCCTATATGTATATAAATTTAAAAAAAAAATTCACTCTCATTTCTCTTCATAACTGGTCTGATTCAATCTCTAGTAGAGGTTTCCAACAATTGCTCCAGGCTTTATTTCAGCAAAGGTTTAGGGTGAGGTATAGTGTCGGGTCCAGAGCTCGAGGTTAGTATAGGAAATAAGGCCTCGCACAGTTGTAAAACCTTGTTAGAGTTATAGGGGCTCTACTGAATCTGATCTCATTTCAATACAAGGTGTTCAAAACGGGAGGAGGGAGCTCTCACCTCTTGGTCTTGCCAGCAAACTCCTTCCTAGCCTTTGCGTCGGGTTCGGCCCCGATGGCTTCATGCGCCTTCTTTGTACATGGCTTCAACCTGAAAACAACAAAAACATTACCATAGTAATTGCAAGCTTCTTGTAAAGTTCTCATCGTGCTCCAATATCCCATCTGTTTATTGCCGAGCAGAATACCAAATATTTTTTATTTTATCTACATGAAATGTTTTGTTATTTACTATTAAATAGCAAGACTTCATTGCAATTTTAATCACTTTAAATCTGTTATTATCTTGTATTGTATTGTGTTTTTTTTCACAGAGCTTTATTGGAGCAATCCGGAGCTAAAATTGCTTAACACTCCAAGTATTCTTTACTTTCCTACACTATAGTCAATCAGCTTGACATCTAGTGCTCATGCATATCAGGAAAAAAAATTACGCCTGGATGGAGAGCAGCAAATTTCTGTTCATCGATTTGTTTCTAAATGATGTTAGTGTTGGACTTAAGTTTGAGCCCTTAGTCATATGAATGAACCACTATGACAAAAGTTTTTTAAAGGAAAAACAGAAGCAAAAAAAAATTTCAACATTTTGCAAAACTTATTTTCTGTTGAGAGTCAGAAGTGCATTCGTGTTTTAGTTATCCTCAGTCGCCAAAGCTTTGAATCAATGTATTTCATACGGTAATTCCAGCTATTTTTTGGCATCTCATCACAGGGTGGATAATTACTAAACAAAAAGAAATCTCTGCAACTTCCTCATCCAATCCAGAAGTTTTACAGCATATGCGCTATAAGTTGCCGGTGAAGTACTTACCGTGTCCAGTGTGATGTCATTCTTGATGAACAGAGAGAACTAGCATTTGTAAGAATCGTCATCCTCGCCCTGGAGTTCCTTCATGTAGTCAGTAACGTGACCTCCAAAGATGTATTACCTTAGATTTATTTCTAAAGGAAAAAAAACAAAAAAACTTTCAACATTCTACACAACTCATAAAACACACCTATCTTTTGTTGAGTGTCAGAAGGGCATTCCTGTTTTAGTTATCCTCAGTCGCCAAAGCTTTGAATCAATGTATTTCATACGGTAATTCCAGCTATTTTTTGGCATCTCATCACAGGGTGGATAATTACTAAACAAAAAGAAATCTCTGCAACTCCCTTATCCCATCCAGAAGTTTTACAGCATATGCGCTATAAACTGCCGGTGAAGTACTTACCGTGTCCGGTGTAATGTCATTCTGGATGAACTGAGAGAACTTGTGTTTGTAAGAGTCGTCATCTTTTCCCTGAAGTTCCTTCATGTGGTCAGCCCAGCACCTCCTACATTTACACCTGGATGGAGAGCAGCAAACTTTTGTTAATTGTTTTGTTTCTAAAAGATGTTAATATTGGACCGAGATTTGAGCCCTAAGTCATGCAAATAAGCCACTATGACAAGAATACATAGCTTGCATTGGATTGTAATAGATTTGTTTTTAAATGGAAAAAAAAAAAACTTTCAATATTCTACACAACTCATAAAACACACCTATCTTTTGTTGAGTGTCAGAAGGGCATTCCTGTTTTAGTTATCCTCAGTCGCCAAAGCTTTGAATCAATGTATTTCATACGGTAATTCCAGCTATTTTTTGGCATCTCATCACAGGGTGGATAATTACTAAACAGTTTTATCTTTGTGAAGAAGGTACATCTACTACAACATGTGGAAAATCAAAAGTATAAGATTAGAAAAAAAATTGTGTTCCTTCTATCATATTCATAGCCTTTCCTAACGCAAGGACCCGCATCTGGAATAAGAAGGCATCCATTCGTTCCCCCAACTGATTTCATGACTAATTTTTTAAAAAAATAAAAAAAAAACTTTTTTTTTCTTCAAGTGATCATCTTTTGTCCTGGATTGCCTCTCAATTCACTCTACCGGTAATCAAAAGCTCATTAGACAGAAGTATTGAATCGTTTACGCCTACAACTATGGAACTCCCTTATCCCATCTAGAAGTTTCACTGCATACATGTTACAAGTTGCTGGTGAAGTACTTACTGTGTCCAGTGTGATGTCATTCTTGATGAAATGAGAGAACTTGTGTTTGTAAGAGTCGTCGTCTTTTCCCTGAACTTCCTTTATGTGGTCAGCCCAGCACCTCCTTCATTTACACCTGGATTGAGAGCAGCAAACTTTTGTTAATTGTTCAATGTTGGACCAAGATTTGAGCCCTAAGTCATGAGAATAAACCACTATGACAAGAATACATAAATTGCATTTGGATTGATTTAAACTTGTTTTTAAATGATAAACAAAGATGACAGAAATATTGAACATTCTACAAAACTTATAAAGCACAAATTTCTGTTGAGAGTCAGATGAGCATTCCTGTTTTAGTTATCCTCAGTCGCCAAAGCTTTGAATCAATGTATTTCATACGGTAATTCCAGCTATTTTTTGGCATCTCATCATAGGGTGGATCATTACTAAACAATTTTATAAATACACCTACTCTAGTATGTAGAAAATCAAATGTATCAGATGAAAAAAAAACTTGTTCCTTTCATCATTTTATAGTATTCCTTGCCCTTTCTCCACGGACCCGCATCAGGCAGAAGAAGGCATCCATCCCTTCCCCCACTCAATTTCATGACTAATTTAACCAAAAAAAATTCTTCCGTTTTTTAAGTGTTTATCCTTGTTCTGGATTGCCTCTCAATTTACTCAAAAAAAAGCCCACACAGTAGTGTTGAATCGATTGGCCAACTACTACACGACTCCCTTATTTATCCCATCTAGAAGTTTTACAGCATTTACACAACAAGTTGCCGGTGAAGTACTTACTGTGTCCGGTGTGATGTCATTCTGGATGAAATGAGAGAACTTGTGTTAGTAAGAGTCGTCATCTTTTCCCTGAAGTTCCTTCATGTGATAAGCCCTGCACCTCCTTCATTTACACCTGGATGGAGAGCAGCAAACTTTGGTTAATTGTTCAATGTTTGACCGAGATTTGAGCCCTAGTCTTGCAAATAAACCACTATGACAAGAATAACATAGATTGCATTTGGATTGATTTAGAGATGTTTTTAAATGATAAACAAAGATGAAGAAAAAAAAAAAAATTCTACAAAACTTATTTAGCACAACCTATTTTCTGAGAGTCATAAGGGCATTCCTGTTTTAGTTATCCTCAGTCGCCAAAGCTTTGAATCAATGTATTTCATACGGTAATTCCAGCTATTTTTTGGCATCTCATCAACGGATTTATTGGTCAGTGATCATCCTCATTAAAAGTCTTGAATGTTCTAAATTATATCCAGCCTAAAAACGCCTGAAAATGATAGGTCATGAAGCCTAACGTCCTTGGACCGGTTTCACCAAGCCTTTTTTCAATGACAAATGACAAAAATCAGTGACAAATCTGCCGATAACCAATCAGAAGCAAGGATTTCAGTAGCTTATAACAAAAACTGTCATTTATCAGTGATGAGAAGTTCTGTGAAACACCCCCCTTATCTCTAGGGTGGTATCACGTCTATCACATTCACATCGTATCGATAATCCAAAGTGGTAAAATAAGAAAAATAAGGTAAAATTTGTGAAATTGATTGGGCTACTACACTACAACTTGCATCCCCATCTAGAAGTTTTAAACTGCATGCACGTTACAAGTTGCCGGTGGAGTACTTACTGTGTCCGGTGTGATGTCATTCTCGATGAACGGAGAGAACTGGCGTTTGTAAGAGTCGTCATCTTTTCTCTGGAGTTCCTTCATGTAGTCAGCAACGTGACCTCCAAAGATGTACTTCCTTCCTAACAGAATAGATGTTGTATTAAAAGTACATCACATGTTGATCCCCCTCATCTCCCAAGCTCAAATCAATATGTATTTCATAAAATAATTCAACTTTTTTCGGTTACATCTCATTTGGTGGAATGGATGAATACTATTTTTTTTTCAAATGCATATGCTAAGACAAGAAGAAATTCATCTGTCTAAGAACAGCAACAGATTCTCGATTTCTTAATATTTTCTTTACATCACAATATGCCTCAGTCACACCTTTGCGTATCTGGCTTGCGTATTGCCCAGTGTTTATGGCAAGCCGTTCTAAAATTTATTGATATAAAAAAATTACCATTGCTTTACAACGGAAGATCATTTCTTGATATCAAGAAATAGGAATAAATGTTAAAACGGCTTGCCATAGATACTCGGCAATGCGCAAAGGTGCGACTGAGGCATCACAGAAATGTAAAGAGCTGAATTTGAGATGAGCAAAGAGTGACTTACCCTGTGGGTGAGGAGTAATCCTGTGCAGTATGCTGCAGCACAATTGGTCAGCCTGACCTGGACAACATACCATTCATGTATCATCACTTAATCTCTCAAAAATTATTTTCAACTCTTTCACCCACATTCAAACATACCCAACAAAAGTGGATATTCTGCATAATACTTACAATTACCAAGACTTACATGAGTTTCTCTTAAAGATAAAGTTAAGGTCTGGTCATGCGATTGCATTGTTAAAGAAACGGTGTGGAATAGATCAGAAAAAGTTGATCATGTAGTATTGGTGTGTACTGCAAGATTCCAGGAGTCGTCAAAATGATAAGAAATTTGACCGTCTTGGTAAAGTAACAAGCACCGTACACAGAAAGAGGTACATGGGACTACACATACATGTAGAATAACAATTGGGCCTCATTTTTAAGCCCTTACTTTGCTTATTTAGAACATGAAGGCATTCGAAGAGGCCTGCTTTTCAAGGAACATTTTTTTCCCTGATGTTCTTCCACACTTGCATAATAACAATGATTATGCTTTCAAAGTATTTTTCAACTCTCCCCAGAACTCAACCTTCCCTTTAACCCTTACTGTACTGGGGGGGGGGGGGGGGGGGCCTGGGAGGCCCCCCCCCCTCGACATTTTCGGAGATTGCGCCGCAACCGCTTGGAATTTTGAATTGTCGTTTCATGACTTTTTTCCCTCAAGTCTTACGCACATTTTGATACCATTTTCGTCGAAATCAGATATACCTGTAAGGCGTTACATAACAATTAGTATGCGCATGTCATCAAAAAAACAAACAAAAAATAAAAATCGCATCAAAATTTGCATAAATTATCATTATTAATTACATTAAAATAACTTTTTTGTGTTAAAAAGGAAGTTTCATATGAATAATGAGTTATCACATTCAAAAAGTAGAGTTTGACACGTTTTCTGTAAAACGCATAAAATTAGCGCATTTTGCATAATTAATTAGGCTAACGACAAAAATTTGCATATTCGGAAAAAACTAATTATACCATCTTGTTCCTTACGTAGATATATACAAACATGCAAATTTTCGTGTTCATCGGACAATCGACGGCCGAGATCATAGGGGGGGGGGCCTCCCAGGCCCCCCCCCCCCCCCCCCCAGTCAGTGGGTGCTCAAAATAGCCCAGTACAGTAAGGGTTAAGTTCTTGATTCTGAGTTGTTGCTTTCAAGTACCAGGGGCAGATCCAGGATTTTTCAAAGGGGGGTGAGGGGCGCGTGAAATGTATGAAATTGTGCGGGGTCTGAAAAATATTGAACCTACATTCTGAGGCATTTCTAAATGCTTGAACTAAACATTTATGTGAATATTTCTTAGCTTTTTTCCTGCTATTTTTATTCAGAAGGAAAAAAGTGCCCCCACCACCCCCCCCCCCCCTGGATCTGCCCCCGAGTACTTCCACTAATTTGGTAATGTATCACTCATTGATCAGATTTCTACAGATTAAGAAGCTCTGCCAATATGAAATGAAACCAAACACGTATAATATGTTTTTAAATACATCTGTCATCAGTATTTATTTGCTTCGTTTTACCAGCCCAATGCCAGTCGCCGATGTTATCACTTCTGTCGTGCACGAGTCAATTATTTCATTCGTTCACTGTTGGCCGGTATCTACTAACGTCCCTGGTGTTATTGTCCATAATGAGTGTTCCGTGTGATGGTCATATCATTGTTCGTTCTGGGAGTGGAGTACTTGAGATTGGAGTATGTGAGGAGGAGGATGAGGAACGGATGACTTAGTCGTGAGATTGGTTGGCGTAGAGGAAGGACTTCTTCTTCTGCTTGACGCGGTCCTTGCGCTGGAGCAGGGTGAGCTTGGCGCGGTTCCATCTGAAGCAAAAAATTAAGAAATCGGAATGAAAATGATTTGTTTCAAGGTTTTAAGGTATGACCAAATATCAGTCAGGACAGTACATACAGATTCTACATGCTACATATTATGCTAATGTTTTAGGAACAGTCAAACCCTAGAAATCTGGAATCTCTGAAGGTTTCACAGGAGGAGTCCGCTGATACATTTTTCTTCATATCTTCCATTGGCTATACAAAACACACTAGAAAGAGAATTATTATGGGAAAGTTTCCTATCCAAATTCACTGAAGTTCTTCATGACCGAAATACCCTCAGTCGCCAAAGCTTTGAATCAATGTATTTCATACGGTAATTCCAGCTGTTTTTTGGCATCTCATCATAGGGTGGATGATACATTGATTAGCAACCCATTCAAGTGGAATTTGCAGCATTTGATGAGGTTTAAAAAAAAAAAATCCCAATAGAGTAGGGCAAGTCCAAGGTCTACTGCTGTCACATAAGTATAAAAATGATCCAAACAAAATCATTTTCTTTCTTTCTTATCTGGTCTTATTCAATCTCTAGTGGGGATGTGAACCTGATAGAATCATCATGCATCTAGAAAACTGATGATGTTGGTGACTTACAGATGTAGGAATTATGGGGTCTGTAATAAATCTGATGAACTTCCAACACAATATACTCAAAACAGAAGTACAATTGATGCACCAGAAACCTTTGTAAAAGGACACACAATTTTTTTTCCCAGCACGAAACTATTATAAATTTAGCATGCAGTTCTTCTCATTTGCAAGCTTGATGCTTTTGCAATACCTAATTTCTTCACTGACAAATCTTTCACCTACTAAGAAGGTTTGTACAGAATTTTGTGAGTGGTTGAGTTGTGATGCCACATTTGCTCCTGCAACTATTGCTTCAGGCTTTATTTCAGCAAAGGTTCAGACTCAGGTATGGTGTCGAATCCTGGACTCAAGGTAACTTTCCGGTTGGGAAATTGAGGCCAAGCAAAAGTTGTAGGAGCAAGTGTCGTAAAACCTTCTTAGAGTTATGCAGGCTCTACTGAATCTGATCTCTTTTCAATACAAGATGTTCAAAACGGGAGGAAGGAGCTCTCACCTCTTCGTCTTGCCAGCAAACTCCTTCTTAGGCTTGGCGTCGGGTTCGGCCCTGATGGTTTCATGCGCCTTCTTGTACATGGCTTCAAGCTGAAAACAACAAAATAATATCACCATAGTAATGGCAAGCTTCTTGTTTAGGACTCATTTATGTCAAACCATGATGCTCCTCGTGCTCCAATATCCTATCTGGTTATAGCCAAGCAGAATAAAAATTTACAAAATACCTTTTAATCTATGAGAGCTTTTTTGATTTACTATTAAACAAGCAAGACTTCATTGCAATTGAATCACTTGAAGTCTGTTATTGTCCTGTGTTTTTTTTTCTTTTTTCAGAGCTTTATTAGAGCAATCCAGAGCTAAAATCGCTTATCGCTCCATACATTTTTTTTTCTTTTCTTCACTACATTCAATCAGCTTGATATCGAGTGTTCAAGCAAATCAGATACAAATTTACACCTGGATGGAGAGCGGCAAACTTCTGTTAATTTATTTGTTTCTAAAGGATGTTACTTTCCAACATTCTACAAAAGTTAGAAGCACAGTTATCTTCTGTTGAGAGACGGAAGAGCAGTCGTGTTGTTGTTATCCTCAGTCGCCAAAGCTTTGAATCATTGTATATCATACGGTAATTCCAGCTATTTTTGGCATATCATCATAGGGTGGATAATAACTTTAACAATTTCATTTTTCTGAAGGAGATACGACTACAGCATGTGGAAAATGACAAGTATCAGATAAAAAAAACAAAATTGTCCCTTTTAATATCTTCATCACCCTTTCCAATCGCAAGGACCCGCATCTGGCAATTTCATGACTAAGTTTCAAAAAACGTCTCTTTCAATTTCTAAATGTTGATCTTTCGTTTAGGATTGCCTCTCAATTTACTAAAGGTACCACCCTAATCAAGAGCCCATTAGACAAAAGTATTTAAAACGTTTGGCCAAACTCCAAAACTCCCTTATCCCATCTAGAAGTTTTTACTGCATACATGTTACAAGTAGCTGGTGAAGTACTTACTGTGTCAGGTGTGATGTCATTCTTGATGAACTGAGAGAACTGGCGTTTGTAAGCATCGTCATCCTCGCCCTGGAGTTCCTTCATGTAGTCAGAAACGTGACCTCCAAAGATGTACTTCCTGTGGACCTCAGCGCTGAACTCGCTGCTCTCTGAATCGTATCCAGGGAAGCGCTTGTTGCTGAGAGGGAGAAAGTGTCAGAGAAAATCTGAACATTAATTGTGTACAATTATAACGTAATTCTCTATGGACTATAGCTTGGATAATACAAACATGATATTAACTAGATGGATCTTCCACAACATGCAGTCAAAAATTATGCCTCTGCAATATTCTTGGCAAGATGAAATGCTTTTTAGCACGACATGGGCGCAGCCAATATCTTGAAAGTGTGACGTACCAGGCTAACTTGTATCATGCACCAAGCTCTGGTTCAAAATATTTTTTGAATTGAAAACCAAAACCTTTACTTTACTCTACAACAGGATTGACTTTATTGCAACTGAGGATATGAAAGTGGAGGGGAGAGGTTAGGTTGGGTGGGGTTCGCTGGCTAATACATTCCTACATCATCATACAGAACTCACGTTTCCCATCGCTAGAAATACAAGTTCCTCGTGACCAATAACACCCTCAGTCGCCAAAGCTTTGAATCAGTGATTATCATACGGTAATTCCAGCTATTGTTTGGCATCTCATCAATGGGTTTATTGGTCAATGATCGTCATTGGTAAAAGCCTCCAATATTCTAAATTTATATACAGCCTAAGAAAAACTCAAATCTAGGGGGTGGTATCACATCTCATTCATATACGATAATCCAAAGTTCTAAAATAACAACTATATTCAATGGAAATAAATGGCAAATGAGGCGAGTATCAAACGCTACATGCAAATTCACTTATCTAATCTATCTATGTATAATAATAATAATAGGCATTTCTATAATGCCGTCTATCTAATTTTTTTATAACGAGGCACATTTAATATTACCCCGGCTTTAGCCTAGCTGCCATTACAGCGCTCCAGCATTTCAAGGAATTAATTCCTGCCAGGTACCCATTCACATCACCTGGGTTGAGTGTGGCAAATGTAGATCAATGTCTTGCCAAAGGACATTAGTGCTGCGTTGGGACTCGAACCGCGGAACTTGTGATCGACAGTCCGGCGACGTATCCACTCAACCACAACACCTCTGTATCTGTATCATACGATACAGAAATGTAAAGCACCTTATGCTCAACGTCATTTCTATTTGCTGTAGTATTTTCTTTTTTTCTTTTTGGACGGTTTACCATGCCATTCAACAAGTCCGTAATTTCTCACCTGTGTGGGATCTCCAGACCACCATCTACGGCGCCTTTGAGTGCCCCAAACACCTTGGCGCCAGTGGTGGTCCTGGCTAGACCGACATCCAGGAAACAACGGAAGGCTCCTGCCTTACCCTCCTCGGACTCTACCATGTAGTCATCGCCATCTGGCTCTGTCTGACCCTCGTAGATACCGTCCAAGTTGAACTTCTTCAGAATCTGTTCGGATGAAACAAGATATGATTCATGACACACTGAATTCTGCACATTGATCTGTGTACATGTGGGCAGATTTCAACATGATCTAACTACACCTGTAGGTGATACAATGGTTAGCTCAGGGTTACATCATCCTGCCTAAAACTAGGAGTTGTCTTAAAACATCACATGAATTGGTCCACCCTTGATATCGCAAGCTCAAATCTATGTATTTCATGAAATAATCCCACTTATTTTGGTTGCATCTCAAATTTGGTGGATGAATGCTGGATTTTTATCTTCAAATAAGTTGATATGTCACCAAAAAAAAAAATGAAAATCAACTGGCTAATCAAGCAATTAGACCCTTCATTTTTTGTTACCACTTGCAAAGACAACAGAACTGTAAAAGTGAAGAGTGACTTACCCTGCGAGCCAGGAGTAGTCCTGTGCAGTATGCTGCAGCATAATTGGTCAGCCCGACCTTGACACCATAGCGGGGGAGTTCATGAGAGTATGCGGCGCATACAATGACATCTCCCTCCAGCTTGGCATACGCTACCTGTAGTGGAAAGGGAAAGCAGAGAGATAAGTATAAAAGCACCCTCTTAGGCCATCATTCCACATCTTATGGTTTGGATCAATAACTTTGGATTCAAAGCCCTAGAAAAATATACCAGATGCATGAGAAGGATGGGCAACAATATCTGTTTGCAATGCATCCACTCAATATCTAATCTTAAGGCCTTATCTTAATTTTTAGGTCTGTAAATGATATTCTGTCTTGTCTAAATTCCCCAATCATAAAGCTCCAACAGATGACATGGTTTTCCTAAGGTGCAATTCACAAAGGCTGAAAAATCTCTCATAATACAAAATGGAAGAGTAGGACTTTCTTTTAGAATAATTTGCCCTCAGTCGCCAATCTAGAATCATTGTTTTTCATACGGTAATTCCAGCTATTTTAAAGGCATTTCATCATAGGGTACATGTGCATAGAGGGTAAAAGGCCTGTACCCTTTTAAAATAAAAAGTGTTTAAAAATGAGGTTCTTCATGGCAAAAAAAATATTCAATTATTAACTGGGGTTCCAGTTGGATTTGTTCTTCAGAAGAAAAAAAAATGCCTGAAATAAGAGGTGACAGAGCCTGAAAACTGACATCCCTGAAATAAGAGTATCTTTATAGAAGCAACTAACCTGACATGTGATATTCTTGTTGGTGAAGCGAACGATCATGCGGTACTTGGGTGTGTTGTACTTGTTCTTGTCTTGTACAACCAAGAAGCGGCGGGCCTGGTAGTCAGTCCTGCCTTCACGGCGACGCCTGAACTTGACCTGGTACCGCTTGAAGTACGCCTTGTTCTTCACAACTTTCACAAACCCCTGTACAAGGAAAGTAAAGGAACATTTTAGACAATTGCAAAGAAACATGTTTGGGAAGTATTTCAGAATGAATTCATCACGCTATTACCCAAGGCCGTGCATAACCGTGTAATGAAGTACTCGAGTACACTCCCAGGCTTACAGGCGAATACTTGAATACTCAATCGCCATGTTTTTTTTTGTTTTTTTTTAAATGACAGCCGAGCAGCCTTACTATCATCACAAGCCAATTTTATGAATTAAAATGACAAATATGTGCACTCCAAACCTTGGCACTACCTTGTGTGATTGTTGCAACAGAGGATGAGATAGTAAAGGGGAGGGGTTAAGTTGGGTGGTTTGCAGTGGCTCCTTCTTCCTAGACCGAAAACTTCAGTCTCTCTAATCGTCGGTTGTTCCACTGAGACTACGTCTGGCTCCACTAGACCTCCGATTATAGAGACTGAAGATTGTCCTATCGGGACTGTACGGAACCAATGGTTCGGTTCGGCAGGACCGCGATGAATGAGATATGCTACGAGATTTTCACTCTTTACATCCTCACACATGCTGCAATATGACAATAATTAGAGTCTAATTAAAAATAACATATATATAGCTTATTTGACTTACGATAGCTTGCTCATTTAGATCCTAAATTAATGATTAATCCGAGAAAGTCTCGTCGTCAACATTATTCGTCTTGGTTTTAGTTGATGAATATTAATTTTTTCTTTTCGAACGTCCAATAGCTACCGTAGCTACATACGAGTCGGCCCGGCTTGACCAACGAACTCCCACGAAACGAGTGCTCTGATTGGCCATTGGCTATGTTTTGGTAGGTGGACCCGGAAATATATCGGCCGCCGGGTAATATTTCGAATGCATGAACGTAAGTGCTTCGCGGTTCTGAGGAACAAATTGGATAATTCATATAAGTAAGTCCGAAAATTTCACATTCTATAATAGGTTAGAAAATTTCGAAAACTGTAATTAGGAGATATATTGACCGACCTAATTTACATCTGATTTAGAAATCAGGAAATTAGATCTAAATAAAGAAAATCGGGGGAGAAATGTCGGTAACGAAAAGCTGTTACGCTGTGGCTCTAATTTACCCCCACGGTACGAGATCTCTGGGTTGCCATCTGTATTGGGGAATGACAACAAATGTCAGTTTTATTAAAGAAATGACCCAAATCAGATGGTTATTGCTGTCTACCTTCTTCCCTACTTCATCATAGAGAAGTCAAGTTTCACAGCACTATATTAAAATAAAATACAAGTTCCTTGTGACCAATACATCCTCAGTCGCCAAAGCTTTGAATCAGTGATGATCATACGGTAATTCCAGCTATTTTTTGGCATCTCATCATCGGGTTTATTAGTCATTGATCATCATCGAGCGTCACTTTCAAAAGACTTGGAATGTCCTAAATTATATCCAACCAAAAAAAAGGCCTGAAAGTCTGAAACCAATCGGGCAAAGCTCAAGAACTGGTATCTTTTGATTGGTATAACATTTATTACATTCTCATAAGATGTGATAATCCAAAGTGGTAAAATGAGAACTAAATGTAGATTACATGGAAATAAAAGGCAAATGGGACAAGTACCTGTGCACAACAAACGCTACAGCCGTAGGCCTACTCCCTTTTCTATGCATTACATGATTTCAACTTCAATTTCAATTTTATTTCTGTTTCCAACAAAACAAAACAATTGCAATCATTTAAAAAAAATTAGGAATAGATCTAGACTCTAGTCTATGTATGGGAAACACATTCAGAACATTGGAAATGATTTAGAAATGTGAAGCAGATAAGTTTGGCCAGGTTTGCGCGGCACTAGATGGCACCATCACACACACATACTGATGTGTGAATGCTCTTTTTGCAGTTAGTCGGCAAAGTAGCTGGCTACTTCGTTTTCTGCCCAAAGTGCGGCAATTTGTTTGTGTGCAACTTCAGTTTCGAGACACATTATTACGCACCATCAGGTGTAGGGTTATCTATCTGCGTCTTGGGAATACGACAAGGAGTCCATTTTTGGCATTGCCAAGGCGCAGATTAATAACTTTAGGCCTTACTACCGCAGGGCAGGGCGCCAGAGAAAAAAAAATCTAACAATCCTTATTTTTCAGGATGCGATTTGTCTGCGTTAACAAAGCTATCTTTGTTTAACAGCTGGTCCGAGAATAAGGATCGTCTTCATGAATGGGGATTTTAGAGGACGATTCTGATTTTCGTTCTGCGCGATGGCGATGTGAAAAACGGATTGCGCATTGATTTTCTCGACGCGTTAATAATATGAGCGATAAATCCAAAGGAAGACAGGGAAATGGGGTTGTTTTCTTACACGGAATCTTTTTTCGCATCACCAGCACACGGTTTGAGAATCAAAAACCTGCACAGCACCAATGAAAAAAAAAGGTCCACGGTCTCCAAAAATGGGGACGTTCCCCATTTTTTAAAGACGCAATTTGGCCATGTTAATGAGGATATCCTCGTTTCGGCGGACGATCCTGGTTCTCGGACCAGCGCCCCTCTTGCTCAACAATTCACCAATCGTTCTGGAGTAAATCATGAAAATGCAGTTCACACATGGCACAGCAATTAATGTTGTGATTAGCGCCCTCAACGATGCTACCAGAAATTCCAATGCAATTTGCATGTTGCCAAAAACAAGATTCATGACACGAGTAAGGACCCTAAATAATTAACTAAAGGCAAAGGATGACATAAATAGATACAAATAATTACACTCTGTACACTGGTTACTAAGCGACTTGAAAATAGCGATTATAGCAAGAGACCGCATGTATAACGAGCCAAACATTATCGCAAGTAAGAATTCCCGACACGTAGCTACTAAACGTACATAAAACGTGTGGCACATACAGACACCTCACGGAGATTAGAGCATAAAAATCGAATAATATCACACCTAAAAATAACAAATCTTGAGATCCTGTGAGAATGGTGGTAAATTGGATTAATTCTTGTTCATATCATTATTGTATTTCGTAATTTACTACATTACCATTATTGAAATTTTGCCCTGATTTCAGGGTCTTTTTTGATAGCATCGGCTGAGGGCTGATCTTCGAGGGGAAAAGGCTGTTTCAACGTTATTAAATGTTATTATGAAAAAAATTGATTGGAATTTCAAAAAAAGGAATTGAAAAATATTTTAAAAATAAACAAATGAATAAATTGTTATCTAAAATAAATATATATGTTCAATTTTATTTATAATCATATATTATTTACCAAAACTTCTTCCTATTACAACCTCAAACCTCCACGTCACTTCTAACCAATCAGCGCTCTCTAAATTGGAATAACAATATGGCGGCCTTGTCGAAGTTATTGAAAATTTGTATCAAAACAAAACAAGCCTAGCCAGTTTCAAGATCTATCTTCTACACAGAATTGAGGTAGGCCCTAATCTTTTTTGTATTAGAAATTTCGTCATGGATTTTACTTCTGTGTCTGAACTGTTTGAAGCTAGCTAGCTGGGCCGGGGGCAATGCATACAATGAAACATGATCAAAATCAAGTACGCGTAGGCCGCACAGCTCAGCTCAGGCCATAGCCACGTGCACAGCCCCCGGGATCGGCGGGGGACTGGGCCGTGAGATGGAGCTGCTGGCTGCGGGTGCTGTTGCAGCTGGGTTTGCATTTTGGAACTTTGGGATTTAAACTTGAAGTTAAGGGGAAGTCTGATATTAAGTTGGCTTTGATGATAAAAGCAGAACAATTAGAGAAACACATTATGAAAGTTTGACCAATATCTGATTTAAAGTAGATCTAGGACAAGTAGACTAGGTCTAGACCCTAGATCTAGATCTATGATTATGAATTTTTTGAAGTTGTAAAAAATACAAGTTTAGGCTAGACTAGACAGCAATAACCATCTGATTTGGGTCATTTCTTTAATAAAACTGACATTTGTTGTCATTCCCCAATACAGATGGCAACCCAGAGATCTCGTACCGTGGGGGTAGCTATAGGTCTAGCCAACAATGGCAGCTTTTTTTGTCAAAACATTTTCTCCCCGATTTTCTTTATTTAGATCTAGTCTAGACCTAGATCTAGACTAGGTCTAGATCTAATTTTCTGATTTCTAAATCAGATGTAAATTAGGTCGGTCTATATATCTCCTAATTACAGTTTTCAACATTTTCTAACCTATTATAGAATGTGAAATTTTCGGACTTACTTATATGAATTTATCCAATTTCTGTGAAACTACGTTCATGCACTCGAAAATGTAGACCGAATTTTCCGTCTCTTTCGTTCGTTAGCCTAGCCTCTTATTGGGGTAGGGTCGGCCGGCTCTCTCTTTAGAGACGGAAGCCGTCTATACACATGCTCTTGACAACGCCACGGCCATTTCAGGTCGTAGCGTTTTGCCCCCAAAATCCCCCAAAATGTCATTTTACCTCATGCATTGATTATTTAAAATTAGGAGAAGGTTGTTATACTACATCGATTCCACTTACCAACTTGACCGTATAACGCGTTTAATGGTCCCTTTTCAGGAAATTACGGGTCAAAATCGACAGCCGTGTTGAAAGGCATGCAGTGGTGCTCCGTAGTCTTCCTGCGTATGTTGTTATTTTTTATTTATTTAAATCTCATCCCTTCTAGTCTGTGCGCAAGGCAAAATGATTATGAAGGAGATGCTGTGATAACGTCATTACGAACTCGTAGCTCGTGCACATTGATTTCCATGCAGGCGCGTACGCAGGGGGGGGGGGGTGTTTGGGGGGTTAAACCCCCCCTTTGGTATTTTTATGTGTGTAAACCCCCCTAAAAAATTCCTAAAACATTTTGGGGGATTTTGGGGGCAAAACGCTACGACCTGAAATGGCCGTGGCGTTGTCAAGAGCATGTGTATAGACGGCTTCCGTCTCTAAAGAGAGAGCCGGCCGACCCTACCCCAATAAGAGGCTAGGCTAACGAACGAAAGAGACGGAAAATTCGGTCTATCGAAAATGGAGCTATATGACCCGGCGGCCGGTATATTTCCGGGTCAACCTACGCCAATGGCCAATCAGAGCACTCGTTTCGTGGGAGTTCGTTGGTCAAGCTGGGCTTACTCGTACGTAGCTACGGTAGCTATTGGACGTTCGAAAAGAAAAAATGAATATTCATCAACTAACACCAAGACGGATAATGTTGATGACGAGACTTTCTCGGATTAATCATTAATTTAGGATCTAAATGAGCAAGCTATCGTAAGTCAAATAAGCTATATATATGTTATTTTTAATTTGTGTTATAATTGCAGCAGTTATGAGGATGTAAAGAGTGAAAATCTCGTTGCATATTTCATTCATCGCGGTCCGGTCGAACCGAACCATTTGTTCCGTACAGTGCCTCACAGAAAGAGGTCCCCAGACTTCAGTCTCTATAATCGGAGGTCTAGTGGAGCCAGACGTAGTCTCAGTGGAACAACCGACGATTAGAGAGACTGAGGTTTTCGGTCTAAGGCTAGACTAGACAGAAATAACCGTCTGATTTGGGTCATTTCTTTAATAAAACTTGTTTGTTGACATTCCCCAATACAGACAGTAACCCAGAGATCTCGTACCGTGGGGGTAGCTAGAGCCAGCGATGTACAACTTTTCGTACATGACATTTTCTCCCTGATTTTCTTTATTTAGAGTAAAGTTAGATCTAACTAGGTCTAGATCTAATTTTCTGATTTCTAAATCAGATGTAAATTAGGTTGGTATGTCATTTGTCCTAATTACAGTTATCAAAATTTGACAACTTAATATTAAATGCATAATTTACGGACTTACTAATATGAATTATCCAATTTGTATCTCAGAACTGTGAAACAGTACGTTCATCATGCACTCGAACATAGACTCTATCATGACCCGGCGGCCGATATATTTCCGGGTCAACCTACCAAAACATAGCCAATGGCCAACCGCAACCCACCATCGGTATACAGTTGTAATTGTATTGACTATTGTGCTGCGGTTTGCCGTGAATCCTGTGCAAAAGTGTATACTAATAATAATATCATTGTTTTCCCGAAAAATACCCCCAAAATAACAAGAAAATTGACACAAAACAGCTAATAAACATAACAACGTTTAACTCATGATCTTTATTTGGACATTTAATGAATATTTACTTCATTTTGGGTATGTTTTAGTACATGTAGGTCTAGGGTATTTCCACGCCGGAGTAACGCCAACGGGTCAAATTTTGGATAGGTTTCTGAACAAGTGCCGACATTGCTAATGCTATGTATTTCATGTGCTTTTCTTGTAATCTGAATGTAATTCATCTCTCGGGCTGCTATTTTCAGTAATTTTAATCAACCAATTGATGACTAGTTTTCATTTTCGTTTTCAAGATGCAGGTAGAAGAATGGGGTCCAATTGAAACAACTGAAGTAGCACCATGGCTCAAACAAGTAGTGATGAGGACTTGTTGCTGAAGAACGTGGCAGATTTGCGCCGGAAGCTCATTCGAACTGAACACAACTTGCAACTTCTTCAGACACCAGGACGAGATCATGATAGGTAAAGGCTACTGGAATAAAATTTCTGGGGATAGCACTCGCCCAATGTACCAGGTTATAATAACCTTGTACCTTATGGTCACGGTGTAGCTGGTTATTTGCTGCCATGTACTGCTCTACTACTGCCAGCAATAGTAAACAAATCCAGTTTTTCTCACTCAGCAACAAGAGGGCAACACATAAGTAGTGACATTGGCTAACTGATTCTACTATTCTTTAAGATGTTTAGGCCTCCTGGACAGTGATAATGTTGGCAAGTATTTCAAATATCTCCTTTTTGGACCTAGATTGGAATGGATTCACAACAAATTTTTGGAATAAGCGTTGTTAGCTGAGCTGCTCTGGTTTTCTATTACAATTTTACAAATATGTACATTCCTTGAAATTCCTATATCTCATGAATTTAATTGTGTACATTCACCTTTCTTCTTTTTTTTTAAAGATACTTGGATGACTTTGAGTACAATGGGGTTCCAGAAGAAGATGACCAGGTACCGGCCTTGACCCTGGATGACCTGACTCCTGACCGTTTGGCCTCATCAACATCATCCTTTAGATCAGATCGGAGTGACTACAGCCGAAAGAGCTCTAGAAACTCACGATCCTCGACCACTCGACAGAGCAGCAGGAAAGAAAAGGTGGGTTCTAATATAGAAAATGATTACTTAGCTTATAACTTAAAAGCAATTTGCAGTTTCAAATTGTTTTTGGAATTTGAGTAATACCATGATTTCCAGTTGGGGATGTGGAAATCAGTTGATCTCTATTATGTCTGAAATGTAGAATACTGGTATGGGCAAAATTTAGAATGCATCAAAATGTTGAGTATATATCAAGATATGTAAGCAAGAAGTTCCTACATTTACGTGTATGTAACCACCATAAATCTTTCTACATTTTTACACCAGACCAGATAATGATACTTCTCTGTTTGACAACAATCTCATATTGTGACTTTGATTTACAAACAGACTTCTATACGTCAAGATTTGTACCTGCTTCAACTTCGCCACATTCAAACACTGTATCAGGACTACCCTTATGTACTAGTATTTGGAACTTTAGACAACATTATTTTTTTTCTCTTATCAGTATGAAAGTGAACAGGACATATCAGCCCAGCCCTCCTCCACCTCTCTGATGGGTGCATCCGCCCTCGATCATGACGCAGCGGAGAACCGCCATCTTCGCAAGAAGCTCAAGGCGATCCGAGAGGACAACAGCATACTGGTGGGAGAGAACCACAGTCTGCAGAACAGGATAGAGAGCTCCCAGTATGAGCTCAGACTTTCTAAAGGCCAGGTAACACAATTGTTGGCTACGGACAGATTCTTTATAAATCCTTTAAATTCAATGTTTTTAAGTTGCTGGATATTTGAACAAGTAGCTACTTTCAAATCTCTTCAGAAAAATGGTCTTTCTTTACAGAACCTTGCAATATCTAGTTCAATAGAGACACTTTTACAACGGATACAAAACATTGCTGTCTTTATTATTCATAAAGGAAGTCTTTATGTTATGTGGCTTATACCTCAGTCACACCAACAAGATCGAACCCGGACCGATGATGGACCGAAACACACTTTATATTCGCGGTAGAGGTTTACGGTACACCATGTGTACGTCGTTTCGGACAGGTTGACTGTCCGTCTTCAGGAAGACGGACAGTCAACCTGTCCGAAACGTCGAGTCCACTCTCCTGCTCCTGCTCTGCAACTCTACTCAACTCTCCAACTCAATCCAGTCTTCTACTCAAACCTCTCATCCTATCTACAACTTTCTGGTTTACAGTCCTTTTCAGGACTATACTCACTTCCGAAAGATACTCTTCCTTCCAACCTCCACTTTCTCGCCTTTCTATTTCACTTCTATTTTCTATCCACTTTCCTTAGTCCTTCTAGGACTTTACACATGGTGTACTGTAAACCTCTACCGCGATTATTCATACCACCATGCAAACCTTCAAACATCACACTTTATATTGTCCCCAAAATCAGTCATTTAAAAGTCAGTGTGGAGTTGTTTTGAAGGTGCGACTCGGGTATAAAACAGGCTTTACAGAATCTATTACCTATATTTTTGTTGACTCTTTACTTCACTGTCATTGTTGACTATTCATTGATTGTTGTTGTCATGACCATTTTCTAGAATATATTTAACTTGGTATTGTCTGTTGGGAGCCTGGGGAGTACAAATAATCAAATAATTCCTCTGGCTCTCAACAGAGAGATTAGATTTTATTACATTGTTATTTATTTTATATATTATTATTTCTGTTATTTGTAGTTATTTGTCTATCATATGTTAATGTATTGTTATATTTTATACAAATGTGAGTCATAAGACGATTTTTATGCCTTCATTTTATTTTTTGCATGACAATAAAGAAATTCAACTCAATAACAAAAAACTGTCATTTTTTTTAGCTGAAGATGCTGGGCATTGAGATGGATGGGAGTAGGTCAACCGTTGCAAGCCTCAAGAAGAAGTGTGATTCTCTGAAGACAGAACTCAAGGTCAACGGCTCTGCTCTCAGGTGTGGGAGAGAAAGAGAGAGAGAGAGAGAAAAGAAAGACAGGAAGAATGAAAGAAAGAGAGAGAGAGATAGAGAGAGAAAGAGATAAAAAGAGAATTTTTGTACATATGTGCATACCATTATTACTCTCAAATAAAAGAGAGAAAGAGAAAGAAAGAGACTTTTTGTCCATATGTGCATACCATTATTACTCTCAATTAAAAGAAAGAAAGAGAAATAAAGAGACTTTTAGTCAATAAGTTCACACCATTTTTAGTGTCAAATTAAAGGAATAAAGAGAAAGAGAAGAAAGATACTTCTTGTCCATATGTGCATACCGGTACTATTTTCACTCTCAAATAAAATTGATGACTTGAAAAAGTGCATTTTAAAGGTATTATGAACAATTGAAAATATATTTCAGACTAACCCGTCCAAGAATATAGGGGACACCAATTATGGGCTGTGACAATGCTGTGAAATGCTTTTGAAGTTAATGCTAAAGTTTAGTTTACACATAATGTGCCATAAGGGCTAAATATACTACTGTAGCAACATGAAATGCATTTGAGTGCACTTCACACTTTTATTTCATGACCCACAAATAAACACATGTGCTGAGGGGGCCCTGTGGCTACCTTTTATCACTCCCTCTTTCCATTCATTCACACACAAAGATAGTTCTTCGTTTTCTGCCACAAATTTTGAGGGGACCAATAGTGCATGTTAGAGGCCTTAGAATTGATATTGGTTCCCTTTGCAGATTGGCAGAGGAGAGTCTGGATGAGAGCGGGAGGCAATTATCAGACAAGGAGTCTTTCATTCAGAGTCATCGCCAGGATATGAAGAAGATCCGTTCCGAGCTGCTGGAAGAACAAAAGCTGAGAGACAGGTAAGATGATCTAGGTCCTGTTTTATAAAACTTGTTATCTATAACAAATGCTAAATTTCTATGACAAATTTGCTCTCAGCCAATGAAACACCATTGTTTTTAGTAGCTTGTATTAAACAGTTATTGTAACTCAGCCCTGGTCAAGTATAACATTACACAGTTGAAGACTTTCCTATTGAATCATTATTCCTGAATTACAGAATGTGTACATGAATCTTATTTCAAATCTCTATTAAAGTAATCACAAAGTAAGTTTGAAAATGAAATAAAAAGCGTTTCATGGACCTATGTATGAAATGTTGTGGCATGTATGTGTACTATTACTTTATCTTTGAGGGAAAAATATTATACTGTACCAAGGAAATTCATATACACCTTGCACTAAATAAAGAATACAGAAGTTATTTGACAGCATAATATTACAGAAGTCATAAATTTTTGTTGAATTATTCTAAATGAATGAAGAATTGTTTTGAGATGATTTGGGCTTACTTTTTATCAGTTGGAATAAGCAGCGATATGGATGAAACAGATTAACTCTTTATATGCCACACACAAAAACACATTGGATAGATATACCAAAGATTCCAGTACAATATTATGCCAACATTAAAAGGCTTGTTGTGGAGCTAATGAAGACCAGAAATGGGTTATTTTGCAAGGCCATTGTGTTGCCCAGAGCAATCCTTCCTTCAATTGGGGCCCATTGTTTTGGGCGAAGTTGCACGTGTGCCTATGGAGAAACCATACAGGGAGGCGAAGAAAGCAACCAATGAGTTAAAGTTTTGATATGGGTATCGTTTACCGACATGCAGTCATAAATTTCCATGTGCACGGCATCCCAAGATAGAATATTTGGAACTCTCTTGCAGCCGAGATGTTTTATTTACCTTGCTCATCTTAATTCCACCATTCTCCTCCACAGAATGGAGATGCAGAGAAATGAAACGGCAAGGAAACTAGAAGAGCTGAGTGAAGAGCTTCACAATTACAGATCGGACACTCAGGCTCAACTAATAATGGTATAACAATTGATCGATAATCGAATCGGGGCTGATTCTTTCTGATTTTACAAAAAAAAACAAGATAAAGTTTGATCGCCGATCAATGACAAATGATCTGAAAATCAAATAGCAAATTGGCAAAAAAGGGCTTAAGTTTTTCAAGTTTTGGGCAATCAAATATGAAAAGACATGCATACCTGGGATTATTTTGTTGTTTGGAGTTGTTGTAGACTATGTTTGTTGCCTTTTCATGCCTCTGAAATTTAAAAAAAAAATAGTCTTAGAGTACACCAGAAGAGGAAAAATATGGGAGTCCACATTTCAGATTTTTTTTTTTTTTGAATGTGCAGCTATAAAAAAATTTCAAGCATAAAATATTTTCTTTAACTCCAAACTAATTTCACTGTTACAATGTATTGAGCACTGTATAAACCCAGAATACTATCATTATTAGTATTATTATTTTTATATTTATTATTTTATTTATTGTTAGTGTTATTTTATTGATATTGTTGCTGCTGCTGCTGTTGTTATTATTATGATTATTTATTTCTCCCTGCAGTTGGCAGCTTCTGAGGAGCACCTGAGAGGCAGTCTGGAGCACTGTGATCGTGAGAGGGAGGAGTTACTAGAGAGGGCCACATCCCTGGAGGAAGACCTACAGGACGCCAGAGATGAGATCAGGTGAGTTCCTGGTTTTTCCATTGGAAATCATAAGAAAAATAATAGTGGGTTCTTGTACAGCGTTCGTATCTGTCACCTTTGCCACTCCCGGCTCTGCAGTATTGAAACGCCTGCCTTATTGTAAATACATGTACACAACCAGCTTGCCCTGTGCAGCTGAGGTGCACACATACATTACTGCAGAACATCCTTAAGAAAACTCAGGATTTCTTTTGTTATGTTCTTTATTGCAAAGCCTGAAAAGGCTTAATCATTTCTCTGTTGAATGAACCAAGTCTATCAGAATTCAAGTCGTTGTTGTATAAAATGAGTTATGCTCCAGCCTTTTAATGTAAAGGTAACTTGTATCTACGTCTATGTTTAGCACAGCTGGAGTTGCATTTCATAGAGTTGGGTTAGCTGGTTGGTGTGAGTTGAGTATATTGTATTGATTTTTATCTTTCTCTCTCTAAATTCCTGCTTTCCTCTGTCTCTTTCCATGCTGATATATTTTCTCCTTCCCTCACCACAACCCTCTCTCTTTCTTTCTCTTTTACCTCTTTTCTCTCCCCTTCTCTCATGCCCCTCTCGATACCACCCCCCCCCCAATCTATATCTCCCATCTTGCCCCTCTGTCTGTCTCTCTTCTTCACCACACCATGAACAGAACCCTGAGGGAGTCCAACAACAGGCTGAGCCAGACGGAGACTGCCCTCAGCGGCTCCAGGCGGGAGGCGCAGGAGCACGTCACCAGGATCCAGGACCTGGAGTCGGCACTCCTCACCCGAGACCGGGAGAACAAGGAGCTTACTGAGCTGACTGCAAGGCAGAGTGAGCGGCTCACAGAGTGTCAGGGTGACATCGAGAACAGCCGTGAACAGCTGCAGAAGCTGGAAGGCATGGTTGCTAAGAGTGCTGCAAGAGAGGTATGGATTATGAGTGAAGCCAATGTAGAAAGATGACTTGAGGGAAATAGGAATACAGTAGACTGGTTGTCTTTATGTCCTGGTTAGTGGTCATCATAAGCCAAGGTGTTCCCCAGAGTGGTTTAATTGTGTGAAACCAATTAAGAAGTATTATTAGAAAAAGCATCCTTAGAAATATAGGGGTATGGGGATGATTAAGGGATGTTGTATTTTACGATGATTGTGGAAGTCTGAAATAGATATACTCAATTCCAAAATACCCCAGCAATGTCCCAAAATATTGAAATCAGTAGTTACTATTAAACTTTATTGCATGATGATGAAATAAAAGACATTTTGATTGATTTGGGCAGGTCATGAAGGTGATGTTTGAGATGTTAGTGGTTTGTTTGCCGATTTTACGTCATTCTGTGTTTGATTAGTATTTGTTGCAGTGTAGGGGAGCTGTGTTTATCTAATTTCTTTTCTTTGCTAATAATAAGTTATGTAATGTGTGTGATTTGTTAATGTCATTCTTGTTTCCTGTAGGGTTACAAAGGGGGAAATTCCAGTGAGAGGCAGTCCTTCAATGATCTGGTCTCTGCACAATCTGCTGGTCCGACCAGAGATTCTGGCTTTGAAACTGATATGGAGATAACATCTACCAACAGTCAGACCATAGTGTCTGAGCTCAGGTATGTACTTTCATAAAAACCCACTGAGACAAATACTAGGAAACATGAGTTATATAATCATTATTCATGTATGCATCGATGGTACATTCTATGAAACACAGGTAGAAGTATTCTTCTAGGGCAAACAAAGATAAAAAGCACATCCATGACTTAAGCAGTGATTGTTCTAAAAATAAAATGCACAAAGTGTGACTTCTCCATATTTAAAAGATCTGTGGATATTTGGGGTCATGTATACCATGTGCGTCTAGTTTCTGGCTTCTGGCACTTAGTAGATGTGGTGTAATCATTTTGCAGCATGTAACATTCATATTAGTATTGTTAGTTTAGCGAAAATACCATGAATGTGAAAATGTCTGGTTGTAAGAAGTGACTGGCAGGATTCAAAGTTAAGCACATCCCATAGAGACACTTATGATCTCGGCTCCTCCTAATAACTTCTTGCACAGGTACCAGCTAGCAATGAAAGAAGTGGAGATCCAGCATTTCAGGTCCTCTCAATTCCCGGATCACCAACCCAGCCTGTCATCCGTACAGGGTGTGAGCACCAGTAGGAGTCCTACAAGTCTAAGGGCACAGCTAGCGGTTCTGATGGAAAAGAGCAAGTTGGGTTAGTATCACTTTGAGATGGATGGATGGATTGGTGGATGGATGGATGGATGGATAAGTGGGTGGGTGGATGGATGGATGGATGGATGGATGGATGGATGGATGAATGAATGGGTGATGAATAGATGGAGGGATAGATGGATGGATATATTGGTAGGATGATGGAAGGAATCAAATAAGTAGAAAAACACTGTCTGAGATCCTATAGGATGTGAGCAATAGTGTTACTTCTATTAGTCTAGGGACACACCAAGGAATTCTAGTTGTGAAAAAACTGTTTTGTTAGTAGCTTACATTCTCATGTATAGTGACCTCTTAGAACTACAAAAACAACAAGTTTAACAGCCCTCTGGATAACTACCCTCAAGAGCTAAGCCCCAAGAAACTATCAGTTAGGACAAGTACCCCGTATATCTGCTCCATTACCGAACATGTCCCCCAGCCAATACTGCTATGTCATCTATTAAACCGACAGTTTCCATACTTAGCGATAGGAAAGGATATTTTTAAAGGATCAGGAGGATTATTTCCAAGGATTACAGCATATAAATGATGAAGGTTTTGGCATCAAAATTTTAGACAAGAACTCAATAAAGAATCAAGGTTGACCTGTCATGCAAACATCAGATAGTATGAGAATTGTACACAATCACACAAGTTTCTCTCAGCACCACATATTTTCATTTTGAAATTATAAAGTGGTGTGCTCTTGGAAGATTATGAAGTTAGAAATTAGTTAGAAACTTTGCCATTCAAATTTCTTGCAGAGGAAAGGAAGGCGCTTGAACTGGAGAAGGTGATTGGCTGCCTGAAATCTGAAGCCACCAAAGTGACGAATGAAAACAGCCGTCTCAAGCAGAAGCTGGCCGATACTGAATCAGGCCAATCGTCTCTTCAATCACGCATGTTATTACGAGATGATCAACTCACTCACCTTCACACAGAGATTCAAGAGAAGTCTAGTCGTGTTATCAACTTGGAGAAGGAGGTAATACCCCTGACACATTATTATATCACACAGATACCAACCAACAATAAATTTTGTTTTTAACCCATTGCGTACTGGAAGTGGTTAGCTCCTGTATTCCAGCGTATGGAAAGGTCCTCAGACACAGTCTTGTAAAAGAAAGCTCCCTGAATGACACCTTTGGATAGCATCTTACGATTACTAATAACCCTTTTGTCTCTCTTGTATAAGCTGAAGAAGGCCAAGGGCAAGATGTCTGCCCTTGAGATACAGTAATGTTAATAGCCCCCAGAATGATACCTTTGGCTAGCATCTTTTGATTATTATAAGATCATGACGCGGATCCTAATCAAATGATTGGTTGAAAGCATACACGTGACCAGGCATTTATTTTGCCTTTTGCGTAATCTGGATGATGACCGGTCATTAGTAAAATCATGCTATAAAACTTAATTTTACATAACAATAAAACATAATCTTAAAAATTACTCATACTTGGTACCTTCGAAACAGTCCAAACACCCTCGGCTTCCGCCTCGGGCGTGTGAGACTGTTCCAAGGGTACCTCCAAAATGCTCTCACCGCTGTGTATTATTTGTATACTAATCACTCTTCTGTCTCTCTCCTAATTAGTTGAAGAAGGCCAAGGGCAAGTTGTCTGCACTGGAGACACAACTGGAAGACAAGACTTCAACCTTCTCAGTCCATGTCGCTAAAATAGACCAGCTACAGAGGGAACTTGATGTGACATCAACACAGCTAGCTGACACCAAAGTAAGCTGGCTGACTTAATTTGCTTGAGTTACCCTTTCGAAAGCCTTTGCGTCAGTAATTAACAGATAAATAACATAAGTGCCATTCAGGAATTCAAACTGAATTAGATTCAAGTGATAGATCCATTACGCCACAACATGACACCACTGAAACATCAGCTAATGAGCAGAATCTAACTATTAACTTGGTTTTAGGTTTTAGGAGACCCTGAAGTGATGTATTTATTGTTATTTATTAATATTTTTTGGCAGAATGAACTGCTGAAGAAGGCATCATCCGATGAGCTACAGTCTTCTCGCATGGAGGAGACCAAGAGAGTGAACAGAGAGCAGTGTCAAGAACTACACCATCAACTTGATCTGGTATGTCGCTATTCTCATCATTTCCATTGCTCAGTCTACATTTTACACAAAAAGTAACAGACAGCCACCGTGTCAGGACATAGTAATTTCACTCTGCTTGATTGATGTCCATTGATGTACATGTCTCATAGATTCTAGTAAATGGGCAAACTAAAGGTAAAAGACTTCTCATTTTCAATATGTTGTGTGTGCCCTGCAGAAGGAGGCGAACACAAGTCCAGCATATTTATATATTTATTTGTTTCCATTTTTGTATTGAAATAAGTGAAGAAATTTAAACCTGATGATATACAGGCTGAAATGTGTTGTCAAACAATGAACACTTGCTGATTGTGTATCCATTTGCTGCACACACACAAGGAATTGTCTAGGGTGCAGTGAACCCAACGCTGGTCATTTGATTTAAGAACTTTGACATTTTCACCAGATGCAACGAAAGGTGGAACAGCAATCACAAGAGATGCTTTCACTGCAAGGAGATAGAACTAAACTTCAGAGGGAGGCAAGCCAGAAAGAAGAACAGCTGATGAAAATCAAGAACAATCTGGCTGAAAGTCAAAAGGTAAGATACAAATCCTATTTTTTCAGGAGTTATCTTTTCTATTCTTAAATCAGAATCTTACTCTTGTTTATAGTGCTGTCATTGACATTAATTATCTCAGTTGAAATGTGGATAGAAACCCTCAATGTTGACACTTTGTAGACCTAATTTATTTTTATTGTTGGGGCAAGAATACCCAAGAAGACACAAACTGTATGTTTAATTTCTATTAGGTGAAAAATTCAAGGTAAGGTTGTTCTACAATCTTACTTCTGGAAAGTACGAAACTATTTTGTAGAAAACGCTCCCATGAACTTGATGGTACTCCTTGCAGCTACTTGCCTCACCTACCATCCCAGTACAGCTTCCTGAGCGGGGTGCTAAAGGGATTACACCATCAAGTATGACATATTAAATCTCAATATCATAAGTATTTGTCATTTGTTTTTGTGTTTTTTTTAAATTTAGGAGTTAGTTAATAAGGACGTGGAGAACCAGAAGCTTTGGAACACCCTCCAGAGCACGGCCGATGAGGGAACCCTGAGACTCGCCCACCTGGAGTCTGCCCTGGAAGTATGTAAGCAAGAACTCAACATGTACATCACACAGTTAGAGGAGGTCAACAAGAAACACCACCAAGAGAGGGCCTTCAAGGACAGAGAGGTTCGTCTTTTTTCCTCTTCTTCTTCCTCGTTAAATGCTTCTTGATGCAACAAAGATTACGCACTGCAGTGTGGTGTGTGCCATGTCCAATATGTGTGTAGGCATCAATCCAGGTGCAAAATGTATACATAAACAGTGATGTGCTGTTAAAAAACATGGACAGCGATGTGCTGCCATCAGTTGGACGCTTCCTTCAAAGGAAGTCTGTAGGGTCCCTCTTAAGGTTGATCCACACCCTACTTTCCTGTCTTACTTCATAAGCTGCAGAAGAGTTTTATCTTCTTGAATTGTAAAAGGATTGCATATTCATTCAACAAGAAATAAGTTCCCACTTCTTATATTCTGAGGGTATTTAAAAAGAATTGTCTTCTGCATGCTGTTATACAACCTAATTTAGTCATGCCAAAGGATAGCAATGTTTTTCATAATGGCCGATGAGCCTCCCATTCCAGTTGAACATCGGTATTGGGGGTGTACACAAATATGATGTGTTATTAACAATATACACTGTCGCTCATAAAGGTGGAATATCTTTTTTTTTATCCCAATTTATGGAATTATTTTAAAAATAATAGATTAGATAATAGTATCCATTCTCAGATTTTATTGAATAATGATTTGCCGATGTGTGTTTTGCGTGACTGTTAAAGCATGTGTATGCTACTATGCTTATCAACTAGGGGACCTATGCCCTTAAGTCATAAAAGACAGTAATGAGGATTAATGCCCCACAAAAGGGCAGTAATATAGCACATCGACACGGTTTTTATCCTAGGGCCTCACAGTTACGAGGCCATTGCTTTGTCACTGAACCATGACTGTACGCAGCGGGGGCTAGGGTAGGGGGCAGTTTCCATAAAAAAAAATTAAAAAACAGAAAATGCAATAAATTTTCAATAATTTATTGCATTTTACCCCGGTCCCCAACATAAACAAATTCTCTGGACGGCCATGCATTATGGCTAAAGGCATGGGCACACAGCAGATGCAGATATAGATATATAAATATGCTAGTTAGAAAGAATAGTTGTAAAAGTACCTACCAAACGTCATCATAGCCGTGACCCCTGGGCCCCGTCTTACAAAGAGGTGATATCAATCAGAACTTATTTGTGATTGATATCAATCGCAACTATGTACATAAGAGATAGGAGACTGCAAACTTGCGATTGATTGGAAGACTTAGGATTGATTTGGATCAATCGTAACTCTTTGCTGGTATATTTATTTGCAGATTGCAGATCTTGAGGAGAGGTGGAAGAAGGCCACCGTGGAGACGGAGGAGCGAGGGATCAAGGTGGCGGATCTGGAGCAAGCCTTGAGAGAAAGACAACAGATGCTGCAGCAGAGTACAGAGAGAATGTCTGAGCTGGAAGATAGGGAGGCACAACTAGAACAACAGGTAATTGTCCTTATAGTCTTTCATGTCTACTCTTAGAGTATAGTGATTGGAACACAAAGGTTGAATGAGAGATGAAGGAAAAAGTGAAGGGGGAGAGTGCAGAGAGAATATCTGACCTTGAAAATAAAGAGATGCAGCTAGAACAACAGGTTATCATCCAGATTGTCTTTCTTGCCTCCATCCATAGAGAACAGAGTTTAGAGATATTGAATAATTTAGCTACAACGACTCATATCATGTTCTAATCCTCCCCTCTTCCTCTTCTTCCTCTTCCTCCTACTCTTCCTCTTCCTCCTATTTCTCCTCTTCTTCCTCTTCCTCCTCCTCTTCCTCCTATTTCTCCTCCTCCTCCTCCTCCTCATCCTCTTCCTCTTCATCCTCCTCCTCATCCTCTTCCTCTTCTCATCCTCCTCCTCTTCCTCTTCCTTCTCATCCTTCTCATCATCCTCTTCCTCCTCATCCTCTTCCTCTTCCTCCTCATCCTCCTCATCCTCCTCCTCTTCCTCTTCCTCTTCATCCTCTTCCTCTTCCTCCTCTTCCTCTTCCTCCTCATCCTCTTCCTCATCCTCTTCCTCCTCATCCTTTTCCTCCTCCTCTTCCGTTGGCGTTGTTGTCATCCACTTTATGATCCGTTTAGGTGTCCAATCTGTCCAAGGAGTTGAGCCAGTTGAGGTCTACATCAGCTCAGGAGGCTCAGCTCATGGAGAAGAAGCTTCATCAAGCCTGCATGGACCTAGAGGAGAGGAACCACCAACTCGCACAGTATAAGCAAGAACTCAGGTGAGAATACCTTTACACTAGAAATCTTCACTCGGATATAACGCCGTAAACAGCCGCAAAGAGTCACCAATTTTTTTTTTTTTTACGTGCAAGTGAATGGCAAATGCGCGTATTTAGCCATCTCTGTTTTGTAACAGACAGAAATGTGAAGCGTATTACACTTAACCCGTTGACTACTGAAGTATCTAATTCCCATAGACTTAACACAGAGACCACCAGGTTCCGGTAAGCAATGGGTTAACGCTGTGGTTTTGAACGAGGCCTTTGTTGTAGCAGGGCGCTATAAATCTTTTGCTATACTGCTGTCAGATACTTGTATATTGCAGACACATCCATCCTTCGGGACGCTCAAGGCATTTACAAAACACCACCATTACCCTAGCTTTTGAAAATCAGTTCTTTCACATTCAGTGGAAACTTCTCTGTTTCGATAAGCTTTCACTTGCCGTGCTGCAAGTATTCCACCGATTGTCAAGTTTATAATGATAATGATGATGATAATAATTTGGTCTTATTTACCCAAGGTAGCCACATCAATATAAAAACTGCTCTTCCTGCAAGCTCTGCAATTATTATTACCACAGCATTGCCAGGTACCCATTTAATACACCTGGGTAGAGAGGGACAAATGTGGGCAAAACACCTTGTCCATGGATAAAGTACTGAGCGAGGATCGAACCCTGGACCTCTCGTATGAGAGTCCAGAGCCTTCACCAATATATGAAAGGGCTCATCATCCTGTCAATCAGATGAACATCTTCAGTGATTTAGCTTAGGAGTGTCGTGGCCGAGTGGTTTAAGGCGCTTGACAGAAGATGTGAAGGTCGAGGGTTCGAATCCCTACACGACACTGATATCCTTTGGCAAGATATTAACCTGCACTTGCTATTCTCCACCCAGGTGTTAAATGGGTATCCGGTAGGATGCGACCGTCATTGTTGGTCAAACAGTTTTTTGAGCATCAAGTAACGCCTGGCTGGAATGCTCGCCAGGGAGTGGAGATTGTGCACAAAATGTGCAGGCAAGTATTGAATCCATTGACCGGGATAATAGTGTATCTGTATATAGTGCTTCGAGACATCGTAGATGTATTAAGCGCTATATAAAAGCGGAATATTATTATTATTATTACTAGCTTGTATGCTTGTTTTTCATGTGTGCAGCTCCTCCCATTCTGAGCTGGTGCAGTCACGGAGCAAGGTGACTGACCTGGAGGAGATGCTGAGAGGCACCCGTCAGGACAGAGACAGTCAGGCAGAGAAGACCTCTCAGCTGGAGAAAGAGCTCCATGCCAACAAGGTCCAGTTAGAAGAAGCGCAGAGTACAGGTGAGCTCATCAGCTACATGATAACAGACAGTGGAACAGACAGACATAGTCATTTGTTAGGGGGCAAGATATTTTATCATTCTTGTTCAAATATCTATTACAGATCAAAAGATGTATTTAGACAGATTATTCTTTGAATCTCTTCATCAGTTTGGATGTAAAAGTTATTTAAAGAAATGAAGCGATTAAAACTTTACTATATTTTTCCAAGTAACTCTTCAGAAATAAAAAAAAATGGTCGAGAGTAAAAAAAAAAGTTAATATTGATACATGAATAGCTGAGCATATGTACATGAATATCTGAGCATGTACATGTAATAGATTTTGCATACAATATGGAACTTTCATTCAATCTATGTATTGATACATTAATAACAATTTTTCATAACCATAATTCATCTACCCAAACTGGTCTCTGCAGTGAAAGAACTGGAGGAGGTGCTAGAGAGGACCCAGGAGGAATCCAAGGCATCCAAGGAGCACTGTCGCCACCTGGACACAGAGCTCCAGCAAGCCCAGGAGGATCTGAGGGCCGCTGCCACCCAGCTGGGAGAGCTCCATAGGCTCCTGCAGAGAAGCAAGGCGGAGAACAAGCTCAAGCAGGAGAGAGTGCAGGAGCTCAACGAGTCTCTCAGGTATGGTGGATTATGTTAATATGAATTCATATTTTGACTTGAAATCTCAAAAAGCAAGAATTTTCTCAGTGCTGTTTCAATGCAAACTTAAGAAAAAAGACTTAGTGTAAGTAACAACACGGATCATTCCTGAAGAAATATAAGTCCTATGTATGTCTGTCACACGGTACACAACATTTTGCAAGGATCATCTGATATGACCGCAGAAATTTTCTTAAGAATCAACTGCTCTATTCGCATAAGAGTAGAGGGAAACCCCGGTGAAGTGGTCCACCTGCACAATCCCAGGAGAGACCTGAGGGTCACAGTGATTCCGTTCGCTTTTTCCCTCCGAGGCATGGGTGATGCGAAATATGTAATAATTATGAAAAGAGATAGATCTAGCACCTTTTGTATTTGTTTTACCTGTAGGAAGAGCCAGGATGAGATGAGGAGTAAGGAACGTGATGTGGCAGAGATAGATCTAGCACTGAGAACAAGCCAAAGAGAGCTGCTACAGAGATCTGCTCTGGTGAGAAAAGGATTTAATTATCAAAAAATAATGGAGAGTGGTTTGGTGTCATAGCAAAAAATATCTTTTGCTTTTGAGTGCTTACTGTATGATCAGTTGGGCAGAAAGTGCTTTCCTGTCAATTTTTCTAACAGATAATTGCCCTCTACATGTCAGAAAGCTATTAGGCATATCTATAAATCTAGCAGTTGCTCTGGCAAAGGATTTTGTTGAGAAGAAAAAGAATTCTATCCATTATGAGCAATGAGGCTCTGTAATTTGCAGAGCTTGAACAATCTTACATTCTCCAAGGCATCATTATAGTCATAAGAATTTCCATCCCTGTACTCTTTCCAAATTTGCCACAGAGAGAATTGTGTGATCGTACTGTTTTAAATGTGACTAACTGTACATTTTGTGGTTGATTGAATTGTTTATTTTTCTTTTTTTTGTTGTTGCTTGTTTGTTTTAAGGTTGTAATCAGAGTAAAGTGTACGTTATCTTATGGCCATGAAAAGAAAACGATGCCAACATTTGAAAGCAAAATGTTTCTATTCAAGAAAGTAATTTCTAGTCATGGGGAAGCATATGCTTGCAAGAAGAAATTTCATTTTTGTTGTCAGCAAATGCTGAGTTCATGAATAATTTGTGTGAAGAAAAAAGAAAGAATGGCACCGAGTTATAAGGACCTTACATACATACATACATATTAATATTTATATAGCGCCTTTATATAAACATGCTCAAAGTGCTTCTTGTGTCTTGTCTGTTTAGGTGAGCCAGTTGGATGTGACAGTGAAGGAAAGACAGAGTGAGATGGAGAGAGAGATCCTGGAGCTAGAAAGCAGTCTCAACAAAGCCCAATATCAACTTAAACAGAGCAAGCAGCAGGTATGGTGGTATGCTACTACATCCCTGGCCCAGTATTCAGTCAAATATGTAACCCCAAATAAAGATTTTGCAATGTGTCGACTCCATTTGCTGAATGTAAATGCATAGTACACAATTTATTGTCATATTTTAAAAGGAATATCCAACTTTAAATAATAGTTTTTAACCTTGTTATCTCCCAATAAATTATCTAGGGACCTCTGTTTAATATTTTTTCCCCTTCTTCTTCAGATCTCTAAGCTTCTCGAGAAGCTTGAGAAACAAAGAGAACTAGATAAAGACACTACTCGTCCAGAACAAACACTGCAAAGACATACCTAAAGCAGAGATGCCAACCAGTATGACTAAATGATATTTTGTACGATTATAAGAGTGAAATACGATGATACGATATCACCTCTTAAATTACGATTTTTCATTTTTCAACAAAAAAAAAATGTACAAACATGTACAAGTAAACCCCCGCAACCCCAACAAAAACTTTGCTTTACAATTTTCTCATTAAATCTTAATGAAAGAACAACAAAAAATTATTTGACCGTTCTTATCAGTATAAAAATTTTACTGAATTTTTACTGGCCCAGGGCCAACGCGCCAGTGGTAGTGTCGAGTTTTCGTGAAAATCTGATTTTTATCTCCAAAATCTGATTTTTTAGGATACTCGGTCTATTGGCATCTCTGCATCAATGCTTTTCAGCTGATAGAAAACCCTGTTTAGCTTTTGTATGTAGAACTATGTAACGTGTGCAATTTATATATGAAATGAATTATCCACCATGTCGCTACTCTCTGTTTTCGCCATTTAGGTCTTTGGTTTAGAAGAGGATCTGGAGAAAAAAACCAAGGAGAACCATACGAAGAGGCTTCTGGTTCAAGACTTGGAACAGTCACTGCAAAGACAAACTGATGAAATCACACTCAAATCCAGTGCTATCAAAGAAATCGAGAAAGTGAGTACCGGTAACAGTCTGTGTTTCATCAAGCCTAGAATTGATCTAAATATTGATTTGATTGATATTTCAACATTTAATATCAATTCAATTCAAATATTTGTAAAAAAGTTTCCCATAGCCAAGCAAAAGCAATGATTTCATATCTTCTATTAACCCTTACTGTACTGGGGGGGGGGGGCGGCCTGGGAGGCCCCCCCCTCGACATTTTCGAAGGTCGCGCCGCAACCGCTTGGAATTTTGAATTGTCGTTTCATGACTTTTTTCCCTCAAGTCTTGCGCACATTTTGATAACCATTTTCGTCAAAATCGGATATAGCTGTAAGGTATTACATAACAATTAGTATGCGCATGTCATCAAAAAAGTGCTTTTATTGCATATATTCACGTACAAGCAGAAATGTGAAGATATGAATTGATATCAAATTGCTTTTATATGTTTCTCAGAGTAACTTGATGTATTCCAGAACAAAAGAATACATTAGAAATAAAACGATAGATATAATAAGAAATAAAAAACAATAAAATACATAAGAAAATCGCATCAAATTTGCATAAATTATCATTATTAATTACATCAAATAACTATTTTGTGTTAGAAAAGAAGTTTCATATGAATAATGAGTTTCAACATTCAAAAAGTGGAGTCTGACAATTCTTGTAATGATTCTAGTTCCCTAAATATAGTTCCAGATTCGATATTCATGAATGCGTAATTTTCGTATTCATAATTTATGCAAATTAACCTATGCATTTTCAAATATCATAAAAATAATGAAACCTCATGAATTTGAGATGAAGGAAACATTTATTCAATACATTTTCAAGATTTCTTCACAAGTCTACGGACAAATATGTAGAGTTTTCTGTAAAATGCATAAAATTAGCATTTTGCATAATTAATTAGGCTATAACGAGAAAAATTTGCATATTAGGAAATTAGGAAAAAACTAATTATACCATCTTGTTCCTAACGTAAATATCTACAAATATGCAAATTTTCGTGTTCATCGGACATTCGACGGCCGAGATCATAGGGGGGGGGGGCCTCCCAGGCCCCCCACCCCAGTCAGAGGGTGCTCAAAATAGCCCAGTACAGTAAGGGTTAATCATTGCCGCTTGTAATTGGTGATAATTTTTCTGAAAGAGGGCCCAGAACATGATTTAAGGTGTCTTTCTACTGCGCCAACTACAAGTATAACAAATAATATTTTATATATTTATAAATAGCGTATTGCACAAATACTTCAGTGTACTTCGCAGTGTACTTCGCGATATTATCACTATTACCCCTGTTGAATGGATTTCAAGCTGGCACACAAGTGTGCACCATCTCCACTCCTTAGGGAGGATTCCTACCATTGTAGTCCTCGTTTTATTTAGTCCTCAGGGCTAATAACCCCATCAAAAAGAATATGTGGTGTAAACGCAAACCTTGCTCAAATCTATCATTACCATGGAAACCTTCAAAGATAACATAAATAATAATTACAACGTTGCTTATAAAATGCTTACCACCAAAGTCTCTAAGGGCTATAACAAACAAAATAGACTGATAAACAATTACATATTAAACAAAACAAAAAAGTGCAAATAAACCTACAAATTTCAATAGATATGAAATACACATCAATGTGAACAGAGTAAGTTAATCATCAAAAGCAATTTTGAATAAATGTGTCTTAAGACCAGTTTTGAGTTGGTTAACAGTCGTCATTCATTACGTTTGAACACAGAGGGTAGAGGAGCTCTCAGAGGACCTGCAGGAGAGTAAGAGGGAGTACCTAGACCAGGGCCAGCAGCTTAGACTAAGCAGGGAACAGACCCAGCAGGCTCATGTCAACATCACTGAGCTACAGAGAGAGCTAGCCCAGGCCCAGAGAAATCAGGTCAGTAACAACCAAGCACGATATTACCCCGATTTAAATCAGTTTTTTTTTTTTTTTTTCCTGATTTTATTTTACCTCCGATTTTTTTTCTTCCTGATTTTACCCTTATTTTCCCGATTTTGCACTTCTTTTCCCGATTGTTCCTGATTTTTTCCCAATCGTCTCACTCACAAGGGGGGAATGTTGTTAGATGCTAAAAAAAATTCCTGAATCCTTTTTTTTTTAGTGCTCATTATTACCCCTGAACAACTAGAATCATGGTGATGTATGTCTTGAAAAAGAAACATTAAAATTACAGTACTTATCATATAGTTTTAGTAAAAAAGCATATGGGTTAAGGAAATTTAGAATGTCCAGCATGTATCAGAGTTTTACTGTAGGTCTCTCATTGGTCAAAACTTGTGCCTAATCACTATTGCATTGCTAAAGAACTATTTTTATGATATTCCTATACCCTTAACCCTTACTGTACTGGGCTATTTTGAGCACCCTCTGACTGGGGGGGGGGGGGGGGGGGGGGGGCCTGGGAGGCCCCCCCCCCTATGATCTCGGCCGTCAAATGTCCGATGAACGCGAAAATTTGCATATTTGTAGATATTTACGTAAGGAACAAGATGGTATAATTAGTTTTTTCCTAATATGCAAATTTTTGTCGTTATAGCCTAATTAATTATGCGAAATGCTAATTTTATGCATTTAACAGAAAACTCTACATATTTGTCCGTAGACTTGTGAAGAATCTTGGAAATGTATTGAATAAATGTTTCCTTCATCTCAAATTCATGAGGTTTCATTATTTTTATGATATTTGAAAATGCATAGGTTAATTTGCATAAATTATGAATACGCAAATTACGCATTCATGAATATCAAATCTGGAACTATATTTAGGGACTAGAATCATTACAAAAATTGTCAGACTGCACTTTTTGAATGTTGAAACTCATTATCCATATGAAACTTCTTTTCTAACACAAAATAGTTATTTGATGTAATTAATAATGATAATTTATGCAAATTTGATGCGATTTTCAACTATTTCTTTTCTTATGTATTTTATTGTTTTTTTTTCTTATTATATCTATTGTTTTATTTCTAATGTATTCTTTTGTTCTGGAATACATCAAATTACTCTGAGAAACATATAAAAGCAATTTCATATCAATTCATATCTTCACATTTCTGCTTGTACATGAATTTATGCAATTATAGCACTTTTTTGATGACATGCGCATACTAATTGTTATGTAACACCTGACAGGTATATCCGATTTTGACGAAAATGGTATCAAAATGTGCGCAAGACTTGAGGGAAAAAAGTCATGAAACGACAATTCAAAATTCCAAGCGGTTGCTGCGCGACCTTCGAAAATGTCGAGGGGGGGGCCTCCCAGGCCCCCCCCCCCCCCCCCCCAGTACAGTAAGGGTTAATATCAACAGGATAGTATTTGCAGCTCTGGACTTGCGATCAATCAGAATTAAACTTGTTCTTAGACAGGGTTTAGTAGTATCATATCATGTGAACACTAGTATCATATTGATATTGCCAAATAATAAGCAAATAACTACCGTTGGTGAAGGTGATAGAACAAACTATCACTTCCGAGGCAATCTGGATGTAGCTATCTTTCCAAAGCGAAGCTGAGGAAAGATAGCGTATACATTCTGATCGACGAGGAAGTGATAGTTTGCCATCGCCTGAAACCAAAAGGTGATTATTTGCTTTATATTCCACATCTAAAACAATTTAACTACAAAAAAGAAAAGGACGTGTACTGTATGCATCTACATGGAAGACACCAGGCCCAAATTCACACCGAAAAAGTTAAAAGTTTAACCCAACCCCTTGAGGGTACGGTGCGCGCATGTGTTTCCTTTAATTGCGCTCATTGGTAATGCGCGCTTAATTACGCCTGTTTTAGTGCGCTTTTGGATAATCTTCAGTGAAAGTGCGTTGCACTGTGTAGATAGTAGTACTATCTACACAGTGTAACAAACTTATTGCTTCCCCCATCAATAATGGGCGAACTATCTTTCATAACGTGATTTTCTTTTGACCAATCGTAGAGCAAGATTCTTAGTATGTGAAATATAATTAGCGCTATCCCTAAGCCAAAAGTGCTATTTTGATGATTATCGTACAGGACAACCTAACAAGTGAGTTACAGGATGCCCTGGAGATGTGTCGCAGGAAGGACCAGGACCTGGGACGGCTAGCGGAGGAGGTGGGGGCCACAAGGGCTCAGGAGCTGGCCCTTCAGGCCCAGTACACTTCAGAGCTCCAACAGATTGCCAAGCTGAGAGATGCAGAGGTGGACCAGAAGGAAGATGAGGTGGGTGGGTGTCTTTGGCCCAAATTCCGGAAGGAAATTACTTAAGTCTATGGCTTTAACCATGAATTAAACTGCCGCCATGAAATTATACATGCATGTTTTGCCAATACATTGGAAAGAGGAAAAATGGAAACAATGGTTACAGAGTTTTAAACCATGGATTAAGATGAATCTGTTGTGAATTCAGGCCGTAAAGTTTGTTTGTGGAAAAACAATTTTAGTCTTTGTCTGTTCCTTGTGAAAAAGGGTGCCCCTAAATTGGTACAAATGGTAATAGAAGAGAAATTTCATCTGCAAGACTCACTGTCTTGATCCAGTTCATCATCCTTAGATTTTCTTGAGTGCTCATGCCAAGCTCAAGCCAAGGAAATTAATTTCAGATTGTATTGGAACTGAAGTCCTGGTCATACACAAAAACGGTCCATGTAAGAGAATAATTCTGGATTCATTCGTATATTATACTCCAAATAATTTTGTTTATTTTATAAAAGAATATGAAACTGCTACATCATGTATTGCAGGCAGGCTCTGCGTAGTTTCTCTGTATATTCAAATTCACTCTCACTGTCTTAAGTGAAGTAGAACTTTGCCACAGATCCATACATGCCAACTGTTCAGATTAAAGAGGAACATTCCTCTTTTTGGGAGAAGATAATTATCATTTTAATGCAGGTGTTCCTCTTCCTGTACAAATTTGTCTGTAATATTGAATAGGAGAGTTAGGATTGTTCCTCTTTTTTTTTAAAATAGCATAATTTGTACAGATTTCTGATTTTCAAATGTTGGCATGTATGCAGATCCCTAACTTTTTGTACCCATCCAATTGGCACTTATGCCTTCATTCGCTTCATCTCCCTTAGGTCAGTGAGCTACAGCAGAGCCATGCCCAGCTACTGGCTTCTCATGACCAGTTAGACTCCTCCCACAGGCTCCAGATCGCTCAGCTGAAGGAAGCTGAACAGGCAGCCAACCAGGCCCTGCACGAAACCACCAAACAAGTGGCTGGCTTGGAGGCTGATCTAACAGCATCCAAGGAAGTCATCAATGCTACTAATGAAGCCATGGTTATTAAGGTGAGTGAGAGAGAGAGAGAGATGAAGATAGGAGAGAGAAAAGAGATATAAGGGGGGGGGGGGAGAGACAGTCGGACAGACAGATAAACAGAGAGACAGACAGATAAAGAGAGAAACGGACAGAGATGTTATGGTAAGAGTTCAACATGAATTTGAAAGTATTTTTTACAATAGACGGGCCTTCTATTGAAAATAGGAAACTATAGCATTGAAGTCAATCTTGTTTATATATTTGTAGGAATCAGAGATAGCTCGCCTGAAGGCAAAGTTGTCCGGCTACGAGCGTGCCATGTTTGGCTCTCAGGCCGTGCTAGATCCCCATCCCCATCAGAGTACATCTCGGAGGATATCTTCCTTACCTACTAGTCCCTACACCTCTCCATCCACCAACCCCCTAAACATGAGCTGCACATCCAACCATCCATCACCACCCATTAGCCACTACAGATATGGAGGAAGCCCCGGGAGACTGAGCTACGAGTACCTGGATCCTGAACGACCGTCTCTCGACACCCAGAGACCGAACAAGATGGACCAAGTGGAGAGGTTGGCGACCGTTGATCATGCAGCATCGGTGTCTCCTGGACAGAAAGATTCTGTAGATATGTTGTTTACTCGTGATGCATCCTCATCTCAAAGGAGAGCACATGCCGTGAATATAGCTCATACGTACGAAGGTGGTAGGACTGAAGAGAGTCACAGCAGATCTCAGGTTGAACTGTCAAAGTGGAGTGAGAAAACGGTCAACCGAGCGAATGTGAAGCTCGTTGATAAAATGGATGCTCTGTCCGAGGTGACAGAACGCAGCTCGGTCATATCTGGAATAGAGAGGCTAGCAGAAAATGGTCAGGAGGGAGAGGATCCTGGAACATTCCAAGCAATGCTGGACTTTGTGAACAGACAGATTGTGGCCGAAACGGGCACTGCGCAACCAGTCAATGACATGGATGAGAATTGGTTGAACGTTGACGATTTTTCTGATAGTAACTTTTTAGTCATGTCCAGCCATAGCAGCGTTGTATCTACTGATCCTACAGGTTCCTCGTCTCCTCCCACCCCCCTCAAAACTGCCAACAGCTCACCGTCCTCTCATTCTGTCCCTCGCTCGCCGAAGTCTCCCCGCAGGAGAAGTGGCATACCACTCAGGAAGACCTCCTCACCGACCCGCAGAGCTCTCTTTTCAAAAGGAGGAAGCAGCCAGACTGCTGCTGGGAAGAAGAACAAAGGGAGGAAAGGAGGGCAGCAGTCAAAATCTCCCAATCTTCCTGGTCAGTATAGTTTATCATTTACTACAAACCATTGGATACACTTATTAATGGGTTTCTTTAAAGGTAAAGACCAGTATTGGAAACGCCCCAATTTCAAAAAATGAAATGGAAGCTCTTTATTACCAATCATGTGAAAGAATATGTTTTGACTAATTACATGATGATAACAATTTTGCCTGGAAACTGCCTACTAATTGATATATTTGGTAAATTAGTTTATCTATTGGTGTGTGAGAGATAAACGCATGTGTCGCGCACGTGTGCGCAGTCCCATATACATCTTTCTGTGTACAGTGCTTATAACTTTACCATGACTGGGCCAAATTTCTTATCATTTTGATGATTCCAGAACCTTGCAGTACACACCAATACTTTTGCTAGATGATCAACCTTTTCTGATCGATTCCACAACGTTTCTTTCACAATGCAATCGCGTGACAATAACTGGCCTTTATCTTTAATAATAATGATCATTTATTTATGTGGTCAAAGAATGTGAAGGCATTAGGAAAGATATGATCAAAGCATCAGAGAATAACTAGTAAAAAACCGACAATCACAATTTATACTTAACTAAATTCTTTATGTTGTTTTTTTTATACAGTTTCAGTTTCAGTTTCAGTTTTATTTTTCATTTCCAACAGAACAGTCATTTATTTAACAAGAAATCAGATATACAATTCAACATTCAATAATATAATGCATTTTACATGGTTTAAAGTTATGAAATAGAACGTATACATAACTATCCAGTATACGATGAATAACAAAGTATTATTCTTTCCCCTGGGTATTAAGTAGAAATGTGTGATCATTGAGAGAACAAGTGGACAAAAGTGCATGTTTTCCTGCTTCCTCGACTTTGTATTTAATTTTAATTTGTTCGTTCATCAGTATATTTGGGTAAGACAGGTACATGTATTAAAGGGGAACCCTTTGCACATGCACAGTAACTGAGTATATATTGTGGGTTAAATGGACCACCTCCCAAAAAGAAATAAACGCCAAAATAGAAACAAACAAATGTGAAACCTTTTGCACATGCACAGTAAATGAGTATATATTGTGGATTAAATGGACCACCTCCCAAAAAGAAATAAACAACAAAACAGAAACAAAGGAAGAAAAATTCTCTTCTCTCCAGCAAATCAAATAGTTTATGTTTTATTATATTTTTGTTTACTTTTCCTCTAGAGAAAGAGAGAAGCTCCACAGAGACCACGCCTCTAAAGCAGAAGCTAGCCAATCAGAGGGCTAAGCTAGCATCGCAAGGCAAGGCACAACCAAAGAGCACCAACCAACAACTCAAGCCTACAGAATAGTAAGTTTGTTAAAGCCTTTAGTCTTTACACTAACGTCCTGTATTTGTTTAGATCACTTTAATTCAGTGATACATACACCAGGAGAGCACCATATTTGTGCCAATACTTTACTTTACTGTCAAAAAGCATAAAAATCATTTTACACTTGGTCATTGTGAAATTTGATACCTCTAAATAGGGTTTGTTAAAATGCAAACAAAATAATGTAAATCCTTTCACGTTAAAGTTGCTTTCATTTGAGTTGAGTCATGATTGAAGTAAATGGATTTGAGAAAAAGTTCTTTGCACAGTACAGTAGCACATCTACTTTTCTTGTACTTTAAGATATGGTCCACTTAAAGGGCAATTCCATGCCAAGTGTCCTATATGACATACATCATTTTTCTTCATATTGCATCAAAACATGAAGAATATCATGGAATGAATATTGAGTTATAGTGCTACATGTATCTTGTATGAAAACAATGGAAGATGGCATATTTTGTTCATTTTTTTGTACATAAATATATATATATATATATATATATATATATAAAACAAATCCATTTCATAAACTATACTGTCTTTTCTATCTCACAGTATTGCTGATTTACAAGCCAAACTGAAAGCCAACGACGTCCGCAGGCAGAAGATCGATGATGAACTTTTTGGTGTCATTTAAACATATCATTTGGATCGTAAAGTCCAACAACAATACCAACACTTATAAACCACACATAATCACTACATGATCTGCTTACATTTATGAATGCAAAATTTTTTTAATAAAATTATTGTAGATTATTTTATCAAAGATTGATTTATTTTCTACAGTTTCTTCCACATTGGGTCTGTATAACAAAGACATCAAACTCTTCTCACTCTGTTGCTGGGTTGGTGGGTGGGTGGGTAGACAGTTAATGCATTAACTTATTCCCTGGAGTGCCTCAGGATGGTCTATTAGGTACTGTTTTATTCTAATAGCAATAAAAAGTCTATTCATTATTTAGATTTGAAAGACCGTCTCTGCCATGTATATGCATTAACTTAGTCACCAGAGTGCCTCAGGATAGTCTATTAGGTACTGTTTTATTCTAATAGCAATAAAAAGTCATTTCATCTTTGTGATTTGAAGGACTGCCTCTGCCATGTTTCAGCTTGCCTTAGAAAATAAAGTTGTTCAATCAATACATATCATCTGGGCCCCGTCTTATAAAGAGTTATGATTGATCCAAATCAATCGTAAGTCCTCCAATCAATCGCAAGTTTGCAGTCTCTTATCTATTTATGTCATAGTTGCGATTGATATCAATCAGAAATAAGTTGCGATTGATATCAAATCATTATAAAACGGGGCGCAGTTCAGTGTCAGAAGGGCACTAACTCTGCACTTAAGTGTATGAATTAACACCCTTCTGGCTCCAAACAGACGATATATATATAAAATGCAGGTGACCACTCGCACCTGTTTGTGTGATTTATCCTATTGGCCCGAATTCACAAAGGAGGTTTAATTAATTAAATCATGGTCTAAGCCGAGGTTTAAACCCCTACCAAGGTGTAAAAAAAATGGGGGGAAATATGCGGATACCAGTAATCATATGCACATGAGGACATGCACATACATGTACTAGGCCTGCTAGTTATTTTTATGGAGGTTAAAAGGCAGGTTATTCTACTGACTGTACTTCAGATTAACGTATACTGCCACCTGTTGCTCACAAGTTCCCAATGTGTCAACATCCATGCCCTGCAATGCATCACTAACTGATCAGGTGCACATGATGGTGCTTGTGTACAGGAAGTCAAAATGGCTCTATGTACCGCCTTCGCTGAAAGATGGCGCAATTGAAAATACATAACAGCAGTGGTAGGGATGTCAGTAAAATTACTACTGCTTTAAACCATGGATTGAGATAAAACTCCTTTGTGAATTTAGGCCATTAATATTATGCTTATATGTGTGTTGTGTCTCTCATGTACATTGAGTTCGTAGAAAACAAAATACGCAACTTCTAAAGTGTTCCTCACCAACATTCTTTTCTTGAAATCGGAATTTGAAAACAACATCTCTGTCCATGACTATTTAATATACATGTATGTGTACATTTTCTAGTGGTTTTTTTGTTGTTGGTTTATTTGTGATTTAACAATGTATAGCATGACATCTTGGTGTGTGTACATGTATTCATATATTTCAATTAGCAGCAGAAATCATTCCAGTGATCTTATACTTGGATCGATACAAGCATTTCTACCCTCCTGCTCAAATGAGTTAGATTGTCTGTAGCTATTCATCAACATTCCAATTCATCCATGCCATTTTGGTGTACCATTTGATATGATATGATATGAGCATGACCTATAAGATTCTTCAGGAAATGATTTGAGAAAAGAGGGTCAGTATTTAAAGTAGTCACCCAAAGAAAATCAAGACAAATGATAATTATGGACAAATTATATATGGTTGGAAAGATTTTCTCTTGAAAAACACGAATAATTATCTGAAAAATCATATAAATATCATGGAAAGGCGTAAAATGCTGCTTTGTGGCTAGCTGTGTCTTGCATGAGACGTCACAAATCTTGACACTACGGAGGACCGCTGAAGGCAGACAATCTGGATCTCAAAATTAACATTTTTGAGAGATAATTACTTTGGGCCCCAAACATATTTTGAAGAGAGAAGTTATTCCCCTTCATCATGATATGAATTTTGCGTCATTCAAAACACTTTTGATTCTTCGGGTGACTACTTTAAGGGAGTAATTAGTTAGATTTGTTGATGGCCAAATATTAAATGATTTTAATTGTATCCCAAATGAAGTAAGTACATGCTTCCCCTTCTAGCATTCCAACAAGATTTCTACAGCAATTAATTTATTTGTATAGAAATTATAGAACATATTACATGTACATAGAAAATGCAACAACAAAAAAAGAGAAAATTTGAAAGAAAATAAATTTCTTGACTGATGAATATAGAGTAAAAACTACAAATACTGTTTCTTTTGTGTCATTTATATTACATTATGTGCTCTGAAACTTCTGTGATTTTACCCTTTGGTTGTTTGCATGCAGGCGCGGATCCAGGATTTCTTAGTGGGGGGGGGGGGGGGGGGGGGGGGGCAAATTTGAAATTATGCCAGCCAAATATTGGTACGTAATGGTGACCAGCAGTGACGTAATTGGGGGGGAGGGTGCAGGGAGGGGCGAGTTTTCCCCTCCCTCCTCAGCGAAGCGCGAAAGCTTTGACATTTCAATAAATTATTAGAGAAAGAAGATGATTCGTTCGCGCAAAGCGCGGGAGTTTTTTTACGTTTCATTAAATCATTAGAGAAAGGAGACGATTTATTGTACCGGCCTCGACTCTTAATTCTTGTCTAAATTCAGCCCCCCCCCCCCCTAATTGTGACACTGGCAGGTCACTAATTGGCGTGGGGTTCAGGGGGCAGAGCCCCCGGAAGCTCAAGGGTTTTAGGCACTTAATTACGGTCAGATGAGTATCAAGGGGCCCGCCTAAGGGCTCTTGGTTGGGTCCAGGGGGCAGAGCCCCAGGAATCTCGGGGGTTTTAGGCGTTTAATTACGGTCAGATAAGCACTTTTTGATGCCTTATTATTTTGTGACACTGGCAGGACACTATTTGGCACGGGGTCCAGGGGGCAGAGCCCCCAGAAATCAGGGGTTTTACCGTCAGATGAGCATCTAAGGGCCCACCTTAGTGCCTTATGTGGAATTCGAGGGGCAGAGCTTTCGGGGTTTTAGGCCTTTAGGTCAGATGAGCATATTTTGATACCTCATTATAATGTGACACTGGTAGTTAACTATTTTTTCTTTCTTGCTCTCTTTCTTTCTATTTCTCTTTAATATACTTTTTCAAAAAAAAGTGTGGGGGGGGGGGGCTCGAGGATTCAGATCCCCGCCGTTCCGCGGGCCCTGACATGTAGGCATCTCAAGAAGCATTTTCCTGCCTGGCTTTAAATTTAGGAATTTGTCATTTTCCAACAAACGCATAAAAAAGTATAATTTACTTAAAAGTGAGGAAAAATCTCGGAAAATTATGTCATTAAAGCATTATTTGTAAACCACTGTTATGGAATTAGAAATAAACCACGCTTGAATTTTATTTCCCTAAAGCCCCCCCCCCCTTCCCCTACGCCAGTGCACCCTCCCCCCCCCCCCCCCCCCCCCCGATCTACACCTTGTTGGCGGGAAAATTGCAACTGATATCCCTTACCTTTCTTCATTCTTTTTTTTTCTTTCCCTTTCTCTCTTTCCCATTCCCTCCCCTTCCTTCTCTCTCTTTTAGGTCTGCTGGGGGGGGGGGCAAGGTCATTTTGGCTCCCACCCCGCCCCACACATTGTTGGCGGGATGGATTAACCGCAACTAATCTCCCATTCTTTTCTCCCGTTTCTTTTCTTCTACCTCTCTTTTGTTCCCTTTTAGCTATCCTCTTTACCTTTTCTTTCCTTCTCTCTCTTTTTTTTTATAGCGAGGACGGGGAGGGGGGGGGGGAGAGGCAAGGGCCTTTTGCCCCCCCCCCCGATCCACAACTTGTTGGCGGAAAATTGCAACCGATATCCCCCTTCTTTTCTTTTCTTCTTCCTCTTATTTCCTTCCCTTTATCTCCTCTTTTCCTTTTTTCTTTCCCATTCCTTCCTTCTCTTTTATTTTTTGATTGGTGGGGGGGGGGGGGGAGGCAACAGCCTGGGAAGCAAGTCATTTTGCCCCCCCCCCCTCCCCCGATATTCTTCTTCTTTTCTTTTCTTCTTCCTCTTCTTTTTCACCCTTTCTCTCCTCTTTCCCTTTCCCTTTTTTTCCTTCTCTCTATCTCTTTTTTTTTTTTGTTTGCGGGGGGGGGGGGGCAAGGTCCTTTGGGTTTAAATGTCTGGATACGCCATTATATTTCATTCAAAAGTTACTCTTTGATTTACGGCTTTATGGCTTTCATTCTTCCATGTTTTTAATACCAATATTCATGAATACGTAAGAAAACAAAGAACACAAACTGCATTAGTTACAAAACAAATACGATATAAAAAGGGGAAAATTTAGAAAACACTAACAGTTTAATGTACAGAGCCCCACCCCGCTCTGTACCGTGATGGACTACCTTCGGTTGACCGATTGTACCATCTCCTCAATTTTGATCTTGGATACTAGATTTTAGTCATGTTTTCTTCCTTTAATCTAGTCGCGTTTGAATTGCTCTGTGCATGAAGTTCTTTCACAACTTGTTAAAGGTAATGCAAAGTTTCGGGAAATTTTGAAAATCGGGTGGATAGTAATTCTTTAAAATGTTGATATATTTGGAAGCCCCTGTGGGTGTATTATAAGCACTAGAAAATTTAGCCTTTAAAACACGCTTTATAAATTTTTTTAAAAAATAACAGCGCCTTAGGTCATTCCATGGTAACTGCGACCACAAGCATATCATAATATGCAGCTCTGATATATTATTTCCAAACGGAAATAGCAAATCGGTCAATTATTGTAGTCAAGAAACATTGTTTTAAAGGTACTATATCCCTTTTGCAGGTCAAAAAAATGAAAAGTTTAAATTCCAATGGCATTCGGAAGATAATACTAATTTAGAACTCCCCTAAAAAAGGGGGGGGGGGCTTGAAAATGTCTTTAAGTGGGAAAATAACGACTATTAGTTGTCGAATTGACTTAGGAGCTATAGAGCCAATAAGTAATAGTCTTGATTCTCAGACCATTGTACCGCATGGTACTACGTTTTATGCTCCGCAAAGATTCAATCAGTTTAATTTTTGCCATTACAAGAAGCAGGTTATTGATGTAGACAGATACTCATGTACCCTTTACAGCTCATTTTATGTATGTTATTACCAAAGAAGAAAAAAGCCAGTCAGTCACTCAACAGTGTCTGACAGTGCAGTCTAGGAATTAAACGGGTTTCGATCCTTGCATAATTTGAATATTAGGACACTGCTAACGTTTAAATTTCACAGATGGGACATACATGACATATTCATAATTCCTGCAAATTTCTACTGAATTTGAGGTTGGCTGCAAAAGGGACATAGTATCTTTAAAGCTAAAGTGATATCAGTCTTAAGAGGGAGCTATACAACATAAAGAGTTTATTATATACAATTTTATCACTTTAGACTCGATTTCAACCGCGACAACGATCATTAAATTTTGTAAAATCGTATACGCTTCCAACATGTTAATTTAAACCGAATGCATGATCCCATACCAAAACTTTGTATTACCTTTAAGTTATTTCAATTTGTCACTCGATTTAAAGGGGTGAACATTTTGTCTCTGGCTAGTTTTATGATTGCCAAATATGCGTCTTTACTTACCTCCTTGCTCATGTAAAGCAAAACACTCTTCTCATCTTTATTTCACTTAAATTTCGATTTTTGCTTTTGATGTAAAATAATTGGAAATCAATCATCAATACATTAAATATTAAAATGTTTCATCAAAGAGACATCTATAACCTGTTTAACAAGACAGGTTAAAGATGTTTCTGTGATGAAATACAAAACCTGCAATTGTCCACATCGCCTTCTCCAGCTCTTCAACAACTACGTTGATTGATATGGTAGTTCTGGAGACTACTGATTGTTTGCTGATCTCGATGAATTCACACTATATCTGCCCCTCCCCCTAAAAAGAGACAAAGACAGCTTCAATTCCCTGTGGTATTTAACGAAAATTTGTATCCGAAAATTGAATTTCTCTTTCGCCAGCTCAAAACGATGTTGGTACCTTCTTGTTATACACTTTAATAAGCAAATCTATGCGTGCTCAGCTCTTATTTTTTTTTTTGACGATTTTCAATTATCACTGCCTGAATATTTCACCAAATTTTGTTACGAACAGAATAACATTTCGATTTTTCAAAATTCTAGAATTATCACAATATAGGGTATAGCCAGACCGAAAAGGGGGAATTTTGACAACAAAAATATATTAACATCATTCCCCCCCCCCCTCCCCTCTTTGGGTCACTAAATGCCCCGTTGTACAGAGCCCCGACCCGCTCTGTACCGTGACGGACTACCTTCGGTTAACCGATTATTCCATCTCCGTTTATATAGATTCATGAATTTTCATAGCAACCTATCAACATTCATAAAAGATCAAGAAAATGAAACTTTCAGTTCATTATTCAAATAAAGAAACTATGTTATTTGATTTTGGTTTCACAATAATTCGCAAATGCGTTTCGTTTTAATTTTGCTGTATAGTTTGTTGTAATATTTTCTTCGAAAAAGCCAGTGCAATAAACATTTACATTTAGTGGCATACCCCCCCCCCCCCTCCTTTTTTTTTAAAGCACCCTTCGAAATAAAATTGAATGTACACTCTTTCATGCTGTTATTTCAATATTCATCAATACTCTCGTCAGTTACTGGGTCTCCCGATCCTTACTGAAATCTATTATCTACAAAATAGTATGAATATTTACAAAATACTTACCTACATACTGTGGGCTAATTCGAAAAGATGTCAAACTTTTTAATTTTCTTATTGATATATTGAATAGATTAAATTGCAGCAGTTCGATTTCAAAGATATCTGTCTAATCATTAATATTCCTCTTACTTACCCTTCCTTTCTTTTCCTTTCATTCTTCTCTCACCTTTTGTTGATTCTTGCTCCAATTCCTCATTCATCCCTTCTTTCTCTCCATACTCATTGAATTTTGATATAGAGTTTTAATATGATATTTGTATATATATTATGTCATAGTCCTAAGACTATTGTACTTTTAATTTGTAAATACATGTACTTTTCAATTGTATTCCATTGGCAATTCAGTTGTAAGACTGCGACGATGGAATTTGTTCAATAAAACCTTTCTATATACTATATCACAACCCACATATAATTTCGATTTTGACGTGAAAGTGGTCCTAATTGCTAATCATAATGTCGAGAATCTCAGAAAGAATCTTCGCTGAAAGTGTTGATGAAAACTTATAAACATTGAGTAGGTAATAACGATTACGTTTGTTATGCGATGGTATTGATATGGATTCCTATTTATATCGCGCCGAAAAAAATAATTCCAACTCTTTATCGCCATAATTATCATCTCATAAGAATTTCATAATACTGACGTTATTCATTATGATATGGCCTGAGTTTCCATAATTTTTTTTTTTTAAATCAGTTTTCAACAGGTCTTTTCAAGTAGGCCTACTCTTAATGAAATAAACAATTTTGTGGTTTGTTCTTGTTTGTTCATTAGTTTTGCATTGAACACTTTGATCTAGTTATTATTGTTGAAGTAGGCCTATATGTCTAGATAGTTATCTTTGAATAGAACTGACCTATTTTTAGCAATACATGATAATTCCGCTTTAAATTCCAATTTTTTCGATGATGAAAAAAAATAGAGAGTTTGACATGTTTTCGAAAACAGTATCTGTCTACATCACCCTCTCCAGCTCGTCAACGACTTCGTCGACGCTAGGACGATTGATGTAAGAGTTCTGTCGACACAGATTACCGATGGCGATGAGGTCAGCATTGTTAGATGCTACTCCCATCATCGTCAATAATCGTCCAAGCTGGAAGACGTCACTCGAGATCGAGGTGTTCTGATCATCGAGTGCGCACTCGGGGGGCGATGTGGACATAGACCGCCTGTTGATTTCAAAAAGAATCGAAGACGATTGATAAGTTTTGTTATTTATCAAAAGTCGAACTCTGTTTATCAATTATAGATCTCAAGTTTGATGCCGAGAAGACAAATGAAATATGTATAATGTATTTCCTATTTGATTGTTTGCTTGCTTGTTTATTTCAATTTTTTTAAATATCATTTGTTTGTTTCTTGGTGTTATTGTTTTGACTTAAAGGGATTTAATTTAAAAAAAAGCAACAACAACAACAAAGATTGTCGTCAGATTTTCGTGCCTCCAATCGAAGAGCACAATTTGAACAACGTAAATCACGAGAAGTCGATTTCACGCACGTACCCCATTGCGGTACTTCTCCTTGTCTTCGTCTGAGAAGCTAAAGGAGAAAGGGGAAGCCCGAGGACAGACGAGACCGAAGTCTACGATGACTGCCTGCCATCGACCAGTCTCAGTCTTCCGCAGCAGACAGTTGTCCTCTTTTAAGTCATTCATAAGATAGCCCATCTCATGAAGACGACCAAGAGCCTTGGCTGTGTCCACAGATAGTCGCATTCTGAAATGATTCAAGAGAAAGAAAAGAAAGACGCAGTATTAGAAAAGTAACTTACAGACTTATCTAGGACAATATAATTATAAAGATGTATACTTACAAATCATGCTGACTGAGATCTATCTCTCGGATGCCTCGGCTCAGGGTGAAGGACTCCCCCGTGGTGGTATCACCGATAAACTCCATGGCAAGACCGATGGTACTTGAGTTGATCTCTAAACAACCAAGGAATCCTGGGAAGCATTCATCTCTGCCAAGGATGTCAAGGCAGTTAGCTTCCGCCTGGATGTCTTTAACCTGATAAATAAAGTAATTTAAGACCGATATAATGATGCTGTAAACATTCAAATCAAAATTTTGACTAATATTCTAATTATGTTAATTTTTTCCATGCCATACAATATTGAAAGCCTGGATATAAAATATTTAACTCTTCTGTTCTTGGAAGAAAAAAAATCATGGACTGGAAAAGAAGACCTTCGGGTTACAGTTATTTAGTTAATCTTTTTCTATTTAGGGCATCCATGTGAATCTTTTCCAAATGTACTCTTGTTTGGTATTCAATTATTTTCTTTGTTTTTGCCGAATAAATAATAATAATAATAATAATAATAATAATAATAATAATAACAGTTATTTTTTTGCTTAGAAAGGAAAACAAATCGACCAACCTTCTTTGTCATTTCCTGAAAGTTGTCTGGGAGATCCATGGTCTTGACTGCTATGGGCATATCGGTGACCCGATGACGGTACAGATAAACCGTTCCGTTGACCCCACTACCCAATATGATGTCTTCACCTCCTGGGTGGAATGACTTGAGGTCAGTCATCCCACCCCACAGGTAGGAGGCGGCTAGGGCTGCAGCCACTGGCGTACCTATGGGGGGCAGGGGGGGCAGAGTGCCCCCCCTGACGGGCTCCAGGGGAAAAAAAAGAAAAAGGGGAAAGGAAAGGAAAGAAAAAGAAAAAAAGAAAAGGGAAGAAAAAAAGGAAGAAGAAGAGGAAAGGAAGAAAAAGGGAGAAGAAAAGGAAAGGAAAAAAATGGGGAAATTAAAAAAAAAAAGACCATGGCCGTACACACCAGGGGGGGGGGGCAGTTGACCCCAGATATTTTGAAAACGTATAGTGTTTTTTCCTGAAAATGTAGTGTAGGCCTATACCAAATCCTTCAATTCTACTTTTGAAAATGCAAAAGTACCCTCATGACCAGTTCGGTCGCTCGAACTCCCTTCACTCCTTTTGCTTTTGAGATTCTTCGAAAACTTTTAATGCATCTTTCCCCCTCCCCCACCAGAAAAATATTCCGCATACGGCCCTGAAAAATTCAGACAAATGAAAATAGGAAAATATAAGTGATATAACAAATTCGAAACTCTTCGCTGGCGCGAACTGCTTGCTAGCCTATTTTGTATTAAATGTTTTCACTTGCTCGTCCCCCTGAAAAAAGAAAAGGATTAGCATTGCCTAGAATACAATTGTGCCTGCCCCGACGGGCCCCGACCTGCAACCATGGCAACAATAACACACAGTGTATGTACCAAATGTTACTAAAAGAGAGTAATTCATTTTTCTCGCTCGCTACACTTGCTCGCGAATAAAATGAAAAGATATTGCTTTGGAAACAATTGTACCCACCCTTGACCTGCAACAATATCATTAAAAATGGAAGAGTTTTTTCGCCCTCTCGCCAAAAAGGAATTGAATCGCGTTAAACGCAATTGCGTCCATCCTGACATGCACCAATAAAAACTAGTTTATTTATTAATTTCTATTAAAAGATAATTTTTTTTGCTTGCTCGCTATGCTCGCTCGCCAAAATGGAATTGACCCCGCTAACGTGCCCGCCCCAACCTGCAACAACCAGTTAATAATTATGTACCAAACGTTATTCAAAGAAGTTTTGGTGTGCCCGTGCTCGCCAAAACGGAATTAACATCACCTTAGACATGATTGTGTAAGCCCTGCCCTGCAACAAAAAAATCTGAAATTTATGAACCAATTATCATTACAAAATTTTTGCTCGCTCGCTACGCTCGCTCGCCAAAATAGATATAACACCGCTTTTAATAATCACGTCCCTGACATGGAACAAAGAACCCAAGTTTATGTACCATATTTTCCCTATAAAAGAGAAGTGATTTTTTTGCTCGCTCGCTACGCTCGCTCGCCAAAATAGAAATAACACCGCTTTTAATAATCACGTCCCTGACATGGAACAATGAACCCAAGTTTTATGTACCATATTTTCCCTATAAAAGAGAAGTGATTTTTTTCGCTAGCTCGTGGAATTATGTGCCCACCACTAACCTGCTACAATATCATTAAAAAGATAAATGTAGGGGGTTGCCTGCCCGCCAAAATGGGATTGACATTGCCTTAAACACGATTGTGCCCGCCCCCGACCTGCAACAATGGAACAAATTTTATATAGCAATTCATTGAGAGAAAGATGTATTTTGGCTCGCTAGATAAAATGGGTATGAAATCACCCGAAACACAATATTGTTCCCGCGCCTTGCATGGGACAATTGAACCAAGTTTAAGTGGCAATTATTAAAAAAGAAGTGATTTTTTTCTTGCTCGCTACGCTCGTTTGCAAAAAAATGAAATTAACGTCGCTAACAAGTGAATGTTCCCACCCCCAACTTGCAACAATACAAGTTTATATACCAAACGTTACTTAAAGATTTTTTTTTTGCTCGCTCGCTCGCCAGAAGTGAAAATTAGCATCGCCTTTTTTGTTTGTTTCGGTCGCTTGCCCCCCCTGACGGATTACCCCAGGTACGCCACTGGCTGCAGCTCTGCTCGAAGTCCTCGTGGAGTCACCAATGGTACCGCTCACTGAAGGAGATCTAAATATATATATAAAAAAAGAACAGAATCAGTGTTTATGTTCTTATTATTTTACAGTATAACGTTTAACAAATTTTAAGATGATATGGAATTGGTTTCAGGGTGTTACCGTGAGGGTTGGTGCGTTGTATCCACAGAAGCTGGAGCAGATAATGGAACTGTCGATGGAGTTCGGTTGACTGCTTCTCCTAAACCACTAACTCTTGGGCTAGGACTTGAGGGTCTGAAGGAAAAATTATTTTTTTGTAACTTGATGATTATGCTGAAACATAAAGTATCATGATTTATTAATTGACCTCTAACAGCTTTAAAATCATTTCTATTTCGCAGACGTTCAAACAAAATGTTCGCTTTTTTTATATTTTTTAAAATAATTTTGGTTGTTGTTTGTTAATTTTGTTTACTTTTTAAAATTCTTTTGTTCGGGTTTGCCTTGTCTTTATTTTCTATAATTTGAAGGCCTATGGGAATTTACTGTATATCATTATCTCGTTTTGATAAAGTAATGGTGTTCGTTTTTTTTTTTCTTACGCAGGGAGAGAGTCGATGGGTGCAGTGTTAGGTGTAGTGGGAGGGAAGGGGATCGTTCCTGGTGTTGATGGAACGTATGGTGCTGTCTCTGGTGTAGAAGGGGAGTTAGGTGCTACTCGATTATCTATTGGTGCTGTATCGGGTGTTTGGGGGTAACCCTCGAAGCAACTGGTATGGTGAGAACGAAGTTCTAGAATATAATCATCCTTTCTAATGTCTAACGGCAGATTCTATTTTTTCTACGACTGAAATGTCATTTACTAGAGATGATGTTTTTCGCAATGTAATTCATTAGTCATTATTATTTGTTTATTTTCTTTCTTTCTTTTTCTATATATCTATCTATTTATTCGGTCATAAATTCATGTTCATTTATTTATCTATTCATTCATTTATTCGTTGGTTTGTGATATTGATTCTTTTAGTCACGATGCGGGTTTTATTTTCTTCCATATTAATAAGTCAACACCTTAATTTATTAAAGGTTTTTAGCTTAATCTTACACTATAATCTTACCAAGATATACGAGGAGTCTGGTGAGAAGCAGGAGTACAGATAGACGGCTGCCGAGTCAGGTCCTAAAAAGACACGAAAGTAGTTGAATCTTTAAGCACTTTGATCAAGTTGATCATCAATGACTTTTTAGGTACTAAAAGAATCAATATCACTTTCCAATATTGTATTCATCCTTAGAATGGGAAGAATATGTACCTGGAGATTGTCGAGAGCAGTGTCTCTCTGATGTCTGGCTTCAGCCAGCTCTAACTCCAGGACCTGGTTCTTCATGGTGGAGTCCAGATATTTGTCCTCTATCACCTTGGCCCTCTTCTCTATACTCGCCTTCTCTCCTCCGACTCTGTCACCAGACAGCTGATGTTCTTCAGGATATCCCCACAGTCTCCACTAGCCCCAACGCCAAGCTGGGATGCCACGCTCTGCCAATGATAAAGGAAAAGTATTAAACAAATAATATTTTCGAATCTATTCTGAAGTACGTTTAAAATATTATTACTAATAATAAATCATCTCTCATCGAATTAAATCCATTCCTTTCATGATCAATTTTTCTTATAATATTGATTTTTTTTTAATGAAGTCTATTATCATTCGATAAAATGTATTTCTTTGTTATGTCAAGGTCCTTATGCTATAAGATGTAGACTTACGACAAGCTGTTGGTGGAGTTGTTGTTTCTCCAATGAGTTCTGCATGGATTGCAGAAGCAGCTTGCCAGTGAGATGATGGACGGCTGATGGAGGTGAGGGAGAAGATGGGGAGAAAATCGTGTCTTGGGAAGACCAGCATAGCTTCTGTTTACACGAAGAAACAAAGCCAAGAACTTTCATTTCCAGTTAAGATTTAAAAGAACGAAAACGCTTTGTATTAATTTTAAAGATCGTAGCCTTATATGTTTTTTTCTTCAGTTAATACTATTCTTCTTCCTCAAACAAAAATCTAGCTTATTTTTCATTTGTAGAACTTTCGGCCTTCATATTTCTTTCGTAGCTTCACTATACATCATATTAAAACATTTGATTTCTATCATTTCTTAATTATCATTATTTGACTTGAATATATATATATTTTTTTTTTTGCTTACATCCAGGGAGTTAGCCATCGGTGATTTGATGGCAACGGGGAGAAGCTGACCCGATACAGGGTAATGGTCTTCCCAAGACATAGGGATGTGGAGAACGAATGCGTCCAATACAATACATCGCCTAATCTCTATATTCAGAGCTAGAATCTAGAAACTGTGATCTAGCAGAAAGAGAGAGGGATAGAAGAATTATAAAAAGGAGATGATATCAAAATATGAAGCTGTGGAAGAAAGATACTATTACAGTGCATATTCTATACACTACCCATAGAAAAACTGGGTATTTTGTTGCCGGGTACGGTATAGGATTCACGTGTGTTGTCTACACTTTAACCGATGCAAACGACATCTTGTTTTCGTGGAAAAGTGACCATTATTTGGTGCCCTATAAGCTTCATTTTTCTCTCCTTTTTCTTCAAACTTACTGAAGTCATTCTATATCATGTACCAATACAATACTAACCTGGATATTTGAAAAGAAGGCAATATAAAGTCGCAAAATAGTCGAAAATCACCAAAAGATTTGACTGAGATATCTCAAAATCGCAAGGTGCAAGAGAATATGGTTTGTTTACATTATTATACTAGGGCGTGGTCACTAAGGTGGAGACGCGCATCTTATAACGCAAGCGCGCGCATGGGTGTGCTTGGTGAGCTCATCCTCTCATGAGGTAAAATCGTTAGCAGAGGAAAGCTGCTTTTATGCGTTTTCGTACTTTAAAACAATAATATGTGGAAACAATGCAATACCTTTATTGGCTTGGTTCATTCTTATACTGCAGTGCAACAGGTGGTCATAAAGTTAAAAGTCTCTTGCGACCTCTGTTACGCTCCAAAGTGTATTTTGGATTCTCCACCCCCATTCATATTTTCAGTGGTCCACGCTCTAAAATTGCGCAGAGGGGACGCACAACGTGCGCCCTGAATGTTTCCAATGACATTATCCAAGGTCATGACGTCATTAGAATGTCCTTTCATCTGACCAATCAAAGAAGCTTGTACATGTACCATGTAATATACGTCATCTTTTTGTTTACTAATTTTTGAACCATGTCTTCAATCCCGTTTTAAGTTGCTGTTCTCTTTTAAATTCATCAAAAATTACACTTGCACACAATGATGCAAAAAGTTGTTGACTCTTTTAGAGATAACCAATCGAAAAATACCAAGAAACGTCAATGAACATTGTCCAATCACAATGTGACTCTCATGCATCGCAAGTCGTTGCTATGTAACTTTCAACCAATCACGTTTCGTTTCTTTGATGACGTATGTCGACTGAAAGAGCCCGTTGCCGATAAATTAAGGTAAAAGAATGGTTTAATTACTGCAGAATATAACTTAATCATCTGTTTATACAAACCAATCAAACAGTAGAATTACGTTTTCATCCTCGATTAAAAGCCTTTTTAAATGAAATAAAAGCGGCGTTTAAAGGTCTTTAATGCTTCACGCTCTATTTCTTTAATAGTCATTCTCTATGCATTCCATCCATATTGTCATTATTATTAATATTTTTCCAGTCCATTTACGGTATCAAACCTCAAAGCCTTGATTTGAGGTTATCTTCACTATTTGAAGTTTGTTTCTGAAGTGCATCATTTGCAACGAGTACAAGAGTAGCAAGTGACACGAACAGTGTTTAAACTGTATTACATTAATGAAATTAAAAAGGTAAAATTTCACAAGAAGTATATCAGGCGGTGAACCTAGGAAGAAGAATGATAAACAGTAATTGGAGGAGAATGGTAATTAATGAATGAAACGAGGAAGACACAAAGTGAACACTAATTAACATATTAAAGGCCAATACGCATTCAATATATAAGATAATCAGGAGAGGAGGGAGGAGGTGAGAAAGGATGGGAAGAAGAAGAAGAAGAAGAAAAAGAAGAAAAGGGAGAAAGGAGAAGAAGAATGAAAAAGAGATAATCATAGGAAGAATGCAAATGAGACGATGATGAAGAAGAAGAAAGAAGAAGAAGAAGAAGAAGAAGAAGAAGAAGAAGAAGAAGAAGAAGAAGAAGAAAAATAAGAAAAAAGAAGAAGAGGAAGAAGGAGAAGGATAAGAAGAAGAGGAGGAGAAAGAAGAAAGGTAAATGAAAGATTAGAATTAATAAGAGTCTGAATATCAGGATTTACATATAGAAAGAAAAAAGATCGTAAGGAGAAAAGAAAAGGAAAATGAATTAATACAAGAGAAAAAGGAGAATCCAAACAAATAATAGTAAATAGTCAAGTAAGAAAGAGAGAAAAAAAATTCGAAAAAAAAAGAAAAGACATCACTCTCAGAGCGATGAAAAAGTAATTTTAATATCGGACATCGTGCCATCCAATCTAAGCAAACCCGGACATCCCCATGTTAATGAACACAAAGTCCACCCCTCAATCCAAAACTTGTTTTTTTTTAGGATTCTAATACAAAGAAGGGTGCGCTGTATCTGGTTGAAGACCGATAGAGGACTACCGTGCCCCAACTCATTTCCAATATTAACCCGGCTCAACATATCGTCATGTTAATAAATCAAAATCCGCACCCCCTCCCCCCTCCCCCCCCCCCCCCCCCCCCCCTCCCCGCAGTATGTCAATCCCATTTGAACCTGTTTTTCTAAGGATTCTATATATACCACGAAGGGCGCACTTTATAGATTACAGCTGAGAAAGGGCTAAAGTATCCTACCCATGGGTGTCGATCCCGGGGGGGGGGGGTGGCCTGTACAATCATCCCCCAATAATTCAAGGATTTAGAGTTGAGAACGGTACAACGAATCGTCTTCTTTCTTTAATAGTTTAAAGAAACGTCAAAGCTTCCGCGCTTCGCGCGGGAGGGGGGGGGGAACTGAAATCAGATAAGGATTAAGAGTCGAGAATGGTACATCGAATCGTCTTCTTTCTTTAATAATCTAATGAAACGTCAGAGCTTCCGCGCTTCGCGGGGGAGGGAGGGGAACTGAATTCAGACAAGGATTAAGAGTCGAGAATGGTACATCGAATCGTCTTCTTTCTTTAATAATCTAATGAAACGTCAGAGCTTCCGCGCTACGCGCGGAGGAAGGGGAACTTGATTCAAACATTAAGGATTAAGAGTCGAAAACGGTCCAACGAATCGTCTTCTTTCTCTAATAATTTAATGAAACGTCAAAACTTCCGCGCTTTGCGGGGAAGGTGGAAACTCCCCCTCTCTGCACCCAACCCCTAGGGAGAGCGCTTCGCGTGCTCACTACGCCCCCCCCCCCTAAAAATCCTGGCTACGCGCTTGGGGAGGTGTGCAACCTGCCACACGCTTCTAATACTACCTCTTGGTTGCTTTGATCCATTGCCGAAAATATTTTGGCACCTATCATCCCCCCCCCCCCCAACCACGGATACAAATCGACACCCTTGATCCTACCCCTCCCCAATCAAATCTAATCCACCCAACATCATCACGTTAATATTAAAAGCAAAATTCATCCCATCAATCTTGTCCATCCAACCTTGCTTTTATTAGGATTCTTATACAACGAAGGGTGCACTGTAAATATATATTGACCTGCTTGTTGAATATAAAACAACGGAGAAAGACCCCCCCCCCTCATTCCGACCCTGTTTTTATAAGATCGTACAGGTTATCCATATCCCTTTGCCTTTTCGAGTAGATGGGGGGGGGGGGTAGTGAGCATAATTTTTCTTTCGTATTTGACCCCGAAAATGTTAAAATCGTGCCGACCAATATCTCTCTCAGTGGGGTGGGGGGGGGGGAGGGGGAGGAGCAGGTTATGTGCTCACTAAAATATATAAATATATATTTTTCCCTTCTTTTTTTGAGTCCGCGCCTGTTTGCATGTATCCCGTGTTGTGGCTTGTAGGAACATAGGAGTTAAACTGAAATGATAATATTTGGGCAGTGTGATTCTCTCTTGAGATTTCAATGATTTTGATTCGATGACCTGATGATGGGTGACATATAACCACTAGTGATACTGGAATGGATTTATATTGGTAAGTTAAAAAAAAGAGAGAATATAATGTTTGTAAAAGAAAGAAAGAGAAAGAAGGAGAGAGACAGGCAGAAAAAGCAGGAAAAGGAGAACAAATTGAGAAAAGGGTAGGAAATTAAATATGGTACATGTTAGTTGGAAAAGAAAAAACAGTTGGTAATATTCAGTTTGTGACGTGATATTTACTGATCTAATTGATATTACTGATATTTACTACATAAAAAAAGAGTGAATTATAATAGGGAATTGAATGAATAAGATTAGAGATAACGTTTGACTACTTAATACACCAGGGTAATTTATATACAGACTTTGTCCAACTTGGTTTCAGATGGTCATAACATGATGTATATTCAATGTTGTTTTGCGTATTAACCCAACAAGGCACTATTTATCAACTAGAGCACGGTTAGCCAAACTGTACATGTACGTTCATGGCTCTGTCATACACACATGCATTTATGTACTGCCAGTTTTCACAAAGTCATGGCAGGGAATGGATGCTTTCTTGTCACTTGCTTCAATCTTTGTTTACATAAATTACTATGGTTACAATTTGTGATCAAAATAGGCTTCGTGTACGTGTTTGTATTAAAGTGCTGGTCAGGGCGCTGTTGCATAAAACTTACAATTTATAGTGGTAACTTTGCCATTAATGTTAACTAACATGGCAAAGTCCCTTAACAGCCAATCGAATCCATAGGAGTTAATATTAATGGCAATGTTACTTACTATCAATGGTTATTTTTATACAACGGGCCCCATCTTCCGTCGAATGTCATACCCGCTGTATCTGGCCTATAAACCGCATTGACAAGTGACAAAGCAAGCTCATTTTTAATAACCAGCTTTTAATTAAGCTAAAGTATAATATACAAATAATTCATCTCTGCGGCTGCCTTAATCGAATGTCAAACCCGTTATTAGGCCTTCAAACCTCATTGACAAGTGACAAGGGTTTCTAATAACCAGCTTTTTATGAGCTAATTAAAAGTGTAACATACAAATAACTCATTCAGGTTGCTAAGGTTGATCACAATCGGGTAATGAACGTGGCTTAATTGTCGAGATCACTTATCTGACCCACTGTGACTTTATAATTACAACATGCGGTGCATATCACTGATGTACGAGCTTCAAAAACCTGAATTATCCTCTCCTTTTTAATGGATCTATGTGTTGACGAGCGTCTGTCGCATGATAGATAGAGAAAACAGGAGAAAGGGAACAGAATGAGGAAACAAACAAAAATGAGAGAGAGAAAGAGAGAGAGGCGGATGGGTAGTGCGGAGGGGGGGGGGGGCTGGTAGGAGCAGCATAGAAAGAGATTAACCCTTTTGAATTTTAAGATTAAAATAAATCACAGAATATTATACAACAATACAGTACGGAATACAGGTATACAATTTACAAGCACAATTTTATATTAGGATGTTTAAAAGTGCCTTTGGCATACCTGGAATAAAATTAGGACGGTGTTAAAATATCTACCAAAGCCATCAATAGAGAGAACTTTACAAGGCATTTATAGAGAACTTTGCGATCAGAAAGAGTTCTTTATTCATCAGAATTTCATAGCCAGATTTAGAGAGCACTTTGTAACCTACTTTCATTTTATCCACATGTTTTGAATCTTGCATTAAAAGAAATTTAATTCTTTGCCCTATAGAACGTGGAAAACGGCAGTAAAGTTGTATTTTGTGCGCCTTTTATTGGTCTTTTCATCGCTTTAAGTAAAAAAAAAAAATAAGAAAAAAAGAAACGGAAAAGGAATATATAAAAATGTAGTATCTATGGAGCTAACCTTTAAATTGAAGAGATGTGAATTCTGAAAACAAAATCAATAATTGTGCGACATTCTTTTCATTCGAATCGGCTGCAGTTGCAGCCGATAAAAAATTGAGTGCAGACATACTTAAACATTGATTTGAGAAATTAGTTCTTTTATTCCGTATCTCTGTTTCTGAATACGTATGAATCTTTCATCAGCAGTGATTGGGAAGGTATAGGCCATTATGAGAAATGCTATGGAAGGATTCAATGGGGGAGTCAAGTTTGGAGGTAAAAAGATCACGAACCTAAGGTATGCTGACGACACTACTCTCGTTTGCAGCAGCAGAGAAGAGCGGATGGATTTGTTGAATCACATCAAACAGGCAAGTGGAGGGAAAGACCTTCTTCTAAACACCAAAAAGACAAAAATAATGGTTGTCGATAGAGATGATAATAACACTGACTTCACCGTAGCTGGAAATAAGATTGAAGTTGGAAATCGTACTTGGGTTCAATCATCACTAACAAAGGAGAGAGCACCACAGAGATAAGGAGAAGGATGACAATGGCGAGATCAACAGTACAGAATATGTCTCACATCTGGAAGAGCCGAGGCCTATCTCTCAATCTGAAAGTTCGTCTGCTTCAAGCAACTTCTTTCTCTATTGCAACTTACGGGAGTGAGCCCTGGGCCATGACAAAGAATGACAGAAAGAGAGTTGATTCCTTTGAAATGTGGTGCTACAGGAGGCTGTTGAAGGTGTCATGGAAAGATAAAAAGACAAACGTGTGGGTCCTGGAAAAGATTGGAACAGACTTGACCATCAGAAGGGGAATCATGGAAAGAAAACTAAACTATTTTGGGCACATTGTTAGGAGATCTGAAGGTGTTGAGAAGCAAATACTGCAAGGAGCAGTCGAGAAAAACGGGGTAGAGGTCGTCCACCAATATCTTGGACTGATATCAAGAAAGTGTCTGGACAAGGAATGAAAGGTGCAACACAAATGGCAGGTGAAAGAGTTGCATGGCGTCCTCTCGTGAAGACAACAGCATCACTTTACAGCGCCACCTGAAGTTGATGATGATGATGAGGCCCAGGTGGTTAATCACTGGCTAATTTCGGAAAAGTCACAAACAATTTTGTTTGCTCAAAAATGTTTAGTTTTAAGTTAAAGCAAAATGCATATTATGCATCAATTATATCTATCAATAAAAATGAATGAGTCATCAGATGATCTTCGAGCCCCTACCCCCTAACACAAACACGCACACTCGCGCGTCCACGCACACGTACATATCATTGCAGATTATTGTCTTTTCTGCTTCGAACTTCCATTTTCGTCAGAATGTAATGCAATATAGAAAATGTAAAGAAATTATTAAATTTTCATAAAAGAAAGATAAAAACTGATTTTTAAATAAGTAATTTATTTCCAGTGTTCGTCCTATCTCTTCTATCTAATTTTCAACTTGCGTTGCTTTTAGTGTAAAAGGCATGTTTCAATTTTCACATTCATGTTTAATTGAAGAAAAAAAAATACCTTTATCAATAAATATGTTTCCTTTTCTGAATTTATAATTCACCATCCAACACCTTGTCTCTGTGATCTTGGGACTTTTAAAACAAATGAAAGAAGAAAACATATAAATTGTTAGGGTCCCTTTCTGTCCCTGCATTCAATCATTTCAACACTATCCGGAGAAAAACGGGCACTGATGCACATGATCTGTGCTGCAAAGATATCACCTGCACTAATTGAGATGGTGGTGGTGATGATGGGACAGTGAAGAATCCTGCATTGGTTGAAGCTAGCATACAGCTTCTCCTAAAAGGGTCAGGGAAAAAAATCAATGAAAATTGCTATAGAGGTACAAGAAAAGGGCTGCCCAGATACATTAACTGAACCCCTGTCTTGGGAGGATGCCGTCCATCTCTTTTATCATTTTCTGGATACGTCACTGCAAGGGTATGCACAGCTAGGTATAGGGTTTAGTTCTGTTGATAGTCAACAGAACCTTTGCAATAACTGCCTGATTTTCACTCTGATCCAAACCGAGGCTGAAACAATTTTGCGCAAACCAATTTTCGTGAGTTTTTCGAAATTAGCAAGTGCCCACCCAACTGTATGATAGTGTCAATACTTTTAGTGCCATCCAATTGAATAGACCCTCTCCCATATTTTTAATTTCAAATTGTGTAGTTTCTTATACTCACGGTATATAGGCCTAGCGTCTTAAATGGGTTACGATCCGCGTTGCTTTTCTTTCTCTTTTTTGCGACTCAACATGATGCAGTGTAACCATCTCTTTTGGGAAGGTCAGCATTCGAAAGAAATCTGAATGTGGCACTCATTTGCTAAATCATTCTTACACCCGCTGATCTTTAAAGGCGGGATCCACAAGACGCCACTGATGGTATCATTAAAAGTAAACAAGGCACTCTGGTCATGGAGAAAAGTGCCCCCTGCCCGACACACATCTTTTCCCGTGATCTCTATTCGATTCCATTCGACATTTAATTATAATCCACTTGAATATAATAATTATAAAATATGATTATACAGTAACGGAAAGGAGTAAATGAATTTTATAAGCACTGTTGCTTTCGATTAGTCAATTCATACATTAATGCATAATGACATTTGATAATGATGATAATAACATTCAACCATAAGAGCAGTGAAAAATATTGATAACGAATGACAGATTTCAATATATACTGAGGGCTTAAAAAAAGTAAGAGAATGAAATCTATCAAAAAATATACAAATTTGTCCCAAACCCTTCACAAAATTGTAACAATGCTAAATTAACTCTACCCTCCTCCCAACTTAAACTACCCTCCACACACACGCAAACATTCAACCCTGTGGTTTAAAGTCACTGAGTAGTCGGCTCTCATGGGGAATTCGACACCGTTCGGGTGTTTACCCAATAACAGGTGTTGTCAATCACCAGGGTTAGCCTAGAGTTTTATGACCATTGGACCTTATGTAATGCTTTGAATTGCCCGAAGACTCTCGAGCTCTCCGAGAGATTAGGGGGTAATTCTTGACTGGACTATGGGTTTGCTGTGTGCAAATTTGTACCCCCATTAATGGTATTTCCACCAAGTTTGGTGTCAGCGAATTATGGCCTTCTGCACATGGAAACTGGCGATCCACCCCCTTTAACCCCCAAACGGTTCAACCAGCCATGCACACACAAATCTACGCACGCACACGCACACGCACACGCATGTCGCAACGCACAATCATGTCACACACACGTATACCCACGCGCACTTACTTCAATCAATGTGCGGACGTTTGGACGCCACATGCACAGCGCTGGATATGAAATGTCATACCAATTTCACCTTGGCTTGCCCCTAGCTGTTTACAAAGCACTTTGTGGTAATCTTTCTCACATCAGAAGAGTCATCAACTCGACAAAATAAACACATTAAGTTCAGGCTGGGAAGGCCTCATCGTGTGGATTTACATAGTTGCTCATAAATTTGGAATCATTTTTGTATTTTTGTTTTCATTTTCACGAAGCGGTTGTGAAAACAAGACTTATTCTTGATAGCTAAATAAGATTTATGCAGTTTTTACTCAAAGCCTTATTGATCAATCTCTATGACTCTTTTGATTGATTGAATTGATAATTACTCTTTTGATTAATATTAGAGTTATGAGAAGATATAAGGACAATCTTTCCACCTTGATGGGCAATAGTGTAGTCTGTCGCAGCAACACCTTGGGCAGACTTGAAATTTATGTATTATAGCTGCATCTACTTAAGGAGGAGATTTTACTTTGTACTGCTCACTTTTGGACGTTTGCTGCTGCTAAAAGGAATGGTAAGTGCCTCCTCTTTCCTCAATTTTTAAAAATTAATATTTATGGAGTATTAATTCTTTTGAGTTTGGTGTCCTCTCCAGCTTGTCAATAAAATCACGCAAATAACATATATTTTGTTTCACTCGTTATGCCGTTTTGCAGGAGTTCGTAATACATAAACAATAAAAATAAAAAAGTTATCCATGTAAAAATAATTTCGAGTATGATGGAAAAAACAGTAGTAATAAAAATGTAAATTGATGCAGTCATTTACCTTTATTATCTCTCTAAATGATTCCGCTTATATACGATTTTTGTTGTACGCGTTATTTAAAACACATTTGAACCCTTTTTTCACATACACTACACTGTAAAAAAATAATAGTCGAAATAACTCAATAAAATTGAGGAAAAGAATTGCCTTATTTTTATTAAGTAAATATTACCTACGGCATCTTAAGTAGAATTTACTTATTTTGCTGAATGAATTTTTACTCAGTTAAATCGAGTTACATTAACGTAAATAATTTAAGTATTGTAATCATTTTAGATAATTAAAAAAAAAGCTATGATAGGTTTACATATTGCACGATTTGGTACCCATCTAATCTAACAAGTAACATCCACTAATCATTCACTACTTCTATTTAAGATTTAACCGTATATATATATATATATATATATCTACCACCATCACAAACTATTACATACGCTTCAATTCGACACATATTGAAAGGGTCCAAATTTTATATATACTTGATCGTAGCATCTTAAAAGGAAAATTGGTTGACAATTTCCTGAAATATCAAGTTTTGATTTGTTTTGAACTGGGTAACAATTAAAAATTGTCTTGTCTTTGCTTAGCCATGTTAAATGAATTAGTAAATGTTTGAAAGTCCTTAAATTTTCATTCAACCACAAAAAAGAATTGTTTTATTTAAAAAAGAGTTTAATTTTGTCTTAATGAATATTCATAAATTATGTAAATATTTCTATTACGCACTGCATCGGTCCTTACTTTAAAAAGATAAGAATAATCAACATAAATTGTTTGAGTAATACGTATAATTTCTGATTTTGAGTTAAAATTACTAAATTAATACAAGCTGAAATTACTTAAAATTCTTATGTATTTGATTTTACTTAAATATTCCACGTATGTTCTAATAAATTGAAAGTTTGAGTTAGCAAGACTTAAATTTAGTGCGTAAATGGCAAAACTAATGTTTTCAAGTAAATTCTACATGGAAAAAATACGTAAAAATTACCAATGAACAAATTCTTTTTTACAGTGTATGATAAAACAGTTGTATAACATAAAAGCTGCAATAGTAGTAATAATGCTAAATTGATATGGCTATACAATGTATCACCACAGGGGCGGCGGAACATCTTTCAAAGCGGGGGTGCATCAACCAAAAGAGCTTTTTTCGGCAAAAAAGGGCACCTAGAAAGTAAATTATGAGTGACGATTGCCAAGATGTTATTTTTACGTGGAGGGGCACAATACTTTTCAGTTTGTGTGTGATGGTCCGAAGACTTATTTTCGAGAGAGTGAGGAAGGAAATTACAATTTGTGAGGTCGCATTTCCACCGATTAGATCGTATTGCTTAAAGCAACTTTTGAAATGTTGACGTGGTCGTAAACGTCATTGTGTTACTCTGGGAAGGGGGGGGGGGGTCGGACATAGATTAGGGTGCAACATATCTGTCGGAAAATGTGCATACCATTCCCTAAAATTGGCCGGCAAATTTTGTGTCAACCCTCACTCAAAACGCTGTTGTACATTGAATTTCTTTTCTTTATATTTACTTTAAAAAGAATATAGATTTGTTTACTGTATTCTTGGCTAACGATTTTTTTTTTTTATAGATCATAAGGCCCCCAAAATAACAGGCATTTTTCTTGTCCAAGATGCGGATTCCAAAGTCAATAGGAGCTGTCATCCCTCTCCTCGCCTGCCTTTCTTCATCCATACTCATATCTGCGTTCTCCACGCCATCACCATCAACCTCAGCACCAACCTCGACATCGACGTCCAGTGCGTTAGCGGAGTCAATGACTATATCGAAAATCCCGATTTATGTTGGCGGTTTCTTTCCGATCGAGGGCCATTGGGCCCACGAGCTTTTACCCAGAACAGTCCAAACGGCCATTGACCACGTGAATGAGTTACCAGGAATCCTCGATGATTATGAATTACGCATGCGCTGGAATTGGACCATGGTAAGACAATGTTTCGTTGTCATGGTTACAAGTCCGTTCCGAATTTGCGATATTTGGTCATTTGAATAAAATTTTAACATACCCTGGTTAGCTTTAAGAAAAACTAGAATACTAGAAAGGATAAAGGATACAAAGTTAATTAATATGAATTGCAATACTTATTTCAATTCGATTTTGATTTCATTTACAATCTTTAGACCAAATGATATCTCTATGACATAATCATCATCACACATACTGAAACAATAATTACATGATACAACCATGCACAAGCATTTTGTTTTTACACATGATAAATACATCAAATATTTTCATTATTCAATAGTATACATTGGTTAATGATGCAGCCTTTTCTAAATGACAACTGTAATTATACTTTCTTCATAATCAAAAGGGAAGTCCGGCCAACGCGCTCCGTCTCCTACACGACTTCGTATCCTCTGGTCCGCCTGTCTTGATGACTTGGGGACCGATGTTCTCTTCCGTAGCCACCGTGGTCAACGAAATCGCTCCCGAGTACAACATCGTTCAGGTAATAATACAGAGCCGATATAAAGAATAACACTTAGGATTATTTAGCACATCTCATGCATGTTGTAGGAGCAACGAGTCCCGATGGTGATGCGACTAAATGCTCCAGCGACAAAATTTCGGTCCAGGCTTTTTATAACTATTATCATTTTCAAACAGATTAGGTCAGTGCAGCGGCGGATCCAGGATTTGCCGATAGGGGGGGGGGGGTGGGGGGCTAAAATTTGAAAATCGCGCCGACCAATATTTCGTGAGGGGGGGGGGGGGGGTAGTGAGCATAATTCTGTTTTCGTTTTTGCCAACGGAAATTTGAAAATCGCACAGACCGTTTTTTGCTCAATGGGGGGGGGGGGGGGGTGTGCACTTACTTTTAATTTTTTTTTTAAAGTCCAGGGGCGGGCCCGTCGAATTCGAATTCAGGTCAGGTGTAGGTTTAGTGTTCGGGCCGGAGTTACGGTAATGGTCTGTATTATTCATGTTGCGGTTAGTGCAAGTTTGCGGTTCGTCTTTTCGGTGCGCCTGGAGCATGGGTGTCGATCCGGGGGGGGGGATGTGGGGATAAATCCCCCCCCCCCCAATATTTCAGGTGGGGGGATGGCCTGTACAATCATCCCCCCCCCCCCCCAATAATTCACCATAACAACATTTTAAAAATGAAGAGAAAAATTAATGATGAGAGTCCGATGGGAGTAGTTATTACTCGCAAGATGACCATCAATAAACACATTTTGCTATCTCATTTTCTTAATACATACATATATACGAAGTAAATAAGACAACCGTATATGAGACAAGAATAAATTGAATTCTTGCTCATACGGCTTCATCAGGAATTGATGAATTTATTCAATTTGTTCAATCAACAGCATCATAGAAATGCAGTGCACCAAATGCAAAGACGCAGCATCAAAAGCAACGAGCTAAATGTTAAGCGCGAAGCATAAAAGTAGCAATCTGCAATGCACATCGGAAAATCCTGGACGGTGTAAACATAGATGAACTCTGTGACGATTTCGCGATGAGATCGGAGACAAGAAAAAAAAAATTTCGGACATTGGTATGACATATAAAACAGTTCACTAGTTGTTATGTTGTTTCCGTTCACCCTTTTTAAAATTCACGTCATTGTATCGTTATTTTTATTTTTTCACTCATTTTATTTCCTGATATTTCCTAAAATATTTTTAATTTTTGGAGAAAGATTATTATGTCACAACTTATTTGTGACACAACTTATTTTCAGTGGTGAAACTGAATTCAGACAAGGATTAATACAGAGAACAGTACAACGAATCGTCTTCTTTCTCTAATAATTTAGCGAACAGGGTAAAGCTGTTAGGGGGGCAACTGAATTCAGACGTGGATTAAGAGTAATAATCAAATGAAACGTCAAAGTACACGATACAACTAATCGTCTTCTTTTACTAATAATTTAATGAAACGTGAAAGCTTCCGCGCTACGCGCGGATTGGGCGAAAATTAATACAGACAAGGATTAAGAGTAATAATTTATTAAAACATTAAAGCTGGGAAAACTGAATTCATGAAGGACACGATACAACAAATCGTCTTCTTTCTCTAATAATGTAATAAAATGTGAAAGCTTCCGCGCTTCGCGCAGGAATGGGAAAAAATGAATTCAGACAAGGATTAAGAGTCGAGAATGGTACATAGAATCGTCTTCTTTCTTTAATAATCTAATGAAACACCAGAGCTTTCGCGCTACGCGCGGGGGAAGGGGAACTTGATTCAAACAAGGATTAAGAGTCGAGAATGGTACATAGAATCGTCTTCTTTCTTTAATAATCTAACGAAAGGTCAGAGCTTCCGCGCTACGCGCGGAGGAAGAGGAACTTAATTCAAACAAGGATTAAGAGTCGAGAATGGTACATCGAATCGTCTTCTTTCTCTAATAATTTAGTGAAACGTCAAAGCTTCCGCGCTTTGCGCGGGGGGGGGGGGGACTCCCCTCCCTGCACCCAACACCCTAGGAACCGCGCTTCGCGTGCTCACTACCGCCCCCTAAATCCTGGCTACGCGCTTGGGAGGGGTGCAACTTGCCACACGCTTCTACCACTTTGGTTGCTTTGATCCATTGCCGAAAATATTTTGGCACCTATCATCCCCCGCAACCACGGATACATATCAACACCCTTGGCCTGGAGTTTATTTCGTAACAATATGTGAGCCTAAGTTTGCATTTTCTTGGAGTATGTATGTGATAGACCTAAAAACATGCAAAGTCAAGATTGTATTGTTCCAGAAAGCGACTATTGTTTGACACCCCTAGGTTGTGACTGCTGGTTCTAGCACCTTGAATGACCGCACCCGTTACCCCCTAACGGTCCGGATCTCAGGTGATGAAGACCTTCTCAACCCAGCCAGGACGGCTTTCATCAAGGCGATGGGATGGACTAGAGTAGCCATCATCTTTGAGGACACAGACTACTTCAGAGAGGTAATTGGATGACTTGTTGATTGATTTCAACTGACTGCTTAGCGATAAGAAAAACAAGTACATGCTTGTCGTTAAGTCAAAATGCGAAAATGCGAAAAGGAAACGCCAAAGTCCTTCCAGCGGTGAGGTGGCGATTTATTGAACCAAATGCTTTAAATCATCACTGAGGGACTTGATAATTAGGGTTTAAACCTTAACAATGGGCTTATCGCATCGACCTGTTATACTGGTAAGTCCAACAGGTCACTCAAGTTATTCATGCCAGAGTTAAATAGAAATATAGAACATTTTGAATTTAGTTTTCTTTTGATTCTTTATTTATTTGATATTTCTTAAATATAGGCCTACATGAATATTCTTAGATTTTCATATTGCGGATATCTTTTGGTTTGTTCTTTCCATATAATGCCTGCATTATTTCTTTTGATGGCGGTCATAGAACACGAAGCAGCTGACACTACTACTCCATCAAGCCGATGTCATTGTTCTCGCTACTGAAGCTGTGATCGATATTAAAAATCCAGAAACCCAGCTAGAAAATCTGAAGGTACGTGTCGACTTCATTGATGCGAGTGGACGGATCCGGGGGGGGGGGGTGCGGCATGTGTCAGGATCTACTGGTATGGTCGAATGAATTTAAGATTTCGAAATATACGGCCTTTTCCGATTTCCAATGCGCGGTCCGTGCGTCATCTATGTGTGACCACCTCTGTTGAGAACGCGGTGCATGCGCGGACCATTCGTCCAGCGCGCGCTACACAGGTGTAGTAAATGGTTAACTTAGAGGATGAGTCCTTGATAATGGCTCCCACAACTACAACCGGGGTATTCATTTCCAAAAGCGCTTTGGTATCGCATTAAGACATTATCATAATGATTTGATTACAGAAACGGAATATTGTTATAATGGTTATCCTTGGGCATACTATTTAGCCCGGGTGTTGCCGGGGGCGGGTAGTCATTCCTTTAGCCCGGTCACCTTCTGATACAATCTATTTCATTTTATGGATGTTTTCTTTGGACAGCGACACGATGCTCGAGTTATATTCGCTGGATTTCTGCCCGATCAGGCTCTCATTGTTTTCTGCAAGGTAATTAATGTGTAAACAGTCGAATTTCTTCATTAAGACCTGGATTACTCTCTAAAAAAAATCGAGTGATCACGGACGTCACTCCTCTGGAGAGTGAAAATAGAGTGAAAATAGAGTGAACATTCACTTTTTTCTTCTTAGAGAGCACTCTAAAATCAATCGATTTTCACTCCTAAACAAGTGATCACGGACGTCACTTCCAAGAAAGTGAAAAATAGAGTGAAAATTCACTCTTTTTTTTAAGAGAGTAAGTTTTGCATGAGTGATATCCACAGCCGCCACCAAGTGCAAGAAAATTACATAGATTAGTGTTCTAATAATTTAATTCGAAATCTGTACGTTCAATAATTTACTCTGTTTAGTATGTCTGTATTCTTTGCTTATTCTAAAAAGGATATGCGAGTAATAAGTTCAGTTTCAGTGGCAGTCTGTAATGAACATGCATTGTGGTTACCCTGATAAGCCATTGTTCTTAGATTTACACATCATTTATTCCGGAGTAAAAGATGAAATTATATAATTGAAGGTGTTGAACTCTGGCTTGTAAATCTGTATATATATATATATATGATTCCATATTTATTCATGTTGTATTATACATTATATTCCTTTAATATTAATAATGATTGTAAAAGTTATATGATATAATCGTAGCAATAATAATGATTGCAATAACAATAATATAAGTGATGTTAATAATAATGACGAATATGCTTATACATATTTGTAACAGTGTGATCTTTTAATGCTGTTTATGCTTTCTTATTGCTAGTTGTTTAATTGCTGCTGTTTATAGTCATTTATAGAATATAAATAATCCTTCAATTCTATAAATGATTCACATAATAACCACCTGTGATGTATACCGTATAATTTTTGTTCCATTTTTCATTATATAATATGAAACAATAATGATATTTATTTGAAACAATACACAGTCCATTTTAACCATTCCAAACCATTCCAAAATTGTATTACTGAATCTTAATATTTTCATAAACATGATATAGGGCTTACCTTTATCTGTACATATTATGATCGTGCAATAGCTTCGAGACTGGTTGTTGTTGAAATTGTATTCTCAATGAAAATTAATTTTGTTGTTGATGTTTTAATATAAATATTGATGTCAATGATACAAATTATAATAATCATAATAATCATGATAGTAACGGTAGTAGTAATAATGTTAATAACGATAATGATAATGATATTATATTTATTTTTTACAACGTGATGATGGTGTTGATGATTAACAGTAATAATATGTTACTATACCTTTCATGAAATCACAACTTTTTAAAAAACGATAGTAACGGTAGTAGTAATAATGTTAATAACGATAATGATAATGATATTATATTTATGTTTTACAACGTGATGATGGTGTTAATGATTAACAGTAATAATATGTTACCATACCTGTCATGAAATCACAACTTTAAAAAAAATTGTCATGCAATGTTTTTTTTCCTTTTTTTTTTCTCCCTCTTTCCTCCATTTTCTTCTCATCTATCTTTTCTTTTTAAAGCTTTATTTTAACCAATATCAGGTGCATCTAGTCGGGTGTGGGGAGGAAGGTCTGCGGATAACAGTTATTTGGTTAACTTTTTCCATACACGGGCAGCTCGACCGGATGCACCTGCTATTGCAATATTTATATATGCTTTCTATTGATTTTTTTAATCTCAATTCATGTTTGTTATATTGTTGTATTATGTGACTTGATTTGCCAAATAAAATAATAAAAATAATAATAATAATAGGATGAGTAAAAGGAATAAAACGAAGGAAAATATGTTGCAATTTTCGTTCAGCACATTTTATAGGCCCTACTCTAAAGATGATCTATTACTTTATTACGCTATTACTTTCGGCGACCTTTTAATATTAAATTTAATAAACTCTTGGCACCCATGTAGATCTTTCAACAAGGTCTATACGGGTCAAAGTTCGTCTGGATCATACCCGGATGGTTTGAGAGCGGATGGTGGAGAAATCCTGACCCGGAAATAGTTCCATGTACTTCCGAGGAGATGGAAATGATGCTGCAATATCACATTGGGTTCGATGGAGATCAGTTTGTTTCCGATGTCGAGGAGATCAGCTTTAATGGCGTCGTAAGTCAGATTTCGTAAATGGGGGAATAAGAAGGAGAAAGAAATTCATTCCAAAATAGATTTTAATCAGTCAAACGATCTATAATAATTATGAGGAAATAAAACAAATTGTATTGGAATAAATAGAAAATTTGTAAAAGAAGGTAGAAGAAATGCAGAAGAAATGCAAAAAGGCGAGTTGCATGATGAAGAGGTAGAAAGTGAAAAAAACAGAAGGAGACGAGAAAGAAAGGAAAATATAGAGAAGAAATAAGAAACTTATTAAGGCAATGATAGTAAAGAAGAGTAAAGTGAAGGAATACAAGACTGTTATGATGGAGAACGAGACGATTAACAGATTTTGGAGAAATAGAAGAAGTGAAAGGGAGACAAGAAAATCGTAGTAGAACACAATAACACTGAACATCTAAGAAAAAACGTCGTATCTTCAGTTCTTTATAGTTTAAAGCAATGATATTATTTGTTCACACTCAGAAACCACTACCTCATCACCTGGAATACTTACGCGCACTGCATGAGATGGACGATAATTCCCGTGACATCTATGCCTATGACAACCTCATTACCATGGCGCTTATACTAAACTCATCTATAGCTGATGTGGAACAACTGCCTGGTTACAGTGATGGAGATAAACTGAGACCCACAAGACTGGATGACTTTACTTACAGCGACACAGATATGGCGGAAATCTTCTTTAAGCATGCGGGGAAAATATCGTTCGTTGGTTTAACGGTGACAATAATATTAATATGGGCCTTCACGACGCGTTGCGTTTGTGAAATGTTTCATGCCTCATGCCAGATTTAATACAAATCAAGTTTGTTTCAATATTATCTTAAGCTTTTTTTGGGAGGAGGGGTATGAAATTGATATGAAATAGGGCCTTCCGTCGTTGTGTCATCATCTGTATAGCTATCATGATTTCTAACGACATGTCATTGTTCTATAAATATTTTGTAAATCAATTATTTCAAACAATGGTTCTCTATTAATCATTATTATTACATACATTTTCTCTTACAATATAATTCGAATCACTTTGTTGAACGGTAATGTTTAATACTCATAAAAGTACACATGTATTCGTAAAACTACCGGAACGTATGTACGATATGAAGAAACGTTCAAATTGCTTTCAATTGTAAATAATATCCCTGATCTATTTTTACTTTATTTCCCAGGACAAGGTAGAGATTGAACGGGAGGGAATCAGGAATTCACCAGTCAATGTTGAGCAGTTCATTGGTAAGCGAGCTTCAAATCGTTGACCTTTTAATCACCTTCAGTTTTCTGACATTTCCATTTTACTTCATCTTCCAAATTTCCTTGAAAAAGTGAAAACAGGATAAATACATTGACTTAAGTTATATTGTTGGCCTTTTTAAAATTATTTTTAAAATATTTACTTACGATTATTATAATTAATATCAAAACTTTTCTTCTTCTCCTTTTTCTTCTTCTTCTTTTTCTCCTTTTTCTTTTTCTCCTTCTTCTTCTTCTCGTTCATCTTCTTATCATCATCAATGTTGTTGTTGTTATTATTATCATTTATTATGATGATTCTCATGTTGTTTAGTAGGATTAGTAGTAGTAGGAGTAGGAGTAGTAGTAGTAGTAGTACCATTGTTTTAATTATTAGCGTTATTATTTCTATTAATATTATCATCGTCATCATCAAAATTAGCATCATCATTATTTTGCTAAAAACTTGAAAATCTACGCTGCGCTGAAGTTGACATTTCATTCGTATAAACAGGTAAATAAAAGTTACGCAGAGACCAATTTTCTGGGATGTAAATACAAATATCTGCTTAATTATGCTCACTTTCATTCAGAAATTGAGTAAAGCCTCGTTTATCTATGAGGGGGTAAACCGCGGTGATGTTTTTCTTTCTTATTATGACGTAAAGTGTAATAACGTCTATACTTGTACGAACCTTTGTTGCGCGCAGTTGCCATTTATTTATACGTTAACAAAAACGCGGCCGCTTTTTTTTTTGCGGCGGTTTACCGCGTCATATCTTATCGAGCTTTAAAGTTGCGTTCACTGACAAGGAAATTGTATCTTTATATCCTGATACCTTGACAGGGTCGACGGTATTTAGGATCCTGAATTATTCGGATAAGAATGGAACATTGCATTCGGTGGAGAATAGATCGATCAGATGGGCAGGTAATGTCGGACTTATTTGAAGTTTGATTTAATTTGTTCCACATTTACATTAAAAGCAAATCATAGAAACTAAAGTGTAACAAAACAATACGGGTAGATGAAGTATAATATACAGTAAATGGCGAGGTGTTTCGGGAGAAGCATAGATACGGCAGGGAATATGAAAACACTGTCAAATATGAGGAGCCTTAAGAAAAGTCGAGTAGATTTTAAGGAGAATGCATAAGAAATAAGGGAAATTATGAGATAAGAAAGGAAAACAATTTAAGGAGGAAGATCATTGAGATAGAGTTAAAAAGAAATTAAAGAGAAGGAGAAGAAGAAGAAGAAGAAAAAGAAAAAGAAGGAAAAAAGAAGGACAAAGGGAACAGGATGAAGGGAAGCAAGTGATGAAATCGGCTTTGGGACATGCAAATAATGAGAAGAATAAATAAATGAATAAATCGGGATAAGATAAATTGAAATGCTAAGAGTAGACGCGAAGAATAAGAAGGAGAAGAAAAAGGGGAGAGAAAAATGAAGCACGTAATAAATCTGGCGAGGAGAAATTGAGATGAACGAAAAAAAAGTGATGAAATAAAAAATTAAAAGAAGACGGAATCTATAAAAATGAAATTGATGAAAATAATGAAAATAGAAAATTCTCAAAAGGAAAACAATGATGAAAGGATATGGTTATGTTAATAGGGAACCCCATATTAAGGATTTTTTTTAAAATTGTAATTTGGAATTCATCATTGTCGATATTTGCTCATAAAACAGACTGTGTATCTTTGTAGATGGCAAGCGCCCTGTTGATGGAATCACATACCAACCGATTGATGAGACAGTTTCTTCGACTGTTCGGATTATCTTCTACTCGCTGTCTGGTGTGGGGATAGTTTTATCCCTCATCTTCTTCTCACTCAATGTTCATTACAGGGAGTACAGGTTTGTGAAAGGAAAATCCCCCCCCCCCCCTTATGCTCATCGTACACGCAGCGTCATTTGCATCTCTTTTCACAGACGCAACCCCTTCGAAGTAGGGTGTGACGGCCAATCATTAAAAGCGCAAGCATTAAAAGCGCAAGCATATGTCCTTTCCACAGAAGCTGGCGCAAATTACTACATTTCAGAACATTTTGTCTCAACTCACATTCATCATTATTGGCAGAGGACTCTTACTGCTAAGGTCCCCCGATCAGAAACAACGAGGTAAAACGGCGGCGCTTTTCGTATGATGAAGTTAAGTGTAATATGCTTCACATGCGGTTTTCATCATAACTATGGTCTATCCCAAGGTTTTCAGAAGTTTCTGAAGCACAAAATTGAACGATTTTAATTTTTACCGTTTTCCATATGATTTTTTTATTGTTTCTCTTTCTCTTTCATTTATGAAAACATTTGGAGTGTTATATTCACTTCGACTACAGTTAGGCCTAAACAGTATTGATTTATTGATTTATCTTTAAAAAATTCTCACATTTTGGTAATACATCAGTGGTCTATGATTATATCAAGCATTCTTTTTCTTTTTACAGTACGATGTGATTTCAGTATCCAATTTTTTAATTTAGAACGATCAAGATATCAAGTCCGACACTCAACAACCTGATCGTTTTCGGTTGTCTGATGCTCTATGCAGCTATCATCATTCCTGGGCTTGACAAGTCGTCTTACAGTGAGCCCAAAATCGTCGTTCTTTGTCACGTACGTAAACACACTCGTCATCATAATCTCAAATTAAAGAAAACTTATTGTAACTTTATTGATGCCCACAGAAGCAATCCCCTTCTATTCTCCTCCATTAGCCTATTCTTCCCTCGCATCTTTTTTAACACCTTAATATTCATCATCACCACAAGTATCATCACCATCACCACCACCTCCACCGCCATCATCATCACCACAACCATTATCCCTATCATCATCATTATCATCGTCAGTACCATCACCCTCATAATCAACGTCATCATCATCACCATCATCATATTCATTACCATCTTTAATATCATCGTCATCATCATCATCATTACCACCACCATCATCATTATCATCATCATCACCATCATCATCATCATCACCACCATCACCATCATCATCACCATCACCATCATCACAATCTGAATCACCACCGTCATCATTAATAATAATAATAAACCATTCTGATATAGCACATATCACAACAATAAATTAAAGTACCTATGCGCTCAGAAAAAAAGGAAAAGAAGGGATCATAGCAAACATGAAGGAAGAGAAGAGAAATAATAACTACTCATTGTCATCTCCCCTATCATCATGAACCCTTTTTTCAATATTTTCAATATCCTACTTGTTATCAACCACGAGGACCGGTTGTCTTTTCTATTTCTTCTTCTTCCAATTCATTTTTTCCTGAAATCCTCGTAGCCGATTCCATCCTCTACCATCATGATGATCATCATCTGTTTCTTCATTTCTTCTTCTTCATCAGCATCATTATCTTCATGTTCTTTTTATAGCTTTCTTTCTCTTGTCCAACCCCTCCCTTTTCACCCCTCTCTCCATCTCACTCACTCATTCTCTCTCTCTCTCTCTCTCTCTTTAACACACACTCACACACCCACTCTATCTCTTTTACCACATCTCTCTCCTCTTTCCTCTTTTACCTCAATCTTTCTCTAATTCTATTCTACGTCAAAGATATCTTTTGTCGAATTCTTTTCCCATGAAGTCATTTATATATTCTTAGGTTCGTATATGGGCCCTATATATTTTTTTTTTTCGTTATCTTATTCCTAATAAGTCTTTTATCAATCTCTCTGTAGGTTCAAACTGGCCTCATCAGTGTTGGCATTTCTCTGTCGCTGGGGGCTCTCTTCGGTAAGACGTATCGCATCCATGCAATCTTCAAAAAAGCGGTGGAAAGACTCCAGAAGATTGTGAGCTTTTTATACAATTTCTTTCAGACAACGCACACGAGGTGTTTCTAAAGACACAACTAAGAGGCTGTTCACACCACAATGAGATAGCGCGGTCTATCGTAGCACCCCCTTTTTTCTAACGCGCGCTTGACCGCGCTATCTCTCGGGGACCACCCCCAAGAGTTGCTCCAGTGGCACGCCGTTTTGGCTCGCCGTGGCTCACTGTTGGGCAGACCGAAACGACGTTGTACCTTCCAAACCGCAGAGATAGCGCGGTCTAGCGCGCGCTAGAAAATAGGGGGTGCTACGATAGACCGCGCTATCTCATTGCGGTGAGTCTCCGTGGGGGAGCTATGGAGGCCATGTGCGCACATATGAATGGACAAAGGAACAAAGAGAGAAATAAAATCACGTTCAAAAGGATTCATTCAAATGGTGTTCATATCATACCATGTTCCTTACGATGAACTAGTTGGAACCTAACACTGATTATATACCTTATTATGTGGTGAAAAAAATGAGTTATTGAGTAGACATGATCATTAGCAGGACATTTGCGTGTCCTGTTAACGATTGAACGATATAATTACTGCCCTCTACGTACGTTTGCAGGCAGAGGAAACTTAAAGGCTTACCAAGAAATAATAGGTTTAATCATAAGTCATTAGTTTAATTAGTTATATTGTTTTGAATTTAGGGTTAGTAATAGGGAGGGCGTTACGGTAATATCACAGTTTTTTTTTACGATGACCGGTTAATGTACCATTTAGGGTGAAATATAGATGTCCTGTTAACACCTTTTTACCGTAATCATTGATATCATTGTACTAGCAATGACTGTTTTATCATTTTGTTCATATTTTGCAGAACTTACCCGATTCTAAGCTCATCCTTGGCGTCTTTGCATTGGTGTTCGCTGACATTAGTATTATCATGTTCCGAGTGGTGCTTGATGACGTTCATGTGACGTCACACTGTCTTGACGCCCAGGTAAGCTGCGCACGAGGCCTTCGGTTTGTTCCACTGCGCCTTCCCGTGCGCCATTTACCGGCCATTCGGGCGGGTTACTTCGTTTCATCGGTTCTTCGGTTCTTTCCCCATGTTCACTAGAAAGTCAATTACTTTACATTGTAGGCCGGATACACGATATTTGTGAAAATATTTGTATTCACGAAAGGTAAAGTAAACTTAATTCAAATAATCAAACAAATTCTCAAAAAAGGTCCTTGAAATAAGTTTAATCCTTTTACATATACAATTGTGATAACATGCCCATACAGTAAGACAGTGAAGATCGAGATGCGACTTTGGTATAATTTTTGCAGAAAGTGTCGGGTAAAATGGACCCGACACTTTACAATAACGCGTTACTATATACGAAAATGATTTTTACGGGAGGAATAAAAGAGTATTGAACTTGGCATTTGGTAGATTTTTTTCGAACGAATATGTGTTCCAGATAAGACGTAGTAGGCTATGCCAAGTATGAACCAAAAGCAAACGAACGAGTGAACCAAAATCTTAACTATTTTTCCCATTGTCATAGCTGGACATGACTGATCCGAGGCAAGAGATTTATTTTGAACCGACTGTTCGAATGTGCGAATCTACCAATCAAATCTTCTTTCTGATCATCATGTTCGGTATCAAAGGCATCCTTGTAATGTTCGGCATTTTTCTTGCTTGGGAAACTCGAGATGTCGCCGTCTCCGATTTGAATGACAGTAAGTGCACTTTATGCCCTTTTTTACTCAAACGAGGCGTCATTTTTCTGACGTATAAATGCGTCAGAGGATTGCGTGGCCTTTAAAAAAAAATATATGTCCATGGCATCATACAAAATAAAATAGTACCAACAGTACCTTAATTTAAGTTATAATCCTGTATTAATCTGCTGTTAATGTATTCTTTTCCGGTAACTTCAAGGAGCATGAAAACTCGGCATTTTCGTCTCTTTTGGCATTATCAGCAATAACGGAAATGTTGATATTATCGGCACTTTTCTCATTGTTGGCCGTACCGGCATTATCGTCACTGTAATGCATTATCATTCTCGGCCCTGTTTATTATCGGCTTTACCATTTTATCTCCGATCCTAGGTAAATACATCGCCTTCTCCGTGTATACGGTGGCGGTGACATTGGCGGTAGCCGTCCCCACGAGCTACCTGTTCATGTACCAAGTCGATCGCCGTTTCATCATCTTTAGCTGTGCGGTTCTCTTTGCTAACACCACCGTGTTGTGTCTGGTATTTGTACCCAAGGTAAAGATGTTGACAAAGACAGTTTTAATAATCAAAACCAACTAGAAATTAATCGCAAAAAGACAACGTTTATTTCAAGAAGGATACCTTGTATCCCATGAACTAAAAATTATATGTTTATATTTTGTTAAATGTTGTTTCGGGTTTAATCATAATTGAAGTTGTAATTCTATGAAATGGCCAGAAACTGCCGCTGACGGTAAAGTTATATTTTACTCAATAGGCCTACAAATACCAGGGATAAATAAATATTCATTAAATATGAAACGAGTGACCTGCCCCACCTTAATAACACACTACATATCTGGTTAGCATCAGTTATTGCTCTGTTGTTGCGTTTTATTTAGATTCGGCCACTCTGCTCCTGTACCCTTGGCAACCGTGACATGATGAAGAAAACCGAGACGTCGTCTGCTAGACCTAAGTCATCTTCACATTCATTTCACTTTCATTCTGCCGATGATGGGGTTAAGAAACTGATGGAGGAATTGGTAAAGGTAATAGATGGGAATGTGAAGTAAATACAATGGCGGGGGTGGGGGAATAGGGGCCTCAAAATGTCCGATAAAAACATCATACAGTGTATAAAGGCCTGATAATGGCTATCTCAAATACAATGGAGATAAGTCTCTGATAAATGAAAAATAATAGGGAAAAAAAGAGAAAGGCGATAAGTAGAAAAGAATTATTTTATTTTAGTTGGGCGTTTATCTGTCAAAAATTTCTGACAAGCACTCCACCCATCCCCCCCCCCCCCCCATCATAGAGAAATATATATATATATAATAACAAGAAGAAAAGAAAGGGGACTCTTTGGGGGATTTTTATTAGCTCAATCATCATAATTGTTTATCTTTATATTTCTTCTGCTATATACACATCTATTCTCAGTGATCACCAAATATCAAACTAGTTGAATGCTGTCATTTATAATTTAAAGAAAACGGTGAGTTTCGTTTTATCTTTCAAAATGAGAGATCACCATTATTTGATTTCAGTTACTTCTTGGCATGATGAATCTGACACGGTTTTGTTTAAACTTCTTTTGAATCAGAAACGTCAGCATTTGGCAGCCCTTCAACTCGAATACGAGATGATTTCCTCTGTGACGTCAGCAAGCATTGGAGAGGAAAGACGGTAGAATTCATACTACAAAGTAGATGGACTCTTTCGAAACAATTTGATTGCCCATCATTTTGCATGTTTATAATACTTTCTTATAATTTATCATTACGATTATATGAATAACGTTAGTTATAAAAAGTTTAGTTTGAAAAGTTATGACAGAGAAATATGTTTTTAGGTAACATTCATACCAATTTATGATTGTAAATTAAAATGTTTATTGATCTTTGTAATATACCCTGGAGTACTTGAAAAGGGCTAGTGGGAGGAGTTGGCGGGATCGAGAGGGTGGCGGGAGGTGGTGGTGAGGTGAGTGGGGGGTCGATAATGGGATTAGTGCATTTGTAAATTACTATGTAAATTACTTTGTTTGCTTTTGGACCCCATGGAAGAATAGGATTGTCACAATGTGACTGGGATTTCTTTTTTAGACAGAGAATGTAATGGACAGGTGTTAGCCGAATAGATGTTGTTGGTAGCAACTTACTAGGTCAACTAACTTGGGTCTCTAGTAGAGCAGGTGTCTGTCTTTGTCTGTGTGTGTGGAAAGGATGAGGAGAATGTTAATGGGAAAATTTTGTATAGAGGATTCAGTAAAAGGAATTTGGATGGACAGTTTTGGCATGAGAGGAATACAAAGAATGTTAAGGAGGTTACTATTGAGAGAGCCAAAGTGGATTAGAGATTTAGGGTAGTTTAATCAGATTGCAGATCTCGAGAGGAGCAGACCTTTCAGAACTTGGTCTGATTTTGGGAGTGAATGAGGGGTGTTGGCCACGAAGGTAAAAGTTACAACCACAGGCTGTAAGCATGCTGCTGTTGGCATAGACTTTCCCTATACTATGGGGCCAGGCAAGAACCAGGCAGCACAGGCCGACGTGGTAGAAGCCTCATCAGTCCTCGCCTCATCTTGAATCATTGTTTGAACATCTGAACTGTAAGTTACAGAAATAAATGTGTTACCTTATTTGTAATTATCTGGAAGGAAGGTTAATTTCATACATTTCATAAAGAGAAAGATATTTTCCATGTACTATACGAGATAATGGATTTTTGTGTTTTATCTTGCTTGTTGAATAAGGAATACTTAACCTTGATTAGTTTGTTTGCTTAGCATGATGTTTAAGAAATTGTATAACTATATGTAAAGACATAGGTGTTATTCTATAATTTCTAGGTGAAAGATACCATACATGGTCATTTTCCATTTGCTTTTCAAAGATACAGTACTTTTAGACTCTTGGATTATATCTTTGACTTTGTTTCTCATATGGAAATTGGGTTGTTCTTTTTGAAGTTTTTTGTTTTGGATTTATGTGACCACTTTTGGAATAGGAATTTTTCGTACTGAGGTAAGCAAACACTGTGGGCTTTTCATTTCATTTCATTTCATTTCATTGTGGTTAGCTGCACGATACGCGCTATTCAAATTTCGCGCCTTTTTTCGAAAGCCAATCATGGCGGCTCACGCCTCCGAGCCGGAAAGATCCATGATGAGCGAGGATGAAATGGTTTTTCAAACTGTGCAAAACAGGAATCCTGCAAAAAGGCAACGTGGGAGAAGCTCTACTAATATAGAGAACTTAAAACACGCCTCAGAATCATACTCTTCGAACACCACTTTCCACACCACTTCCCCAAACCCAAACCCAAAGGGCTTTAACATTTTCATAACCCCAATAGATAGGACAAAATCTTTGAACAAAGTAAATCCCATACAAATAGCCAAGGCAATTCGGGAAGTTTGCGTGAACCCTGTAGATTTTATCAAAACCACTAATACGGGACTCTTAATCAAGTGTAAAAATACTAAGCAGGTGAAGGCTATCTCAGAGATTAACAAAATAGGAAGTGTTGATGTAAAAGTCAGTGAAGGAGTGAATGGATCAAAGGGAGTCATTTATGACATCCCACAGGAAATGAAGGAAGAGGAAATTCTTAATGAATTGAAAACTCAGAATGTGATTGGGGTGAAGAGGATGGTAAAAAGAGTCCGAACAGATGAAACAATAGAAGGAAAGCGCCAAATCTCTCAAATTCCCATGCGCTGCGTTATTCTAACCTTCAGTAAAGTCACTATCCCCCCTGAAATCCACTTATGTTTCCAAATCAAGCGCGTAAAACAATATGTCCCACCTGTAATTAGATGTTATCAATGCCAAAGATTCGGACACAATGCTTCACAATGTAATTCCAATAAAAGATGCGTCAGATGTGGAGAAAACCACTCGTTCGATGACTGTAAAAAAAAAGAAGAACGAAAGTGCGTAAATTGCGGGGAAAACCACTCTGCAGCCTACAGCGGCTGCGCACAAGCAAAAAAGGCAAAGCAGGTTCAACAGATACGGTATGAAAAGGGGCTATCGTACGCAGAAGCAGCTCAGTCCTGGCAGCAACAAAACAAAAAGGTATCAAATCCACAGCCTATTCAACAGAAAAATAAAGCCAACAAAACATTGAGTAAGGAAACAGAAAAACAAACAAACGAACTTCCAGTGCGGAATGTTGGTAAACCTAATAGTACCTACGCACAAGCAGCTGTTCCGTCATTCCTGACCAGAGCAAACACCACCCCACAATTTCAAAACCAGGTTATTCCTCAGGTACCACAGAGTAAAGAGACCATTAATAATCAAGGAACGTCAAATGAAACACCACAAGGCACTCCACCTATGACCAACTTCATAGCCTCGGCTAGTGATGAACAAATTATAGATTTTATTTGCCAACTAATTTTTAAATTCACAGAAGGTAGAACTGAAAAAGAATTGAATACTCTTGTTTGCGTCGCAGCCAAAAGGGCGCTGCAACAAAATAGTACATATGATAGAACAAATGATAGTGATTAATTTACTCATGTCACTTTCCATTATACACTGGAACGCCCAGGGACTCTTAGGGCACGGCAATGAATTATTAAATTATTTAAACTTACACAAGGATTTTAAATATGATATTATTTGCATACAGGAGACCTGGTTTCATAATAACATTATTTTGAATATTCCAGAATATACATGCTTTCCTAGAAACAGACAAAATAATATTAGAGGAGGCTGTGCTATATATGTTCATGATAGGATTAAGTATGAGGGTCCTTTCACAGATGCAAACTTAGAATTACAACAAATGAATGTTTACATAGGGGGGAAAAAATTGTCAATCATTAATTATTATAACCCTTGTAATAAACTGAATGAAAATATTATGAATAAGTTAATGGAAAATGTATCTAACAATGAAAACGTCCTTATAATGGGAGATTTTAATGCTCACAATGTTTTATGGGGCAGCGAGAAAACAGACAAAAACGGTGAAGTAATAGAACATTTTTTGAATAAGAACAGTTTGATTATTTTGAACAATGGAGAGGGGACCAGATTAGACCCACGAACGGGGAAAACATCATGTCTGGATCTAAGTATCACATCTCCTTCTTTGGCGTGTAAGTCTACATGGGGAGTCATGCGGAGTACTTTTGGTAGTGACCACTTCCCAATCTCTCTCCAAGTGTCTCTCGAAAAAAGTACAGATCCGCATAGAGCAAATGCAGGTATGCCTAATGGAAATGTGGTAGAAAAGCCTTTTTCTTTTAAGAATATAAGCTGGTCTAACTTTGCAAAGAAATGTGAAGAAGTATTAAATGGACAGATTACATTAAAAAACACAAATGTAAAGGAAATGTACACCCAATTTATGGAGTACCTAAAAGAAGTTATAAAGGAAGCTGTTCCCCAAAAGAGTAAAAAGAAACAAAACCCGGTCCCATGGTGGACAAAAGAATGTTCTGCTAAAATTAAAGAAAGAAATAAAGCGAGTAACAAGCTCTCTAAAGGTAGAATGATAACGCTGGAGAATATAGATGATTATAGTAACAAGAAAAAAATGGCACAACGAGTTCTCCGCCAAGCAGAACAAAAATATTGGCAAGCGTTTTGCACGAAACTGGACCGTTACATGCCTGAGTCAAAAATCTGGACCTGCATAAAACGACTAAATGGTGTTCCAGGTGCGAGGTCAAAAAATATGTCATCATTGACAGAAAATGACAAAGAAATAACTCGGGAGGATGAAAAGGTGGATGTTTTTGGACGCTACTTTCAATCTTTAGGAATGAGAGAAGATAGGGTAAATGAACAGTATTTAGCTTTAGTAAAGAATAGCATGAATATTCAGGAGAGTGTTATCAATGAACCCTTTTTACTCATTGAATTAGAAAAGGCAGTACAGTCAAAAAAGCGGACTGCCCCTGGTCAAGATAACATTCCTTATGAGGTGTATGAAAACTTTCCTAAAGAAACTAAAAGGGTTATGTTAGATATAATAAACAGGATTTGGGGAACAGGGGAAATACCCCTCCCACTGAAGCACTCTATTTTGATACCAATTTTGAAACCTGGAAAAGATCCCCGGAAAGCGTCTTCATATAGACCCATTTCACTCACATCATGCTTCGCCAAAATAATCGAGCGTTTGATCAAAGAAAGGTTACAATGGTATGTAGAAAAACATGAGTTACTACCTAATTTTATTAGCGGGTTTAGAAAAGGGCGGAGTGCCATAGACAACATAGTTCTCCTAGAAAACGATATTCAGAAAAGTATCAATTGTAATGAACACATAATAGCTGTGTTCCTAGATATTGAGAAAGCTTATGATAAATTATGGATAAACGGACTACTATTCAAACTCGCCCAAAAAGGAATAGAAGGAAATTTGTTACAATATCTACAAAATTATTTGACAGGACGTACCTTTCAGGTAAGAATTAATAATACTGAATCAAAAACATATGATATGCATAATGGACTCCCACAAGGAAGTATTTTGAGTCCACTGCTTTTTAATTTAATGATTAGTGATATCCCTACAGATCCTTCAGTGCCCTTAGCTGTATATGCTGATGATTTTGTCATATGGGCATCAGGTAGGGATATCCTTCAAATATCAAGCAAACTTCAGGAATACCTGAATAGACTCCAGACTTGGTTTCGCAGATGGGGATTTCGGCTTTCGGCTGATAAGACAGTCCCTATATTTTTTACAATAAGTACAATGAATCTCTCACCACCGCAAGTAGAATTAGACGGGAAAAAAGTGCCCTTTCAGAATACTCATCATTTTCTGGGGGTAACTTTTGATAAGAAATTGACCTGGAAGCCACACGTGGAAAATGTTGTAAAGAGATGTAAAAGAAAATTGAATATCCTAAGATGTTTAACGGGAACTAAATGGGGGAGCTCTTCTAAATCCCTCGTAAAGGTTTACAGGGCATTCATAAGATCTTTACTCGACTATGGATGTGAGGCCTACGATAGCGCTACTACCACCACAAAAAAGGCACTTGATTCGGTGCAATACCAGGCGCTACGGATTTGTGCGGGAGGACTACCTCTCACTTCCCTACAATCCTTACAAGTGGAAATGGGGGAATTTCCCTTGGATCTAAGGAGACAAATTGTGTCAAGTAAATATAGACAAAGTATCGAAAGATCCCCAAACCACCCATTATCACAAAACATAGGGCCATGTTGGCAATTTGATTATCTAAAGGGAAAAGACTTTCTTAGTAAACCTTTCGGGTATAGAACCCAGAGTAAAATAAAAAACTTCATGACAGAAACTGCCGTACCATCCCCATTTCCGCCATGGCTTTTTGAACCCCCACTGGTTTCGACCGAGTTGAGCTCTCGGATTTCAAAAGCCGACCATCCGAATGAACTACAGCAACAAAGCTTAAAATTGATTAATACAAAATGGTCGAACCAGTTGCATATATATACAGATGGATCTAAGTTTCCGGAGAAGGGCCAATGCTCGGCTGCTTTCTATATCCCACACTTTTCTGTACACCAATGTAAAAGATTAGCGAATTTTACCTCATCGTATAGAGCCGAGTTGGCTGCAATTGTTCTTGCCCTTCAATGGATCGAAGAAACAAACATCTATACAGGTGCAGTCATTTTTAGCGACTGCTTAAGTGCCCTCACAGCCTTGAAACATTTTAGTGACGAATCCTTTGTCACAGAAATATTTGTAATAACGACCCGATTGAAATATAGAGGGATCGAAATCGCTTTGGAATGGATTCCAGGCCACTGTGGGATAGTGGGAAATGAAAAGGCAGACTTCTACGCAAAAAAAGCTCTAACTCAGGAAATTGAAATGCATAATAAATTGACTTTATTTGAAAAGACAAGTTTAATTTTGTACAGTTCAAAGTTACTTTGGCAAGAAAGGTGGAATGATACCCAATCGGCATTAAAAATCCTTCAGCCAAATGTTATCTCACAATATTCTTGTAAATTGGGAAGAAAAACTGAAACTATTCTTAGGCGACTACGCCTGGGAGTGTCTGGACTCAACCAAGACCTCTTGCGTTTGGGCATCCACTCCACAGGTTTCTGTGACAGCTGCCCAACATTAGAAACGGTCAGACATTTTTTGATAGAATGTCCAAAGTATATAATAGAAAGGGCCATGTTAATGTCAGAAGTTAATATTTCCAAGGAAGAGGACATTATGATATGTTTACGAAACAGTGACTCTCATGTACAAATGGCAATTTCTCGCTTCGTTTTTAGAACGAAGCGATTATGTAAAAAGTAAAATCAAAAAGAGATGAAAAACAGAAACCGCAATCAATTTGAGCTGAATAGAAGAGAAAATAGGTTTTTTGTGTATAACCTTATGCCTACACCTGTATTAGTGTCTTATTTGAAGTTTTGATCGTATAGACCTATATATCTTATTTAGGCCTCTTTTAATTAAAAAAAAAATAATAATGATTGAAACAATTTAACATTATTTATTTGACCAATCGAAAAACATATCTTAATACATACACACAACTTTAGGGAAGTGGAGAGGAGAGAGAGAGAGAAGGATACATGAAATCTGCTGGGGAAAAGAAAAAAAGCAATTAAAACTTGCTATATCATTACTCGAAAGCATGTCACCCCCAATGATTATAGTAGTTAAAAGTCATGCGCTATATAAATAATTTCATGAACTAACTCATATAAACTAATAAAGCCCACAAGTGTTTTGCTTATGCAGTTGTCTTTCTCCTAATAAATAAATAAACCCTCTAAACATACAGGTACACGACGCCCCCTTGTCTATGCCAGAGTGACCTAGGTTGAGTTTATCAACCGAGAAGCGTACGGCGTAACATAACTCGCTGGGCTGGTAAGAAGGCATCATAGAAAGGACAGGGCCAGCGTGAGTTGGAACTGTGTGCGGATCGTGGTTTAATTTGAAATAATTTTTTGTTTTTATTTTTTTGTAGACTATGACTAATATTATATTAAAATGAGATTGGAAAAAGAAAGAAAGAAATAATAATTTTACCAAGACATTAAAAGAAAGAGATGCGATGAAATTGGCAACAATAGTCAAATTTGACTAATAGCCATTATAATACCAAACGAACAACAACAAATTTATAAATGTCGCCTATTTTAGTGGTTTATGTCAGTGAAGCCAGGCTCTAGAGATTGTAAATTATTGTTGTAAATTGTTAGGATTTACATCGCTATAGCTTTCGTGTTTATTTTGGTAGATGCATGGTTGGCTATTTGGTTTCCATTTAATTCTTTTAGGGACAAGCTGGGCTCGTAGCCACAATTCTAAGCACCATCAATGGAGTGAATGGACATGTGTTCGTAGTCGACACGCTCAGGCAACCTACTCGCGTCAAGCCGTTGAGTCAACGCCCGTTGCGGTCGTACACCGGTCAGGTTGGACAGGCTTAGCAGGTCATGCACCACCGCACCGGGATACTACATACCCCGGAGTATTTTGTTTCACATACTCAGAAACAGGAAGAGGTGGTATTTACGAACTCTAAATCGGGACTCTCTAACCCACAACAGTTTACTTTATATATAAAGACCGGGCTAGAGTCGGTGGATGATTGATTTTATGTTATACCTCGAAGGATGACCTGGTCATCAGGTAATTTATTTTCCTTTGGAAATATGGAGTGATATATTGTGATATAATCTAGTACCGATATTAGACGATATATACAGTGATAGGATATACTCCTATCTAAGTTCATAGTGATTCTGAATCATTTTATTTTTGTCAATTATTTGCATGTTTAATAATATAGAGCCGATGGCCCTTAAATAAACTGTTTGTACACTATATTTTACTCTTGAAATTGCTTGATTTTCTTGTGATACATACTCATTTCATCAGAACCTAATTTATCGTCAGACCATAGTAATTTACAGTATTTAAATCTGACAGGATGGGCTATGCAACTGTTTGTAAATATTGTACACATTTAGTTACTTTCGTACCAGTTGAAATGTGCTTTATATGCATGTTTTTAAAACTTGTATGAATGTATGGATTTCGGAAATAAAAACAAACAAACAACATAAATTAATAGTTATTCGTTCATATCCATCCCAAGGAATGGCCAAGGCGCCTATAACGAAATATATTTATAACAATTACATTACGCAAACTTAATGCAACATATTTATACCATTAAGAAAATAAGAGAAATAATTGTGGAAATTAAGTAAAATATTTGACATAAGATCGATTGTCACGTTTCTTTGGAACGATTTCTGAGGGGGTGAAATTCGGACAGAGTGCAGACGTGGAAAAGGGAATTCCAAAGTCGGCACCCCAACTACTCTCTGTTCTGGGTTCTTTAAAATCCGTTTACACTGTTTCCTATCCTCTGTCTCTAGTTTCAACCACTAACACGAACGGAAAAAAACCCCATAAAACGTTAACATTTGGCACCCCTCAGCTGCACGTTGATGTTAGTGGATGAATCGAAAACGGTGGCGAGGAACGGGGTTTAAGGTTTCGAATGTTTTTGTAGATGGACACTCAAATAATGACGTATTTCATGGCTGGGTGTATATTTTTGTATTCATAATGAGATCTATTAGCTGTATGCATTAAATATGATACGTATATAGGATCTAAACAATCATGCTCCCCCTCCCCTCGAAAAAAGTAATATAAATAACGGATAAATTAGCAACTGTTAATTTTATTCATGTGAAATTTAAATATTCTGTGACGTATGTTTCTAGTTGTGATCAGGCGCGTACGCAGGGGGGGGGTTTGGGGGTTAAACCCCCCCCCTTTGGAAAATTTTTGTGTGTAAACCCCCCTAAAAAAAACCTAAAACCCCCCCCCCCCCCCTTTTGGATTTTTTTTTTTTTTTTTTTTTTTTTTTTTTTTTTTTTATTATTAAAAAAAAAAAAAAAAAAAAAATTATTCCCATGGCCGACCTAAAAAAGGTGACCTTACCCCCCCCCAACGGAGCAAAATGTCAAATTTCCAAATTTCGAGACCAAAAAAAAAGAAAAAAGTGTCCTCTTACCCCCCCCCCCCCCCCCCCCCCCCCCCCCCCCCCCCCGCTTATTCAGCGGTCGGCTGAGTCGTTGCGATTTTTTTGGGACCAAAAAAAAAAAAAAATGTGTCCTCTTACCCCCCCGCTTATTCAGCGGCTGGCTGAGTCGTTGCGAAATTTTCGGACCGATTTATAAATGTTAAAACCCCCCCTTGAAAAAATCCTGCGTACGCGCCTGGTTGTGATCAACGTTAAATCATTATTTGATACCCACACTACTTCTCTATATTATCACAACAGTATAAAGTATGCCCCCTCCCGAAAAAAAGAATAAATTAATAAATAAACAATAAAATCAATAAATGAATACAATCTTGAAATTTGGTAGATGTTTCAAAGTACCGATACGGTAATTCGCCTTTATTTTGCAGGGTATTTTACTGCTACTACTTTAAATTTACGCATACTGCCATCTGTTGCTCACAATTTTCAACTGATGCCGCGCGAGTGATGAAATTTTGGTACAAGAACCGGAAATCGCTCTCGGTAATTAAGCCTTTACCGAAAGATTGCGCGAGTGAAAATACATTCCATCGGTGGTAGCGATGTCGGTAAAATACCCTGCCTTGAAAAATATAGATGATAGCATGACTGAAATTTAAGAGCTGATCGGTTATATGTTGTTCAGAAAATATCACTACCTTTAAACAACTTATACACTTTATCGTTTGTATATAAGCGAACTTTACCGTATAGTTTGCTAAATGTCATTGTAGATATAGATACCAAATGTTTAATCAAATGTCACACATTATTTGCCTATTGTGCTTGTCTTCGTGGGTAAACTTGTCATGATCAAGATTACTATCTAATAGAGACACGAGAGAAGCATACCGATTTGGATAATGATCGTATTTGTTAACATGATTTGTTGCATTATGCATTATTTTATGGTTAAACTCGATTGCTTTTAAAATCAACCATGTCTGCTTCCGTTTGTGGTTAGACTCATTAACAGTGACATTGATGAGTGTCGTGACGAATTTAAAAAAGAGAGAAAGGGGAGAGTTGAGAGCCATATAGTAAAGGAAAGAATGAGCCAGAAAAAGATGGTGAAATGGTAACAGGGCAAGTTGTTAATTTCTATATCCTATTGTATATTTTCGAAAGCATTTGCGACTGTGTTGGATGAAGGTAGAGAGACAAAGTTGACAGAATGGGAGAGAGAGACGGATGGAAATGGATGGCGAGAGCGACAGAGCAGAGAGAGAGTGAGCTAGAATAGGACGATACAAGCGACAGAGAAGAAGTGGAAATGGTCATGACAATTAAACTGAAATCGACTACGATTTTTACAGAAAAACATAAAATTACAATAACAGATCAGGAAAAATTAAGAGTGGCATATCACGGGTTTAGCCATTTTATAAAAACACTGCCGTCATCGGCAGGGATATAAATAATATTTCCAATACTATACTTCCCATAATATTATTACTTGATGAATAAGCTAGGAACAATGCCATAGAATGAGCCTCAAGAAAGCATGTGAAAGATTATATTATGTAATCTGTTTTTCATGTATGTTACTTCGTCTTTTTTGTTTTCCCCTATCTCTTTCTCTGTCTCTCCGTTTCTGTCTCTTCCCCCTCTCTCTTCCCCCTCTCTCTTCCCCCTCTCTGCCGCTCTCTTTCTCGTTACCCCCTCTCTTCCTTTTTTTCCTTCTTCTCCTCCTCCCCTCCATCTCTCTTTCCCCTTTCTACGCCAATCTATTATAGGGGCACTTGCCCCTGTACATACACTCCTGGTCATACTGATTCCGAAATAAGACACTCCATGATAGGCTCACCCTTTTAAGGTGATGTAATTTCGGAGCACTTCCCTATTCATTCGTCGACCTTCTTCGGTCGATGGTCAGTCAACAATAACAGAATCTGGATTAATGCGATTTGACCATTAAGCCTCTTTAGTAGTGTCCTTGCGAAAGTCATGGTTAGATTTCCAGTGCGAAAAAATGAACAATAAGAATCACCGTCTCGTTGCCTTATAACTTCACTTATAGCATTATAATTTTATGTGTAGATCGGATTGTTGAAGCATATGATTAATGCTTTCTTCAACAATGGAAATTCTCTCCATTAAGCTGAGATACCACTTTAGCCCGGAAAAAAAAATCATTTCATACTGGCCTTGGTCGAATTGTACGTGGATTTCTTTTTTTTTTTTTTTTAAAGGAAACGTGTGTTTTTTCCGTTCTTCGATATAAAATTCTTCGCAAAGAAGACAAATATCACGAATACGTAACACATTTGTATTTGATCTATAACTTTCCATTGATTACTAATACGTTACTCTCATTTGTCACATATAAACAATTAAGCACAGGACAACAAACGTGCCCGTTTTCGCTAGTTGTCCATTATGATATGAATATTTGTCCACAATTTGAAGCCCTTTTGATTGAATTTGAAGCATCATAGAATATTATACTTCAATTATGATCATAATACAATATGAAATACAGTTACACATCGAAAACATAAAATCAATTATATGGGTGTTTAAAAATGCTCTTGGCATCGAAAGAGTTGTACATGGAATAAAATTAGTACGCTGTCAAGAATGTCTGCCAATGCCATCAGCAGATATATGAACATATACATTATAACTTTTTCTGGTCCAACTCTTTGGAATAGTCTCCCATTAAACATTCGTTCCTGTTTCTCAGTCGGATCATTTAAGATAAATCTCAAGGCTTATTTGTTTTCTTTCTAATTGTTTTTTGACAAGGCGTTGTGTAGATTTGTGTGAGATGTGAACGAGGTTGTGTACTGTATGAACAGGGCTTGAATCATGTGGTGCACAACTTTTTGAATAGCTTTACACAGCTTTACACATCAAATTTACAGTGTATGCACTTGGAGAGCAAAATAATTATTCTATTTTATTTACTAATGTAAAACGCTTTGAGCATGTTTATGTTCGTATTTGATATCAACGAAACTCTTGAAAAGGCATACAACTTTTCGATGGGAACAAAAAACGCATTTTATTCATCAGAATTTCAATAGCAAGACTAAGAGGAAATACGAACTTTCATTTTACTCACATGTTTGCGCCAAAAGGATTATATTTCTTTGCCCTTTTACATGGAAAAATGCATCAATGTAATAAACTGAGCACCTTTTTATGGTTTTTTTTCTCCATCGCTTACGTTTAAAGGTATTACAAAGTTTTGGTATGGGGTCATGCATTTGGTTCAAATTAACATATTGGAAGCATATGCCTTCCTACATTGATCGTTGTCGCGGTTGAAATCGAGTCTAAAGTTATGAAATTATAAATTATAAACTCTTTATGTTGTATAGCTCCCTCTCAAGGTCAAGATATTAATTTAGCTATGAAACAATGTTTCTTGACTAAAATGGACCGATTAGCTATTCCCATTTGGATATTATATATCCAAACTACATATTCTGAGATTTTCATGGTCGCAGCTAACATTATACGGCCATAGGCGCTATTTGAAATTTATCATAATTTACCGGGAGCACCGGTAAATTTTGATATTCAATTTTTCTCGAAAACAGAAGTGTTTTAGGGATTATTTTTTTAGTGCTTATAATACATCCACAGGGGCATCCAAATATATCAAAATTGTAAAGATTCACTATCCACCCAATTTTCAAAATTTCCCAAAACTTTGTATTACCTTTAAAAAGAAGAACAAAAAGGGGTAAAAGTGGAGTACACATGTATACAGATAAAGAGTAGTATCGATGGAGCTCACACATTTAACTGAATAGAAACGAATCTGAAGAGAAAAAACAATCACTAAGTCTGCAACATTTTGTTAAGATGAACCGAGCTGACAGAAGAATGCAGAGTTTGTACAAATAATTTAACAGTATTTTAAGAAATTAGGCCTTTTATACCGCATCACTCTTTCTAAATATGTACAAAACCTTTCATCAGCAGAGATCAAAAAGGTAGTAGGCCCAGTGGTTTTATTAGTGGCGTATCTGGTGATAAGGGGGCACGCGCCCTGGGCGGCATTCGAAGGGGCGCAAAAACACATCATACACATCACTAGCTTATTACTTTTTCGAGGACATACATACCGATGACGATTTAACCGCATCATCGAAGACCTACATGTCCTTGGAGCTCGTACACTTCACATTTTAACATATTTACAGGGTTTTCGAACCGAGGACGTATTCGTTTTGCGAGTGGTCGTCAAAGTAAATGCACGGTTCTTATATTATGAATGTCCTAAGTATCCACCCACCGGAATGACAATAGCACTGACAATAATGTCAATGATATTTATTCTCATGTCACCCATAAATGTACAATGTACAAACAATAATCATTATTTAAACCAAGTAAATTCATCACAATGTATGTGAAGTATATCGCTTGTGAATATGTAGAAACGGAAAGAAATTTAAAACAAACAAAAGCAGATAGGCAAACAGTCAATAACCAATTGTTGGGGGAAATTGAGAAAAAGGGTGATTCACTGAATGAATTAATAAAGAATTAATAATGTTTATTTTCTTGTAATGGATGAATGAATGAATAAATGGATAAATACATACATAAATACATATATAAATACATAAATAGATTGATAGATACATGAATTAAAACCATGATATTAATATACTGTACACTGTATTATAATAATCAACAATAATTCTTATTTTTTGAGGGGGTTATGAGTTTTTTTATTTAATTCCTTCCTCTCATAAAACAAGTAAGAGTGCAAATAAAGTTTAATAATAATTTAAAGCATGCCAGGTAGGTATTATATAGGTAGATATTACGTCTTTTAGATGGATACAATGATAACGTTTATGGTTATGTTAAGGTACTGCCGACCATCTACGACGCCATTTCGGAAATAAACAATTTCCGGTGGTCCGATTTTCTACAATATTTGGTATGGTTTTATGATTTTAAACAATGGCGGAGACCGTTGAAAAACCTTTTTTTGCAATTTTTAACGGGTTGGGGTAGTTTTTTCCGATAACTTACCCGACTATATTTATATACTTATATCCGTCGCAGAGCTAATGCCTTGTTACGGAGACCTGGTACACCAGAGGCATCGTTGTTTAAATCATGGGGTAAACCATCCACACTTGTAGAGTAACACAAAATTTCAGCATCGACTTCAACCCGTGCGATGCAGACTTGATCTTCCAACATGTTTATCCATATGACCCATCCAGAAGGCACGAAGAGAATACTCCCCAGCCCCTGCCTCATATCCGTGCTTTCGAGGTTGATGAGTGTGAACGGACCTAGTATTTTCTTCAGATCATACCATGCAATTTGGGTTGGAGAGCCTTGCGTCCAAAACAATCGTTCCCCTTTAAGAAGAACAAAAAGCCATATGACTGTAAATGAGCATACTTTAAAAAATATTATCTTCCTGATTCGGAACGATTGACCACCAGCAAGACAAAACATTCCTTCAGTCAGTTTTAACCAAATTTAGTGAAAAAAGCGATGCCTGAAATTAATTTTTCATTCTGCGAACAGATTCTGCATCGATTAAAATAAAATATGGTCGTTCTGATGATTACGTAGTCATGTTTTACCTCTAAGTTTTTAATGCAGGCGTCTGCAAATGAATCTGATGCGACCCGCCAGAATATCAACAAGTGTCTATAAATCGATTATTTACAAATGCTATTCCCTCATTAAAATACACAAGAAACACGTCAGCAATGATTTTCAAATACTTCATCCAGGTCAATTTAAACAGCCTCGTTCAGCGGCTTGTGACATGGGCGACCGTTACAATGATGCATTACGTAATCCGATTTTTTTTTTTTGATGAGATTTTTTTTTTCTTCTTCAAAGTCTTTACGTAGTCCGCAAGACTAAGACTATATGGTGGGTCAGATGGTGGTTTATGTAAACTTCCCTTGGAATGAGGGTGAGGGTGTGCAGCCCCCCCCCCCCCACATGATGCCCTCAAAAATATTTTTTGATCATTCTTAAAGTTCTAAATCAGACTGTTTTAAAATGGTCATGCATGATTCATTGATAACTTTGAGTGTCGTACAAAACTAAATGAGGAGACTTTTAAACTATTTGTAGATTGAAAAATAATACATCCGATTCGGAATAACTAAGCGATTTAAACTATAATGACCATCAATCTAATTCTGTTATAATCCCAACCACTGGCGATCTACTATATATATCCTTTTATTTTTTTTCTTCACGTTATTTGAAATTAAAGTTTGCATATGCAGTTCCCCATAAAATGTGTACAAGATTATTTTGATTATTTCATTAGTACCTTTATACTGGGAGTTGGAAAAAACTCGGGAAGAGAGTAGGAGATAGACCTTCCAAACCCTTCCATCTCGAACCCAATCAATTTACTACAATAAACAACTAACTACCTTCTTCATCTATGGTCAATCCTTTAAACAATTTTCCGTCTAGTGGGCCTGATAGCTTTGTTATATGTCCCTCGTCAAGATGGGTTCGTTGAATCCCATTATCTCGACGAATAGTGTAGAAATACCTGCAGAGGGAGGAAGGATTTGCGATAATGAAGTGATTACGGTGTTCGTGTACTACAAGCGAAACAAGCTTTCTTCATCTGCATTTGACAGAAGGAGGAGGAGGAGGAGGTTGAAGGGCTCCATTCACAAACAAATGTGGTATAAATAATATGTTATCAAAGTGCAAACACAATTGATCAAATCATGTACGGTAATTAATATTGTTTTAAAGAACAATGGATGGTGCTGCAATTTATCCCATGAACGTGATCGAACAGTACTCACTATGAACATGACAGACAAAGAAAGCGGACAAAATATACAGTTCCTCAGGAAGACAAAGGAACATCCCTTCACTGCTATTATGTAAAAATGTGTAGAACAGGTGAATATGCTTGTGACACCTGTTTTACACAATAGCAGTGAAGGAATGTTCCTTTGTCTACCTGAGGAACTGTATATTTTGTCCGCTCTCTTTGTCTGTCATAATTCGTAGTGAGTGTGATGATATTACTGCGACCATAAACTAGAACTGCGGTTATTGTTATTACGTGTTGCTACTACTTGACACGCGGTTGTTGGGTGTAAAATGAATGGAGCTAGGACAAGGGGCGGATCCAGCCGGTGGCAGGGGAGGGGGCCCAATTCGTGAGAAAATATTTAGCGGCGAAACAGCCGGCCGATAATTCGCTCAGTTTTTTTTTTTTTTTTTTTTTTTAATTTTTATTTATTTATTTATTTATTTTATTTTTATTATTTTTTCATTTTTATTTTTTTATTTATTTATTTTTTTATTTATTTATTTTTATTATTTTTTTTTATTTTTTATTTTTTATTTATTTATTTATTTATTTATTTATTTTTATTTTATTTTTTATTTTTTTTTATTTATTTTTTTTTGGGGGGGGGGTAGTATTTAGCACTGAAAGATCGCACCCCCCCCCCCCCCTCTTGAGCGCCGGGGGGGGCATCTCCAAAAAAAGGGAAATTAACGTGTTTTTACACGTTTTTCTCCCAGGTGGCCCACCCCCCTGGATCCGCCAATGGCTAGGACAGAAATAAGTTCAAGGTTGGAATGGCTTAGAGTTACAATTTACAATTTGGAAACGATACTTGATACTGCTAAAGAAGGGAGACGATACATCAACAGAAAAAAGAAGATGGAAGAGCGTAATGAAAGTGAGATTTCTGACGAGATTATTCGTCACCTTCGTCGCTGATCAATATTAATAAATTTGAAAAGAGACGGCCTAGCAAGTTGTACGTACTTGTGTTTACGTGCAATCACGTATGTAATAGTCTGATTTTCAGACCCTTTTACCTTTTAATGGTCGTACGTTTCGTATGCACATGTGTACTTCGCACTCACCCCAACCTTTTCAAAATGCCATCCTACCAGTCATAGAGGTGCTTCTTCTTCTTCTTCTTAATTTGATTTTGTTTGGCAATCAGTCACAGTTGACTATTTTTGCCACACACCATTTTATGAATTATTTATATATATATATATATAAATATATATGAGAAAAGCCTCACGTCAGGCTACCAAATCCAAGGCAGTCTACACAACAATCAAACAAATCACTAAGAAATCTAGCATCAGAATGCAGGCAGTGAAAAGCAAAGATGGAGAAATCCTTACCGAGATGAAAGATGTTAAAGAGAGATGGAAAGAAAGCTTTGAGGAACTGTACAATCACCAGAACCAAACAAATGGAGAAGCTACTAACATACCTCAGATGGCCAGCCTCGAACCGGTTCCAGACATTCTGCGAGATGAAGTAGAATTTGCTGTACGAAAACTCGCAGAAGAGAAAGCACCTGGATTTGACAGCATCACAGGAGAGGAACTCAAAGCTACTGGGCCAACAGGAATCACCATACTTCACAAATTGTGCAACATAATATGGCGGGAAGAAAGTTTTCCGGCTGACTGGGGAAAAGCCATAATAACACCAATCTACAAGAAAAAAGACAAACTCAACTGTGGAAACTACAGGGGTATTAGCCTGCTAAGCCATGCAGGGAAAGTATTCAGTATCATCCTCCAGCGAAGGATCATGAAGAAAACAGAAGAAGTGCTGTCCGAAGCACAAGCTGGATTCCGACCAGGACGTTCCACTATGGATCAACTGTTCACCCTCAGACAGATAATGGAAAAGCGCCTTGAAAGAAATCAAAGTCTCCTATGCTGCTTCATCGATTACGAAAAGGCATTTGACTCAGTCTGGCAGGAAGGGCTGTGGAAAGCAATGAACTTCTTTGGATATTCATCAAAATACATACACCTACTTCAAGCACTCTACCAACAATCAAGCAGTGCAGTCAGAGTGAATGGTGAATTGACCGACTGGTTTAAAACCACAGTTGGGGTACGCCAAGGATGTGCCCTGTCCCCACAACTTTTTAACATCTTACTCGAAGCTGTGATGCTTTACGCTATACATGACACCAAGATCGGCGTAAGAGTACAGGGACAGCTAATCAACAACCTAAGATTTGCGGATGACATAGTCCTTATAGCTGACAATGACAGAGACCTCCAAACAATAGTTGACCTAGTACATCAGAGCAGCTCAAACTTTGGACTGAAAATAAACATTACCAAAACAGAAGTACAAGCCATAAGCAAACAGCCTCAACTATTGAATATAAACGTTGGAGGAGAACAGCTAAAACAAGTAGATAAGTTCACGTACCTGGGAGGAACAATAAGCCAGACAGGATCCTGCTCGGAAGAGGTAAAGCACCGCATTGGAAAGGCAATAGGAGCATTCCAAGCACTCAAGAAAATCTGGGCATCACAAGATATACGCTGCTCAACAAAGGTAGATCTGTACAAAGTCCTGGTGTTGTCTATTCTGTTATATGGTGCAGAAACATGGACATTAAAGAAGGTAGATGAAAATAGACTTCACACTTTTGAGATGGCATGCCTCAGGAGAATCATGGGTGTGACCAGATTTGACAGGCTAAGGAACACACACATACGAACACAACTGAATATGGAAGAAACTATCATCGACAGGGTTGCCACAAAAAGACTGAGATACTTTGGACATATCAACCGAATGAATTCAAAAAGATACCCCCACATCCTTCTCAATGGAAATATACATGGCAAACGCCCAAGGGGAAGACCAGCTAAGAGATGGACAGACTGCATCAAGGCGGACTGCAAAAACAGACAAGTTGACTCCCTGACTAAAGCTACAAGGTTAACAGAAGACAGGAAGGTGTGGCAAGCCATAGTGAAACAGAAGCCATCATACATCCCAGTGATGGTGTGGACGGCTTAAGTCAAGTAAGTCATATATATATATATACATATGTACAATTTCATGTCATAAATGACTATTTTTAGGATTCTTCCTCTTTCTATCCCCTTTCCTTCCGCTTATTTTCTAGACTTTATTTTTTTAGAGAGAAAATTCAATAAATTAATAAATTTGGAAAGAGATGGCCAAGCCTAACAAGTTGTACGCACTTGTGTTTATGTGCAATCACGTATGTAATAGTCTGATTTTCAGACCCTTTTACCTTTTAATGGTCGTACGTTTTGTGCACAGAGATTCAATCTGTATATAATTTTGGCCATTACAAGTAGTGGTTTATTGATGTAAACATGTTTTGGGGGATCGCGCGATGAGAGGAGAGACGGATGCTTCCATTTACTGTACCACTTCTTCATATTGCTCCGGTTGTCTCATTTTCGCCCGCTGGACGTATATAGCAGACGTCAATCGGCGGATTAGACGACACTTGGTAGTGAATTTGTATGTGAGATTGCTTTGCTAAATATAGAATACAAGAACATTTTCCATATCTTTAAACTATCATTGATATCTGATAATTAAACAGTTATTAAAATAAACCTACCAAACTACACAATACAATGAAATACTTGACTTAAAGTAGGGGAGTTTGATGTGGTGCACAATTGCGCCCCTCTGTAAATAATCGAATAGTCCATGGCGATCATGAATATTTATGTTTTTGCTTACCTCGGCAAAATGTTTGCTTATCTTCAATGGAAAAATTACGGTGGGTTTGGCTGAAATGGACATAATGAACAGATCACAACTGATCTATTATAATTCATGCTTCTTATCCTTCGTGTGCTTGACCTAACACCTTACAATCGCTTTGCAAACTGAGTCCAAAGTTCGACTTGTTTCACATGTGTTATATAGGCAATGGCGAGCTTGCAATCTATTTTGATCAAATTACGGTGGGTGAACTTTCAAAAGTCAATGGGACATGAGGGTTCCAATGAAAGAGCTAGTGATAACGTACGTCGGGATGGATGTGCTTTCGGTTTATTTTAAACAAAATTGAATATTTTTTAACGATTTTTTTTTTAATATTTTTTTTTTACAATTCCATAGGCTAACATGTTAGGCTACTGACTCTGACGATAGGGGGCGTTGACAGATGAGACTAAACGAAGCTATATGTTTTGACCCACCTGACAAACTTCAATCTGACCCACTTAAGGAGTACTGATTTTTGTTTTTCTCCAAATTCGTGAGTAAATATTTGGCGCCGAATCAAAACCAACACCCCACCTTCTTTTTTATTTTAAAAAAAAGTTGTTTTTATGTTTTTCTAGCCAGGGGAGGGGACCCGGCCCCCTTCCCTACCTAGATTCACCACGGGGCGGAAGGGCCGGCTGTGCCCCCTGGATTCGCCCATGCTAGAGTTAAAATTTGATAGCCCCCCCCCCCCCCACCCCCCTTTTGGGAGTATCATTTACAAGCGTGTAAATTACAACGCTTGCACGATGTGCACGCTGAGCGTGGGAACAGAGCTTCATAAATGATTGTACATTTCTAAAGAGTGGACCTTAAAATTTACGTATTTTCCGCGCGACTAAAAGATGCCTCTGTTTACATTAGTCAACAAATGATTCAGATTAATGTGTGTCAGGTGGGTTAGAAAGAAGTGATACAGTATAAAGAAACACCCAGGAGTCACCGCTCTGTGTGTGGGATGAAACAAATATATAAAACGGACAGAATCCGGACTAGGTTGATGTCTGGATGAGACAGCGTAAAATTGAGCAAGGACAAATAACGGATACGTATCTAAAGTTGATAGGTTTAAGGTTGGAATGGCTTACAGTTATAATTTACAATTTGGAAACGATACTAGACACTGCTAAAGAAGAGAGACGATTCATCGACAGAAAAAGAACAGGGAAGAGCATAATAAAATTGAAATTTCTGGCGAGATTATTCGTCACCTTCGTCGCTGATCAATGACACAAATTTCGCTCAACGGGACCGATAGTTCTACAGGATTGGAAACGGCTCCTTCTTGTCGTACTCCTCGTTGCCCATGTCCCCCTGGGTATGTCATCCAGTGAAGTTGCTGTTCCTTGATGTCCAAAGCCAAATACCCGTACAGTCTTGATACTGTTATTAACGAGAAAGAGAAGACAAAGGCTACAAGCTTAAAACCTTCGGAATGATCGACCACAAGCTATAATTTCCTTGGAAAAGAAATTTCTTCAGTGTGTTTTATCCATACTGGTGAAAAAGCGATAGGTGAGCAGATTGAAAGACAATTGCTGAACAACGATTCTCAGTGAAATTACATTTGTTCTTCTGTTTTTAAATTCTACCCTTATCCTAACAATCTGCCCCAAATTTATCGGACAGGAAACGATATTTATGTTCTATTTTCCTGGGCTTTTGTTTGCCCCCCTCCCCTGCATGTACCGCTTGGGACTCTTAACGCATCTCCCCTCCCCATTCAACAAAGAGAAAGGGCGTGGCTTTCTTAAACTTAGTAGTGATATGAATGACTTTAGTATCAGATCGGTTGAGTATTAGCAGATTTTGGGATGGCCAGCGTTAAACATGGACTAGATCGTTTATTGTGTGTCAAAGGAATCCATACGCTTACTTGCTTGCCAAAAAAGGTGACATAAGCCTATTTAAAACTTCCCATCGCTTTCTTGGTGAGCCGTAATAACAGCATTCAGTGAAACTCGATATGAGATGAATACTAGTGGCCTATGCCAGACCCTTGAGGGATACCTCATGTGAAAGCAAAGAATCAAGAGCAAATCTGTTGATAGAATATCCTGCTCTGGCGATCCCCAAGGTAGGATATCAGCCCTTTCAAAGTAAGTCTTTTAGTGGAAAGGGGGAGGGGATGCGTTACATTATCAAGATGATATCAATCCTGAAAGTAAATATATTGATTTGGTGGCAGATGTTATTGTACCTACCGTAATCATATTTGTACTGATACAATATGTTTATCTAAAGAAAACCTTATGTCGTATCTTTCAAGTATCATACTAATAATATCAGCAGATATAACCGTCCAGTTCGACCATCCCCTCTTATGCATCCTAACGTCCAACTCCGCACGCTCGGGGCTTGCCAAATCCGTCCAGTAGAGTGTATCAGATGTGTCATCAAAGACCATGGTTACGATCCGGGCGGAGTTGCCAAAGTCAACGAAATTCGAGAAGACAAAGTCGCTTATATTAGCGACCAAAATCCCAGTCCTTTGCGGATTGATGATTAGTAGTTGCAAAGACACACCTGAGAGAGGGCCATGCAATGAAAAACGGCATTATCTTTTAGAATAGCTTTCAAATTATATGGAGATTGCTTCTCTATATAAAACTTAGTAGTTTTAAGACGAACATGTCGTGGTATAGTGGTTCATTCGATTGACTCTCAATCCAAGGGTAGAGGGTTCTAACCCCAGCCCGGTACTAATGTCTTTTGGAAAGACATTAATCTACTCTGCACCAGAGGTAAATGAATACTCGGCAATTGCTGGGATGATAAAAATAATCGCAGGGTTCTCAAGAAAAACAGCATTATTATTGCGTTATTATTATAAGCACAATATAAAATTCATGTTTTCATCGTGATCAATCACTTTTTTTTTATTGCAAGCTCCACTTAAAGCTATAGGTTTACCACTAAATTTTCTTTTTAATTCGGCTACCTACCGCATTCTGTGCCATCGAACCCACGATCACATTGGCACCTGTACGCTGGAATATGGCCAATAGAAGGCGTGCAGGTTCCTCCATTGAGACAAGGGCTAGCTGAGCAAGGATTGTAGCCTACGAATAAGGCATGAGTGAGAGAAGGAGAGAGAGGGGAAGAGAGAGTGAGAGGGGTACAGAGAGAGAGAGAGAGAGAGTGGGGAATGGAGGGAGATAAAGAGTGACGAATAAATTCGTAAAACGTATGGGCCGGACTGCATATTCAACGATATGCGCTACCGAATTACAGTTTATTATTAGTATTATTATTATTGTTGATGTTGTTAATGTGTTATTGTTAAGATAATGCAAACGGGAGACCCACTTACTTATCAGACATAAAGTAAGGTACACGTACACACTCATACATTCAACCCATCAGAGCTGTGATAAGCGTTCCCAAATATTGATGAGTGTGAAAAATATGTTGTTTTTCTAGATCAAATCTGGTGTCAAGTTTAATATCAAGTTTGTGATGTTTTGATGAAAATGTGTCATTGACAAGTTCGTTAGTTCTCAATGCGAAGGTTTATAGTCTTGGAGTTATCTTCTACGCCAACGTAACCAAGGAGTCACAAATTAATCAATGAGAAGATATCATGCCACAGACTCTATGCATCTAAGCAGCTTCTGCATCGTCGTGCATCGACTGTTGTAGCTCTTTACCTAATGACATCCATGTGAACTAATTTCAGGACCCACGTAACCTCACAACGGCCACGTACCCTGTAACGTCCACCTACACCCCTTAACTGCCACAAATACATCGGTACAGCCACGTACATGCCATCAATTTTAAGGATTAGCCACGCCCCGTATCAAAATTGTGGTCGTACGTGGCGATTATGGGTGGGATTTACGTCACAATGTGAGTGACAAATAAATTCGTAAAAACGTATGGGTCGGACTGTAAATCGAAAGTAATGAATAAAACATTAAATGGATTAACCTAAGCAGTCAATTATATTTCGATCGTTCGTAACAAATCATATTTACCGAAGTGCGGTGCCTCGCATATGATTATCTCATGACCGCGTGTTGTCAATGATGATGATGATTGGTTGAAGACCATACCTTTGACAGTTCCTCTAATGACCGTGCCATCGGGTAGTAATAAAGAGGGACACACGACTTCCTCAGGGCACTTCAATACTTCACAGTTTATACCTACACACATAGGGGGATCTTTATAGTCGTGTTCTGTTATCTGTTTCGACTCAATTATTCAATTGAATCGAAATGACACTCACCTTCATACTACATGGCTACAGTGAATATTTCAAGAAATATCTGAGGAGGTAAAAAGCTTTAAGGCAAAGCCAGTTTTAGAAACGCCATCAACAGCTACAAACAAGATACTTGTAGAAATTCAGGATATGAATGCTTATCGTTGCATCTTGGTTATGTAATCGAGAGTAGGAAAGAAAAGAGTAGGAAAAGCACTATTACACTTTTCTGAAACATTGATAAACAGTTAAACCTATCTATTTAGGCCACTTTTTCTGTTAAAGGTAACAGAAAAAGTGGCCACTGTAGACAGGTGGCCATTCTAAGACAGGTTCTACAGCAAACATTTCTATCTTGAGGGAGACAACAAAAAACATGGCCACTGTAGACAGCTGGCTGTTATACAGCGGGGGACTCTGCTACAGGTTTGACTGCATGTAGAATTATTGATACTCTTCTATTCTATTTTCCTCTTTTAATATTATTCTTCTATGTATATTTCACGGTAGCGGAATGGTCCGTATAACAAAATGAAATAATAATATTTAGGATATTTATTGTCCGTCAGGATAGGAAAACACATATATTATGTTAATAGAGACAAATAATATCCAGTGTACGTCGAAAATGTAGTTCTTCCTGTCTTCTTTTCCAGGTGGATGGGCACGGGTCGAGAGTGTCATCCCCACGCCTTGTCTTGGACAAAACTTGAGCGTAAGTGTATGTTGATTTATATCTCAGTCACACCGCCAACCGGGTCCCAACCCGACTCTAAACCAACCGATTTGTGGACATTAGGGGTAATCTAAAGTCGGGCTTGTTAATGTCACTGCAGTTGTTTGGGTTACAAAATACAAAAAGAGCCCGAGGGCAATTACGAAATTATTTAAATTTACTCTTCTAGATCGAATATCATACTCACCGTCTGCTAGCAGTGTCATGGCCATCAACAGACCGATCAGATGCTAAAATTAACAAACAAACGATATGAAAATAGTAAATCGTCGAAACCCAAATTGTATTCTTTCCATTCATTGGATTGTTAGAAGTTACAAAGTTGTTATGTTATGGTGGGAGTTAGATATAAATCTCTATTATATTCTTCATTTTTAAATCCTCTAAATCATTGCTTTCTTATGCATTTGATGAACTTGGAGATACTATCGTTTATTGCAATATAAATACCTGTCGACCCACACGTCTTAAATCATGGCTAACTGACAATGCTTGGGGAAATAATTGCAGGGCCCGTAAAAAGTGCGATGGGCCATTTCCTACAATTTGTCCCTTACGAAAGATGTCTTGCTTTTTGTCTTCTTCTTGTTAGTGGGCAGGGGGTTCTTCGTCGTGATTAGACTATTTCACTTTAGTTTTACCAGGAATTTTTATTAGACAAAGGTCGTAACATTGAGAGAATTAATATTTTAATACCGAGGTGGCTCTGTAACATTGCCTCAGATTCTGAAACAAAATCCTGGATTTAGCTCATGCTGCAATCATAATTATAAACCTTTAGGTCAGTCAGGAATCCCATGGCTTTTACAAGCAGATCACCTGTCTAACTAACAAGATATTTATGATTGAAAATCGAAATTTCATTTTTTGTTTACCTAACGGTTTTTTATAACACTAGAGTCTTTTAGGAAAAATGAGTATGGTTAAACCGGTCGCTCAAGGATTTTTACCATTTCGAGGCACTTCATGATCATTTTGAAGCGATCATTTTGATTAGGGCTTCAATATCACACCATATCACAGAAAATGATAACACGTGGGGCCATGCATCTCAGATTTAACATTGTTAAACGATAACTTTAAGACCGTGAGTAAATAAGACCAAATTATATTTATAAATTACAAAATTCATAGAGAAAAAAGAAAAAGAAGAATACATTACCGATATAGACATGACGATGATGATAAAGACGTGTTACGTCGATCTTTATCCTCATAATCTACTCAAAGTAAGAGGTTTTAAAAGATCCGTAGCCGAATAATCTCCAACAGACTGTAAGCAGGAAGGTGATTTGAAGAGTATGTAGGTCTTGTAGCCTAAATAATCTTTTCTTTATATATGACAGATAGATCCAGATCTTTTTGTAAGCAGGGACATCTTAAAAGCGTGAGAATGAATCTTCGTGGAAACGGGCGCTGATTGCAATCATCTGATTCATGAGAAAGGGAAATGGCCGATTTTTGTTTTTGTGCGCGAAACTGCCTCTTAAGGTCAATCACGGCATAACAACTGGGATAATTGATATTTCCAAATTACAAAATAAATATTGCATGCAAAGTGAAAAAAAACCATTAAATACAGATTTTTACAATCGAGAAAGGAACTATTGAAGTCACAACTTTCAAGCAACCGTCACGGATAGGAAACTTGATCCAATATATTTTTTATCCTTATTGCCATATCGGTCCGCAGTTAAGGCAAATCAAGTTTAATAAACCAAAGAGTGTCGACCCCATTAAAAAAAAGCGTCACTTATGGTCAACGGTCAGAGGTAATAAAAAAAATCAAGGTGCACTTTGCTTTTACGAGGTCATGGTAGTATCAGGCCAGATAAAATTTCAGCCAAGTCAGATTTGTAAACAAAGTTTATATGATCATCACGATTTCACATAAAAAAGTATTCCTCCATTGAGTCACGGCCAGTGCTATATAATGGGACCATTAAAGCGAAAGTCCACCATGATATTAAGTTGGTTTTAATAGAAGCAGACAAATTTGGGAGAGTATGGTCAATGATAGTTTGAGCGAAAACCGATCGAAAATAAGGACGTTATGAATTATAAAAAATGGCGACTCTGTGACGTATCCTGCGAGCTCCCCCCATTTGCCCCGTACTTAACATCCTCAAAAAGCTATAGTTTCAATCGTAAATTCACCTTAAATATAATTATTGCAAATACGTTTTCAAATAACCCCTGTATGAAACAAAACTAATCTGTCATCTATAACTAAGAAAGTGAAAGTTTATGATTTTTCTTCTACAGAGCAAATTGTAAGAGCTTTAATGATACGTTGTTGATACGTCATGCTATTTTGTGTTTAAAGACACTATAATTTTTTCCTCTTAATGTGATAAACTGAGCACCTTTTTATGGGTATCTTCCATCGCTTACCTTTAAAAAGAAGAACAAAAGTGGGGGAAAATGAATACACATGTATATAGATTATTTAAGTTTTTAAAGAAAGTATTAATTTTTCATTCAATGAACCGAATTTAACATAATCGAGAATAAAGAATAGTGTCGATGGAGCCCACACTTTTGACTGAATAGAAAGGAATCTTAGGAAGGAAAACAAAATCAAGAATTCTGCTACATTTATTTAGTCGAACCGACTGCGGTAATTTCAGCCGATCAATAGTTGACAGAAGAATGCAATAGAATGCAATAGTATTTTGAGAAATTTGTCCTTTTAAATCGCATCACTTTTTCTGAATATGTCAACAAACTTTCATCAGCATAGATCAGAAAGGTAGTAGGCCTGGTGAGTTTTTCTTTTTATTAGTGGCGTATCTGGGGGTAAGGGGGCACGTGCCCCGGTCGGCAATTGTAAAGGATGCACAAATACATCATACACATCACTAGCTTATTACATATTCGTTGACATAGGCTTCTTGCCGATGTCCATCTGGAAATTTAACCGCATAATCGAGGACCTATGTACATTTTCCGTGCAGAAAGAGCTCGTTCCCCTATCAGAAAGGGGTCTTCTCGCTATTCATACAGACATCTATTTATACAAATTCATTTAGTCGCGTATAATGGATAGCGGACCTTATGAATAATGGTCCTTATGAATAGTAGTTCTTATGGATAGCGAGCTTGACCCATCTGAAAGGTCCTCAAATTGTATCATATCTACAGGGTTCTCAAACCGAGGACGTAGTCGTTTGGCGAGTTGTCGTCAAAGTTAAGGTACAGTTCTTAAGAGTGTTCTATACCCATCGGCAATCACAGTGGCAATGACAATGACATTTATTCTCATGTCACCCATAACCAGGGTATTGGAGAAAATAATGATATTTGTATGAATAATAGATATTATTTTAACAAAGTAAATTCATTACATAGTATTTGAAGTAGGCTATATCGTTTGTGAACATGTACAAACAGACAAATATTCAAAACAAATAAACAAGTAGGCAAACAGTCAATAACCAAATGATCAGGTAATTGAGAAAAAAAAAAGAATGACTGAACGAATGATTTAATGAAGAGTTTATAATGAATAATTTATTGTTGAATGGATAAATGAATGAATAATTACATAAATACACCAAAAAATACAAAAATGAACACATAAATGAAAATTGATTTATTTATTTTCATTTTATTTTCTTTATTTTTCCACTAAATTATCCACAAATTAAAATGACATTATATAAACCCAAACAGTATCAAAATATATAATAGAACAAATGATTTATACGAGTCACGAAATACTGATAAGTATGTACGCAATCAAATAAGTTTACAGAGTACGTTTAAGTAGAGAATAAAACAAAATATTCTATATTGCTTGGTTTAACTGAGATGGGGAAAAGGGGAATCTCAGAAAAGCTAGGCTTGTTAAGCGAGATTCCCGGTTTAAATTAAGTACTAGACCACCGTCAGCGTGCATCAAATCCTGCTCATATCTGCTCCCAGAGATACCAAAGATATTAATATTAATATCAATACACTGAATTTCTTTTTGGGGAGGGGGTTATGAGGTTTTAAAAATTATTCCCATTGTTAACCAAATAACAATGCAAATAATTTGTTTAGATTTAACAAAATTCCATACAAATTTTAACATCAGCATACTACCTGCAGTTGTTGTTCTCTTTCTCTCTCTCTCTCTCTCTCTTACACTTTCTCTCTTGTTTATGTGAATACTTTATCGTGAATTTGTTGTGAATATTGATTTTAATCTTTTATTAAACGTGACTCTTATTTAAAATTTTGTTTAAAAGAGAGAGAAAAAAAATTGTTTTGTAAACCCTCACATTATACCAGTGACTAATGCATGTTGCGCAGGAGGCGTCTTTTCGATTGCGTTGTTGTTCACCCTTATCAAGCCTAGGCAGGAAAAAAGGTGCATTGTGCCAGTACTCAACGTAGTGTTTTTACTGTTTATTTTTCATGTGTTTTGTATATTTATTTATCTCTTTATTTAGTTATTTGATTGTAAATTTATTTTTACAGGGTAGCATTTTTAGTTACAATACAACTTTCCACAATGGCCTAGTAGGCCTAGATCATACCATATAATTAATTTGTTAGTAGAGCTGTATGTTCTTTCTGATTTTAAACATTGGCGGAAACCTTTGAAAAACGTTTGGTTGCAATTCCTTGGGTTAGGGTAGTTTTTTTTTTCAATAACATACCCAAATAGATGAAATATAGGTCTTATCTGCAATCATTAGGTATTCTTGTCTTAAAATGACTATCCCAACCTTTGCGTTGAATATCGATATGGCCTAGTTTAGATATGATGCGAAGAAACCGATTATTTCTTTTTTATGTGAAGACGTAAATTGTAATACGCTTCATATATCTGTATCTTATATTACACAGAGCTCACTTTATACGTGCAGGACCTTGGTTGCGAGGAGTTGCCATTCATTCATTTAATTTAAACATATGGCGCCGGTTACCGAGTAATATCTGAACGAGCCTTAATTATAATAAAAATAGATTTAGAATATGATGGCCGTATCCACACCATAATTACAAGTCATGTTTTAAATACAGCCATGCTTAAACAGCTACCTCTCTTCTCGAAAAGAGTAATTGTTCCTATAATTATGTATTACTAATAACTGTTGTTTGTGCGTGTACGTATGTGTGTGCTGTGTGTGTGTCCTATAAATATGTGAGATTTTAGTATGGGTATGCGTGAGTGTGTGTGTTGGAGATGAGATGCGCTCTCATGTGCGCGTTTGTGAGTGTGTTTGTATATATTTTCTAACAAACATTTCGACAAATTGATACTTTAACAATTTTGTGTGTTGAAACAAATGGTAAAATAGTCCGGTACCCTATCACATTAGCGATATAGCCAATTAATTTAAGTGCCTATACGTAAAGTGATTACAACTTTCAAAATTTTCTCTTGTCGGTTCACCAACCGGCCCCTGTATTGTTTTTATTAATTAATTTTTTGAATTTACCGGTCGCCGTATTTTTTTAAAGTGTAACTGAATTGATATGATCGTACTAACCTAAATGTCACACATTTTGGGGTAAGAAATTACATTCGTTCCTAAAAAGGCACTCGAAATGTCATTAATAAGAATATAAGCGAAAACAATGCACTTTGAAGGCATTTGCGGTCTTAAAAAACTTAAAAACTAGATCTTAAGGTTGGATTTCCTTCCAAGAATTATTACAACCACTTCAATCAAATGTTAGTTTTATTTATAGGTTCCTCATATTTCACCCTGTATAACCGTCTGTATAACATCCTATTCATTACAATTAATTTCGACGTCTTTTCAAAGAATTAATTATATAATGTGACACTTTTAGTATATTTCCTATTATGTTTTAAATTGATCAATTATGTGAATTCTTTTTTGAGAAATGTGAAACAAATAAACTTGAACTTAAACTTGAACTTAAACTTGAACTTGAAGAATAAATACGTATAACAAATCCATCTTATATCCGTCGCAGAGCTAATGCTGTGTTAAGGTGTTCTAGTATACCATTGGCATCTTGGTTTAAACCATGAGGTAAACCATCTATACTGGTAGGGAAACAAAACCTTGTTTCAGTATCGAATTCAGCCCGTGCGATACAGACTCGATCGTCCCGCATGTTTAGCCATATGAGCCATCCAGAGGGCACGAAGATAATACTCCCCAGCCTCATATCCGTGTTTTCGAGGTTGATGAGTGTGAAAAGACCTTGTATTTTCTTCAGATCAAACCATGCAATCTGGGTTAGAGAGCCTTGTGTCAAAAAAATCGTTCTCCTTTAAGAAAACAAAAAGCCGAATGACAGCAAATGAACATACTTTAAAAGATAAAATCTCATTTGCCCCGAACGAAAATCTCCCTGATTCGGAATGATCGACCTCTAGCTATCATTTCCTTGAAAAAGACATTCCTTCAGTCTGCTTTATCCTTATTGGTGGAAAAAATGCGTGAATGTATTTTTTATTCTGTTAACAGATTCTGCATCGATTCAAAAAGAGGTCTTTTAAATGATGCTATAATCATGTTTAACCTTTAAGTCCAGACATGTCTTTAATGCAGGCATCTGCAAATGACGCTGATGCGACCCGCCCGAATATCAACAAGTGTCTATGAAAAGGTTCTGTACAAATGTTATTCCTCATGAAGATACAAAAGAAATACGTTAGCAAACTTTCAAAATTTCACCCAGGTCAATTTCAATAATCATGTTCAGCGCCTTATGACATGAGCGAAGTGGCAATGACGCCTTTCCTAATCTGAACCAGATTTCGATGGGAAACACAATAGGATATTATAATTGCATTCCACTAGATGTTTTCAAAGTCTTTACGTAATCCGCAAGAATAAGGCTCTGATGGGCCAGATGGTGATTGTTTAGAACTTCCCCTGGGCTTGGAGTGAGGGTCTGCAGCCCCCTTGCATTATGCCCCAGAATATTTTTGACCATTCTTACAGTTCCAAATTAGACTTTTGAAAATGGTCATGCATGATTTATTGATAACTTTTGAATGTCTTTCAAAATTAAAAGAGGAGACTTTAAAATATTGTGTAGATTGAAAAACATACATCGGAATAACTAACCCATCCATCTTAAACCGAATCAATGTACTACAATAAATAATTAACCACCTTCTTCATCTATGGTCATTCCCTTAATCCTTTTTCCGTCTACTGGGCCTGTTAGCTGTGTTGTATGCCCCTTGTCAAGATGGGTTCGATGAATTCCATTAGCTCGACGGAGAGTGTAGATAAACCTGCAGATGGTCGAAGGATTTGAAACTATTATGTAGAGCACTTGTTACTTTGTAAACAGCCTAGAAACTATTATCGTTATGACAATCTAACTTCTCCTGCAGTGTAGATAAAATCTTGTAAATGTGCCAACACTGACAATTTGATCAAATCGTGTATGCTAATTAAAATGTAATTAAAGAACGATGGTGCTGCCTAATATAACATAATCAAACGTGCGTGATGATGTTACTGCAACCATGAATTTGGATTGGGGTTATTATTATTACGTGTAGCCATTACGTGGTTGATGGGTGTAAAATGAAGGGAGCTAGGACAGAGAACGGCCACTTATTTTAAGTTGATACGTTTAAGGTTGGAATGGCTTACAGTTACATTTTGCAATTTGGAAACGATTCTAGACACTGCTAAAGAAGAGAGACGATTCATCAACAGAAAAAGAACAGGGAAGAGCATAATGAAATTGAAATTTCTGGCGAGATTATTCGTCACCTTCGTCGCTGATCAATGACACACATTTCGCTCAACGGGACCGATAATTCTACAGGATTAGAAGCGGCTCCTTCTTGTCGTACTCCTCGTTGCCCATGTCCCTCTGGGTATGTCATCCAGTGAAGTTGCTGTTCCTTGATGTCCAAAGCCAAATACCCGTACAGTCTTGATACTGTTATTAACGAGAAAGAGAAGACAAAGGCAACAAGTTCAAAACCTTTCGGAATTGACGACCACCATCTATAATTTCCTTGGAAAAGAAATTTCTTCAGTGTGTTTTATCCATATTGGTGAAAAAGCGATACGTGAACAGATTGAAAGACAGTTGCTGAACAACCATTCTCAGTGAAATTATATTTGTTTTCCTGTTTTTATATTCTACTCTTATCCAAACAATCTGCCCCGAATTTATCAGACAGGAAACGATATTTGTGTTCTTTTTTATTGGGTGTTTGTTTCCCCCCCCCCCCCCTGCACGTGCCGCTTGGGAATCTTACATCTTCCCCCTCCCATTCAATGAAGAGAGGGGGCGTGGTTTTCTTAAACTTAGTAGTGATATGAATGACTTTAGTATCAGATCTGTTGAGTATTAGCAGATTTCGGGATGGCCAGCGTTAAACATGGACTAGACCATATAGTTGTGTGTCAAAGGATTCCATAGCTCACTTGCTTGCCAAAAAAATGACATAAGCCTAAACTTCCCATCGCTTTCTTGGTGAGCCGTAAAAACAGCATTCAGTGAAACTCTGTATGACATGAATACCAGTGGGCCTATGCCAGACCCTTGAGGGATACCTCATGTGAGAGCAAAGCATCAAGATCAAATCTGTTGGTAGAATATCTTGCTCCGGCGACCCTCAAGGTAGGATATCAGCCCTTTCAAAATGAGTCTTCTAGTGGAAAGGGGGGAGGGGATTGCGTTACATTATCAAAATAATATCATTCCTGAAAGTAAATATATTGATTTGGTGGCAGATGTTATTGTACCTACCGTAATTTTATTTTTACTGATACAAAAATGTTTATCTAATGAAAAACTTATGTGGTATCTTCCAAGTATCATACTTATAATATCAGCAGATACAACCGTCCAGTTCGCCCATCCCATATTATGCATCCTAACGTCCAACTCCGCAGGCTGGGGGCCTTGCATAATTCCATTAACCAAATCCGTCCAGTAGAGTGTATCACATGTGTCATCAAAGACCATAGTTACGATCCGGGCGGAGTTGCCGAAGTCAACGAAATTCGAGAAGACAAATTCGCTTATATTAGCGACCAAAATCCCAGTCCTTTGCGGATTGATGATTAGTAGTTGCAAAGACACATCTAAGATAGGGTCATGGAATGAAAAACGGCATTATCTTTTAGTTTAGCTTTCAAATTCTAAAGACATCTATATAAAACTCACTAGTTTTAAGACGAACATGTCGTGGTGTATTGGTTTATTCACTTGACTCTCAATCCAAAAGTAGAGGGTTGTAATCCCAGCCCGGTACTAACGGCCGTTGGCAAAATATTAATCCACTCTAGACCCAGATGTAAATGGGTACCTGGCAATTGCCGGGATAAAAATAATAATCGCAGGATCCTCAGGAAGAACAGCATTATTATGATGTTATTATAAAAGCAACATAGACGTCGTGTTTTCATCGCGATCAATCTTTTATTGCAATATTTACTTATAGCCAAACGTTTACCCCTGAATTAAAAAGTCATTAGGATACCTACCACATACTGTGCCATCGAGCCCACGATCACATTGGCACCTGAACGCTGGGGTATGGCCAAGAGAAAGAGTGCATGTTCCTCCATTGAGACAAGGGCAAGCTGCGCAAGGATTGTAGCTTCGAATACGACAGGGGTGAGAAAAGGAGAGACGGGGAGAGAGACGAAGAGGGATGGAGAGAGGATGAGAGAGAGAGAGAGAGAGAAATAGAAGGGAGAAACAGAGAAAGGGAGAGAAAGGGAGAGAAAGGGAGAGAAAGGGAGAGAGAGAGGGTAAGGGAGGGAGAGAAAGAGTGACAAATAAATTCGTAAAAACGAGAGGGTCGGACTGCAAATCGAAAGTAATGAATAAAACACCAAATGGATTAACCTAAACAATCAATTATTTTTCGATGGTTCGTATCAAATCATATTTACCGTAGTGAGGTACCTCGCATATGATTATCTCATGACCTGGTGCTGTCAATGATGATGATGACTGGTTGAAGACTATGCCTTTCACAGTTCCTCTAATGACCGTGCCATCGGGTAGCAATGAAGACAGAGGACACGTGTCTTCTTCAGGGCACTTCCATACTTCACAATTCATACCTAGAAACAAAAAGGGGTCTTTAAAATTGTGTTTTGTTTTCTGTTTCAACTCAATTATTCAATCAAATCGAAATGGCACTCACCTTCACAATGAACAAAGTTTGTGTAGTTGTGTTATAGGAGCGCCGTCAACAAATACAAACAAGATACTTGTGGAAACAGTCACACCGCCAACCGGATTCCAACAGATTTTGGGGACAATAGGATAATATTTAGTTTGTGTACGGTTTTTTTGTCGGTTTGTTGTTGGGCTTGTTAGGGTCACTGAGGTATCGGGATTACAAAATACAATATGAGCCCGAGGTCAGTTATGGAATTAATTAATCTTACTCTTCTAGAAATAATATCATACTCATCGTCTGCTAGAAGTGTCATGGCCACCATCAGGCTGATTAGCTGCTAAAATTAACAAACAAACGATATGAAAATAGTTATTCGTCGAAACCCAAATTGTAGTCTTTCTATTTTTAAGATGGCAAAATTGGTATATATGGGGGGAGGGGGATTAGCTATTTATCTCTATTATATTCCTCCCTTTGAGATTCTCTAAATCATTGCCTTCTTATGCATGTAATGTTCCACCAAATCACCCTGGTTTCCTAAAGTTGTCACGAAGCCATAAATCTGCAGAATATATGTATTGTCATGTAAATATAATCCCCCCAAAAAAAAACAAAAAAAAAAATTGTCCATTTCACCCTCTCGACCCATATGTTTTAATTTGCTGACTTGCAATGCTGATTTTAATTACAGGGCCCAGATAGACAATTGCCTGCAATTTGTCCCTTAATAAATGTTTGTCGGAGGTAGGGGCTGGGGGTTCGTTTTGTCCAAATATGAGAATATCCTGATTTTTCCAATTCACAACATTAGTTATACCAGAAATTTCTATTTATAGACAAAGGTCGTAACATTGAGAAATTTTCTTTTGTGGATTTTGTATGGGAAGCATTACACGTAATCGTCCCAACAGTAATACCGGTGTGGCATCCTTGAGACCGTCAGTAAATAAGACCAAATTATATTCATAAATGACAACATTCCTAGAGAAAAAGATTTAAAAAATGGTAGAATGCATTACCGAGCTAAACATGAGGATGATGAAGACGTGTTACGTCGATCTTTATCCACTTTGTCCACTCAAAACAAGAGGGTTAAAAAGATCCGTAGCCGAGTAATCTCGAACAGACTGTAAGCAGGAGGGTAATTTGAAGAGAGTATTTTGGTCTTGTAGCCTAGAGAATCTTTTCTTTATATATGAGAGATGGATCCAGATTTTGTATACAGTGATATCTGAAAAGCGTGAAAAGAAACGGAGGTTGATTGAACGCAACTGATTCATGATAAAGGGAAATGGCCGATTTTTATTTTTGTGTGCGAAACTGCCTCTTCCAGTCAACCACGCCATTATAACTGGGATAATAAACATATCAAAATTACAGTTTAAATTTTGCATGCAAAGTGAAATTACCAATTGAATACAGATTTTTACAATCAAGAAGAGAACTATAAAAGTAACAATTTTCAAGCAACCGTCGAGAATATAGTAAGCATAATAAAAATGTTTTTTTTAATCCTTATTGCCATATAGGTCAATGGTTCAGGCAATCTAGGTTAATTAACCAAAGATTATTGACCCCATAAAAAAATTTAGTGTTACTTATGGTAGTCATGGTAGTATTAAAGGTACTGTGTCCCATTTGCAGGCCGAACAAATGAAAAGGTTAAATTCCAACGGGATTGAAAGACAATACTAATGTAGAACTTCCCTCTAAACGAAGGGGCTTGAAAATCTCTTGAAGTAAACAAAATGACCATTAGTTGTCAAATCGACTTTAGCGATTGCAATCACTAATTCAATAGTCTGATTCTCAGACCCTTGTACCGAACGGTCGTACGTTTTGTGCTGCGCAAAGATTCAAACAGTTTAATTTCGGTCATTACAAGAATTAGGTTAGTGATGTAGACAAATGCGCATGTACCCTTTATAGCTCATTTCATGTATGTTATTAACAAAGAAAAAAGTCAGCCAATCACTCAATAGTGTCTGACAGTGAAGTCTAGGAAGTAAACGGGTTTCCCTGAATACTAGGACACTGCTAACGTTTAAATTTCACAGATGGAACATACTTGACATGTTCATAATTCCTGCAAAATCCCACAGAATTTGATGTTAGCTGCATAAAGGTTATAGTACCTTTAAGCCAGACGAAATTTCAGCCAAGTGATTCGTAACCACGATTTATATGATCATCACGATTTTATTTTATACAACAAAAGTATTCCTGCATTGAGTCACGGCCGGGGCCATATAATGGGACCATTAAAGGAAATCCACCGTGATATTAAGTTGTTTGTAATAGAAGTTGAAGAAATTGATATATAGGTCAATGATAGTTTGAGCGAAAACCGATCAAAAATAAGAACGTTATAAATTGTCAAGGTGCAATCAATCAAACACAAATTGGCAACTCTGTGACGTATCCTGCGAGCAACCTCTCATTTGCCGTGTACTAAAAATCTTCAAAAATCTATATTTTCCCTTAAGAAAACTTTCAATCATGCATTCATCCTAAATTGCAATTGCGTTTGTAAATAACCCCTGTATAAAACAAATCTATTCCGTCATCAATAACTGAGAAACGTTTTTCTACAGAGCAAATTAAGAGGAGATCGCATAATACCTTGTTGACACGTGTTGCTAATATGTGTTTCACTTGTTAAAAACTTCAAAAGTTCATTCCTAAATCTAATCGGATTTTAGCTCAAACTTTCACTATTTATTTTCTCTTTTTATCTTGTCTCATTAAAACCACATAATATCAAGGTGGACTTCCTCTTTAAAGGCAGTTGTCCCTTTTAATATGTTTCATACATACATACATACGTGTTTTATTTGACATATTGCAAGTAATGACGGAAGGCAATTAAAAGACGTATTTTCTTGATTGTTTATTCTAATCCACGTGAATAAAATAAGAAACATTCATACTTACCAGCACACGTTTAATTCTCTGCAATAAGTTGATTGACACACAAAAAAGTAATCAGACATCACGTCAAGATTAAAAGCATACCGTGCGTGTGTGCGCGTGTGTGTGTGTGTGTGTGTGTGTGTGTTCTTGTGCGCGTGTGTGGTCGAGTTTGCGCGCGCGTGTGTTTGTGAGTGTGTGTATGTGCGTGTAAGTAATAGTCTGAGTTTTCAGTCCAATGTACCGAATAGTCGTACGTTTTATGCTGCGCAAAGATTCAATCAGTTTAGTTTTGGCCATTACAAGTAGTGGGTTATTGATGTAGACAAATGCTCATGTACCCTTTACAGCTCATTTTATGTATGTGATTACCAAAGAAGAAAAAAGCCAGTCAGTCACTCAATGGTGTCTGACAGTGAAGTCTAGCAAATAGACAGGTTTCCTTGCATAATTTGAATATTAGGACACTACTAACGTTTAAATTTCGCAGATAGGACATACATGACATATTCATAAATCCTACAAAGTTCTACAGAATTTAATGTTGGCTGCAAAAGGGACATAGTATCTTTAAGTTTACTTTCAATTTTTGCTCAGTTATACGTATACTATATATGAGTTTTTGTTTATGTATATATAAGCAATCAATATTGAAAACGTTTTTATTTTATTCAATTGTATGTTTATATTACACTATTGGAGGAATAAAACAAAATTATTTATTTTAAAAAAGTGTGTGCGCGTTTGTGCGGGTGCGTGTATGCGCGTGTCTTGAACTGAGATAATTTACCAAAGATCTGTTTTCCCACTTTCACTCATCTTATCGTTTCCGACTTTCCTGTTCAGAATTATTTGCTCCATGGGAATATTAACTCCCCCTGCGACACCTGTGGAGTGTTTCACAACGACTAATATCGACTTTAAGTTGGATTAAGCTATGGCAGGCCATTCATGCCACTGTTTGCTCTCACCATTGGTCTTTCAATCATGATCTTTAAAGAAGACCATGATTTGTACGTCCCTTGAGAAACAAATGCCAGGAATAGTTAGAGGAACTAGTAGCATGGATGGCCTGCTATAGATAACTCTAACGTAAAGTCGATCTTAGTCCTTGTGAAACACCCCCCCCCCCCCCCTGGAAACGTATAATCAATCTTCTATGGCGCACAATTCGCCCAATAATTCAGTTAAACACTGTTTATCGACTGATAACCGGTGTTTATCGAGAATGACTATGTTCATCACTCGATAAACACTGTTTATCGAGTAATAAAAATATTTTATCTTGATAACAGTGTATATTGATAAACGCTGTTTATCGAAAAGCAGAGTATTTTGGGGGGAGTGGGCGCTTTTCAAAGTTGCACTCAAAGGGACTTTATCATATATAAATACACTATTGGTCATAAAGGTGGAATAATTGTTTTACTCCAATTTATTGAAGGATTTTTGACAATAATTTATTCCTAATAGATCTAAATGATAGTATCATATAAATTCTCATATTTTATTGATTAATAATTTCCGAGTGTTTGTTTTGCGTGACTGCTAAAGCATGTGTACGCTACTATGCTTATCAACTAGTAGACCTACGCCCTTAAGTCATAACTCACAGTAATGAGGATTAATACCTCACAAAAGAGCACTAATATAGCACATCGACACGGTTTTGATCCTTGGGCCACACAGTTACGAGGCCCTTGAATCATGAATATACGCAGCGGGGGCTAGGGTAGGGGGCAGCCCCACAAATAAAACAAATATTTAAAAAAAATGCAATAAATTATCATAACTCATTGCATTTCCCCCCGATCCCCAACAGGAAAAAACTCATCTGTATGGCCATCCATTATGGTTCAAAGCATGGCCAAACAGAGTATTTTTTCCTGTTGGGAGCCGGGGGGATGCAATGAATTATTGTTATTCCTCTCTTGATGGTATACTTAGTACTTAGTAAGAAGCTTGCCGTAGGCACAGTGTCACGGAGGATGCTAAATATAATGCTGGGTACTGTTCATAATATAATGCTGGTGCTGCTGCTGATGATGATGATGGAGATGATAATAATGATGATGATGATGGTGATGATGATGCTGATTATAATGAAAATGAAGATGATGATGATAATGATGATGATAGATGATGATGATGATTATTATGGAGATGATGATGATGATGGAAATGATGATGATGATGATGATGATGATGATGGAAATGATGATGATGATTATAATGGAAATGAAGATGACGATGATAATGATGATGATGATAGAGATGATAATGATGATGATGATAGAGATGACAATGACGATGATTATGGAGATGATAATGATGATGATTATGGAGATGATAATGATGATGGAAATGATGATGATGATGATGATGATAATGATTACGGTGATGATGATGATGATGATGACGATGATGATGATAATAGTACTAGCATAAATGATAATAATAACATTAATAATACAAATAATGATACTAATGACATTAATAATACAAATAATAATAATGATATTTTAAAGGAGGATCTGCGTTTATAAAGCTCTTAATACTTCGACAATGTTTCTAAACACTTTGTAGATATATTATTACCCCAATCATCGGATTCAGGCTTGCCTGTACACAATGTTAGCACATTCACCACTCTCTGTGAACCATTCCAACCAGGCGCCATTTTACAGACGCTCATAATGCTGAGCAATGTCTATAAATGGCGAGAACAGCTTGTTCTGTAATATTAAAAACAGGGTGAATATTGATGTCAGCATAATTTGCTGTTATGTTCCAAACAAACTGTTTTAATGTACACACATACACATACCCACACTTTTCACATTGCACACATACATGTATGTCCACACACTAATGTGCGCGTGCGCTTTCGAGTTTAAAGAGCCACAGAGATGGGTGAGGTGGCATGCAAAGATGCAATTCATCCTCATTTCCAATTTTATCAGCGCGCAAAGAACTCTGTGATGTTTCGATGAGAATCTGAGTCATATTCATTATGGCATCCGAAGACTCTTAAACTCTACAAAAAAAAGCATTTTGGGTTAAGGCTGAGAAGGCATCATCGTTTGGAAAAAGACTGTCGAAGCCGTACCTTGGACAGAATTAAACTTTATTTTACCAGCTTCATTTACTTGAGGAGAAAAGATTATTATATATTGCCCTTTTTTGTCCATTTGATTCCGTCGAAAGGAACGGTAAGTGTCTCCTTTTTCATCCACAGTTAATATTTATGGAGTTTTAGTTCTTTAAGTTTACCGTTCCTTTGTTTGTTTGATTGATTTTTTTTATTTCTGCGTTCTAATAACAAGTGCAAGGTTATGCATTTTTACATAAGTATTACATAAATAGCAAATCATGTCTAATAATATTATTCAACAACCGTAACATAAAGCATACAAACAATCATAACGGATTATGTATATATTTTTCATTGAACTAAAGAGATAAATTTTAGAACGCAGGAGACCGCCATCGTGTGCGGTTGGGCTAGAAATGGATGGCGGCCTCATGAAGAATTTTTTTTTTTAGCAACAAAGCTCTCTTGGTAAAACCTAGTGATCAAGTGGGTGCAGTGCAAATGCAGGTGCGGGTGCAGTAGACGGCAGTTGAGTAAAACGAATAACAAATCATGGTTTCAGACATAGCTATTATACTAATTTAATTTAGAGCGTTTGGCACATATGATTGTATTATATTTATCGTCTAAGTGTAGCTTCCAATGAATAGAGGGTTGAACATGATTTGATGTTGTCGAAAAAATTCTTCCAAATATCCGGACCACAATGTCTATTGGATTTAAGCGTTATTAATAATTTGGGGTTAGTTAGTGGAAATTTATAGATATGCGAGTGGGATAGGAATGAACAGAACTATTGAAACTAAACAGGTTATCAAAGGATGGTGGAAGTTGTTTATTAATATACTTAAACATAATATTATTCAAATCAACTCATTTTAGTGCTCTAATTTTAAATAATAAGGGGTCAGTGTGAGCCAAATAATCCTGTACAAATACGGATAGCTCTTTTTTTGTAATCTAAATATTGAATTGATTTTAGTCGTACCGCAATTAGCCCATACTGTGTTGCAAATTGTTATGTATGGGAGTAATAGCGTGTTATACATGTATAATAAGAATACGGGTGCATGGGGTAGAAGAAACTTTAACCTGAAAATTATTCCAATGCTTTTGGAAATGCTCATTGTAACATGGTGTAGATGCTCATTCCATGTCAAAACTTAATCTATAATTGCACCCCAAAACCTGGACTTAGTCTTCCTCTCCATTGTCAAATCATCAATCTTAATATAATACTAGTGGGTCCCTATTAAGAGAATGGTGTTTAGAATACATGAAATGAGTCTTTTTCAATATATTGAGAAAAAGCTTATTGGAGTTTAACCAGTTTGATACTTTATCAATTTCATGATTTAAAATATGTTTTAAAGAGATAAGGTCTTTGTCAGAAAAAAAAAGAGATTTGTGTCGTCAGCAAATAGGACAAAAGAAAGAAGGAAGGATGTATTGATAATGTCGTTCACATATAGAGAAGAAATAATAGAGGGCCCAAAATGTAGCCTTGGGGGACATCACATTGGACTAATAGGGAAACAGAAATTGTGTTCATTGAATGTAACATATTGTCTTCTGTTTGTTAAATAATCTTTAAACAATTAGAGTGATTGGCCCCGAATCCCGTAGTGACTGAGCTGGAAAGTGATTGAGCGTATCAAACGCTTTTCATACTCAGGTTACATAATATACCAATAACATGTTCTTTGTTAGCTCTGGCGCTTGCAAATTTGAATTAATGCTAGGTCAGTTGAGTATTTTTTCCTGAAACAATTTTCTAAGACTTTTGATAAACTTGGAAGTAACTAAATGAAGCGATAATTCATGGGGATCATCTTTTTGTTATAAATTTGATTGATTTAAGCTGTTTTAAATAAATCAGGGAATACACCTTGTGATAAAGAGTGATTAAATATGTGAGTTAAAGGCATGGCAAGTGAGTAGATTATTTCTGTTAGGAGAGACATACTCGTTATATCGCAACCGTGAGATTTTGAGCTGTTAAAGGTGCTATGTCCCATTTGCAGGCCCAAAAAAATGAAAAGGTTAAATTCCAACGGCATTTGTAAAATAATACTAATTTAGAACTTCCCTATAAAAGGGGGGGGGTTGAAAATGTCTTTAAGTGGGAAAATAACGAATATTAGTTGTAAAATCGACTCAAAACCTATAGAGCCAGTAAGTAATAGTTTGATTTTCAGACTATCGTACCGAATGGTCGTACGTTTTATGTTGCGCAAAGATTCAATCAGTTTAATTTTGACCATTACAAGAAGTGGTTTATTGATGTAGACAAATGTTTATGTACCCTTTACAGCTCAATTATGGATGTTATTACCAAAGAAGAAAAAGCCAGTCAGTCACTCAATAGTGTTTGACAGTGAAGTCTACCAAGTAAACCAGTTTCCTTGCACAATTTGAATATTAGGACACTGCTAACGTTTAAATTTCACAGATAGGACATACATGACATATCCATAATTTCTGCAAAGTTCTACAGAATTTGATTATGGCTGCGAAAGGGACATAGCATCTTTAAGAGATCAGATAAAGTTAATAATTACATTGGGATTTGTTGGGTTTCAGAAGAGAGACTCTCGATTTTTGTTCGGAAAGATAGTCTTAGAAATGAGCATTGGGGCAGTTAATTTTGTTGGCGAGTTCGGGTCCGATATTCGTCAAAAATGTATTATATGAGCTTGCACAAAGATTATGATTATGTATTTTAGTACCATTTAGTACCTTTCAAGCCACTATTAACACACTTTAAAGCATATTGTAATTTATGTCACATAAGCATTAGCGACACCTAGCAATATTGTGTAGCATTTGCTCTACCGTTTTGCAGGCCTCCGTAACACGTATGCCTTCCGTTTATTTTGTTGGAAAGGTTATTTTATGGCTACTTTGTATTTGTATTATTGTCGGTGTATGATGCCTATGTTGTTTAAATATATTAGTTATCAAAGTCAGATTTCAATTTCGAAGGAAATTTATTTTAAATACTTCAACTAATGGGTCACTTTGGTTGCAAATGGTACTGTAATTACTTCCAATAAAAAGCAATACAAAATGATGTTATACAAACCTATAATTTCAAGGTAGAATGTTACACATTTTACCCATTATAATGAAAAATCACTCTTTGCCAACTAATTTCCCCCGGAAACTATCCCCCAGGTAGCCCCAGCACTAGACTCTCTGTTTAACATTCATGGATGAAATTGTGATTTGATTTTGAAATGGCTAAAGAATTCCCATTTCAATTTTTTAAAGGAATGCATAAATGTTACGGACGCCTGCAAAACGACAGAGGAAATACTAAAAAAATCTCCACGAGTTCATTATAAATTCATCTTTGGTTAGACGGACAGATTCTTTACCAACTCAGCCAACTGAGCCTCCTCATCAAGCTAGTTAAGTGTGAAGCTAAAAATAATAATATCAATAATAACTAGAAATGCAATCGTGTCAGAACGATGTGCGTGCAATGACGCCATGTTTCTACGTGTCAAACGAAAGAGCATCTTTCGGGCTAGTTATGCAGAGTATGAAATAGCATTCAAAATGGCCCTCTTGACAGATTATAAAAATCCGGCTTCGAGATGCTCTGCGTATGGCTACTTGGAATGTGCCTGTAAAATTTCAAGAAAAATAAAGTTCTTTCTGGGGCCAAAAGCGTGAACCCGATTTGCCTCATAGACAATGCGTGTAATGCATGGGCGGAAAACGTAGAGAATCTGTATTATGATCGGACTTAAATTGTTTTTTATTCTTTCTCTCTTCATAACCGATACGTGTTATAATCGGGCGGAAACTCGGCGGAATTCGTATAGTGACCCTTGTTCAAATACGATTTACTCACAATTTTCTTTGTAAACATATACTATACTTGGTATTGCACGCATTAAACGTGCTATTACGTAATGCATTCTAAGTTCATAATTTTTGACGATAGCTTTGCATTGACGTCATTAAAATTTACCAAACTTGGCAGACAGTTGTCACGTGTATGGATACATGTTTCTGCCGAGTTTCATTGACGTAGGCATAATGATCGTAATTTTAGAGCAAGTTGAAGTTATTTCTCAATTTTCTTGAAAACTGCATATTTGGAGGGCATTTTTCGCATAGTCGGTCAGCGGTAGGGTATATAATTTTGCATTTGACTGGAGGTACGGGTTTTCCAACATATGGCTCCGTTTAGTCTCATTTCACAACGCCCCATATCGTCAGAGCATGATCAGAGTCAGCAGCCTAACATGTTAGCCTATGGACGTTTTTTTTTTAAATCGTTAAAAATTCATTTTTTGTTTAAACGAAAAGCACATCCACCCCGACGTACGTTATCACTAGCTCTTTCATTGGAGCCCTCATGTCTCATTGACTTTTGAAAGTTCACCCACCGTAATTTTTCAAAATAGGTTGCAAGCTCGTCATTGCCTATAATACACATGTGAAACAAGTCTAACTTTGGACTCAGTTTACCAAGCGATTTGAAGATTATAGGTCGAGCACACGAAACATAAAAAGCGTGAATTATCATAGATCACTTCTGCCTATTTCATTATGTCCATTTCATCCAACCCCCCCACCGTAATTTTTCCATTTAGTAAACGCAAACATTTTGCCGAGTTTAGCAAAAACATGAATATTCATGAACGGTCAGACAATACAGCCTTTTAGTACGTAACGTATAGTGAATGGGAATGGGCGATGATCCGTTCAGGAGGTAGAGGTCAGTGGTTTGTGCTGGCAATGTTCACGCAAGCGAAAATGAGACAATCGGAGCAATATGGACACAATAGAGATACGGCCACAGAAAGAAAGTCAATTCCCAGAACTATAGAGGGCGCTATTTATGTTTTGCATAGCCATTGGAGCGTGACATTTGGCATGGCTATGTACATTTATGAGATAAAGATACTGTGAGATTTATAAAAAAAAACGGAATTTATATGAGAAGGTTATGGCATTTTATATTTATAGGGATCAATTTTTTAAGATTTTTAAAGATTTTTGACGGAGTCGGTTTAAGATTTGAATTTTGAGTACAAAGATGGCATTCTGAAGGTCAAGTCATACTTCGCAGATGAAAGAACATCTCTTAGACTATCTAGAGGAATTTGTTAGAAGTTTGTAGGATCTAGGATAGTGGAGATAGGAAGGAAGAAAGAAAGACCTTAAAATGGACCAGAAATGGACAAAATGAAGCCTGGACGGTTATGCATGAGTGCTTTCGAAAATCGAAAAAATAGGTGACCTTGATAGGATGTTAAAGACTATGCCTACGAAATTTGAAAGGAAAAGAACATGAGAAAAGCACATAACTATGAATAACAAGCACTATGTGCAAAACGAATGCGATTTCCTGACGATAAGGAAGATAAGGAATGTTAACGAAAACAAGGCGATGACGATATTCGTCATTGCAATAATAGCTATATTTATATTACGCACATATCCATCCCAGAGAACGCACAAGCCGCCTACAAAGTAGTAATACGCTGCTGCCCTAAGGTGCTACAAAGCATGCAAGGAATAAATTCCTATCACGTATCTATTAACTATAATTAGGAGGCGAGTAGCCGATGTAGCTGTAGAAATACACTCAGTGAGCGACAATAACGCATATCTTATCTACGGCACTATAAACCATGAAATATTACCTTTAAAAATAAAATATCATTATGGATTTCGTGATAAGGCCTTGGCGTTCCACACTATAGCCTGCTTGGGCCATTGTTGTTCATTATTTACATCAATGATTTGTATACATCTTTCAATGTGTTATATTTTGTTCTTTTCATAGCCACTGGCCTTAAATTTTGTTGAATACCTTACAGAACTTAAAGAAGTAACACAGTCGGTAAAAGCTAACAAAGTATCTCCTAACTTATCAAATTTATGATATTAAGCAAGTCAAAGACCTTGCCAGGCTAAATAACTTTTTGTTTCAAATCACGTAAGGTCGGTGTGATTGATAAACTCAAATATTTCGTTTACTCTCCCATCTTTCTTATGTTTTACCCAAGTCTCATTTTACCTCATTTCAACTATGGTTTCCTTGTTTGGGGTAACACTCATCAGTCACTTTTAGACAAACTATTATTACTTCAAAAGAAATCCTTAAGAATGTTGTTCGCTCAGTCAAGTTATGTTCCGCTGCAAAATCAAAAATTTGATGAGATATTTCATGAAGACAAACAAATCATAACCACGCCATAAGGCGTTTCGATGAATTTCATTTATCGTTAACGAAAACTATTCTAGCCCAAAATACTGTTTTTGTCACCGGCCTGAAATTTTGGAATACCTTTAATGATACAATTGTGAATACACCAAACCTTCCTTCCTAGAAATCCAAGCTCAAACGATTCCCATCATCATCATATAAAGCCGAATCACATCTGTTTTCTTATAAAATATACCACAGCAGAAATTAATACTTATTTACATTATGTAGTAAATATACAGTGTCTTGAGAGGTTCTAGTTAAAACTATGCGCAAGAGGTGACTCCAATAGTACTATTTGCTGAGAGGCGCATGGTATATTTGTTTTATATCCTGCATCAAAATTTAAATTATTAAAAAATAAAAAAATACAATATTTGGGAAGAAAACAAATTTAGAACAAAAAAAATTTCAATTTTTATCTTAAAAGATTTAAAATATTTTGTTTTCATTAAATTAAGATTTGAAAAGAAAAAAAAAATTAATTGAAATAAAATTTTCAACTCCCAAATAGTACTCTCATATAGTACTTTCTAAAAATAGCTCAAATATTTCTGGTCATGTGACGAGCTCTCAACCAATCAAAAGCCAACAAATTTTTGATGCAGGATATAATATGAACTAACCGTGGATCTTTCATCCCTCGTGTCCTTTTATTCTGTCTATTCTCACTTCTCTCCCTAGTCCTTGAATTTGTCTTTGCCCTTTTCCTATTCTCTGTTTTTGTCTTTGCTCTAGTCCGTGTCGTTGATTAGTCCTTTTGTTTGTCCTTGTCTTGACTTCTCTTACTCCCGTTTTACATCATCGTGTTCAGTTTTCTATGTATCGCCTATGAAAGTAAGCAACTTCGGAACTGATATAATTATATTGAATCTTCGACCGCTCGAGGGTGTTGGGGTATAATCCTCTATCCCCACACCATGCACTGTTATACTGTGTTTTTCGTATGCCCATGAACGGTCATACCTCTGAGCAGTGCAAGTGTGTATTTTTGTGATCTCCTTTTTCATTCTTTCTTTCATTTTGTGTTTTCTTTGAATAATCTACAAAATACAAGCTCTGGGGAGTGTTTCACAAAGATCCTAAGTAGAACTTAACACTAAGTTGGACTTAAAAAGTATGGACAGCCATTGGAGCCTTAAAATGAAATATATTCAAAAGCAAAAATTGGAGTATTTTAGACTTTTCATCAATTCCACATCAAGAACATGAAATCTCCCATGATAATAGAAAATATGAATGATTTGAATCAACATTTTATGCCTTCTAAAAAAAAAATTACAAAATGTTTTCAAGGATGCTAATGGCTTCCCATAAATTTTAAGTCCAACTTAGAGATAAGTTCAACTTAGGATCTTTGTGAAACACCCCCCTGGTCTTTAGTGGGTTTCTTTTTTCCTTTAAAATTAGACTTAAAATTGATTAATGATTAAATTATGCTGAAAACTATCAAATGAACCGTTAATTGCTTTGATTACTTATAGACGTGCATTATATTGTAATTACAATTTAGTTTCATTTTCTATGTTTTATTGCAAATGTTATTTGATATTAATTTCATGTTAGCATTTTTCATTGAGTTATGGAATTAACATTATTTGAATTGATTTGACTATATTTCAATATTATAAGATTTTCCACACATTCACCTGTAAAGTAATACATCTCACTCTGCGTGTAAAGCATTGTAATTCAATTAATTGTTTTCAGCTAAAATGTTTATATTTTGAAGAGTAATAACATTTCATTAGAGTTAAAAATAACTGTTCGGCAATACAAGAAAACAATATATTCCCATTTTCTGCGTACATTATATGGTTTAAAGAAAGGCCAGTTGATCAATAAATGTCAACTACAAAGTGAATGGGGAGAAGGGGAAATATGATCCCTGAGGGACACCATCTCTTGATTGTTATGTTCGAGCCATTTTCTACTTAAATCTTGTCTTCTTTTCTCTCACTATTTATATAGTGTGATGTACCCTCCTCTTCCCTTTTCTCTCTTCGTCTCTCTCTCTCTCTAGCTTTCTCCCGCACTTATTCGATCCACTTTCTCTTTCGTTACATTATCAACTCTCCCGTCTTTTTCTACCTCTCTCCTCCCGATTTTCCGTTACTTATTCAACAAACTTTCCCTCTTTGTCTACCATTTCAACTTTCCTTTCCTTTTCCTTATGTTAATGCTCCTACTTTACGTGCGTTTTTATTTCTAGTTACCATCATCTCTAGGCGCTTTTAGGTGTGCCTTGGAAACTATCTTTATTGTATAAGACGCGATACTATTAACCCCTCGTTATACTTTTCATACATTAGCTAACAACGGCTAAAATGCCGATGGCGATGAATGCTGAAAGGCAACATTTCCAGATAACATTTCAAATGCTGTGAATGAACTGACTTTGTCTCATGAATTGTATAGCTCTGGAATTTACCGTACGTATTGCACTCAGAATAGCCATTCATCTCTTTACGAGTCAAGACTATTCCATTCAAAACTGATATCCGCTTTGAAAACGCGCTCGAGTTTTCGAGCTATAGTTGAAAAGAAATGTATTGACTCTTGAAATATTTACATTTAATTATTAATGGCAGATTACTCGAATCTAAGTGAAAGTTGCTTTTATTGCTTCCTGTCTGTGACCTACATTACGCATTTTTTTTGAGAGCCAGAATAGCGTTACATCATATATTAAACAGAGAGTCCTTCCAGTTCTTAACAAGTGTGCCTCGGAAACCATTTTTTAGTGTTAAAAACACAACATTATTCTATATATTCTTTTACTGTTTTGTGCAATTTGTCCTTGTTATTATTTTTTTATTATAGATCAGGAATTGTAGAGGTATGTTTTTACTCTTTTACTACCTTGAACTTTTTAGACATTAGCTAACAGCGGCTAAAAGGCCATTGAATACGGTCAAGGCCAATTTTCCGGATAACATTTCTAATGCTATGAATCTATTGACTTTGTCTCTTGAAATGCATAGCTCTGGAATTTGTCGCCCGAATTGCACTCAGAATGCCCATTCATCTCTTTATAAGTCTAGGTTTCTATTCAAAACTGATATCCGCTTTAAAAACGTTCTAGATTTTTCGGCTTAAATTGATGGTACCCAAACTATAAGTGACAGATGCAAGTTTTTGCTTCTTATCAGTGACGTACAGTACGCGCTTTTTATCTTAGCAAGAACGGCATTAACACAGAGTTTAAAGATAAACTTGAGTTCTGGTAAAAAAAATTAAAAAAAATTAATTCTCACAGCATCAAACGAAACTTACACTGAATGTTCAAAATTACAAATAAATGACATGTGCCAAACAATTTTGGAAGAAAATGTGTACTGGCTGAGAAATGAGCATAGAAAGATAAGGAAATCAAGGTAGTACTAGCCCCGACACCATTTGTGTAGTCCCATTTGCATCTTTCTGTGTACAGTGCTTGTTACTTTACCAAGACTGGGTCAAATTTATTATGATTTTGATGACTCCATAACCTTGCAGTGCACACCAATACTTACATGCTACATGATCAACTGTTTCTGATTCATTCCACACCTTTTCTTTCACAATGTAATCGCATTACCAGAACTCACCTTTATCTTTAACGCCCTTGTATTTAGAGCCCAGTTTGTACCTGCTTTTACGCAAAAGGGGGTCATATTCTGTGGGAAATGGTCTTGAACATGAATTGTATCCGCTAACGACCATGTGTTACACCTTTGATCATGAAGTATAAAACCACCAGGAGTGTGCGCCGGATCATTAATTTGAAAATTAGTTTTTAAGTTCTTTCCAACTTTTCCAACAGTTGAAACTTTTTTTATGAAAATAAAGTAGTTTTCAGTTCAAGTTCTGATAACCAACATTCGTATTTTTATTTCGTCTTAAATATTCGTTACTAATGCCTGGATTAAATTTGGCCTGCGATTAGTCTACGGAGCCTGTATCCTGCCCGTATCCCCTTTTCCGTGCGGCCTCTGTGCGGAGGCAGGAGGCGACCGTGAGATTTTCGTACGGATTCACGGGCTCCGCAGCCCTTACGATTTTGTTTCGCGAGAAGTTAAACAAATTTGAAAAAAATCGTAAGCCCGTAGCCCGTATACATGTCGTAGGTGGCATTGCACAATCCCCGCACGGGCATCGCCCGGAGGCCTCGCACTGATTGTGCAGCAAACGTACGATTTTTCGGTGAACATGGGGGCAAAAAAAAATCGTACAGAGATTGTAGACTCGTGGGGCATTCGCACGGCCCTTGCACAGCTATCGCAAGGTTGCTGCTCGCTGCCCGTGCAGTATCCGTGATATTGAGTTGTCATCTTTGCACGGAAGCTGCATGATTTCCGTACAATCTCCGAGCAGCCTCTGTACAGATTTGCCCTGGCCAGCCCCCGAGGGCCAACACAATATATGGCACGATGCACGTAGATAATGTTAACACAAACATCGTACCCCGTAGCCTCCTACGATGTCTACAAAAAATCGTAGACTAATTTATCGTACGGCGCCCGGGGCAAATGTAATCCAGGCATAACGGAGCACTTTTAGAAGAAAAAAAAAATATTCTACTCTATTGATCAATTTGCCATATTTTGGCATATAAGGTGTCATTGAAGTAAAAATAGCCTCAATTGTCTAAAATATTCCGATCATGAGAAACTCTTATGACATCTAACATGAAAGAAAACATTAATGGAACAATTTTCTTCTCCTGTCACATGTTAACGTCTTCTTTCTAAAATTTCTAAAGCTCGAAGAAGGTAGTGAAATTAAGTACGCCCTGTCCTTGCAAAATCATATCACACTTTCTTGCTTCAAGTATAGTAGTTTTATGGCCCGGAAACATTATCTAGTTTGATAATTGTCGTCTGCATTGGTTTTGTCATAGTGGTCTAGAGTTGCTTTTACCATCTATACTGAACAACATCTCAATTAGGCCCCATTATTATGAAAGGCATGCTATTAAAAAGGTGTCTAGGGAGAAACAGAAGAAAGGAGAAGCAAAGAATGAATAGAAGAAAAAAATGAGAATTCAGGATGGCAAGGATGCTTGCGACTTGAAATTATATAACGGCGATGTCTTCTCCAGAAATATCATTAGATATAAAGAGCCTGTAGTTATTTAAAGGGGCAGTCAAACCTGATATTAAATTGGTTTTAATAAAAGCAAAAATATGGGAGAAATAGATTAGTCAAAGCTTGAGTAAAAAAATTGAAATAGGAAGTTATTAATTTTTTAAATTGTCATTTGTGAAACATAAATTGGCAACACTGCGACATATCACGCGAGCTCCTCTCCAATTTGCTCTGTACATAAAATGTTGTAAACTTTAATTTTCAATGTTATTGAAAACGGGATAAATTTGTGTCATACAAAATGAAAAATATTTGTAATGTATGATTGGAAATGTTCTTTCCAGTACAGGGCAAATGGGAGGGGAGTTCACAAGATACGTCACAAAGATGCAAATTTTTGTTTGAGTGATTCCACATTCAACAAATTATAACTTTCTTATTTTTAATCGTTTTTTGCTCAAACGTTGACTGACCTCTTTCTCCCATTTTCCTGCTTCTATTAACACCAACTTAAAATCAGGGTGGGCTTCCCATTTAATGACTCGCTGCAGTTAAACATCTCATCTGAGGTCACGTATAACATTAGTATTCTTGTGATTTTGTTTGTACATTATCATGAGATGTCTCTTTCCTCTTTAAATCTCTTACTTTTTATGAATTAAAAAAAAATCCTTGACCGGAATCTTTTTTTCTTTCTCAAAAGACCCAATTACAGTGAATGTTCATGTCCAAGATGCGGACTCCAAAAATATTAGGACCCCTCATCCCTCTCCTTGCTTGCCTCTTGACATCCTCACTCATCTTGGCATTGCCCTCGGTATCAACTTCGACCTCAGTACCAACGTCGACGTCGACGTCCAGTGCGTCAACGGAGTCAATGACCATCTCGAAAATCCCGATCTATGTTGGTGGTTTCTTTCCGATCGAGGGCCATTCGGCCTTCGAGAGTTTACCCAGAACAGTCCAAACGGCCATTGACCACGTGAATGAGTTACCAGGGATCCTCGATGATTACGAACTACGCATGCGCTGGAATTGGACTATGGTAAGGCAATGATTCGTTGTCATAGATAAAGGTTCGTTTTGAATGTGTAACAGTTGATCATATGAATAAAGGTTTAACATAATCAGGTTTAATAGTTTCAAGAATAAAGAAGCAAATATTTGGGCAATACAATATTCAATTCGACTTTAGTACATGATACAACCATGCCAAGTATATCTCTTTCTTTCCTCGATGAATACAGTAAACAACTAATATTATAGTCTAAACTTTACAATGACGCAGCTTTGTGTAGAATCTGTTATGCTTTTGTTATGGTTAAAAGGGAAGTCCGGCCAACGCGCTCCGTCTTCTACACGACTTCGTATCCACTGGTCCGCCTGTTTTGATGACGTGGGGACCGATGTTCTCTTCCGTAGCTACCGTGGTCAACGAAATCACTCCGGAGTACAACATCGTTCAGGTAATATAGAGCCGAAAATATTTTTTTGTTTTGTTCACTTGTCGTCTCGTCGCCTTTGATGGATTGCATACACTTGCCAGCCTGGAGGTGCATCGCTCAACCTAATTTCTATTGGGGGAGGGAGAAAGGATGGCTTCATAATTATGCAGTCAAGTTATTTGACACGATTCCAACAAGGAAGTAGACAAATAAGAAACTAAGCAAACAACCATACCAACAGACAAAACGACAAAGGGGAAAAACAGAAAGAAACCACCCCCTAATTTTTTTTTTGTAAATAAAAGTATAGAAAAGGAAATATGTAAAGGGAAAATCTATATAAAAAAGCACAATACTTGAAGTGTTTTTAAAGTCACCATAATTATGATACATATTGTTTAATTTTGCTGATTTGCCGTCGGAAAATCGAAATGGGAGTGTGACACCCCATGCCTTTTCATCCTGCACCCTTTCCTGTCACAATTTTTTAATTTGTTTTAATCCTAAAGTATCATCTTTTCGAGCTCTCACTGTCACATTTCCCGTTCAAGCTAAAAATTTAACGACATCAGGGGAGTGTTCCACAAACACTAAGATCGATTTTAAGTTGGCAGGCCGTTCATGCCTTGTTTGCTCTCACCATTTACTCGTATTGGTCTCTCAAGGGACTTACAAATCATGATCGCAAAAACTGCAGAATTTACATTTTTTGATACTTCATTATTGAAGGGAAAAATATTATCTAAAAATCATAATAGTGAGAACAACCAGTGGCATGAATGGCCTGCGATAGTTAATTCCAAATTAAAGTCGATCTTAGTTTTTTGTGAAACACACCCTGGTCATTTAATCACTTGTGATTATAATGTAATCGAATCTAGTGAATTAACTGAATTAACTAATTTTTATCCCGGAGTTCACGGATGAAAACAATCCGTCCTCTTCCCTGTAGGCACCGTGTACCTCCGTGTAGCCGCCGAATACATCCGGGACAGTCCGTGTAGACACCGGGAGGTCCGTATTAACACCGGTTTCATCCGGGTTTGAAATTCCGTATATTTTGCCATACTTGACTCTGAAGACATGTTGTTGCCCGAGAAGGTAAATGATCAAATGAGCGCCTACAAGCTCAAGTTACCCGTCAACATTCCGGAGATATCCCAATAGACAACGTACACCTCCGTGTAAGGACCGTAAAAGTACCCAGTAGCCTCCGTGCTCTTCCTTGAAATCCGTGTTAGCTCCGTATGCGTTTCCGGCGTGGTCCGCGTTGCTACCTTGTTTGTCCGTGGAGACACCGTACTTGCCCGTGTATACACCCAGTTCGGAACGTATCCACACCGGCATCGAGAAGAAATCGTGGTGTCACACGCCGGAACACCCCGGATTATGATCCGGGATGGTCCGTGATGCGATCCGTGAAAGTGTAAAAGGGCCTTAACGCCGAACGAGTGGGAATTTATTGAAGTTTTTTTTTAGATACATTGTTCATGTTGGCACCTTATCTAGGTGGTGATTGCAAGCTCGAGCACCCTGAATGATCGCATCCGTTACCCCCTCACCGTCAGGATCTCCGTCGATGAAGACGTCCTCAACCCGTCAAGAGCAGCTTTTATTAAGGAGATGGGGTGGAGTCGAGTAGCCATCATCTTCGAGGACACAGACTACTTCAGAGAGGTAAGCCAATGCATGTCTTTTGGCACGTCATTAATCTACATCTGCCACACTTTACCCAGGTGATGTAAATGGGTACCTGGCAGGAATTAATTCCTTGAAATGCTAGAGTGCCGTAATGGCAGCACAGATAAAGCCGGGGTAATAATCTCCGAGTTTGGAAGCGCTTAGAGACTTAATTGTAATTCGCGCTATAATTATAAAAGCTGAGTATTATTATTACTATTATTATTATTACATGGAGAAGAGGAGAGTAACCTGTTTATGTTTTATACATGCATAATTTAGAGAATGATAGTATTTTATCATTTGAACATTACGTTCATGAAAATATCACTAGAATCCCAATGTCATAAAAGTGTTCGAACATGTCCCGTCTGCATTATTTGTATTTATTTGTATATTATGTATATATAACCTTTAGCGAAAGATTAGAAATAAATAGATAAATAAATAAAAAATAAATATAATTTTTAATTTTTTAACATTAAGTTCATGAAAATATCACTAGAACCCCAATGTCGTGATAGTGTTTGGACATGTCCCGTTTGCATTATGTTTGCGTTATTTTTTTATGGTGGTCATAGAACACGAAGCAGCTGACGCTACTACTTCGTCAAGTCGACGTCACTGTTCTCGCTACTGAAGCCGTGAGCGATATCAACAGTGCAGAAGCTCAGCTAGAAAGTCTAAAGGTACGTGTCGATCTCATAGTAACACAAAATGAATGGTGGTGGTGGGTGGGTAACAGCTGTCAGGATTCTAAGATTTAGTAGCATTTACACGATCACAAACTCTTTCGAATGATAATTAATTTCAGGCGATGTCAGCTACCTTGAACATTACCTTTGACATTTCTCTCAACTCGATTTTTTAAACTCTGTTTTTGCGATCGTGTAATTACTTTTCTTTTCTTTTTTTACTTTTGAAATTCTTCAGTACGTTTGTTTAATGTAGCTCCACAGGGATTAGCACGAGTCTAAGGTCAGGCGTATTTACTTATGCGAAACTTATCTCTATAACGAAGGACATTATTTGTCCTCCAAAAATGGTAGTCTCCCTTTAGTGTATAGTGATCCCCAATAACCCTATACTATTATTCCTATTATACGAGTGCTGTAATCAAGTGGTTAACACTTACCTGGAGTTAGGCAAAGGCATGGCAGTAACATCCTTTGGCAAGGCATCAATCTGCTTCTGCCACCCTCAACCCAGGTGTAGTAAATGGATACCTTAAAGGATTATTCCTTGAGATGCACTGTGCACCGATGGTAGCTGCCAAGACTACAGCCCCGAATTAACTTCCATAGGCGCTTTGGTATCATAATGTGATATGTGTTTTGGATTAGAGATACGAAATATTATTATAATGGTTATCATTTGGCTTACTAATTCGCCCGGGTGTTGTCGGGGTTGGGTGGTCATTCATGTAGTCCAGTACCCATCACGTTCTGATAAAATCTTATTTATTTTATGGATGTTTTCTTTTGACAGCGACACGATGCTCGAGTTATATTCGCTGGATTTCTACCCGATCAGGCTCTCATTGTTTTCTGCAAGGTATCTATTAAACTTTCGAAATTCTTCATTAAGACCGGTATGAAGTTTTCCATGATTGATATTATATATCAACACCCTGCACAGTGAACTAAACGCGAGAAAAGTATATACGTGTACTAATAATTTCACTAGAAATCTATGTGTTTAGTTGTGCGATTTACTTTGTTTATGTCTGTATTCGTCGCTATTCTTCTGAAATGATATGCGAGTAAGAAGTTCCGTTTCAGTGGCAGGTAAAGATTAAATGATAAATATAGGAATAATAAAAGGAATAAAACGAACTGAAATATGTTGCAATGTTCGTTTAGAACGTAAAGGCCCTACCTCTAAAGATTATTAGACCACAGATTTCACAACACTGTTAAGTTTTACCTTAAGATTTTTTTTTTAGACCGCCATCCTTGTCAAGCATCGCTTATGATTGCGGTCTCCTGCACTTTTCCAACAGATAGTTCGGATAATACTTTAAATTTATGATAATATGTCATGTTAATTATTAAGTTTCGTTATTGTTAAAAAAAAAACATTGTTTGTATAATTATGTTGTATTATACCTGACATTTATATCTTCTTTGTTATTCAGTTATATTATATTTGGAAAAATGCAGAAATAAAATCAAAATAAAGTCATCTACACAATTATCAGCGACCTTTGTTTAAATAAAAGTGTACTAAATCTAAACTCGTGACACCCATGCAGATATTTCGGCAAGGTCTATACGGGTCAAAGTTCATCTGGATCATACCCGGATGGTTTCCGGAGGGATGGTGGAGAAATCCCGACCCGGAAGTGGTTCCATGTACTTCCGAGGAGATGGAAATGGTGTTGCAATATCACATTGGTTTTGATGGAGATCAGTTTGTGTCCGATGTCGAGGAGATCAGCTTTAATGGCGTCGTAAGTCAGAATTATTAAAAGGGTGGGGGTGAGAAGGTGAAAGAGGGAAAATACATTCCAAAATGGAGTATAACAAGGAAATTATGCCCTTTTTTTAAAGAGAAAACGATTTGAAGAGGGGAAAGGTAAAGATAATAATAAGAAGAAGAGTTACAGCGAAAGATGGCAAGAGTATCAAAATAAAATTTAAGACGATTGACAGAACACCAATGATGTAGTTTATAATGGTTATGAAAGAAAAGAAGGAAAGGAGAAAAGGTTGGCGGTATTAAAGGGCGGTGGAGAACAATAAAAGAAGGCAAAAACGAGGAGGGAATCTCATCACACACCAATAAAACAGAAAGTTATAGAATAAAATGTTGCATTTGTATTTCTAAATAATTCATAGCACTAATTATATGTTTTAACACGTTTTTAAAATTAGAAACCGCAACCTCATCACCTGGAATACTTACGCGCACTGCATGAGATGGACGACAATTCACGTGACATCTATGCCTATGACAACCTCATCACCATGGCGCTTATACTAAACTCATCTATAGCTGATGTGGAACAACTGCCTGGTTACAGCGATGGAGATACAGCGAGACCCAAAAGACTGGAGGATTTTACCTACGGTGACACAGATATGGCGGAAGTCTTCTTAAAGCATGCGGGGGAAATATCGTTCGTTGGCCTAACGGTGATAATATAAATTCCTGAATCAAGCTAGATTGGCCTTTATCAAGTGTATGACCAATGTCTTCGTTTTTTTTTTTTTTCAGGCTTGAGGTCAGCTTTGTTTTTTATCGAATTTTGTTTTATTAGTAACTTGATCTTTTTTTAAATACTTTGGACGAATTTGATACGAACAGTTGCTATCAAAAGGGGCTTTTTTGGTTTTGTCATGATCTGTATCACCAACATGTTTTCTATCGACATGTCATTGTTTCATAAACATTTTCATATCAATTATTAAAGCAATGTTTCTCATTCTATTATTCATCATCAAATTAATTTTATATTACAATATTATTTCAAATAATGAAAGTACATATGTATTCATAAAATAACCGATATGTGTGCCTGGTGTAAAAACACAGATACGTAATTACAATTGTAAATAATATCCCTGATCTGTTTGGTTTATTTACCAGGACAAGGTAGAGTTCGGGGTAGAGGGCATCAGGAACTCACCTGTATATGTCGAGCAGTTTATTGGTAAGCCACAATCCAATCGTTGACGTTTTAATTACCTTTTCTGACATTTCTTTCTTAATATCTTACCTTTCAAATTTGTTTAAAGAACTGGGATAACTGCATTGACTCAATTTGTAATTTAGCCATTCATTCTGTCTCTGATATTTGCTAACGATTGTTGTCATTACCGTTCTTCTTCTTCTTCTTCTTTTTCTTCTTCTTCTTCTTCTTCTTCTTCTTTCTTCTTCTTCTTCTTTTTCTTCTTCTTCTTCTTCTTCTTCTTTTTCTTCTTCTTCTTCTTCTTCTTCTTCTTCTTCTTCTTCTTCTTCTTCTTCTTCTTCTTTTCTTCTTCTTCTTCTTCTTCTTCTTCTTCTTCTTCTTCTTCTTTTTTCTTCTTCTTCTTCTTCTTCTTCTTCTTCTTCTTCTTCTTTTTCTTCTTCTTCTTCTTTCTTCTTCTTCTTCTTCTTCTTCTTCTTTTTTTCTTCTTCTTCTTCTTCTTCTTTTTCTTCTTCTTCTTATTCTTCTTCTTCTTCTTCTTCTTTTTCTTCTTCTTCTTCTTCTTCTTCTTCTTCTTCTTCTTCTTCTTCTTCTTCTTCTTCTTCTTCTTCCTCCTCCTCCTCCTCTTCTTCTTCTTATCATTGTTGTTGTTGCTATTATTATTGTCATCGTTGTACAATGTAGTTGTTGTTGTTATTATTGTTAGTATTAATATTATCATTATTATTATTATTATTATTATTATTATTATTATTATTATTAATATAATAATAATAATTATTATTATTATTATTATTATTATTATTATTATTATTATTATTATTATTATTATTATTATTATTATTATCATTATATCATTATTATCATTATTATTATTCTTATTCTTATTATTATTATTATCATCATCATTATTATCATCATCATCATTATTGTTGTTTGTCATTGTAATTGTAAATCTTCATCAGCTTTATTCTTATATCCTGACAGGATCGACTGCATTAAGAATCATGGATTATACGGACAAGGATGGATCATTCCATGTGGAGAGGAATAGATCGATCAGATGGGCAGGTAATGTCAAGGGGGTGGGAATGAGAAATGAATAAAGATGATTATAAGGAGACGAGAAGTTATCAGAAATAAGGAGCAAACGGGATAATAAAGAAGAAACAACGAACCAGAAGGAAAAATTACGTAGAAATTAATCACTTAGAAAAAGAAGAAGAAGAAGGAGGAAGAGAATGAGGAGGAGGAGGAAAATGAGGAGGGGGAGGAGGAGGAGAAAAAGAAGAAGAAAAAAGAAGAAGAAGAAGAAGAAGAAGAAGAAGAAGAAGAAGAAGAAGAAGAAGAAGAAAAAGAAGAAGGAGGAGGAGGAGAAGAAGAAGAAGAAGAAGACATGAAGCACGTGATGGAGTCGGTTTGGGGGAGATGGAGATAAATATGATGGGTGATGTTGAGAAATCACAAAATGGTCGGAGAAGAAGAAGACTTGAAGAGGAAGAAGAAACAAGAGCAGCAAAGAAACGAGACGAAAAAGGAGAATAAAAGAAGAAGAAGAAGGAGAAGGAGAAGAAGAAGAAGAAAATAGGAAGAACGATAGGAAGCAAGAGATGAATTTGGCTGGGGGAGATGGAAATAAAGGACAAAATTATGATGAAGAAAATTATAGAGGAAGATGAAACTATGATAATCGATATACAAAGATAGAATGTTGCAAAAGAGAAGTTGATGATAAGGAGAAAGGCTGTCCCCACATTAAGAATGTATAAGATAGGGGATCACAATATCCTAATGTGTAAATTTGAATTCATTATTGTTGTACTTTACCCATAATAACTGATTATCTATGCAGATGGCAAGCGCCCTGTTGATGGCATCACATACCAACCGATTGATGAGACAGTTTCTTCGACTGTTCGGATTATCTTCTACTCGCTGTCTGGTGTGGGGATAGTTTTATCCCTCATCTTCTTCTCACTCAATGTTCATTACAGGGAGTACAGGTTTGCTAAAAGGAAATCTTACCTTGTGTGCGGAAGCTTTAACGTGCAGCGAGAAGGCGACTGGTTTAACCTAGAAGGCTAGAAGGCGTGTTGTCCAAAGTCGCCAATGCGCCTTAAACAAGACGCCTTAACGAGTTTTGACAACTCGTCTTCTCGTATTAAACACTGCGCCTTGAAGAGTTAAACAAGCCACCTTCTCGCCTTCTTGACTTAAACAAGATGCCTTGACGAGTTTTGACGAGTTAAACAAGCCGCCTTCTCACCTTCTTAACATAAACAAGCCGTCTTCTCGCTGCATGCTTAAGCTTCCGTAGGTACGCCTGTTGAGCATAAAGCATTGATTTATCTTTAGCTTGTTTCTAACTTCTGCAACTAATCATTTACTGCCCACTATCAAGAATAATTTAATTTCGGTATAATATAAAATTAATAAGCTGGGGCCTATAACTCACATTTATTTCAGTATTTTGCCTGCACAATAAATCAATCTCTGTCAAATAGACATATTAGCCCGAATTCACAAAGGAGGTTTGTCGACAAACCTTGGTTTTCGTACGTCGACGCGTTTTTACGCGTTTTTTACAAACCTGGTTTGTAAAGAACAAAAGGAGGTTTGGCGAAACAAAAGGAGGTTTGTAAATTCGGGCCGATGGGTTTTTATCCGTATTATTAATTTGTGAACGCCCTTTTAAATCTGAAAATGTGAAATATGAAATAATAAACTGAGACTGAGGTATCCAATTTTCAATCAGAACGATCAAGATATCAAGTCCGATACTAAACAACCTGATCGTTATCGGTTGTCTGATGCTCTACGCAGCTATCATCATTCCTGGGCTTAACACATCGTCTTACAGTGAGCCAACCATCGTCCTTCTTTGTCACGTACGTATATGCACTCACCATCATATTCTCAAACTAAAGAAAACCTTTTGTAACTGTATTGATGTCCTAATAGCAATCTTCTGTTCGCCTTCATTATTCTTCTTCTACTACATCGTATCCCGCACCACCCCCCCCCCCCCTCCCCCTCCCCCCACTCCGTGAACGGAGGGATACCATGCGTGTTCCTAAACTCTCCGGCTCGTAACAAAAGAAAAAGGTCGACCCGTATTGACTTTACACACCGGACTTTTGCTGAAAGCGGGGGGGGGGGGTCGCTTGAAACACGCATATGCGTACCCTAAAAAACACTGAGTGGGGGGGGGGGCGGGAATCGTATTTATCACCTTTATATTCATCATCACCACCATTATCATTATCGTCATCCTCGTCGTCGTCGTCATCATCAATCAACTCATCGTCATCACCATGATCATCATCATCATCATCATCATCGGCATCCTCGTCGTCGTCATCGTCATTAATCAACTCATCATCATCATCATCACCATCATTATCATCCTCATCATCACCATCATGATTCTATCTTCTATTTACCATTCATCAGGATCGGTTTCTGTTAGGGTTTTTTCTCCATCTTTTATCGTCGTTTCTTCTCTCTATCTCTTTCTCTCTCTCTCTCTCTCTCTACCTCTTTCTCTCGCTCAGACCTCTTTTCTCTTTCAAATACGATAGTTCGGCAACACTCGTATTATGTACTCCACAAGAGTTGCCAAGCTCTTGGAGAGGTTGTTTCCTTATATTTATTAATAATATAGCGGATTTTCATTTCTTTTCGATTTTTCTTCTGTATCTTATTCTAAATTCTTCCTGTTTCAATATCTCTGTAGGTTCAAACTTGCCTCATCAGTGTTGGCATTTCTCTGTCGTTGGGGGCTCTTTTCGGTAAGACGTATCGCATCCATGCAATCTTCAAGAAAGCGGTAGAAAGACTCAAGAAGATTGTAAGCTCTCCTAAAATCTTCCAAACAACAGAATAACGCAAAGATTTTTCTTACGACGAAATTAAATTTCGCTGGCGGAGCTTTTAGAGTCACGTGCTCACAAATCAATGGAGAAAGAGGATAAAAGTAGGATCAAAATGATTCAGTTATATTTTCCCCTTCCAGGCACAGGTGACGCCAAATAATTAAAAATGATGAAATAATAATTAATATAAGGCCTGCTAGTAAACGATCATTCAATATATATATATATACATATATCTATATATATTTATTTATTTATATTTATTGATAATCCTCAGTTACGGTAATAGACAAATAATGATTAAAGCAATTGAAATAAAAATCGTTGAGAGTTCACTTTTTCACTATGACTTATATTTAAAATTAGTTTTGAATTCACAAGACGTATATATGTGTGGGTGTGGGTGTATGTGTGTGTGTGTATGTGTGTGTGTGTGTGTGCGTGTGCGTTTTTCTATGTGTGATTGTCTTTGTGTGATTGTTTCTACTCCCAACCTATGACTTAAATTTCAAATTAATTTTGAATTCACTGGACGTATATATGGGTGGGTGTGGGTGGGTGTTGTGTGTGTGCGTGTATGTGTGTGTGTGCATGCGTTTTTCTATTTGTGATTGTCTCTACTCCCAGCCTCGAGGGAGGAGAGTGTTAACAAGTAATTATGATATCGCCTAGTCATTTAATATAATTATATTCATGGCAATGACTGTTTCAATTTTTTTCTTTATAATTATCTTGCAGAACTTACCCGATTCTAAGCTCATACTTGGTGTTTGCGCATTGGTGCTCGCTGACATAATTATTCTCATGTTCCGAGTGGTGCTCGATGACGTACATGTGACGTCACACTCTCTAGACGCTCAGGTAAGCTGTTCGATCACGTGTTCCAGATAAGATGTAATATTGCAAGAGTTAGTGTGAACTAACAACAAACAAGCCAAATCTTCTTCTTTTTGTTTGTTCTCCTTATCAAAGCTGGACATGACTGATCCAAGCAAAGAGTTGTATTTTGTACCGACTGTTCGAACGTGCGGATCGACAAATCAACTCTTCTTTCAGATTATCATGTACGGTATCAAAGGCATCCTTCTAATGTTCGGCATCTTCCTGGCCTGGGAGACTAGGGATGTGACCATCTCTGATTTGAACGACAGTAAGTGTACTTAATTTATGCATTTTGCACACGAGGCGTTATTTGTCCGGCGCATGACTGCGTCAGCGAATTGCGCAGTCTTTGACACATCATAATTATGATGGGAGTAACACGATCGCAACTACTTTCGACAAATCAACGTAGGGCAATTTATATAACCTTGTGCTCGATCGTCACTTATTACAATCATACGGTATTAGCATTGCTCTTGAGTTTATATATCGAAACTAGTAGCTATCGTGTTCAGTGTAACATCGTACGAAAAATACATGTGTTGAATTAAAGACGCATGCGCAAACTTCTTCGTATATGCTTGATTAGCGCAGCTATATGACGAAATCAAAACTATACCCTGTGTGCAACGGCCATGTTCATCATTCGAACACACAAGACCTCTTTATAATGTTTTATTTAATCAACTGCTACATTCTCCTCACATCGGGTAAGGGTATGACAACCCCGGACATATTGCCCTGGTTGTCTCATTGTCGCTCGCTGGAACATTGCCAGCACAAAACACTGACCTCTACCTCCTGGACGGATCATCGCCCATTCCCGCCCGTGATAACGTTTGAAGTGGGCTCGCATGCGCGGCGGCCATTTTACACTTCCAAGAGCGATACGGCTCACTATACTTTACGTACTAAAAGGTTGTTTTGTCTGACCGTTCATGAATATTCACGTTTTTGCTTACCTCGGCAAAATGTTTGCTTTTACTAAATGGAACAATTACGGTAAGGGGGGGTGGCTGAAGTGGACATAATGAACCAAGCAGAACTGATCTATGATAATTCATGCTTCTTATCGTTCGTGTGCTTGACCTATAATCTTACAATCGCGTGGTAAATTGAGTCCAAAGTTCGACTTGTTATACATGTGTTATATAGGCAATGGCGAGCTTGCGAACAATATTGATGAAATTACGGTGGGTGAACTTTCAAAAGTCAATGGGACATGCGGGTTCCTGCGGGTGGATGTGCTTTTCGTTTAAACAAAAAATGAATTTGTAACGATTTGTTTTTAGTAAAAGTCCATAGGCTAACATGTAATAGGCTGCTGACTCTGACGATAGGGGCGTTGTCAAATGAGACTAAACGGAGCTATATGTGAAAACGTTGCAATTTCGTCACTTTGTACATAATTGGCAATATCGGATTTTGGGGCATTGTCGGCATTTTATATCGCCACAGCCGGCTATACCGGTATTATCGTGTTATGTTGACATTATCGGTATTTTATCGTTACTCCGGTCATTTTCCGAATTATCGGCATTAACTTGTTATCGTCCATTTCAGGTAAATACATCGCCTTCTCCGTGTACACGGTGGCGGTAACGATGGCCGTGGCTGTCCCAACGATTAGCGTGTTCATGTACCAAGTCGATCTCCGTTTCATCATCTTCAGCTCTGCGATTCTATTTGCTAACACCACCATGTTGTGTCTGGTCTTTGTACCGAAGGTAAGGAGGTTGATAAAGACAGTTCCCACACAAATATTGAACTACAAAATTAATAAAAAGAAGATATTTATGTCATAACGAAAGATACCTTGTATTTTATGTTCTACAAATTACGATCTTATTCTTAGAGGATTGTTCCGGGTATATTATAATAATTGCAGACGTCATTCTATAACAGAGCCGAAAACTGCCGCTTCTGGTGAAATTATATTATACTATATACTCGGTATAATTACCAGGGATCAATAAAACCCATATCGAATATGAAGCAAGCTTCCTCCTCCCCCCTCATGATAATCCTAGGTCCCACGCCTTTTGCAACACACTACTTCTTTGGCTTATAAAGTATAACATATTGGTTCGTTTAACAAAGATTTGGCCTCTATGTTGCTGTAACCTTGGCGACCGTGACTCTGGTTCGAGTCACATGATGCGGAGCATGAGTCACATAATGACGAGAACTGATACGTCATCTGCCGGGACTACGTCATCGCATCAGGCGTTTCATTTTCATTCTGCCGACGAGGGGATAAAGAAACTCATGGAGGAATTGAAAAAGGTAATTGATGAAAAGGGGAGGGTATCATTATGACATGTGAAATTAATGAAAATGACTGGGTGATGGCTGGGATACAGGTCTCAATATGACCGAGAAGCAACAACAGCAACATAAAGTTTTTATCAAATTTACGGAGGATATAATTCTGGAAAATCTCTGACAAGAAAAGAAAAGAAAAAAAAAGAGAAATTTAATTCGTCCTTGTCATTGGGACGATTTAGGTGGTCTGTAATTAAATCTGGTGGACGCTGATCTTGTTCAGAATTGTCACAGTTACAACATTTCAAAATTTGGAAGAAAATCGATCAATATTTACAGAGATACAACCAATTTTTCACAAATAGGCCTAGGCTGTCGTCATAATATGCTAATTTGTATTTTGAGTTCCAAGGCCATTATAATTAGGTAATTAGGCATTTTATTACATTGTTTGTGATTTTATATGTTATGTGTGTCGGAGAAGGTGATAGCATCATATGGAAAATCGAACCAAAAAAATAAATTACAAAAATTGACCCACCGGGATTCGAACCTTCGATCCTGGGTCGATTGAATATGGGAGGCAAGTGCTTTAAACATTGGACCAAAATATAGACTTTACATGCAAACCTGAAAAACGGCCATGGCATAGTCGCAATTTCAACTTTAAATTGAAAATTTAGACATGTTCCCAACATCAGATCTAAAAACAAAAGGAACGTACCCTATAGCCCATAGTCTCGGCTATAATATATCAAAATTCGGGAGAAAATGGAGCAAAAATAAGCGAGATACTGCTCAAAGAACAATGTCATGTAGATTCATGATGTGAACGAAATTCACCTTCCGTAGGCATAACACGAAAATTAAGAAAATTCTGACATGTCGCCTTTAATTGAAATTTTCACCATGATGACGTAATTAAAATAGAAAATGATGGAGTTGATCTTGTATAAAATTGTCTTAGCTACAACGTATCAAAATTTGGAAGTAAATTGATCAATATTTACAGAGATACAATCAATTTTCCATAAATTTCTTGACATCATAATGTGCAAATTCGTATTTTGAGTTCCAATGCCATTATGAAGATGTCATGATATAATTAAAGGCCAAATGAAACATAAAATCATATTTCCGACTCATACAATATATTAAAAACAATTGGGGGTCTCCGTGTATCCCAAAGAGTTATAATGGATTTTGTATAGGCATGTTTTTGCCCATATATGCTGTGTATTACAAGGGCTCGCGCGTATGGTCATTTTAAACGGACGCTCATTCCGTTTATAACAAGATAAACATGGTATCAAGTTGTTGGGAAAAAAAATGAGGAATATCATCCGGAAAAAAGAGAGGAGGAAACATTTTGCGTTCGGCCGTCACTAACGAAAATGCATGCGCATTCGCGTGTGCACGTTTTTTTACGAAATGCTTTAAATGGCCTGAAACGTACTCTTATTCAAAAATGATGTTGAGCATTTTGAAAATTTGCGCGCGTTTATTGACCTGAAATTAAACGGACGGATATTTACCCTGATCATGGTAAATATGAATGAGAAATCACTTTTTGTTATAAAGATATAATCATGAGTTGATTTTCAGATAATTTTACAAAATGGCATCTGGATGACGTCACGTCAATTTGATGACCTTGAAAATATTCCTGTCACGTCTTCTGATGATGACCTATGACTGTGTCAAAATTGAAAGAAAATGACAGTTCTGATTTTGAGTTATCCTCTGCACAAAAAAGTGCGGAGAATAAAAATAAAGAAATTAAAAAAGAAGAAATCAATATGTGGTCTGTCGATGACAGACCACCTAAAAAATTACATAAACTGATAGGTACAAAGAAAAGAGGCTCTTTGATTCTCCTTGGCGTTTATGTTTCTAAACTCTCCGACAAGTTCCACCACCTGCCCCCCCCCCCCCATACAAGGGGGTAAAGGGGCTCTTTTAATGGCATGTTATAGGGTAAAACGTCGTATTATCCATCATTGTATTTCTTCTTCTGCAAAACATACATCCATTCCTCGTGATTACAAAAGATCAAATCAACGGAATGTAGTCACCTAATGAAATTCAGATTCACTTTAAGAAGGTCGAGAATATTCGGTTTCAATAGGCCTATATTTGTAAAATGAAGGATAAAAATGAGTTACATGTTATAGTTCGAAATGAGAGAACATCATTTAATTTCAGATAATTCTTGACATGATGAATCTGACGCTTTTTTATAACTTTAAAACTTTATAAACTTTAAAAACTCTTTTTAATAGAAACGTCAACAATTGGCAGCACTCCAACTCGAGCACGAGAAGATTTCTCCGATGACGTCAGCAAGCGATGGGGAAGACAAAACGGGAGTATGAATGCGAAGCAGATGGATTTTGTCGCTCATCATGATGTGAACGAAATTCACCTTCCGTAGGCATAACACGAAAATTAAGAAAATTCTGACATGTCGCCTTTAATTGAAATTTTCACCATGATGACGTAATTAAAATAGAAAATGATGGAGTTGATCTTGTATAAAATTGTCTTAGCTACAACGTATCAAAATTTGGAAGTAAATTGATCAATATTTACAGAGATACAATCAATTTTCCATAAATTTCTTGACATCATAATGTGCAAATTCGTATTTTGAGTTCCAATGCCATTATGAAGATGTCATGATATAATTAAAGGCCAAATGAAACATAAAATCATATTTCCGACTCATACAATATATTAAAAACAATTGGGGGTCTCCGTGTATCCCAAAGAGTTATAATGGATTTTGTATAGGCATGTTTTTGCCCATATATGCTGTGTATTACAAGGGCTCGCGCGTATGGTCATTTTAAACGGACGCTCATTCCGTTTATAACAAGATAAACATGGTATCAAGTTGTTGGGAAAAAAAATGAGGAATATCATCCGGAAAAAAGAGAGGAGGAAACATTTTGCGTTCGGCCGTCACTAACGAAAATGCATGCGCATTCGCGTGTGCACGTTTTTTTACGAAATGCTTTAAATGGCCTGAAACGTACTCTTATTCAAAAATGATGTTGAGCATTTTGAAAATTTGCGCGCGTTTATTGACCTGAAATTAAACGGACGGATATTTACCCTGATCATGGTAAATATGAATGAGAAATCACTTTTTGTTATAAAGATATAATCATGAGTTGATTTTCAGATAATTTTACAAAATGGCATCTGGATGACGTCACGTCAATTTGATGACCTTGAAAATATTCCTGTCACGTCTTCTGATGATGACCTATGACTGTGTCAAAATTGAAAGAAAATGACAGTTCTGATTTTGAGTTATCCTCTGCACAAAAAAGTGCGGAGAATAAAAATAAAGAAATTAAAAAAGAAGAAATCAATATGTGGTCTGTCGATGACAGACCACCTAAAAAATTACATAAACTGATAGGTACAAAGAAAAGAGGCTCTTTGATTCTCCTTGGCGTTTATGTTTCTAAACTCTCCGACAAGTTCCACCACCTGCCCCCCCCCCCCATACAAGGGGGTAAAGGGGCTCTTTTAATGGCATGTTATAGGGTAAAACGTCGTATTATCCATCATTGTATTTCTTCTTCTGCAAAACATACATCCATTCCTCGTGATTACAAAAGATCAAATCAACGGAATGTAGTCACCTAATGAAATTCAGATTCACTTTAAGAAGGTCGAGAATATTCGGTTTCAATAGGCCTATATTTGTAAAATGAAGGATAAAAATGAGTTACATGTTATAGTTCGAAATGAGAGAACATCATTTAATTTCAGATAATTCTTGACATGATGAATCTGACGCTTTTTTATAACTTTAAAACTTTATAAACTTTAAAAACTCTTTTTAATAGAAACGTCAACAATTGGCAGCACTCCAACTCGAGCACGAGAAGATTTCTCCGATGACGTCAGCAAGCGATGGGGAAGACAAAACGGGAGTATGAATGCGAAGCAGATGGATTTTGTCGCTCATCATTTTGAACGATTAAAATACGTTCTCATAATTCATGATTATATACGTGTATATAAATAATGCTGAATAGTTATTGCTCTCGTCAAACGTTATCATTTTGCGCCGTCTGCTCCTTCTCTTTTCTTTTCTCTTTTTTTTTCTCGCTAATTTTAATGGATGAAGCTGGATGGTAACAGTAGAAATGAAAAGGGGTAAAGAGGTTTGACCCAATTACTTTGTAAATGGACTCTCTGCAAAACCACCCATAAATCCATGGATAAACATATAAATCATGATGTTGTGTGTGCATTCTTGTATTCATCAAAACGATTCATTGACATTCAGTTGTACATATAACCAGGTCCATTCCAACCCCCTGATATAACTATTGTAAGTAAAAACGATATGTATGTAGAACATGAACAATCATGTTAAAGAAAATATGTGCAAAAATATGAATAACGGATTGATGGGCAAAAGATTTTAGCTGAAATTGAAATGTTATAGAACATAAAATATTGAGTGACATTAAATCATCGTGTTTTATGGGTTTTTCTAGGCGGCTCATACGGCTCATAGCGCACGAGTTTTTAGTTGTCGAACTGCATTTGCTTTTGTGTATGGTTTCAATCGCACGTGTTACCGTCTTTGCGATTAGAACGACCTTTCTAGTAAAAATGCACACCTTTTTCAAACAGGATTTGTTTCCTTGTGTATATAATTCAATAACACTCGTAGACGTCTATACACTTGTAGCATGCGTTCTACCAGTTGTAGAGAACGAATGCATTACTTAAGTGGTTAAACTTTATTTGCTGTTAATCAATAGAATAAAGCTTTTTATTGTCTTTCTGTGGGCAAGTAACATTAGTGTGTGTTGTGATAAAGAGATTTCAAAAGGAACAAAAAAAGAAGAGATTCAGAGTATAAAAGAAGGGGCGAAGAACAGCTACGAAAAGAAATCAACAGGGAGAGAGGAATATAGAGAGAGAGAGATAATGTGAGATGGAGAGTTAAAGTGACAGAAAGACAGAAACATAAAGAGGGGAGGGAGAGATAGAGGTAGAGATAAAGAGAGAAAAGAGACAGAAACAGAGAAGGAGAAAAGGAAAGATTTGGCATCCTGAAACATAATACCCGATCAAATTTAGACAGACACAAAAACTTCTTCAAAATATTTCTTTTATTCTTGAAAATAAGTAAATGAAGGCATTTTGTATCTCTATATCTTTTAACGATTACACATGTATATAAAAAATCATGCCATTATCTTCCAATACAAAAACAACGCATTAAAGTTTCAGACAAACAATTTGGAAAGAGAACTCATTGCATATAAGCTACATTTCGTTACAACATAAACGGTATACATGTATACCTTTATAACAGTCAGGGATCGTTTTATACTTTTGGGTAGATAACAAGTGCATTTAATGATAAGTAGACTTATCACAAATACACCCAAATCTTATATTTGACTTTCAATTAAGGTAAAATATAAAATGATTATAATATATCAGAAATAGACTCATTAATACTATTCCTTTAGGTAAATATATGACACAATTGATACAAAGAATTCACCCCTATTTCAACATATTTGATTTTCTGTGCATTTGGGGGACAGTTCAGTTTACACAAATTTCAGTTTGGATCGATCACTAAACACAATGTCATACTATATCATTGAAAACTATACAAAAATTAGGTCTGTAATGATTTGGTAAAAAAGTAAACTTAAATACTCCTTTAACTTGTTCCCATACACGAAAAAATAAGGTAATAGCACACATAATCCAACTCAAGTTATATCTTTTACAAAAAGATATTTATAATGTACCAGCTATCTACAAAAAACATAAATTCTTCCAGAAGTTAGTATACATTCTGTTTATGATTTTCATTCTTCACTTTCACAAAACCCACACATTTCTTTATTTTAAGTGTACCTTGTGCTGCTTTCTTTGTAGTATGTTGTCTGTTCAGAGACATAAGGGCTTCATTAAAGAGTATGTGAGTTAATGCCTTCTGGCTCCTAACACAAATCAGAACATTTATAAATCTATGTACATGTACATTGACAATCAATATTGACCGTAAAGAAATACTGTGAGACTCGATGAAAGCACAAGTGTATTATAAACCAACAGAAATAAATATCAAAGTTTAGTGTGCATTATCATATCAAAGGTACTATGTAACATTGTTGAAGTTTTTCACCCATGCTAGACATTTGGCATTAGGGTAATCTATTTGAGAATTAAAAACTGAAATAAAGCTAACTTTTTAAGGTAATCTTAAGTGACAAGTATATTTCATTTGAGATGTCAATACATTTAACCCCCAAAACAAATAGAAATCGTCTCCAAATCAAATTTTGTTTCTTGAGAAATACTCCAACCTGTTGCTACATGTATCTTGATGCCCATTAAACTCCATACTTATATAATGCGATTCGGTACAACATGTCCAGTGCAATAGATGTCTTTTATCCATGGTAATAACAATAATGTTGATTATTTAGGAGCTCTAAAAACAAAAAATCCCATAACGCTTACACAATCTCAGAATGTGAAGAGAAAAGTAAATTATATAGACTCACAGAATAAATAAATTACATTATATGACTAAGAGCAGAAATTTGTTTGAAGGGATCCTTTGAATGTGGTTAATTCCCTTGATGGAAACTGGGAAGTTGTTCAACGTTTTTGAAACAGCTACTGTAAATAGTTTTCTTAGCTAGTGTCTGATTTCATCTAATAATTGAAATGGCTTTTAAGAAGATCATTGATTGATAATTTTTGTTATCATCAACATTCGGCAATGTTGACACATTTATCAAGAGAGATTTTGTATATTTTCATTTTTTGTTTAAACGGAAAAGAAACATGTTGCACTGGAAACTTTGCATGAAATCGCCGATTTATGAAATTGTTTTCTTCAATGTTACACAGTACCTTTCTGAAGCTGGCACGGCATGTGCTGGAATGTTTGAAGTTTGTTGTTCGTATGAGAAATAAAATACCTGTACAACTCAAATTTTAAAAACTATAAAACGTTGCATTCTTTCATTTGCCTTCAGTAACCATTGGTAAAGTCGTTAGATTGCCACATATGCCACTAGGCACAAAACAACAGGCACCATACCATGTAACAGAAGGATTGCTTCCTGTAACACAATGGCTTTACAAACTTGCCAATTTCCGATTTTGGTTAGCTGTGTGACAACCCTTTTAATGCATGTAGACCTATAGACTAGTCTTGCACTGGTAACGGTTCAACGATTTCAAAGTCTTTTGGTATATCTATCCCATGGAGGACAAATACAATGTGGCACAGGGAGATTAGACATGTTTGTGTGGCATATAAAGAGTTGAAGATAAAGTTGAGTTCTGGTCATGCAATTGCATTGTGAAAGAAATGGTATGGAATCAATCAGAAAAGTTTATCATCTAGCATATAAGTATTGGTGTGTACTGCAAGGTTCTGGAATCATCCAAATGATAAGAAATTTGGCCCAGTCTCAGTAAAGTTACAAGCAGTGTACACAGAAAGATATATAGGGGACTACACGAACATGTGGCATTCAAATACATCCCAATTTGTATGTTCTTACATGCCATATTTAGAATATTAAGGCATTTGAAGAGCCATGCTTTTCAGGGAACATTTCTTATCTGATGTTCTTCCACACATGCATAATACAATGATTATACTCACAAATCATTTTTACCTCTTCCCAGAACTCAACCTTATCTTTAAAGTCTGTACAGTCAGTGCTTTTGGAAATACCAGCTAATGACCTACATCATCCAGCAAAAATGTACATTTTTAAAACCTCAAATCATCTCACGGGTACAGAGTGGCAACTTTCTCTAAAAGTGCAAATAATAACAATATGAAGGAAAGGCAGAAACATAATGCAAACCAGAATAGCATTTTCATATGAGGTAGCTGGCTTGCAAACACCCTTTGCACATAGATAATGAAGCTGTCTCATTGTTATAAATCTTGGCCACAAGACCAAATAAGCTGCACTGAAAATAAAAATGAGTTGTGTTCCATAGAAGTCACTCTCTTTTTTTGTATGCAACAATCAAAGAACAAATACTAATTCAACTAGTCAGAAGATACCAGGTACAGTAAGGTAGTCATTCAAACAATTGTAAATGTTCCAGTGCTTGTCTGTTTATAAAAAGGTTCAACCAATGTTTAGACGGACACTTATCATAAATTATGAAAGCAAAACATGAGAGTTTGAAAATATTATTTTGCGTAAAATATTACTGTGTTCATTGCAGTATTACATAATATCGAGTCCTGTTAATTATGGAAAAAATATTATATTACCATAAGTATTCAACTAAAACTCACTCTGGGTTCACTTGAAGGGCTTTTGAGAACCAATCACTTTGATGTTTGTCAAAGCAGAGATGTAATTCAGATACAAATGAAAAGGATTGTTTGTAAAATTTAAAAAACAGTGACATGAAACACCAATTGAGGCATTAGGATATTTCAAAGCCTTCTTCATATTTTCCATCTAACTTACAAATAGTCAGAGAAATTTGGCATTTGGAAACAAAAAAGTTCAGGGATCACTGTTATTAACAAGCTTGGGTACTCCTATAGATGTTACACGACAACGAATTTAGTTTGCCTCTTTCTTTATTTTTTTTCCAGTTCTGTTTCTTCAATCATTGCATCTCGAATGGACAGGCACATACACTACAATGGGATCTGTAGACAACTGCCTACAGAGTTCGCCTTTGAGATATCACACACAACTTTACAAAATACAGAAAAATCACACATTAAAAATATAAATACCCATTCACAATCACAGACACTGATCATTGCAAAATTGCGGGTATACAACAATAAGTTTCTTTTTCTTATTCTATAGTTTGAGCACCATGGTGAAAATTCTATTTACAGATGTACAAGAATAAAAACCATAAACATAAGATGTGCCACTCAGCTCTGGCTACTAGAACTAATGTAATAAATGCACTTTCAGTATAAAAACAGCTACACATATCTGTAGCTCAAGACCACTTTGAAGGAATCTTTGAAACTTTGTAATCTTTATAACTTATTGTCTTGCGCACTTGTCAACGACTATGAGAAAGTTACACCATCCTTGAAGTATGATGACTGGATGATACACACCATTTCCGAGTCATCCCAACTCTTTGGATGCTACACGGGATTGCAATATTGAAGCCTAACTCCCATCCTGCAACAGAGGTCGTTGGTTTTGATCTGAGGTTCTTCCAAAGAGGATGTACATTTGAATACGTTGTCTTCAAATCCTCAACCCTAATGACATGAATGTTTGTGTGCACCTTGGCTGAGCAGGGCCAGCTTGTCATGTTTTTACTACACACAATACCAGAAACTCCAAGCAATGTGCATAAACAGCTAAGGTGAACATGAACAGTCCTGAGGAACATCCTCAAATAACCTATTGCGTAGAGTAAACATTGCACAAAATCCATTAAAAACATGTTCAATGAACATTCTGCTGCTTTTTTTCTGCCTGATTATTTAAAAGCTGTCATGAAAAGGAATCAAGACATACGTGTACATCGTGTTGCAACTAAAAAAAATTAATATTGGTAACTTGATATTTTGACAGGAGATTGTCATAACACCTTAAACTGGTCATAAAACCCCAGATTCAGCAGTGCAAATCATACAAGCATGTCTCTAACATTTGAGTTCTCACTGCTATTTTCATCATCATCATCATCATCTTGACTGCCCTCTCCGTAGAGTCCGACCTGGGCTATGCTCGTCTTGGACGTCCCGCTCTCGTTGTCACCCACCTGGAAACGAACGACCGAGGGTCGCTTTGGAATGAGCTCGGGGCTGGTTAAAAGGAGTGGCACTGAAAGACAGGCGTGATTGTTCACCATTGGGATGCTAGAGGGCGCAACAACAGAAAAATTTCAATTAACCATAGATTTCAATCTCAGTTTTCTCTTTCAGTGAAATACAGTTGTAGTACATTACTACATTGTAACTAATTCCGACACATCTGCACTAAAAAAAAATCAGTATTCTTGTTGGTATATAGCCATATGTTATTACAGAAAATAAATTCTAACAAGAATCTTGTATTTACTTTTCTTTAGTTATGGATATGAGAGTATTTTAATCCAATTAGTTATCTCTACAGGTGTCTGAAAGTGGCTAGTGGGTAGAGCTACTTTCTAACTATTTCTCATAATGGGTTATTGATTTTGCCCTCGCATTTTTGTCTTAAAATTTTTAACACATTCCTTCCAACGATTTTTAAAATACTACAGTAATTTTCTGAAAAACACAATGTAACATTTCTTGTATATTTATAAAAGGTTTTTAAACTCACTCTCTAACACTTAATCTTCTGCGAACCTCGTTTGGAGGTTTGTGTTTGCATAGAGGCACAAATTCTTCATTATCCATCATCTCCTCTACCTGAAACATTAGAAGCAAAACAAATTTTTTAAAAATCAATATATTTTATCTTGGTTCATATACATATATATTCCTCATGAAACATTGAAATAGGGGGTACAAAATTAAACAAGAAACAGCAGATTAAAACAGAAAGGTAGATTAGAAGAGGAATAGGAACAAGTGGTGAAAACAAGAGGAAGATAAAGATAAAGATAGATCAAAACAATGATTCCTTGAAAAGACAAGATTAAAGGTAAAGACCAGTTATGGTCATGCGATTGCATTGTGAAAGAAACGTTGTGGAATCGATCAGAAAAGGTTGATCATCTAGCATCTAGCATCTGCAAGGTTCTGGAATCATCAAAATGATAAGAAATTTGGGCCATTCTTCGTAAAGTTACAAGCACTATACACAGAAAGATGTATATGGGACTAACCTATATCTCTCACAGACCATGAGAGAAACAAATTTACCAAATATATGAATTAGTAGGCGGTTTCCTGGCAAATTTTTTATCATCATGTATTAGTCAAAACATATTCTTTCACATGATTGGTAATGAGAGCTTCCATTTCATTTTTTGAAATTGGGGCGTTTCCAATACTAGTCTTTACCTTTAAAAAAAAAAAAAAAGGGAAACAAGGTTTAAAAACACAGGATGATAAAGAAAAAGACGAGGAGAAAAACACAGATGAGAAAAAAAATAGTAGAAGATAGGATGAAGTAGATGAAAATAATTATGAAAGAGGGAAGGAAAAGATAAGGACACAGTAAAATTAATAAAAACAGATAACAAAATGAAGAATAGAAACAAAAATAATCAAGCCATTTCTGTTCTGTATGGATGTGTTTCTAACTTCACTACTGTAATAAAACTTCTGTTTTGGGGGAGGGGCACCAGTTTAATCTCATGGCTAACTGCTGTGTTTACCCTCTATTCGGACTACAAAAATTCTTCATGTACAATTTTGAAATTTGTTATCCAATGTTATAAAAAATTGAGAATAATCCTATTTGTTAGGATTTTAATCAACAAAATATGAATAAAATTTCTTGAACCTATACGATCAGTAATTACTTCTTTCTAGTCTGTATGTTGTATATAGAAACCGTATAAATTTCAGCTAGTCTACTCTGAACAGGCTTTTTGTACATCATACCTTCATGGGGTTATTCTCGTCTTCCTTCGCAGGTTTGATCGAGATATCCCGAACCGCTCTGAACTGACCACAGTTGTTAAGATGTTCGTTCTCCAAACGGAAAAAGTTCCATATAAATCTCCTATATATCACATAAAAAATAAAGACCAGAAAACTGGAAAATGACTGTTGAATCAATGAATCCCGTATATGTTGATTATACAAATAAACATGGGCAAGTCCGTTCTCCTCTAAGCGGAAAAAGTTCCATATAAATCTCCTATATACCACACATAAGATAAAGACCAATAACTTGATTATTACCCTTGGATCAATAAATGACCCATATGCATGTTTGTCCATGATAAAAATCAACATGGGCAAGTCCACGCTTTTTTGTCCTATATAGATTCATTACTGACCACATCAGAGATTTTAATATACCTCAACCTGGGCCCTGGAACAGAAAAAATTACAATTGATCTTATCTCATTCAAATTATTCACATTTCCATCACCCAAACGTAACTTTACAATTAAAAGTAACTTGCCATTAGTCTTTATGTTACAGATGGATACAATGCATGGTAAGATACAATAAATTTCAGCAGGAACGGAGATAAAATATATTTTAACGTCTGATTGTGGGTTGATTTTTATGTTTCAGAGCCCCGATCCTTGATTTTGTTTACGTTACAGGACAAGAGGGCCCTTATACTTGCATTAAGTTAGCCCTATTAGAGCTCAAATCGGACAACATATGAATTAGTGAAATGATACATTTTGATATGTTCATGACTGCATACCAACAAGTAATGACACCATCATCTAGAATTTGATAATTTGTGACATGACATATATCATGATTGGAATCATTGTAATAATACCTTATAACTTCTAAGAAACACAGGATGGTAGAAATGATGAGTCCGTTACGACCGCGGCCAATGTCCATCTGTCCTACCGTGTTGTTGACTGACCAAATGAAGCGTAGCACCAAGTCTTCCACCATTGCAAAATAATATGCCTGCAGAGATAACAATAATATTCAAATTCAAATTCAAAGTTTAATCAATACTCTTCATAAAAACATTTAAAACACACAAATACAGAATGGAGTTATAAATATAAAAAGACACAAGAAAGTGATAACAAATACAATGGCAATTTATAAGAGCATTTGGGATAGGCAGAAAGGAGGGAAGTTCCTTATATAAAAGCCTACCCCAAATAATAATAGTGATCTGGATATATATATCATTCAATACAAAATAGCGTCTCTTAGCGCTTTACAGATATTTTTACTCCGGTCATCAAAGGATTCATTCACGCGCAATGTGCACCATCTCTACCCCCTGTGGAGTATTCCTACCATACAGTCACGCTGATGGCATATAGCAGTTATTAACACAAAGGCTTGAATCGTCATTCTACTAGGTAATCATTTCTCTCCTGTGTATGAAGTGGCAAATGTAGATTATTGAGGATCAAACCAACGACCTTTGAATTTCAAGTCCAGTGCTTAAACCAACTTTTATCATTATCTCCACCTGTGAAAAGAGGTTACTTTTCAAATGCTTGCATCCCTTTTTTCATGTGGCATGTATAATTGAACATTGTGTACAAGGAAGAAAGAAATTCAAAGTCATTTCTAATGATACACATACCAAACATTTTACTCAGTTTCATGAAAAGGCTCAATTGAAAATATTTGAGCTGATTTTTAGTCATCCTAAAATATTTTCTGAATTCATATGTGCTTTGAAGCTGTCTGAAGCTTAAGTAAAAGAGCACCCATGTGGGAGTAGTGTGTGGGGTGTGTGAGTCATAACATGCATGTATGCAGGCATACATTTTCTTACACATTCAAGAAAGAGATCTGGGGGGTGCTTCACAAAGATTTTAAGTGGAAATTAACTCGAAGTTGGACTTTAAAATTATGGTGAGTCATTTGTAGCCTTAAAATAAAATATATTCAAAAGCAAAATTTCAAGTATTTTAGACTTTTTATATATCAAGAACATGAAATCTCCCTGATAACAGAAAATATGAATGAATTGAATCAACATTCTAAGCCTTTTAAAATAACTTTTACAAAATATTTTCATAGATGCTAACGGCTTTCCATAATGGTTGAGTCCAACTTAGAGATAAGTTTAACTTGGGATCTTTGTGAAACACCCCCCTGGGTCATTTCCATTCCTGCCTCACCTTTTCCGGATAGACGATTTCATCCCTGAGTAATTTATTGTAGGATTTCTTCTCCAGGAGCCCCCAATCCATTTTGATATCCCATGTAAGGGTGTAGCAGGAGCTACAGAAAGCACTGAAGATCCATAAACAGTACAACGGATCCTGGTAGAAATGCTCATGTAGGTCTTGATCTGTAACATGTAGGAATATAATCACAGATATTGAAGCAAATATCATTGAAAACTGGCATTATATAGAAATGTTATAAAAATGTAGGTATTTGGTTAGTGTAGCAAATTGACTTGGAGCAAATGTTGCAGGAGTGCGTGTTTAAAAACCTTTTCTATAAAAAATAGAAAAAGAGCAATATTTGACAATCTTGCTCTCCCTAATCATTTATAATTTTTATTGTCTTTTTTTCTTCAGTTTATATGAAAGTAAATTTCAAACAAGGTAGCTTCAAAATCTCATAAGGAAACCTTTTTTTACATTCACCCACCTAAAACATTTAATTTTCAACGATTTCCAACAATTCCCACACCCGTACATCCCTATCCAATTCTTGTCAAGTTTAATAGTAGAGCTGGTATTAATTATCCCCTGCACTTGAAACTCCATTAAACAATACTACCTTTCACTACTCACCTCTTCGTATGTGGACTAATGCTGAGAAGAGGACCACGAAAAATGTGGTCGAATATTTCCCCGCGTTCACGAGGTGAGGGAATGCTTTCTTGGTGTCACGGTAACGCCGTAAACATTGCGCGAACCGGAACCACGCGGGGAGGCACGCCACTACCGCCCGTATTGCGTGGGAGTACGAGGATAAACAGGATAATTTACCTGGAAGATGAGAGAGATGATATAAACAGATAAACTTGAGGTGCCGCTACAAAAGTTACTTATGATAAATATTCATACAGTGAAACCTGTATATGAAGACCACTAAAGGGATACATGGAAAGTGATCTTTATAGGCAAGGTGGTCTTTATGTACAGGTTCCTTTAGTACAGGTTTCAATAAGAAACAATATTCAAGGGAAATGAAAAAGATGGTTTTTGTAGACAGGTGATCTTTCTATAAAGGTGATTGCTAAAGCAGGTTTGACTGTAGCTAGATTTATATTGCACAAATACCCACCCCATGGGGATGCTCAAGGCACTATTATCCCGACTTTAGCCCAGCATTCAAGGCATAAATTCCTCCTACCAGGTACCATTTACTACACCTGGGTGAGAGTAGTAAATGTACATGCCTTGTGTCCTATATGAAAGTTAACATAGTTATTTATTGATCTATTTTTTAATTTGTTTTTAATTATTTATGTATGGTTCATCACATTACATGGTATGATCAATATGAGAATAAACAAACGATAGCAGAAGATTTTAAGAAAGCAAATACAATCATAATGCATGTACAGTAATGGAGAAACATGCAGAGGTTTGGCAATAAAAGCCCAAGGCTTGTAACATTCAATTTAGTATATATTCTTTAAGTGATACAAAACAATAATATATAATACTGATGATAGTAGCACAGTAAAAGGTAGACATCTGACAAAAATACCTTGAAAATTATCTTCCTGTTTTCATGATTGAAAGGTCCTATGCAAATTCACTTAGCTCTGTTTCATATGATACAAAAATGTGAATCGTGTATTACACTTAAGTCATCATAAATGATAAAGATGCCACAGTTTGCTACATCATATCTGAATGAGACTAAAAATTCAGTACTTACATTGACCATTTTTTACCCAGCTGACTTCGCAAGAGTAGTAACATATAAGAAACTCCATGTCTAAAAGCACACACGTTAGACTATTGAGCTGATCAGCCAGCCAGAAATCGGCGAACCCTACTGCGTGGAATGGAGCTATTGCTATGTGACCCTGGAGACGGAGATAGAAAGGGAGAGAGAGGGAGTAAGACAGACATACAGAGATAAAAGAGAGAGAGAGAGAAGAGAGGGAGAGAGAAGAGAGGGAGAGAGAAGGGAGAGAGAGAAGAGAAAGAGAGAAGAGAGAGACATTAGAGAGAGAGAAGAGACAGACAAGAGTGACAGAAATCAGGGAGAAAGAGAAAGTAAGAGATAGTGAAAAAAAAGAGAGAGTAAGAGATAGTGAAAAAAGGGAGAGTAAGAGAAAGAAAGAGAGAGACAGAGAGACAGAGAGACAGAGAGGAAAGAGAGAAGAGAGAGAAAAGAGAATGAGAACTTGTTTTAGGTTGATAAGAGTCTTATCTGTTCAGTCCTTTACAAAAACATGGTAATATTCTTGGAATTATGAGCTTGGCAATTGGTGCTCTGTAACTCTGTGGACTATCTCATCACATATTAGCCTGGGCTAATGTGAGTTTCCATTTATGAATATCAGCATTGGTGTTCAAGGCTGTTCGAGGACAGGTAATAATTTAAAGAAACTAAAAGTCATCAAAACAGACTCTTTTAGACCATTTGGAGACTCAAGGCATATAGATAGCCTCCAACTTCTGTCTCCAAATGGTCTAAAAGAGTCTGTTTTGATGACTTTTAGATTCTTCTGTCTGTCCTATTCCAAAGGGCAGTCGTGTTACCGGATATGACCAATTACGACCAATATCCATCACACCCATTCTGGCTCGCCTCTTCGAGGGATTTCTTGCTGACTGGGTAATGGAGGACATTAAGCCCCTTGTGGATTCTCACCAATTTGGAAACATGAAGGGTTCTTCGGTCGATCACTACCTTGTTGGAATGCTTGACCATATTCACAAAGGCCTTGACCGGCCAGGCTTTGTCGCCAATGTCTGTGCCATCGACTTTTGTAAAGCTTTCGACAAGATCAATCACACTATTGCCATCAAGAAAATGATCAATCTCGGTGTTGATAGGTCCATTCTGCCAACCATCTGCAGTTTTCTTTCGCGGAGAACGCAGTCTGTTCGCTTCAAGGGTGTATCGTCTGAATCCCGTCAGCTCTCTTGCGGTGTTCCACAAGGGACGAAACTTGGCCCTATCACATTCCTTGTTATGATCAACGATGCTGCTGAAAATTGTGACTACTGGAAGTATGTCGATGATTTGTCACTTGTGGAAGTTGTTCATCACTCGCGGCCGTCAGAAATGCAGTCGAATCTCGATTCCTTAAGTCGCTGGTGTGATGACAACGATATGGCTCCTAAACCGGAAAAGTGTCAAGTGTTGCAAGTCTCTTTTCTTCGTCATGCTCCTCCCCCTGTTCATTTGTCCATTCGTGATGTACCCTTGCAATCCTGCTCATCTTTTAAACTTCTTGGTGTTATCGTTCAGGATGATCTAAAATGGAAAGAGCAGGTGAAACGCATGGTTGGAAATGCATCACGTCGCCTCTTCATTCTATGTAAACTCAAGAAGTTTGGTGTCAAACCAGAGGATCTCGTGTTCATATACTCTGTGTACATACGACCAATACTAGAGTATGCAGTACCTGTTTGGGGAACAAGTTTAACCCTGCGCCAGTCTGCTGAAATTGAACGAGTACAGAAGAGAGCTCTTCGCATGATTTGTTACCCGACTGACTCTCACTATGATGACCTTCTTCACCAATTTGACATTTCATCTCTTGATAGTCGACGTGTTGAGATCCTCACGCGATTTGCGAAATCACTTCTGGGTTCTCAAAGACACCGCCATCTCCTGCCACAACCGCGCCATGTGACTACTTGCCGCAGTTTAAGAAACTCCGATCATTTGTCCCTTCCACGTTGCAGAACCCAGCGTTACAAACAATCGGCAGTTCCCTCTCTTGTTCGTTTGCTAAATTCGATCAACTGAAATCTTGTTAGATCTGTTTTATGTATTGTCATTTTCGAACTCTCTCCATCTCTCTGTCTCTCTCTCTCTCTCTCTCTCTTCCTCTCTTCCTCCCTTTCTCTAGCTCTTTCTTTCTCCTTCTCATTTCCCTCCTTCCCTCTCCCACTGTTTCTCTATTTCTGTCTTGTATTTCCTCTCCTCAATTTTCTTACAATGTTATAATTACTCATTAATAATGTTCACCAATATGTATAGGTCATTGACATTCACCATTTTTAAATAGTATAATAACAATTCCATAATGGCATTCTTATTCATGTAGCATTTGACATTTCCGTATTATGTGCATTTTACTTTTACAATGCTTCATTAAGTTGAATCAACTCAATTCTCGTTCAATTGCTTACATTTTTTTTGTCATGAATTGAACTCTCTTTTTTCTTGTTATCCTTTCCCTCTCCCTCTTTTCCACTTTTCACTCTTTATTTCTTCTTTCTCTCTCATTTTCCTTTCCCTCCTCCCCTCTCCCACTCCCACTGTTTCTCTATTTCTGTCTTGTATTTCCTCTTCTCAATTTCTGACAATGTGATAATTACTCATTAATAATGTTCACCAATATGTATAGGTCGTTGACATTCACCAATTTTAAACAGTATAATATCAATTCCACAATGGCATTCGTATTAATGTATCATTTGACATTTCTTTATTATGTGCATTTTACTTTTACAATGCTTCATTAAGCTGAATCAACTCAATTCTCGTTCATTTGCTTACTTTTTTTGTCATGAATTGAACTCTTTTTTTTCTCTCGTTATCCTTTCCCTCTCCCTCTCTTCCACTTTTCACTCTTTATTTCTTCTCTCTTCTCAATTCACTGACAAACTGATTATCACCATTTTATAACTTACAATCTTTCTTTTTTTCTTCATACTAAGTTACTTAGTTATTACTGAATTTTTAATTCAACTGTTTTTAATGCATTTTTATATGATACAATGTGAGCAATGTACTTTAACTTATTACTGAATTTTTAAATCTACTGTTTTTAATGCATTTTTATATGATACATTGTAAGCCAATTATTGTTAGTCTTTGGACTTTTTATTTGGTATATTTGTAATAAAACCGAAAAAATTGAAAAATTGAAAAATTGAAATTGAAATAGGACAAGGGTGAAAAAAAATGTACATTTAGACTAGCAGTATCCTCAGCATATCTTTAAAAGAAAATCTGAATCTAAAATTGAGGCATAAAAAGTGTACAAACCTGTATTATTTCTGTCTCTTTTGTTTAAAAGAAATTATATTTTAAAAGTTCTATGACTAGGGAATGAACACAAGAAAACAGAAAAACATTGATTATCGAGGGCAGAAGGGGTGGGGATCAGCATTGCTGAACTAGAATTCTGAAAAGCCAGAAACTCGCCCGGTAGTTGAGCATCCTCGTTGGCACCTGAATATCGTCGAGAACAGCATTAGTGTAGGAGGTGGGTGATGGCGGGGAAATAGGAGGGGGAAGAGGAGGGGAAAGAGGAGGGGGAACAGGGGGAACAGGAGGGGAAAAGGAGGGAAAGAGAAGGGGGAGAGGAGGGGGAAGAGGAAAGGGAAGAGGAGGGGGAAGAGGAGGGGAAGAGGAGGGGGAAGAGGAGGGGAAATAGGAGGGAAAAGAGGAGGGGGAAGGAGGGGGGAAAATAAGGGGAAAAGGAGGGGAAGATGAGGGGGGAAGACGAGGGGAGAAAAGGAGGGAGAAGAGGAGGGGAAGGGGCTATACTGAAGCAGTTGACAAAAGTGGTTGAAAACTGGCAATACTCACTAGAATTCTAAGGAGCCAGAATCGCGCCCGGTAGTTGAGCGTCCTGGTGGGATTGATAAGAAAGAGTAGCATCGACCCTGCCAGGATGAGGGGGTTGATGTACGGAGGGATGTTCGTCATGCCGCAACAGATGTATGCCAGGATGCTTATGATCCAAAACACCATGAATAGAAGGGCAACCTAAAGAAGACAAAATTCAAAGGAGACGGACTGAACGTTAGTTTTGAACTCTGGTTATCGAAAGCGATTTTTATCTTACCAGTAGATGCATCTCATTCTTTGCCGAGGACAGCAAAGCCTAACATATTTTGACACAATATTAATTGGTAAAAGCACTTGAATTGGAATGCAAAGGCCTTGGGTTTGATCCTGTCTTTTGGCAAGGCATTAATCTACATTTGCCACTCCATACTCAGGGGGGAAACGGAGACCTGTAAGGGTGACAAAAAGCCTTTGAGTTTGTAATTGCCATATATGCCCTCCCAAGGGAATGGAGATCCGAATTGAATCCGATGACCGGGGTAATAATAGCAAAGCATAAAGAAACAATATATCGTATTAAGTGCTATATACATCCAGATATGTATTATTATATTCCACATACTAAGAATCTTGCTCTACGATTGGTCAAAAGTAAATCACGTGATGAAAGATAGTTCGCCCATTATTGATGGGAGAAGCAAAAAGTTTGTTACACTGTGTAGATAGTAATACTATCTACACAGTGCAATGCACTTTCACTGAAGATAGAGGTACTATCTACACAGTGCAACGTACTTTCACTGAAGATTATCAAAAAGCGCACTAAAACAGGCGTAATTAAGCGCGCATTACCTATGAGCGCAATTAAAGAAAACACATGCACGCACCGTACCCTCAAGGGGTTGGGTTAAACTTAAACTTTTTTTGGTGTGAATTTGGGCCTAGGTGTCGTTTATGTAGATGCATACACGTCCTTTTCTTTTTGTAGTTAAATTTTTTTAGATGTGGAATATAAAGCAAATAATCACCTTTTGGTTTCAGGCGATGGCAAACTATCACTTCCTTGTCGATCAGAATGTATACGCTATCTTTCCTCAGCTTCGCTTTGGATAGATAGCTACATGTACATCCAGATCGCCTCGGAAGTGATAGTTTGTCCCATCACCCTCACCAACGGTAATTATTTGCTTATCATTCATCCACATTTGCCACTCTCCACACAGATGGAACCCAGGAGGATGTGAAAGCCATTGTAGTGTGCTCAGCATTGAGTGCATCTGGCACCTGGCTGTAATGCTCCCCAGGGAGTAAAGAATGTGCCTACAGTGTAATGATATTTCTGTAAAGTGTATTGAGCACTACATAGACCCTAAATATCCTTTGTTATTACTAATTCTGCAAATAATTTTCTTGTTTTCAAATTTAGCATTTGCATTTACTATGGAATGTACAATTTGTTTTAAATACAACCAAACTGATATCAAGCAAATTACTCTTTTCAATAATATTTCATACAAAAGATTAATCCTTCAGTTTGAAATTTTGTCAGTATGTTTATGTTTTGTTTTTCATTTGTCAAAAAATGTTGTAGTTTAATGCAAGATTCTTTAAAGAAGAGGAATATTTTTTCTTTTTTATTAGACTGTACATTTAATACTACTTTTTAACAGATAGCAACAAGATACAAAGATCATCCCAAGTTTCCACCTTATTCCAAACCCTCCCAAACATATATCGCTGTGCAAACACAGTAACAATCAAATCTACGATTAGCAGATAACATTTATTAAATTATTTGTGCTTCATAAAAAGAACAATAACTAGTCAGGTGAACGACCTGCCTTGTTGACATACAAAATATGATTGACAGCTACCATGCTAATCTTATCGGTTTCGTGACATTTCTTTAACGATCAGAGTCTGATTAATCATCGAATTAATCCTATCTCTTTACTTAATCTTATCATTCATCATAACTTGACAGTAAATAATATATATACGAAAAGGCACATGTTACTCTTGATATACCCCACAAACTACAGTATTTTTAGTTTTCTTTGCATATGTTGACACAAAGTACTACATACAAATTGTTAACTTTCATGGAGTATTAGTAAATATCATTTAAAGTAGTAACTTATGTATGTATTAAGTACATGTAATAAAGATCCCTAGCCAAAATTTCAATAAATGTATTATTTTGTAAATCAAGTTGCAACAAATCATGGTGTATTTGCTTAAATGTTGTGACTCATATCATTATGACATGTATGCCTCGTTTTCACATGCCATGGTAAACTACCTTGAAAAACAAAGGAAAAAGGAAAAAAGGAAAGAATGAAAGAAAGAAAGAAAGACAGAAAGAAAGAAGGAAAGTAAGACAGAAAAAAAGAAAGAAAGAAAATCAGATGCCACGGTTTTGCAGCATCACATCTGAACGAGCGCTCACTTTATAATATCTGTGTGAAGTGTGTAGGGCATGATGCTGTATGTGATGTCTTTATATTCAATGTTGTGGCATCAACCTTTTTGTGAGGTGGTTATCTCTCTTATGTGTGAATCAGGTTCTCAGCTGTATGTACACGTAGCACCATTTCTGATCTTTGCCCCCTGGGAGATACCATATCCATTAAAAAACGCTAACTAAATAATCATAAATTAAGTTTTTTAATTGTGTTTGTATTAATGGCATGACAGATTAATGCACATGCTAATTAATGAAATACAAATATTTTTTCTGACAGTTTCTTGAAGAAGGTAAACATGAAGCGCACATTTTTTAAACATTGTAAAAGTACACCTCTGTTGAATACAGTCAAACCTGCCTTTAAAGGGCGACCAAGGGAAACAAGGGACCAGCATAGGAATAGCTGCAAGTGGGGATAATTCATGTATTAAAACACAGGGTTACAAAAAGTACATTGATCTATTTTCTATTAAGCTTTTTGTAGGTGTCTCTTTATTCAGCTTTCAAGAGGTGCCTGAAAACACATCTTTTCTAATTTGTTGTAATATTCTTCTCTGTTTGTATTTAATGTAAGCTTTGTAAGATAATGTTCTCTCTCTCTTTGCTTGTTTGTAAGTACATTGTATTTCTTTTTTATGCGCTTTGCACCTAATTAAAATGCGCTTTAGAAATGTCATATAATTATTATTTTTACCTCAAGGAGCTGCTCATGTGAGAGATTATTGCGAGGGTCCAGCTCGAAGATGAGGACGTGGTTGACGCCAACTTTCCTCCAGCCGTAGGTGTTGAGACCAAGACAGAAGATCATGAGGATGATAAGGAACATCCCCCGATACATCCTCACTGCCGGCATGTTGTCTACTTTACTCTCGATGAGGAGGCCTGACAGACAACAAAATCATATTTGAATCATATTATAATATATGATAATTCTTCAGTCATTATTGTTCACGAGATCACACCTGAAATTACTGCAATTACTAATAATAATAGGCATTCATATAGCATCGTCTATCTAGACACAATTCTATTTCATGGCGCAAAAATTATTACCCCGGCTTTAGCCTAGCTGCCATTACGGCGCTCTAGTATTTCAAGGAATTAATTCATGCCAGGTACCCATTTACCTCACCTGGGTCGAGTGTAACAAATGTAGATTAATGTATTGCCAAAGGACATTAGTGCCGCGACCACCTTGCTCATTATTAAGATTATAATCACCAACATTTTAGTTTTATGATTTACGTTGTCACTATTCTATTTTTTTAACATGAATGCAGATGATAGACATGCTAGCTACTTTACTCTCAATAACAAGGCCTGAAAGGCAACAACAATTATTTGAATCCTCACTGAGAATTCATCTGTCATAATTTTGTACTTGCCAGCTACAGCAGCAACAAAGCAAAGGACAGTAAAGATACCAAGGAAGAGACCCACTCGGAAAGTCGTCCAATTGATGCTCTGCAAGAAAAAACAAAATAATTGAAACTACGTGTACATGAATAGCGTCAAATATTGCTTCTCCGAAGAGAAATTGCAGTAAATACTAGCGGTAAACACAAAAATGACTTGTTGCGTAGACTAGTCAAGGAACGGTTATACGTGCTTGCATAATAAGGCATGCACAGAATCCAAGTTGGACTTGGATTCCATGCATGAGGTTTTATATTGTCCTGGAGTTTCTTCATACTCCTTTAAACATAGCCAATTAACTCTTGAATGCCAGGTTTTAACAAATTCAGGTTGATTTTAAACCTTCTACCCATACCAAAAACAAACAAAAAATCAGGTGATTGGTACATTTCACAAGCGAGAAACACCTAAATGTATACTTTTTGTCTTTTCTTTACATAATAAACTCTTTACCTTTGCTCCAAGTGGCGGCACTCTTAGTTTGCTCATAGCCCTTTGTCTGTTGCCTGCTTCAAGTTCATTGATGTACAATGTCTGGCAAAAATGAAGGAAAACATTTTATGTGACTAGGACAAATCCATGCACAAATTGTTAGTCTTGTTTTTTTCTACAGATCTCAATAGAACATTAGTAAACTATTATACATATCAATGTTTCCAAAGAAGTTTTTAAAGTCAAAACCAGCATCAATCCTTGAACAGACCAGAATGGTGTTTCACAAAGACTAAGGTTGACTTTTAATAAATTAGACTTAAATATGGCAGGCCATTCATACCACTGTTTGCTCTCACAATTTACTGGCATTGGTCTACCAAGGGGCGTACAAATCATGAGCACAGGCCTTTTAAATTTTTTGATAATTCATTCTTGAAGGAAAAAATATTATCTAAAGATCATAATGGTGAGAGCAAACAGTGGCATGAATGGCCTGCCATAGTCAAGTAAAACTTGATCTTAGTCTTTGTGAACCGCTCCCAAGGTCATGGGAGTGTTAGGTAATTTTAAATCTTGAATGCTTTAAATCAGGACTTCTCAACTGGCGGTGCGCGCGCGCGCCACTTGAGTCGCTTGCGGTCAGTCAGGGTGGCGCACGGCTGTTCCAAAAAATAAATTAAAATTAAATTGAAAAATTGAAAAAAGAAAAATTAAAAAATTATATTTTAAAATTTAAAAACTCAGCAAAATCAAAAAGTCGCAGTCGAAGTTGAGCTCAAAATGCAAGCAAGTCATTTTGTTTATTTGATTTTGACATTTTCCGTGTTTATTTCACCAAAATAACTACATATAAATTAACTTCCAGTGTAGATTTTAGCTAGGAATTGTACTAATTATTTCACATCAATATGAAATTATGATTGATGTTTTAAGGAACAAAAAGGTGTTAAAAATGCGCCACATCTGGGCCTTAAAAAACCTCAAATCCACTAGCTTTCGGGGGCAAACGCAGTATCAACTTTGCACTTGTATGATTAAATGATTCTAAAAAGGGTTTCTTCGATCAACGAGGGTTTCTTCGATTAAAAAAGGTTTTGTTTATAACTTTATACCTCTGTTTCATAGATGATGTTGTTGATTTGTTTGGCGGTGTGGAACGGCGATTGCTGCACCCGGTTGAGGTGGAAGTCCTCCCCGCTCCTGGTCTGCAGCATCTTGTCATGTTTCTTGAGGATCTTGCGGAAACCTGTGAAGTTGAGCGACTGGAATGAGGAAAAGAAAAAGAGGTAAAGATCGATGGTGGGTTGTAATAAAGTGGAGCCTCTTTACAGTGAAACCTGCTGTAGCAACCATCTGTATAGAAAGATCACCTGTCTGTATTAAAGATTTTTTTGTTTCCCTTTAAAAAAATTGTTTCCTGTTGAAACATGTCTTAAAAGGACCTGTACACAAACACCACATGCTCAAACTCGACACCACTTTTCATGTCTCCCTTGAGTGGTTTTTATAATGGTTTCAGGGGAGGCAAGAGGAGTGCTCTTTTTCAGGTGGTCATTACGAACAGGTTCCTTTAATAAGGACAGACACGATTTTCAAGGAAAACAAAAATGTTTTATACAGGTGGTTGCTGTTAAAAGCAGGTTTGACTGTTAAGCTGTCAAGCCCGCTGTTCCAACAAAACAAAAAAGCATTTATACAGTGTACATTTATTGTAAAACCAGAAACTGCTGTGTCCATGAATTGTTTGAAAATTTCACAATTGATTCAAATTCAAATTCACAAAGTTCCATGCTGCTAAATACAGATCACATATCCAATCTCAAATCATGGGTGTTGATCAACAGCAAATAGTTTAAAAGGAGATGATAGTCAGTTTCCATGTGCAGTAGGTCATACATGTTATTCACCGACATAATGAGCACACACTACGAAGTATGACAAAATTGTGTGTTTGTTTGTTTGTTTGTGTGGTTGCCAACTTCTAATAAAGGTCAGTCATACAAAAAAAGGCTACTTGAAAACAAATCTGCTGTGTTATCATCACGTTTAATACATACATGTATATTTCAAGCCTTCAAAACCATGGGGAGCATGGGCAGCGTTTCAAAAATCTATCATGAGTACAAGTTCACCGACATCAGATTGATATGTGTGTTACCTTTTTAAAGGGATGTTTATAGTGAACTTGTACTTACATGTACAACGATTTTGTGAAACGATGCCCTGGCGGATGGTGCGACCTGAGTATAACATCAAATGGGTTTTTTTTTATAATTCTAACCTGGTAGTTTTGCAGGAGGATGAGGCTAAGATAGAACTCTGTGAAAGCCAGCTTCAGATCTGCTATCTTACGCTTATGGGATTTAATGACCCTGGTTTCACTATCCAGGGGTTCGGGGATGAAGAACGAGCTCCGTCGCCGGAGGGAGTTCTTTCTGAGGTCCTTTGCACTGGGCTTGCTGTCCACCTGGCGTAGCTCGTCGCATAGCTGGGCAAAGTTGCGGGACGCCTCGGCTGCTTTCTCTGTAAATTAAAATGAAAATACACCTGCTTTAGTGACCACCTGTATAGAAAGACCACATTTCCCTCGAAAATGGTTTCTCATTGAAACATGAACTAAAGGAACCTGTACATAAAGACCACCTGCCTATAAAGACCACTTTTCTTGTCTCCCTTGGGTGGTCTATATGGACAGGTTTCACTGTATAGACTATAGAGAGTGCTGGCTGTGGTGGAAATGATCAAGGAATACCTGTGTTTCTCAAAGTGATGTTACAGTTGCTCCAGGCTTTATATCTTGTCAAATGTACAGGGTTAGAATTGTAATCAGGTTTAGGTTAGCTTTAGGGCTAGGGTATAGTGTTGGGACCAGGGTTGAAGGCTAGAATTTGGTTTGTGTAGAAAATTGATAGAGCAATTATCATACAAAGATTCAGAAAAAGTGTCATACATGTACAACTATTTCTCAAATAGTGACAGCATGTATTGATGTTGTTTGTTTCAGTTTGTGCACTTGTGGCCATATTGCTAGCCAAATTGCTGGTGAAAGATATTTTAATTTGCATATTTTTCACTCAATAGTAGTTCCTCCATGATTTTCAAATAAACAAGACAGAATCGTAACATTTAAATTATATGCAGCAAGTGTAAATGGTTCCTGTACATGTATATGTAGTTAGTCACAGTGAAAAATATACACGGGGGCTCTGGGCGAAGTAGCCCCCAATATGCTAAAAAGAGCCCCCAAAAGTCATAAGAGAGCCTCAAAAATTTGCATAGAGTTCAATGCAAAACAAATTAAAGAGTGTTATTTTCATGCAAGCAAGCTTGAAAAGTAGCCCCCCAATTTTGTTTCCCTGGCTAGTCAAAGTTAAGTATACAGGTATACATGTACATGTCAACTTATGTATAATCCAAACACAATGGAACCAGCTCTTTCCTGAAGTAGAAATAGATGAACAACAAATGTTTGGAACAATGGTAACAAAAGGATATGAGGTTACTTCACTTAAGAATTAACTGGTCAATACAGTAGCTCCATGGAACAGAAGCACTGGAGGCAGTAAATACATTTCCAGCTGCATTTATACTGACAGGAAATGTGTGACTTTGTTCCGTTGTTTTGTTTACAATGATTATAAGTTTTGGTTCAAGAATTGTTGATACTTTCCAAAACCATAATATAGGAAAAGGCCATTAAAACCCTGTTGAGCGTATAGGAAATTTATACAAAACAAGTACCCTATAAGAATAGACATACATAATAAAGAATTATCATTGTCAATTTAGTTTTTTAAACAATGCTCCAAAATGCATTTTGTTATACGTTTCAGTCCCTTTCTTTATACATTCGGACTTGAAAAAAGGTAATTACCTGTCATATACATGTACATACATGTATAGCTACATTGTGTAGGCAAAAATTGTATAGCTAATAATAATACATTGAATTTTTGGTAGTTTGAACACAGACAAGCTGCATGTATGTTGTTTTTTTTATGAGAGAAGGCCTAGGAAAGACAATGCCAGTTTCAAGATTGAACTCTTTTGACCTATATACTGCCATTTACCTTCGGAAGTAATCACTTCTATAAGATTACAACTTCCCTACAAATAGTGACCCAATAGCCTTCGAAGAGTTCAACCTTTGGAGTGATACAATGTGAGTTATCTGATTTAATCAGCACCATAAACTAAGTCCATCAAGAACCATTCTTCGCATTAAAGGAGTATTAAACAGATCTAGAAAGTTGGAATTAAACTGTACATTGTAGGAAAGCTGCATAGTTATCTGATTTAAAATGTAATTACGCATACTCTTAAACACTATTGGATTTAAATGTGTAGAACCATTTTTGAAACCTGGAAACAAAACAAAAAATATTCTCCTTCTTCAGCTGTACAAAATAACCCTCTCTTTCCTGTACATGTACTTCATTTTTTTCGACTGTCCCTTTCTCTTCCCTTTCATTAGCATAATTTCCCTTTTTTTTCTCTCTCTTTTTCTTTGTACTTGTTACTCTCTCCTGTCTTTACTTTTTCTTGTTTTAAACATCTCTTTATCTATACCTCAGTCGGACCGAAAAGACCTAACCAAAGATTACATTAACCCGAATGGCCTAAAATTGGTTGGTTTCGATACGGTTGGTTGGTGTGACTGAAATTAAAGCAAAGCTATGAAGAGCTTTTAATACATAACTGTGCATACCTGATGCAGTCTCTCTACATGTGATGGACATGTAAATTTCACCCCGAAAGGAAATACAAACATGTAGCCGGTGAAGACAAAAAGAGGAAACTCTCAATTTAACATTTTTGTACCCTGAAAGTTATTTACTTGCACTTCCTACCTTCCTCTCTGTAAAGAGGCTTCTTTCAGACGAATAAAACTCATTGTATAGTTGTATGAAATAATTATTTCTTCTACATTTTATATAATGAACGTCATATGGCGAAAAGCAGGGTTGGGTATCGTTTCAAATGAAAATTTGCACAATTGGCCACTTGCAACCTAATCTGACTCTACACATATTTATGTACGTACAGCTGACCTCTTCAAAACTTTTTCTTTAAATGGCGTTTCTTATACATTCCTTTTTTTGTGTGTGTACAGCCTTTTCCCCTTTACGATGATTCTTTATCAAATGTTTCTTGATACGAGTTTTAATACTGAATCCCCAAGGTGTGAACAGGCTATCAAACAGGTGTGAACAGGATACCCACACTGTAAGGATCTTGAAGTGATATTAACTGTCTATTGATCGTTTGCAATTACTTATTTATTTCCTTCCATTCTGTTTGAGATGTTAACTGACAGAAGCACTTGATCAAACAGGGGACAAAGGTTATTGGCCTCTCATGACTTACATGCACACTACAGTCAATAACTAAATAATTCCTTTCCCTTGAAAATTTGATTTTGTTTTGTTTTTCGCAACTCAAGGATGAAAAGTGGACTGGTTGAATTAGGGCCTTTGTTGAATAATTTTAGATGTACAATGTAAGCTTCAGTATGTCACATTATCAAGAAACATAAATTTGGACGAATCTATTTTTACACACTCGTTCGTTCGTTCGTACCTCCTTAGATCAAGATTAGTATCTTGATCTTCGGAGTAGTTGCTACTGTACAACCGGCCGTGTCAGACACGTTGCCCCGGGGTGCGAGATAGGACTCTTTTGGGGTACCCCCACTTCACACAATTACATGTATACTATAACAATTAACATTACATTTAATTTTTAAAAATGAAGCGATTAGTATTACTCTCACGTTATGGGGATTATGAATCAATTGGAAAGCTCACTTTCAACCCCATCCCCCCCCCCCCCCCGACACAGTGTTGGGTGTAGGCTTTGAATAATGTAGTTGATAACTGTATACGCTAACCTTTAATATTAAAGCCCTATTATTAATTTTAACTGAGCAATATCACTGTTAATTATGTTTTTAATATACAAATTTATAAAGCTGATTTTCAGTTTTGTGTGATATTAAAAAGTGGCCTCATCCTGTTGTCATGTGGGCGTTATCTAGAACAATAGTGAGATTGAAATATCAATATCCCACACAACGTACCACATTTTAATTCCCACCACACCAAATTGAAGGTGGAGGTCATGTGATTTTGGGTCTCTTATCATCTCAATCAGAATCTCACAATGTTGGAGTGTTTGACTTTTGCCTACATGTTTTGCTTCAGTGTACATGTACATGTAGACATGTAGTTGTTTGCAGGCATTAATATACTTTTGGCATTTCCTAATTCAATAAATTAATTAATCTTCCAGCTCCCTCCCCTTTGAACTTTGAAAAATGCATTCCTTCCAAATTCTCCAAGATTGATCAAATTACAGACATCCTCAGAGTGCTAATAACATGTGCTTAGAGACACAGCGCCTAAAGTAATTTAACCAGTTATTTTGTTACCACAATTAAGTTAGTTACCATGGTTACAAACAAGCTTCATGAATTTCCCTACGTGTATTATGAGATGCGTTCTCGGTTCCTTTTGTGGTTATATTTACATTACTGTTTAAAAAGTTAATACAAATTTGGTGCAAGCTAAAATGCAAGTGAATTACATGTATACATGTACATGTATGTATTAAAGGGGAAGTCCATCCTGATACCAAAGAAAATTTGGTAATTAAGGTGATGAGAAGGGCATAACTATAAATTCTGTACCCTCATCCATCTCCAATCAAAATGTTAGTTTAATTTATTGGTCTATCCTTTTCAACAATACTTCAAAGTACTCTTATATTTCCTAGATGTCAACAAATCATATTTTTAAATCTTGACCCAAACAGAAAAACAAAAGTTACACACTTTATTTGTCCATTTGTACAGTACATACAGTACATGAATACATGTATTAAAGCTAAAATGTACCGTATTTGCCGGCGATAAGGCCGCATCGCCGTATAGGCCGCACCCCCGATTTTGACATTTAAAAAAAAAGAAAGAAGAAGAAAAAGAAAAAAATCTTTTGCCGAAGTCGTGATTCGATCTCTTGCGTACAAATGTTGATGTGACTAAAATCACCACCTTAAACCGCGCGGCCATCCCGCGCTGATACCATACACTGCTGTTTTCTGTGATGTAGTCATTGAAATGGATTGAAAATGGCGACTTCGCGTGCTGGATGCTTCGCTAAACGGGCCCTTCTTTTACTTTTGCAATGCATTGGCACGAACTTAGATCAAAATCTATCGGCAGATGTTGTTTTTGGAAGTTTATTTTCGTCTTCATGTCAACAATGCAACGTGCTGGTTTTGACTTTTTTTTTTTCTGTTTCACCGTAAAGGCCGCACCCCGAATTTTTGATATTTTCTCTTCCAAAAATACTGCGGCCTTTACGCCGGCAAATACGGTACATGTACGTGTATACATGTACGTTTGTATTATAACAAATTAACAATGATGTGATACTATTTAAATCCCATGCCATGCCATGTTACTTCATGTTTGTACATGTCACTGCTCGTAAAACACTGCTTCCAATAATATTTTGGACTGATATTTAAACAGGTACATGTATATGGGACCAGCCCCACACAAGACTTAATTGTTCTTTCTTGCTGGTTCCTCATTCGTATATATATTTGTATTTTATGTTTGTCTTTTGTTATGTTATTTGTATGTTCTTTACTTATCTGTAAATATCAATGTTATAATCATCAGGGCGCGACAAACCCGCTTGCCCGACGTCCCGGGGCAACCAAATTGAGCCGTCGGGCAAGTAAATCAAATTATCACTTGCCCGATTCGGGCAAGTGATACTTTTACAGTAATTTCCTAGTGTCCAAGAACTCTACCATTCACCCGTCAACTTCTTACCCGTCGTCAAAATCCAGAAGCAAAAAAGCGTTCGTTCCGATTTCGAAAAAACTTCACAGACAGCTAGCCAGCTCAGCTAGCTCAGCGCGCATGCAACAGTGACACTTCAAGCCATGAATGCCGCTCCGCCTCCACGCACGGCCGGCCGTGAGCTAGCTAGAGACAGCTAGCGCGATCGTACCAGCTGCGAGCTTATTCGCGCTCTCTCTCTCTAGCTCTGCAGGCCGCACCGACAGGCCTTTGCTATTCTCTGATTGCCGATTGGTTGAATCACGCCAAATATGACGTCATTATTCTAGGGAAATGAACACGTGCGAATCGGAATGGAATAAACAACAGGGATTTTCTAGTAAGTACAAAAAGTCAAATGTTTGATATTTATTCATAATGACTGTTAATGATTGTGAACATATTATTTAAAACTCGCTGCTCATATAAATCAGATGAATGTTTTTGTCTCGTTTTCAATTTATTACTGCGGTCTCAAGATCCGACCGAGCGAGTCATTTTGATAATAGTATCGAGACCCCCAGAATATAAGCCGTTGTTGTTTTGTTTTCATGGTTTTAGCGACGTTGTTTAGTCTAGTTTTCGCATACTTATCCGAGATTTATCGTAAAATATCTTCAATATTATTATTTAGTAAGAATTTACAAATTTTGGCATGATATTTATAGCAGTGAATGATGAAATAAAAATGTCCGTACTTTATTTAAAATAGTTGATTACCCATTATTTACATGACGTTTCTTGATGGAAGAGTTGACCCAAATTATTAACAGCTGAAAATTAGCCTACGTTTCCAAATGACAGCGGCTTGCACAGACACACACGTGCGTTGATCAGCTGTTTTTTCTCGATTGTGCTAGTAAGCAAAAAGTTTTGGGCAAGTGGAAATATTGTTTGGGCAAGTAAATTGAAAACTCACTTGCCCGACAGGGCAAGTGGTGAAAAAAATTCTTGTAGCACCCTGATCATGTATGTTTTTTATATGACGAATGAAATAAAATGAAATGAAATGAAAATTTTAAAGAGTTTAACATGTACAAGTGGGTATATACAGAGGACAATGGGAAATATCATAACACATGCTCATTATAGGGCAATGACAGTATAAGATTTATGATAGGACCGTGCATGTAGATGTTTATGTAGGAGAAGAATAAAATCTGAAGGAAGTCAATGGCATGAGCATATTTTCAAAGTGTAAAGATTGTTTTTTGGAGTTGAAGCCATTTTCATCCTCACCTGAGAAGAAAGTATTGATTTTGGAGAGCTCCTTGTCACAGAACTGGAAGAATTTCTCTGCAAATTGGACATAGTGCCGATCCACCTGAGCCTCCCCAGAAACTAAGGAAAAAATATAAAAACAACATTAAAAATTATATTATGAGTTGATATTTCTTTTGGACTCCTCTACAAACCAGCATCTCCATACATTACATGTCATTGATAAAGTGGTGTCACTTTCAACTACAGCAAAGTCTTCTATGAGCAATATGAATAGTAGAATTACTTTTTTTAAAGAGTAATGAAAATATAGTTATTCATTTATTTTATTATTTTCATTGTACTAATAACTTATGTTTGTATGAAAGATGACTCAAACATTTAGCAAATACATTCAGGAAATACAATGAGGATTATGATGAAGATGATGATGATGGTGATGGCGAAGATAAGATGATGATGATGATGATGATGATGATGATGATGATGATGATGATGATGATGATGATGATGGTGATGATGATGATGTTGATGATGATGATGATGATGACGACAACGATGAAGATGATGATGATGATGGTAGTGGTGGTGGTAATGATGATGATGGTAATGATGATGGTAGTGATGGTGATGATGAAGATAAGATGATGATGATGATTATGATGCTGATGATGAGATGATTATGATGCTGATGATGAGATGATGATAATGAAGATGATAATTATGGGAATGGTGGTGACAATGATGATGTTGGTAGTGATGGTGATGATGAAGATAAGATGATGATGATGATGATGATGATGATGATGATGATGATGATGATGATGATGATGGTGATGATGATGATGATGTTGATGATGGTAGTGATGGTGATGATGATGATAAGATGATGATGATGATGATGATGATGGTAATGATGATGATGATGATGATGGTAATGATGATGATGATGATTATGATGATGATGATGATGATGATGATGGTAATGATGATGATGATGATGATGATGATGATGGTAATGATGATGATGATGATGATGGTAATGATGATGATGATGATGGTGATGATGATGATGGTAATGATGATGACGATGATTATTGACAATAATAAAGATGACAAATGGGAATATATATTTGAATGGTCATATTGAGAGCAATTCAATGATACAATTCAAAAGGCTTCTATTGGTTAAATACAGGTAGATATCTGGAATTCAGTCATATATCTTTATCATCCTGACTCATTGGGTTATTAATTTTAAAAAATGTAAAAGACAGCCAATTTTATTGTAACATCAATAAAGTACTCAAATTGTTGAAAATCAAATTTTGGTAAACAAAATGAATTTATAAACTAAATATAATAGAAAAGACAAAGAAACTAGGTCTTTAATTGTGTGCTTTGTATGAAGCCTTGTTGTTATTATTATTATTATTATTATTATGATGATGATCATAATGATGATGGAAGTGGTGGTGATAATGATGATGGTGATGGTTGTGGTAATGATGATGATGATGGTAATGATGATGATGATGATTATGACGATGATGATGATCATAATGATGATGGAAGTGGTGGTGGTAATGATGATGATGATGGTAATGATGATGATGATGATGATGATGATGATTATGACAATGATGATGATCATAATGATGATGGAAGTGGTGGTGATAATGATGATGGTGATGGTGGTGGTAATGATGATGATGATGGTAATGATGATAATTATGACGATGATGATCATAATGATGATGATGGAAGTGGTGGTGATAATGATGATGGTGATGGTGGTGGTAATGATGATGGTGGTGGTAATGATGATGATGATGGTAATGATGATGATGATGGTGATGATGATGATGGTAATGATGATGATGATGGTGGTGATGATGATGGTAATGATGATGATGATGATGGTGATGATGATGGTAATGATGATGATGATGATGGTGATGATGATGATGATGATGATGATGATGGTGATGATGATGGAGATGATGATGATGATGGTGATGATGATGATGGTAATGATGATGACGATGATTATTGACGATAATAAAGATGACAAATGGGAATATATATTTGAATGGTCATATCGAGAGCAATTTGATGTTACAATTCAAATGGCTTCCATCAGTTAAACAGATATCTGGCATTCAGTCATATATCTTTATCATCCTGACTCATTGGGTTATTAATTTTAAAAAATGTAAAAGACAGCCAATTTTATTGTAACATCAATAAAGTACTCAAATTGTTGAAAATCAAATTTTGGTAAACAAAATGAATTTATAAACTAAATATAATAGAAAAGACAAAGAAACTAGATCTTTAATTGTGTGCTTTGTAAGAAGCCTTGTTGAAGTCTTGTTAAATATTAAAATCTTTACTCATTGGCAACCCAGAATACATATTACACTGTACACCTGTATGACAACTTTCCCCCTCCCCTCTCTCTTATCCCACCATTACATTTTATTTTTCTCCCCCTCACCTCTCCCTAGAGACAAATTACGAATCACCTTTGTCATTTCCTGGGGAGGAACTGCCAAATTTCCTGATATTGTTCAGGGATACCTTACGCATGCACATGTACATTTTTGGAGTGAATTTCATGTTCATAACCGATGAGCTTCATGCCAAGTTATCTTTGAGCTTATCATTCAGCAGGTTACCTTGGACTCGCTTTATGAGTTTTCATATTTTCTAAATTCTCTTCGAGCCAAACGTACTGCATTGGAAATACATGCAGACTAAAAATTTTCCATCACTTTTTGCTTTCTGCTCTTGTACATTTATAAATTGTAATTCTTAGCATTCTAGATCAAGAGATAATGAAATGAAAATAACTAAAAGAAGACTCTGTACTAGTGTGGGTTAACCCATTGTCATTGCAAAAGCAAAAAATCACTCCCCAACGGTATGATAAAGTCATTGAGGATGGCTTATTGGTACATGTATTTAAATTGTTGAGGTATGACATAAAACAATGATGTGCTATAAATAAGGGGAAGTATTTGGGAATAATTATCATTATCGCTATTTTTATCATTATTCTTATGGTCTGTCCAGGCTAGAAACTTACCATCTGCTTCTGGGGCTGCTCTCTGAGCATCGTACAGCATGTTCTTGAGTTCCTGTTTGGAAAGACAAAGAAAGAAAGAAATCAATAAATTATAGAATGATGATGATGATGATGAAGATGATGATGATGAACAGCATTTGTATAGCGCCATTTATCTGCAAAAGCATTCAAAGGCGCCTGGCTCCCTCAATATGTCACATATTATTCGCAATGTTGCCGGAAAAGATAGGTTTTGAGTTCAGATTTAAAGGTATCAATGTTGTTACAATTTCGAAGTTGGACAGGTAGAGAGTTCCAAAGATGCGGAGCAGATGAAGAGAAGGCTCTATCCCCGTATGTTTTTAGACGGGTACTGGGCACTTGAAGAACGAGTCCCGCACAGCGTAGTCCTGGTCGTAGCTGACGTACACTGATGAGAGCAGATACATAGCCAGGGGACAAGTTATGTAGAGCCTTAAATGCAAGCAGCAAGATAGAAGTGAATATGATGTGAAAATTGTTGTCAATATGAAACCAAACCAAACATACATCATATATGTATTTATTTTTTGTCGGTTTGTTTGTTTACTTACTTACCGGTATTTACTTCATTCATCAATTTATTTATTGATTTATTTATTTCATTATTTATTTGATTCATCATTCATTCATTTTTCCTTTTTTTTTTTTACAGTAAGAAAATACAAATCAATTCTGGCTTCAGAATTTAGAAAGAACCTACATAAATTGGACTTGTATAGTAAAAACTGGACACAAACAAAATCTCTTTCCAACATATTCTTCTAAAGCTCCCCGGTAATCCCTCAGAATCAATATTGGACTTGATCTGGAATGAGGCTGAGCTACAAATGTACATGTAGAGCAGCAGCGCAGGTAGGTGTGGTTCATGTGATCTGCATGCATCGTTCCACCTTGCGTTTCTACGACGCCTGACCAGTCAGTCACGCCCGACAAATATTGGAGTAACCACTTCTTTTTAGCTGTCACTGGTTAGATGTAAATTGAAGTCAGGAAGAGAGTCAAACTCTCTCCTGGAAGTATTGACATTATCAATAGTTGAGAGTAGAGTGGGGGGGGGTGTAGAGAGACAGAGAGACTGAACTAAGGAATGATGAATGCTGTTATTTTTTTTCTTCATTCATCATAAAAAGGTTCAACTGTAAATCTAACAGATCCAAAAATATGTATAAATAAAATACATAAATGAATCGTTAATGAACATAGAGAGAGAGCAAGAATGTATTTGTTTTATTAATACAAAATGAGCTCTGGAAACACATGTAACCTCCGCAAATCACATGTAAACATTACCAAAGCAATTTGCATTTTAATCATAAGACTAAAATATATGTGACAACAAGAACTAAGGATAGACAGTCCACTAGACAGGCAATGTCAGTCTTGATTGTGAGCCCGCAGAAAAAAGTTTGCCAGAACGTCTAGCCAGAAGGCCTACATATCGGTCTCATGCCCATGGGCTGTCGGTTACAAGGTATGAAACGCAATATAAATTTCTGTCACAAAAAGAAATCCTGCATGTGTACATGTACATTGTACATGTACAGGTTACGTCATTAGCTGTATTAATTTTGAGCACATTCATTTTCATTCATTTTTTTCTTTCAATAGGGGGGGGGGGGTTGACTCTTTTCAATTTTTAAAAACTCATATCTTGTTTTTACTAAAAGAAGGGCTACGCACAATGTATTTACATTATATATGTAGGCTACTGGCCCACATTATGTTGATACAGAATGGCAAATGAGGCAAGGCAGAAAGGGCAAGGGTAACAAACCGATGTAAACAAATGAAGATGCAGGCCTGCATGAGGCCAACAATACAGTTTGAACATGTGTCGAGAGTGCCTGACTGCCTATTATTTATAATGAATGAAAAAGGCAAGGGATGGGGTTAGTCTGCAGGCAAAGACCCTTGTCAGTTGTTGTTATAAACGCATACAACACAGAGTCTGAACTACAAGACTATGCAGACTGCACAGTAGACTGCATTCTCTGTAAAACATCTACATTAACAATGTATATCAGTGGTGATAGTGAGCACTAAATAAAATAGGGTGGTGTTTTTTTTCTCAACAACCCCCAATTGAGTAAAACAAATATTTAAAAAATGGGGGGGGGGGGGATGGCATCTAACATTTCCCCCCCCCCCCCCCCCCCCCCCCCTTTGAGTAAGAAAATTTGGAAAAATAGAGAACATAGGGAAAACTAGGGAAATAAGGGGAAATAAGGGGGAAATCTGGAGGAAAAAAAGGGTAAAATCTGGAAAATAGGGGTAAAATCGGGAAGGAAAAAAAAGAAATTGGGGGGAAAAAATAAAATCTGGAAAAAATGGTGAAACCAATTTAAATCGGGAAATTATCAGGCCTGGTATGTGAACATGTACATCTACATGTATCTACTCCTGACTTGGTTGACACAGCCCGGGCAACAAAGTTGGGCTTCGCTCAAGGCTTTATGGAATTATATTAAAGTGCCCCCAAAATGGAGTCTGTACAGGCAGACTAGGAGGGGGATGGGGGAGTCGGGTAGAGGATGGGAACACAGCTGATATTTTGTCAGCTGAAGAAAGTCATGTCATTCATGCTTACCACTGACCAGTAATGATTTAGCAAGATGAAATGCTTGTTAATTGCTTGACCTAACTGTGAGCTGTTAGGATCTGAAGAATGCGACATGAATTTATAGCCATGTTCACACGAGAGCGTAATAGTTTTAAACTTTAAGTTTGTCAAACCTCACAGTAATACAGTACACAACGATCCACTGAAAATGACAAGGGATCTCATAGGACCAAATCAGTACCAGTATTCATACCTGTAGCTAACTTGAAGCCAGGGAAAGCATTCAATTAAAACTATAAGCTGTGTGTAACTTCAAAGTTTATTAAATAACTTCAAAGTTTATTAAATAACTTCCAGTGAGAACCCCTGCTGCTCGCAGGCATCTGTTGTGGTTTTAAGCTTTGGGTTAAGGGTGACTCCACACTGTCCTACTAGAGTTGTAAGATAACTTTGGAGTTTAAAACCATGATCTAAACTTAAAGTTACTTGCATGTCATGTGAACCTCACTACTGTAAACAGTGTCAATAGAACCACCACAGCTGAATGATGAAATTAAATTGTTTTAATAATATGCTTGCATGGCTAAATGTGCAGGTTCACACAGCGCAGAAACAATGAGCAAGCAGCATTAAACTTATTATACAGCCTGTAAAACATGTTACGGTAGTTGTTTCTACACAGAACATACATGTAACAGTTGCTGTCAGTTCTACATTGTAATTGTACAAACTGGAAACAAAACTTGAAATCAGTTGTGTCTACACTGCATGAACATAATCAATTTGAAAACCCCCAACCCCTTTCATACTGTATTTATCATCTGCTAACCAAAATCAAAAAATAACAATTACAATTGCTAGGTACATGTACCGGTAGGTGTTACATGCTTCACATTTGTTAATCCTACATGATAGGAGTACTTTTTTCTCACAGATACCTTTTTTCACCTACTCTGCAATTCTCGCTACCCCAAATAGCGATTCTGCCGAGATCCGGGGAAAATCCTGAAAACGCGCATTGCATTATGGGATAGCTTTTCGACATTACAGCTTCCTGTGCAGGCGTTCGTGATCACAACCCTCTCTTTCACGGTAGAGTTTAACGGCCTTTTGTGCTAAAGTCACTAATTCTGCCCGAAGCTTTCCATTGCATATTATAATCTGTACAAATTACACTGATTGGCATCGATTTTAGCGTGCGTGAAAACTCTGCACAGCGAACACAGGCGCTAGCGCCAGCGGGATGGGACTCTATACCGGAAGTTGTAGTGACGACCCGAGAGAGTGAAAATTACCTCGTCTCGCGAATTTCGAGATTTTCGTACCTATTTAGGGTAGCGAGAATTCCATAACACAACAAAATTTGTTTTTGTTTAGCTGCAGCAAGTTTGGTTACATTGTAAACAGTTTACTGTTAGCCCACTTATAATAAACCGTGTCCTGTCTGGACAAGGCTTTAGGTAAAAAATTTTGGATTCCAATCAGGGGGCATTAACACATGGTCGCGAAGAAGAATTTTCTTGTCGCGAATGTCACACACTTGTAACTGAGCCAGCTAAACAACAGGGATGACTTATCTACAATGTATGTTGTACTGCGGTAAATTTCCATCTGGTTGGTTGGTCCAAAGCCAAAGTCCTAATTTGTCATATCACATCAGTCATTACCGCTTTAAGCCTATTGGTATGTACAGAGATAAGTTTTGTACATGCACAGCTGACAGCTATGAACTGAACATGGTATAACTTGGAAAGTAATTAGATTCAGACACAACAATATTTTTTGTTTAACCAGGAAGCTTCAATGCTGTTCTTCCTGAGGGCCCTGTACTTTAATATTATTACCCCCAATCAATTGCCAGGTACAGAATACAAAAAAAAAAAGTATGTTCATTGTACACATATATGCCTGGGTGGAAAGTGGCAAATATGGGTTAATGTCTCTGTTCAAATATCAGTCTGCCGGGTGAAACATTATATTTTTTTACATTGTAGCTCCAGTCTAAAAATACAGTATTTGCAGTAGTCTGCATATTTGTAATCTTTGACAGAACTTTATTTTCTTTTTTTGTCAAAACATGTATTTCAACAACAACAAAATATTGACAGATTTATATATACATTGTGTGTACAGTCTGCACAAATATTAGCCTGTTCGGTACAATATAATACACTGTATAATGTAGCTCCAGTCAAAACATTAAGTATTTGCACTTTTGCAGTCATCTTTAAATTTGTAATCTTTGACAGAACTTAATTTTCTGCACAGAAGTACAGCTGCAGATTGAGAAGAGGTCCATGTAAACAACTCATCTGAAGGAGCTGTGATATTGTATGCAAATTACAAGGCTCAAACACGTCTATGAGCTGACCTGAATAATTACTGGTACAGTAGCTCATCACTGGACCAACACAAAACATGCATACAATGTTGGAGTAACAATGAACCTTTTTTTAGCTGCAGGCTTTGGGTCACTCCATGAAGGTTCAGAAGAACATTGAGTTCTGGTGCAGGTGAAAAGTAAATTGCAATCTTTTTTTGTCACCAGGTTTATCATTTATCATTTATCTTTGTTGAAATAATAGTATAGTATCACTGCACAAACACAAAACAAGCATACAAATCATACAATGTTGGAGTAACAATGAAGTTTTTTTAGCTGCAGGTTTTGGGTCACTCCATCAGATTCAATAGAACATCAAGTCCTGATTTGAAAAGTAATTTTTTTTTCAGGGTTTATCATTTATCTTTGTTGAAGAACATCACATAGCATACAACTTTGGACCAATTTCAATGCCATAATAATTATGTCTGTGTAGTCCCAGGATTTTATTGTTATTTATGTTTTCAGTAAAAGAGCATTTCTGTTTCCTTTTTGTATTGCTCCAAAAGAAAATATGACGCAATTGATTTGCCATTTAAATTGATTGCTAGTTTGTTTTTTTTGCTACAATACTAATATTGTACACTGTAGCTCTGTTATTATTTCTGGTTTTTATTATCTTTAACATGTATTTGAAAAAAATTGTAAACCTTTAATTTCTGTTGAAATGGAAAGTTGCATTGAACATTCAGTGCCATTTGGGTTTGAAGTTGTAATTTGTGTCATTTCAAAGTTTATTCAACACTCTTTTGTTTTAATACAAACTCTTTTTGGTGTCATTATGATTACCAGATAGGAAGACTATTTTGAAGGACGATCCAACTCTTGTAGTAAGTTCATTTTTAGGAAAGCAAAACAATGAGACGAGCAGAATGGTGAGTTTGAATCAAATTTGACCAATAAAAAGAGAATTATGAATGTTTGAACTATGTAATCAAGTCTACAGTGTACATGTATGTAAATCTCAAATTGTCAATTTGGTCAGTGGATTGTGATGTACATGTAGTAATAGACAACCCTCCCATATCTTATGCATACAAATATCATTACTGTCTATTTTTTTTCTCTCTTATACATGTAAGTGCCTTCTCCCTAGCCTTGGGGCAATACTCAACTGCATTATGGACAGGATAATATTAAAAGTCCCCTTAAAAGAAAAAAGAAAACCCTCCCATGTCATTCATGTACATGTACATTACATATATTTTTCTAAAATGACATTTGTGTCATTTTGTGTATTGGAACAAGTTGGAAAGTTGTCCAGCACTACATGTACACTTCATCACAGTGATATTACGATGCGGCCAATTTGAATTTCTCACACATGTACATACTGTATACATGAAGTGATTAGAAAATTCATAACTTTCTAATATTGTCTAACTTTGTTCAAACTTTCCCCAGTCTGTTTCTCCCATTTTCTGCTTTCTTTTAGAGCAGTCTGCTATTTATTATTGATGGATTCTCCTTTAAATAAAGAATATTTGGCACAAATTTTACAGGCTCGAGTGTATCAACTTCACATCATATTTTTCAGATTTGAAATATGATCTATTAATGTGAATTGTACAGAAAAATCCTCTTTGTAAGAAAAAAAACTGCAAGAGTTTGATCATGTCTTGTGTGCATACCGGTAGTAGTGTTGTCCTACTTTTCAATTCTATTTCCTTCTTTGACTTTTCTTGTTTTGCATTTAATCTCCTGTTTTTGCTTCCAAGTTCCACTTTCCACCTTCTGTTGTGTTCCTGATATTAAATAATGAGCTTACATTCATATTAGAATAACCCTGATCTCTGGCAAGAGATCGCAGTGGTCAGTTAGCTGGCCACAACACAATTACAGTACAGTACATGTTAACATGTTGCCAATTTGATGCTGACTTTACGATAATAGCGATTAGTAATTTAGTTTAGTGTACTAGTCTACTACTACCGAGGTGTACACACGCAGTTCACTGAATTTAGCGAACGCCCTGCATGCACGCAGCTATATGGGTGCCAAATAACTACTGAGGCTAGGTCTACTCATACTCATAGACATAGTAGATCTAGATCTAAGTGAGATTAGGTCATAGTAGGTTATATCAATATCATATTTCATATTATCATTTTGCCCTTAAATTTTAAGGCTAAAATAATCAAATCAAATCAAAACAATAAAAAAATAATTCAAAATTTCATTTCGGCTTTGTCTTGACTTTCCTCAATCGTAATCAATAATTTCATTATAATTTCAAGACTTGCCAAAAATACAAGGTGCATGACTTGACATCTTCGTTTGTATAAATGTTCGGTGTTATTTGATGAGAGGTGACAATCTTTAAACTTGAAGTGATTGAGTCACATGAAGTTAGATGTCGGAGATAAGACAATTCACACCTGCAGGACAACTACAGAATTCCCTTCAGGTGGGACTGTAATAAACAAAATGAATGAAATCGACGCAATCTCACCTCATAACGGATGTATTGTTTCTGCCATTCCGGGGTAATATGGGCAGAGAGATGTTCCGAAAACCTCATCTTCACTTATTAGGGGTACAAGAACACCGATCAAAGGTATTTATTCGGTGAGGCTATCCATGAACAGAATATTGAGAATGACTTCCAAAACGAAACGATGTTCGTCGCACTCGGAGATAAAAGGTAATTGAGCGCGCGCGATTAGAGCTAGGACATAAATATGTATGCATTCGTTTATCTGCGCGCGCGGAAATAAGAATCCAGCTGTTTTGTTGTTATCATTTGTATACTTGTAGTATAGTGAAATTATGCTTTGTTACAAGTACCGGTACTTGTTCAACTTGCCAACCAATGAAGAGAAATTGATGAAATCATGATCAGAAAAATAATCGGAAATCTAAAAAAAAAAAAAACGATAACTCTGCTGCTGCACGGGTTATTGATTTGAAATGAATAGATCTATGTATACTTAATTGATTCAAAAGAAGAAAAAAATTAAAACAGCGGCCAGCAGCCATGAGGCTGAAACAATGTTGAACTACCAAAACTTAGAACATCAGTTGAAAATTCAATGTATGAAAAATTGATTCCCTGAAGCTCAAATTCAAGTATAGACATAACAGGTTGAAAAGTAAACCAGTCTTTTCCGTTTCTTAATTACTACAGAAATTTGCAAATTTAATTCCAATGGCTTGGTATCACGTGGAATGCTGTTCGAACGATTCCAAACAACAAAAAATGAATTGCTCCACAATATAATATATATATATATATATATATATATATATATATATATATATATATATAGCCTATACGACTATGAAAAAAGAAGGCATACTGTACAAGTCAGAAAACTCATCGAAAACTGAAGATAACAGTCTTATTAAAACCTCAGAAGCTAAGCTTTATGGCTTTGCCTAATTGTGAATTTTTCGTTTATGAATTTTCCAAAATGGTTATTGGGATATTTTCAACCTTAATAATGGTCTTGTAAGATAATAGCGGTACCTTGGGTCAACTGTGTACAGACACTCAAGTCTCAATAATATTCAAGTTTTTCTCACCTGACACGTCGTAAACTAAAGAGAGCGCTAGACTGATATCCAGCATGTCTCTCATGAACTATAATGGTTTTGTATAGCGAGTAATTGGGGGCGGAGGAGATTGGCAAACGGGAAACCGACATTACATGATAGCAGATAGAGAGAGAGAGAGAGAGAGAGAGAGAGAGAGAGAGAGAGAGAGAAAGAGAGGGATTAGAGAGAGATATATGAGAAAGAGAAGGAGAAAAAAGATTTTTAAAGGATGATAATGTATAGGGAAGAATTTTTAAATGAGTAAAACCGATGAATACAATGTCTTTTTTTATACTGATAATTTAATATTATTTGATATTTCATTAATATGTAGAAACGTTGTTTTTCTTTATTTTCTTTTTTTTTCTCCCTTTTTTTTTGGACTTACTATAAGAAAATATTTATGTTAATTCAGTCAAATTCAATTCGATAACAAGATAAAAAGTCCAGTCAATATAAAACTTAATTGTCTCTATCGTGTGTTTTTTTTTGTATAAATAAATATATCACCAAGAAGAAAAGCTCCTTGATATCTAAAAGGCAAGAATCAATCTCATCAGAAATCACGAGAGGGCGCATGTCACAACACCGTAGATCTTAGACGATTAAACTTATCTAACAGGAAAATGCCGGGGAAAATGAAAAATGCCAAAAAATAAATGGGTTGTATTTTAAAATTATTAGCTGTTGGCTTGTAACAAAGTGTCTGCCGATAATTAACATTCTTTTGGAAGCGTGATCAACGTAGTCATCATTATTTATTGTCATCAGTATTATCATGACCATCTCTTCCTCCTCGTCGTTCATTTATCAACATCTTTAACCAATTCTACATAATGACGTACTAAATTATTATAAATTCAATTGCAAAAACTTTCAAGAAATCAATGCTATTTGTTTGCTTAAAAGAAATATATAACCCAAAACAAATTATGTTTTGATTAACGTTTTGAGTAATCTCATTGTCAAAAGTTGATGAATTTCAAATCAAGAAATCAATCAATTTTAGTAACCTACGCTATTTATTTGATTAGATGTGTATTTAAAAAAAAAAGTTTAAATTAACGTATAATCTCATTGTCAAAAGGTGACGGATTTCAAAAGGTGACGCAAAAGGCTTTTGAAATTGCCCAGTTGGTATAGTCTTTATACTCTACTCTGAGCCAATGTCGATATTTGAAGGTCTTCACGACCGTGTTAATAATAGCACATTACTAAAAATAATGTTGTGCTTGTGTTTTTGTATGGATATTAATTGCTTTTGCTTTGACAGGGAAAATTGTGGGAAGAAGGAGTAGGGGAAGAAGGAAAATACTTTGGATGGACATTCTGCAGAAATTGTTGGAAGAGAGAGGAGTGAAAGAACTGGGAGTGGTACTAATAGTACAGAAGGCTAGGAACCGAGGGTTGTGGAACAGCATGATTGCCAACGTCAAACGATATGGCACTTAGAGAGAGAGAGAGATTAATTGCTCCAAGTAAACATGATCTAATCTGAAGATATAGTTGAATATTATAAAAGAACAAGAAAGATGGAAAACAACGAAATTATACCGGCGTTAGAACCGGATGAAGTTCAAATAAAGTAGCATCATCATTGGTTAGGAAAGCCGATGGCTTGAAACAGATAAGTTTGACTTTTCAAAAAGTGGAAAGAGAGGAAGAAAAAGATAGAAGAGAGGGAAAGGCTATGAGAGGACATTAAAAGGAGAGATGAAGAGATAGGAAGAGAGAGAGAGAGAGAGATGGAGAGAGAGAGAGAGAGAGAGAGAGGGAGAGAGAGAGAGGGGGGAGAGAGAGAGAGAGAGAGAGAGAGTCAGTCAGACAGGATGAAGGGGGAGCGTAAAAAGATTGATAATTAGAAAGCCGAGGCAGAAAAGGGATAGACAGAGAGAGAGAGAAAGAGGTAGAGAGAGAGAGAGAGAGAGAGAGAAAGTTGACTAGATAGATAGAGGGGGGGTAAAGAAGGAGATCAAAAGAGAACAAAACAGCGAAAAGAGAGAGAGAGAGAGGAACAGAGATTTAGAAGAAAGAGAGAGAGCTGAGAGAGAGAGAGGAACAGAGATTTAAAAGAAAGAGATAGCGTGGTGGAAAGAAGATTACATCCCGTAGGCAAATAATCAACATTTGTACGGTGACCAGACTACATAGTAATTTTAGAAAAAGGCGGGATATAGATTTCAGAAATAATACCCTTTTGAGCAGTGGATAATTGACAAAGAGTTCTCGGGGTGTATTTTGAAGCTGGATGAGCAATGGAATATTTTGGCAAAATATAAACAAGAAGAAGTCATAATACGCCTGATAAAAAGATAACTGATATTCTGGAAAAGATCAGGGACGCTTTTTGTAGAATAAATTTAGCTATAAACAGTATATTTCCAAGCGTTTTTTGTTTCGAAACTGAACTCATTATCTTAATTACTGGCTGTAAACAAAGTTTTGGTTTCAACAAAAAGGATCTCATAAAATCACTAAATAACTGTCTTTACCTGAAAAATACCTCCCCCCCCCCCCCCCCCCCCCCCTTCCGAAACTAACTTCCTAGGTAAATCATTTGCTATCGCGGATTCAACCCCTTTTCTACTCGCGATCGCGGAGCTTTTGACAAAACCAACAAAGTCACTTTCAATATTATATTGTGTAGTACATAGATAAAGTTCGGGCTACATAAATATGCCATTGTAAAGTTCGCACATTTTGATAGTTAACGGACAAGGAATGCTATTATCAGGTTGATCTTTCAAAAGTCTGTGTGATTTTGTTTTTAATGTTTCAAATAAAAATAGTTCTTATTGCGGGTACGCATAGGGTGTATTGTACTGTATTTTGCACATCATTGATATAATCCTCTGACTCCTTCCTGACTCCTCCTCATTTGCTCCTCACCCCCCCCCCCCCTCCTCTGTTTCCTCCTTCCCCCCCCCCCCCCAACATCATTCTCCTTCCCTCTTCCTCCTCTCCCTCTTCCTCTTTCTCCCATCCTCTTCCTCGAGCCATCCCTTCTCTCCCTACTCCACTCATCGTCTTGGCGCCTCCTCCCCAATACTCCACTCCTCCTCCTCCTCCTCCTCCTCCTCCTCCTCCTCCTCCTCCTCCTCCTACTCCACTCATCGTCCTCCTCCTCCTCCTCCTCCTCTACCCCTCCTCCTCCTCCCCTCCTCTCCTTCCTCCTCCTCTTTCTCCCATCCTCTTCCTCGCGCCACTCCTCCTCTCCCTACTCCACTCATCGTCTTGGTGCCTCCTCTCCTCCCCCTAACATCATTCCTCCTCCCTCTCCCTCTTCCTCCTCTTACTCCTCCTCTTTCTCCCATCCTCTTCCTCGCGCCACTCCTCCTCTCCCTACTCCACTCCTCGTCTTGGCGACTTTCCTCCCCCAACATCATTCATCCTCCTTCCCTCTTCCTCCTCTTACTCCTCCTCTTTCTCCCATCCTCTTCCTTGCACCACTCCTCCTCTCCCTACTCCACTCATCGTCTTGGCGCCTCCTCTCCTCCCCCCCCCCAACATCATTCCTCCTCCTTCCCTCTTCCTCCTCTTTCTCCTCCTCTTTCTCCCATCCTCTTCCTCGCGCCACTCCTCCTCTCCCTACTCCACTCATCGTCTTGGTACCTCCTCTCCTCCCCCTAACATCATTCCTCCTCCTTCCCTCTTCCTCCTCTTACTCCTCCTCTTTCTCCCATCCTCTTCCTCGCACCACTCCTCCTCTCCCTACTCCACTCATCGTCTTGGCGACTCTCCTCCCCAAACATCATTCCTCCTCCTCCCCTCCTCTCCTTCCTCCTCCTCTTTCTCCCATCCTCTTCCTCGCGCCACTCCTCCTCTCCCTACTCCACTCATCGTCTTGGTACCTCCTCTCCTCCCCCTAACATCATTCCTCCTCCTTCCCTCTTCCTCCTCTTACTCCTCCTCTTTCTCCCATCCTCTTCCTCGCACCACTCCTCCTCTCCCTACTCCACTCATCGTCTTGGCGACTCTCCTCCCCAAACATCATTCCTCCTCCTTCCCTCTTCCTCCTCTTTCTCCTCCTCCTTCTCCTTCTCCTCCTCCTCCTTCTCCTCCTCCTCCTCCTCCTCCTCCTCTACCCCTCCTCCTCCTCCCCTCCTCTCCTTCCTCCTCCTCTTTCTCCCATCCTCTTCCTCGCGCCACTCCTCCTCTCCCTACTCCACTCATCGTCTTGGTACCTCCTCTCCTCCCCCTAACATCATTCCTCCTCCTTCCCTCTTCCTCCTCTTACTCCTCCTCTTTCTCCCATCCTCTTCCTCGCACCACTCCTCCTCTCCCTACTCCACTCATCGTCTTGGCGACTCTCCTCCCCCAACATCATTCCTCCTCCTTCCCTCTTCCTCCTCTTTCTCCTCCTCCTTCTCCTTCTCCTCCTCCTCCTTCTCCTCCTCCTCCTCCTCCTCCTCCTCCTCCATCCCCTCCTTCCTCCTCTTCCTCCTCCTTCTTCCTCTTTCTCCTCCTCCTCCTCCTTCTCCTCCTCCTCCTCCTCCTCCTCCTCCTCCTCCTCCTCCTCCTCCTCCTCCTCCTTCTCCTCCTCCTCCTCCTCCTCCTCCTCCTCCTCCTCCTCCTCCTCCTCCTCCTTCTCCTCCCCCTCCTCCTCCTTCTCCTCCTCCTCCTCCTCCTCCTTCTCCTCCTCCTCCCCCTCCTCCTACTCCTCCTCCTCCTCCTCCTCCTCCTCCTCCTCCTCCTCCTCCTCCACCTCCCTCCTCCCCCTCTCCTTCCTCCTCTTATTCTCCCCCTCTTCTTTCTTCTCTCCAAATGTTCTGATCCATCTCCCTAAAACACAAAAGGATGCGTTTATCAGACCAGAGCTGAACAGAGAACTTCATTTGTGATTGACGATTCTTGTTTTTGGCAATGATCAGTAACTTGATATCATGTTTTCGTTATTATCCCTCTATTTTTAGCAAGATTTTCATTTGTTGTCCAGTCCCGAGGATAAAGTTTTGTATATACTACAAAGTCAGAACAAATATATTTCTATCTCGACAGTGTACTACAGATCAGAATTCCCATTCATTATACCAGTCCGTTTCTGTTTCTGACCACATGGTAAGGTATTATTTACAAAAGAAATATGACAATATAATAACGGTGATTAGGTGTGAAAACATCATACGTATACAAACGTTAAACCATCACTTGCTTGCGGTTACGTATAGATATACATATACGAGGTAGAAAATGAAATGGTCAGTGCCCTTTCGAAGAAATTTTGCTTGCTTGTTGCAGCCTCCGAAGGCTACAACCTTTTGATCAAGATGTACTTTGGCAACATATACAGAATATAAGCATGATAAGAGAGCAGCTCAATGCCCGAATATGAACACAGTGACAGTTTCCCGAATATTTGCTAGTTTTTGAATAATATGAGTACTGGGTGGTTTCTATTCGCCATTATGTTTAGCTTATATCTTTGCATTCATACAAATGGACTTCCATTTTGAAATACAAAATTTGCTCTACGTAATTATTTTTCATCCTCGTCTACGACTTGAAAAAATAGTACATGTACCTAAAACAAGAATTACGTCGCCCTTCTTCCTGTTTATAAGATCTTTCCTTATTCATTTATGTATTTATTTATTTATTTATTAATCTATTTACTTTAAACCTTCATTTATTCACTTCTGTACTTATTTGTCTGTCTCTCATTTTTTCTTACTTTTTTTTTTCCTTTCTTGACTTATTTATCAATTTATTTAGTTATTCATTAATTTATTTAACATTTGCATTTTGTAGCTACATAGTTAGTTACTATATTTAATGTTTTTGTTTGCTTGTTTGCTACTCATTTTTTTACCCTCGCTTTTTATCCACAAAGGTGACTACTGGTCGTGGAAAAACTTCCTCGGCAGATTTTATCGTGAATAATTTTTAGAATTCGATATGCCGTCTGAATTATTGATGAGATGCCGGGGCCTGTACTTTTCTGACCGTTAAAAAAGATTATCTCTTCGACGAAAAAAAATCAGTAAGCATACTTCCTCCTCTCAATGCACTATTATCACCACAGCTGTGTGAGATTGACTTCATAAGGGCGGGAATGATCGCTACTTGGCGGGGGGAAAAATTATTGGTTTTCAGGTCATCGAAATGTTTAACTTTTCTCCGGATTATACTGTATTTTGAGAGGGCTGCTGAGAATTATTAGGGAAACGAAGGATTGAAAGAAGGAGATAGGAGACGGCATGGGCTTGTTGACATTTTCGAGGCAGTGACTGCTCTGAGCTTCGATTATAGGCATTCGTCTATAAATGGCTGAACGAATTTTAATTGATTTCGATCGGATCGTGAAGTCGGCAATATTTATATCAAATTTCTTTTTGAACTTACAATTGATTCATGCTATCCATGCTATAAAGAACGAATAAAACAAACTGCTTGCATGTTGTCAAATGAATAGTAAATTAATAAATTAATAAATGAAAATAAATACAAAAGAAATAAATATGTAAATGAATAACAGAATACGGAATTAAATAAAAGAACGAATGAGCTAACAAATAAATAAATAGATTAATAAAACAAAAAAGCAGACAAACTTACAGGAAAGGAGGATTGGGAGAGGCGAGAGAGGAATAGAGAGAAAATGATAATGACAGAGATCTGGTAGAGACAACGATAAAGAATACAAATTAAAAATGGAGAGAGCAGGGAAGAGATGGGAGAGACAGAGGAAGAGAGATATAATTAGAGAGAAAGAGAGAGAGAGGGAGAGAAAGAGAGAGAGCGAAAGAGAGAGGGAGAAAGAAAGGATGAGAAAGAGAGAGAGAGGGAGAGAGAGAGAGAGAGAGAGAGAGAAAGGGGGATGGATCGGGGGATAACATTGAAGGAAGTCATAGAAAAGTGATGGAAACCGTTTGTTTTTAGTTTTCATATAAATTATACATCATCGTATATTGTATGTCTCATATAAAGGTGAATCACATCAAAACAAAAGGAAAACAATAAATGCCTTTGAAAGAATGAAGGCCCATAGCTATACGGTTATTTTCCCCTCTCTTCATCTTTATCTGTCTACACCATGATGAAAAATGACTCACTTAAATTTCCATTTTCGAGTCTGCTCCTCCAAGAACAAAATACTATTGGCACAATAGTCGCATATAAGTTCAGTGAATTGAATATTTCATTTTCAAGGTCCAGATTCGATAGTTGTGAGGAAGAAACCAGAATAGGCTTAGGGCATTTCCTGTGATTTATTCACCCTATCTCTCAAGCTCCAATTTTTTTTATCTTTCTGTACAAACTATTCCCTTTCTCTTCTATCTCTCTTTCTGCCTGTATACCCCGCGGGGGTCATCGTCGAGATGGACGGCATTTATGAACATGACGCCAACCGTCCCCGAGAACATTTCCGTCTCTTCTTGACATTTCCGTATTTTCTCGAACCAAAAAGGGTATTTCTACGGGGGCCTAGTCGAAGGTGAGTCCCCCCAACCTCTTAACAGGCTGCCCATATTGTAAGTGTGTTCATGCCAGATTTTAACTTGATTATAATGTAAGCATCGTATAGATACTAAACAGAGTCGTTCAGACTTGACGCGATGAACCGCCTCACAAAAACTAAATCAATACAAAGCAAAAACAAAAATGACGACACAACCTCCAATAACAATTACATGCTGATGATGCAACATTTAAAAGCATTTACGTCTATATCAATATGTCAAGTCGACATGAAAAGTGTGTTTTATTTGTGACATAATCAACCGAAATTTGTATTCAATGTTATCAAACTTTGATTTATATTGCGTTACTTATTAAAAAAAACACAATGTGATTAGTTATACATGTACAATAAACGTTAATACAACGGGCAGAATCATTTAAATTCATGAAGAGGTATGGATGAACTCCTGAAGACGATTTACATCTGTGGGGGTTCAGTGACCGATTACATGTCGCTTTTTGGAAGGTTCATAATTTGGAAGTTTCGTAATTCCGGACTTTCGCTAATTTAAAGGCTCGCTTGTCCAAAGGTTGAAATGTAAACAAATTATTCAACAACTTGTATGGCTTCATGGCACTCTAAAATTTCATTGTAAGACATACATAATTATAGACAACTAGCACGGAAAAGTTTTCTTTGAAAGCTGTTGTGCTTATCTTCCTTGAAGGCTTTCATCTGGTTTGAAGAGTTGATTAGAAGTAGTTCACAATATATCAAGCATTCGTTATCATGGTGTAAAGATTTTAAATTTGGGAACTAGAAAATAAAGAAAATGTCTCTGATCGGAATCTCATTTAATTATTCCAATTTAAGACTCATTCCATCCTCTCTGGATTGTGTATGATTGTTATATCCGGCAAGAAGAAGAATAAGATGATGATGATGATGATGATGACGATGACGTTGGTGATGATGATAATGATGATGGAAATGAACAAATCTAATGAAATGATAAGAGTGATATCAATAAAATGACGATGATGATGATTATATCGATAAGAAGAAGAAGGAGATAAGAAGAAGAAGAAGAAGAAGAAGAAGAAGAAGAAGAAGAAGAAGAAGAAGAAGAAGAAGAAGAAGAAGAAGAAGTAGAAGAAGAAGAAGAAGAAAAAAAAGAAGAAGAAGATGAAGAAGGAAAAAAAGAAGGAAAAAAAGTAGAAGAACTGAGAAGAAGAAGAAGAAGAAGGAGAAGAAGAAGAAGAAGAAGAAGAAGAAGAAGAAGAAGAAGAGGAAGAAGAAGAAGTGGGAAGAAGAAATGTAAGAGAAAAATATGAAGGAAAAGGGTAGAATATAAGGGAAAGGATAAGGAGGAAGAGAAAGGATAATAATAAAAAAAAAAAAGAGAGAGAGAGGGGGGGTGTATGTTTTCGCGCGCGTGTGTGTGTGGGTGCGTTGTGTGTGTTTTTTAAGAAGAGAAAGCGAGAAATTGTTAGCCGAGAAGAATTGATTAAGAGTCATAGACATCCACTGCACCGGTCCGCCAAAATGTCACAGATGATTCTCTACATGGTATTATAAGATGTGTCCTTCTAAACAACATTTTTTATCAGAATCGTCTCTCGATATGGCGAACTGACAACGGAACGGAGATTAGTAACTCAAAAAAGAATCGGTAATTTTGAGGCTGAGATGAGACGAATTGTAATGTCCATGTCAGACCGCCAAATCGACTCCAAACCGATCGATTGGGGCCTATGTTTGGTCTGAAGTCTTTCCAGTAGAGCCAGTCTCAATGTTAACGGCGATGTTGAATTATGCTGGTTGATAATTTATAAGTTATTAGTCATAAGTTTTATTGGAGGATCTTGCATTCATTTCTGCATGAGCCTTGCTTAAATTCATTAATATTCAACAATATGTTCTGAGGGAGTGCCTGCCCTTTAGAAATGCTTACGTTTCAAATTGGCAAGTAGATCACTCTAGATTTGTATCGTAAATGAAATATCACATCTTTCCATTTTGTCTCAAGTTATTTATTCACATGGGAAGAAGCTCAAAAAACACATTGTTCCCAGCATGTACATGTATTGTATTATCATATTACCTGAACAAATATATGAAACATTCTGTCATTCTTTATTTCGTACGCGTACTCCTATTTCATTAGAAGTCAAGAAACGCTCGGAAACTGACACTAATTGTGGTTAGTTCAGACAAAGGAAAACATAATAAGCTAGATAACGAAATACAACGATAAACGCATGGGTCCATCCGTTGAGGGGGCATTGACATTAATCGGGAGGCGGGGTAGTAGTTGACCACAGCCCACATCCCACAAGATGAGACGAAAGTTGCGTGAGAGTGTTATCTTATGCGGTGGTCACATCCCGCCGTACTTGCAAGTGCGTGCTGTCTACGTGCAAAAACGTCGGCAAAATTTGGGTATCCGTACGTGATGAGTACCGCCTCCGTACGGATTTGGGAGCACGCAGACGCACCGTAGCACTTTAAGTGCACGAGGAACTTTCGCTGCGTTCGGGCTGCGTTCGGGCTACCGATTCACCCCAGTGCGTGTGACGTGCGTGACCGGTACTGCCAACGAGCGCACAACGCACTGACTCCGTGCGTCTTTTAAAGGCGTACGTGATAAGTGCGTGTTCCGTGCTTACTCGCCACTTCCCCAGTTCAGCTATCCAGTGAGCACGCAGAACTCACGTGGACCGTACCGAGTAAGCACTTACAACGCACGTTGTTCGCACTGATTTATGCAGTATATGTGGAATGGGCGGCATCTTGAGGCAGCAACAGCTGGAACTTCTGGAGAACATCGGAATGTCGTCCTATATAAACACCGAGTTCATCGCACGTGCACGCACTTACAACATGCGAGTGAGTAAGGACACCGTACGTGAGCAGCACTTGTAAGTACGGCCTCCGTACGATAACGTGGCAACCGCACGGAGACCGTACGTTGTAAGCACGTTGTAAGCACGTACAACGCACTTACCACGTGCGCAACGTACGATACACGCAACCGTTCACGGCCAGGCGTGGCGTGCGGGCCACGTACTTACACAGTGCGTGTGACGCGCGTTGCCGGTACTCCCTTCCTGCCTTTGCCACTCCCTCCCTACGTTTTCAGAAAACGTGGCGGCCGTGGCCTCCTCAAAAACCGTACGGACTAAAAACGCGCACGGTGGGATGTGACCAACGCTTTACAGTTTTCTTGTGCTTGTCAGTCTTGCCCTTCGATCCCTTCTTTACATTGGTCCCCGTCTGTTTGTTTCTCCTCTTTCTCTCTCTCTCTCTCTCTCTTCCACCCTCTACCACCCCTTCTCTCTCTCTAAGTCACCCTCTACCACCCCTTCTCTCTATCTCTCTCTCTCTCTCTCTCTCTTTCTCTCTCTCTCTCTATCTATCTTTTTCTCCCTCCACCTGTCTCTTTGTCTCTCAGTGTGTTTATCTCTCTCTCTCTGTCGCTCTTTCTCTCTCTCTCTCTCTCTCTCTCTCTCTCTCTCTCTCAGTGCTTATGCGTCTCTATCACTTCTCATTCGATGATGGGACTGGGCACACACACCACTTACAACCCCTCGTAGCTACACCATATAGACAGTACGGAAAAGGGGATACCCCCCACGCCCCTTGGGACGGGGAGAAAGAAGGAGGCGTAATATCATTAGGGTAATTATCACCACCACCCGCCCAAACTGAGAGGCAACTTACGTGTATGAAAACGCCACGAATGAATGCGGAATCGAGACGTCCCGAGAATGGAGCTTGTCATAAAATTACAATATGCACCTTGGTTATTAGATGATGGGGACGTGGTTTTAGATGATGATGATGTTGGGTGGTGTTTTAGATGATGATGATGATGGGGACGTGGTTTTAGATGATGATGATGTTGGGTGGTGTTTTAGATGATGATGATGATGGGGACGTGGTTTTAGATGATGATAATGGGGACGTGTTTTTACAATGGGAGCCTTGTTTTTTCCCCATTAGTACTGTTGCTTAAAATGCTGTTAAATCATTTAGGCCAAGATATTCAAATGTGACTTTTAGAATAACTGTATGAGATATTTTGTTTAAAGAGATACTAGCATTTCTGCAAAATTCTTGCCGAGAGAACCAACTGATCTATAGCACCCCTCCCCAAGAAATAGACAAATTAAACTAATAATAAATAAATGGACCAATGGGTGATAGATAGAATTTTAGATGGATAAAAACATTATATGAATAAACGAATGAATTAATAAACACATGCACCTATTAGCCATTACAACCAATCAGTTAATCGTCGAATAAATAAATGGCTGAATAAGTAATTAAATATGAAAAACACCCGTGATGACCTAATGATTGGGGTGATTTGGATGACCATGATCGATTAGAGAGAGGGACATTATGGATGGAAAGGGTTTCTATATAGCAGAAGACGAATAAAGAAGAAGAGAAAGAGCCATTAGAAATCGAAGAAAAAGTATAGGGGGTGGCAAAGAAAAATATTTGTAATCCCTATATTCACTATACGTAGAGTATATGCATTGATATTTCAACCACGAATGGGGAGGGGGAGGTCGCAGATAAAATCTTGTTTCAATCTGTATTCGAACTCTGACTGCACTCTGAGGGGAAAACAATAACCGGATAGTGAGATATAAACTGTCATTCCTGACAGTAATGTCTGAACTGGCTCAGCAAATACAGTTTTATATTGGGTGACTTCTCTTTTATGCCCGTATGAATTTCGATGATTAAAATAATATGGGGATCAAGATGCACAAAATGCACAATTATTCCTAGCAGATCAGAAAATTGTCTTTTACTTTTTTTTAAAGCTTAGGAATGCAAATTATGACAGGACTTCATCCCCCAATATCTTTTCTTCACCCGAAGATTCAATCCAGGACCTATCCATCTCATGGGTTTGATAATACAGTATTCTTAGGGCGAAGCTATGGTAACAAAACAAAAACACTTTCTGATAATCCACAAGAAAAAGAAGAAAGAGAAAAGAAGAAGAAGAAGAAGAAGAAGAAGAAGAAGAAGAAGAAGAAGAAGAAGAAGAAGAAGAAGAAGGTGATGAAGAAGAACAACAACAACGAGAACAAGAACAAGAACAAGAACAAGAACAAGAACAAGAACAAGAACAAGAGCCGGAACTATCATTATCTTCTTCTTCTTCTTCTTCTGTTTTTTCTTCTTCTTCTTCTTCTTCTTTTCCTTTCTCTTCTTCTTCTTCTCCTCCTCTTTTTCCTCCTCCTCATTCTGAGTGCATAATTAAACTTCCTGTAGCTCAATGTCAATGAGTAATTTTATAGAAGACAAACTATGCAATATATGTTGTAGAAAGTGTCTGACTGTTAAAAAAAGACATTCTCTTTTTCTTTTATGATTATGACATGACACAAAACATCCTCCCGAATAACACTTCGTGGGAATCGAGAATGTTCTCCTTTCTTATTGCTTTTTCGCCGAACACTTGACAGCACAAACCCGTTGAGAGGTGAATGACACTAAAATGCATGCTTATTGAACGAGAAAGTATTGTTTGAAAATATTTTTACTCCCAAAGCATACAATAGCCTGCCATAAAGATCAATAGATATATCATTAGGGTGATCCCACACATCGACAATTTCTACGGGTTTTTATTTCATCAGAGATGAAAGGATAAGTCGCGAGTTGCGAGTGGTTTTACTTTGGTATAAGTCCGTTGCATACGATGACTCATTTTCAGACGCAATACAGCGTCAGCGATTAGCATTGTATTCGACGTGCTTTGCGAGAATGATATATTCAGAAAAGTGATCAATTAATTTTACAGGCGCATGAAAGCGCTTAATGCCGTCATTATATTTGATTTGATTTGATTTATTAATTTCTGTTTGATTTTCTTTTTCTTTTGCATTTTTACAAATATATATCAAACAAAATATTGCAAATTTTACACATTTCAAAAGAATAGAATGTCGAATAAGTAAGGCTGGCTGTAACTAATCGAAAACGTCAAACTATTGTACATTAAGTCTACAAGTAGCATGAATTCTGCTGAAATTAATAAAAGAGAACTAGTTGTGGCGTAATGAGCGATAGTGTAATAACTCATCGTTTGCTTCTGGCTATAGTTAAGATACTTTGTAACAAGAAATGCAATATATCTTCAGAAAGCTGATCTACGATTGCATTAAGATAGACGCATTACCACGGACTTATTAGGGCAATCTGAAAGCCTTTGATTGCAGATAAAAATGCATTTAAAGAACCTTAGATATATTACGATTTTACATAGAAATATACCCGTTTAACATAGTTACGTTTTCATTATTGGGTTTTGCTTTATGTAACTTTTATGTAGTAAATAATTAACCGATCTCTGTTCATATTATGGTCAAGTTGAAAAAAACGTCTCACATAAAAAAGGGGATGTGAATAAAATGATAAATAGAAATTAGCCTCTCTATAGTTCCTTGTTGACATACAAATCTCGCGACATTTTGATCTTTTGCATGAACAGAGCAATATTGTCTCCACCCTAGAAAATAGGCGCCATAACTGCTTCAATTCGGTCAATCTGCCAATTTTGACAAGTCAATATTACAATGTTCCGACACGCATGCACCGACCTTACAAACCGCATGTACGCTGACCGTGGCGGACGCATTCGAACGCAAACATGTGAAATAACACAGAATGATGTGCAATATATTTTGTTATTTGAAGTCGTCCGTTGCTATATCCCAAGTGGTTTTATCACCCCGGGAGACCATTACAAGGACAATTTCCTTACCATCCACCAGCCCACTATAGGTATCCGTGTTTAAGGATAGGAGACCCATTTGATTGTTTTCCTTCTTTTTATCGGGAACACGCTTGTCTCTAATAAACCTACACCTCCTTATTGCGACTACAATTGTCTCTTGAATCCCATCTCCTTAAACACGTGACAATTTCGGTCTTATTGAAAACGTAGGGATATACCAAGGGCAGAGCCAGCCTAGTTTGAACAAGGGGGAAGGGACGAAGTATATTTAAAACCCGCAAAGTTTACGATGTTTCACATTTTTTGGTCAAACTGTGTTATATTTGATATATGTGAAATTAATGTGTTTAGAGTGATGGTAATAATATATGGGTGGCGTAATAAACATACATCTCACTGACCGGCGAATGCTTACGAACGTTGCGAATTATGGATTCGCTAACTTCAACGACACCGTCTTACAACCGTTTGCAAATGCTTACGACTGTTTTGCAAACCCATGCAACGGTTTGCAGAAAATAATTTCTCATCGCGACAAGAAAAACTGTTTGCAACTATGTTAACTGTTTGCGAACTTTCTTGCAACCTTTTACGAACCTATTGCAACCTTATACGAACCATGGTGAAACCCTAAATTTGCTACGTACGTTCGGAGCAGGTGAAATTCTCCTTCAATGTGATTGAGTATGTCGGATACCATGAAAACATTTTCTTGCACCTAACACTTTGTCTGTCTACTGCGTCCACTGCGAATGGATTAGAATCCAAATTTTTCAATTTTTGTCATAATTATTCTTGCGCTATAATAAATATATCTCCTATCTATCTCTCCTTTGCTCTTCCCTCTGTATCTGTTTCTCTCTCGCGCTCTCTCTCTCGCTCTCTCTCTCCCTCTCTCTCTCTCTCTCTGTGTCTCTCTCCCCTTCTTCCTCTCTCTCTCTCTCTCTCTCTAAATTATTTTTGAAAAACATTAAAAGAATATTAGGGAAAAGGAAGAGAGGGAGAGAGGGATGTTCGGTAGCCCCTTTCTTGATATAACCAATCCTGGAGACGTCATGAAAGTCATGCACCGCTAAGACACTGCCAGCTTTTTTTCAGTGGACTTCCGATGCGTTGGAAGGCCGGGCCTGACGTACCCACGCCATCAAGAGGGGTGCTGCTCGCCTGCCCCAATAATGACAGATCTGCCGAAGTGGATTCATCAAAACTTTCCATTCCCGTTTGAGAATCAATAACACGGCATTGAAGAGGACCCACTCAACAAGCCGTCAAACGACACTCATCCCGTACCCCATGCACTCTCCACTCATTATTGGCGTCATAATTGCGTGCGGTGGGTGTGTGTGCGTGTGTGTGTGTGTGTGTGCGTCTGTATGTGTGTGTGTGTGTATGTGCGTGAGCTTGTGTGGTGAATGAAGGTGCTCCTATCTCTCTCTCCACTAATTATTGGCATCATAATTGCGCGCGGTGGGTGATTGTGCATGTGTGTATGTGCGTGTGTTTGTGCGTGAGATTGTGTGGTGAGTGAAGGTGCTCCTATCTCTCTCTCCACACATTATTGGCATCATAAATGCGTGCGGAGGGTGCGTGTGCGTGTGTATGTGCGTGAGATTGTGTGGTGGGTATAGGTGTTTCTATTTCTCTCTCTCTCTCTCCCTCCTTCTCTCTCTCTCTCTCTCTCTCTCTCTATCATTCTCTCTATCTCTCTCTTTCTCGCATCCGTACAAAATTGAATCTCAAGAAACCTTTTTGGGCGAATCTCATTAACTCCTGAAGAGCAGCACTCTATTAACCGGTGTAATTGGTTGTTTTTCTGTTCATTATAAGTGCCTCAAGCCCGTATTTCCCTCTCTTTTATATGGATTAATGACATCAATCATGACATCATACATAGTCCCTTGCATTTGTATGGTTCTAGCAGGGAAACTCACATATCCCTGGTTCTAGGACAACAAAACACTGACAACTACCCTCCATATAGGACAATTACCCACCGGACATCTGCACCGGGTCATATCTATTCCTATCTTAATTAAGCAGTTGAATTCCGAATGGTTGTCCACGGACAACAACATTTGCGTACGAATCTAATATATCATTAAGTTGGTCATTAACTGTAATTGATAGGTATTTAATAACTAGGTTATGTTGAGGTGTTGTGGTAAAGTCACTTGACCCACAGTTCAAGGATTGGGGGTTCTAATCCCAGCCGGAGACCATTGTCCTTTGGCAAGATGCTAATCCACATTTGCCACTCTCCAATGAGGTGTTAGAATCGGTACCCGGTATCATGCGAAAGTTATTTGTAGTTTGCTCTGCATTTCGGTGATTGTCTGTTAGAGGGTGCCTGGCTGGAATTATATTAAACTGAATTTATTTTCTTCTTCAACCAAAAAAAAAACAAATTAAATTTCAGCAATACAACATATACAAAATATAAAAAGTTTTTTAAAACTTGTATAATTTTTTATGATATATTAATAATAAATTATGACATTTAAACAAAATGTAACTGGTAACACAGTACCAAGAAATATTCTTTAAGAAATCTGCAGAAAAAGAATAGCTATTGCAATAAGTGATTGCTTGATAGCGTGATAGCCCGTGGGGTAGGGGGTAGGGGGTTGATGATTTAACATATTCAAATTAATTTAGGGTTTTACATGATGTTATTGAGTCTGGGAGTGCATTCCATAAATCTTGACCATGATGTTTTATTGATTTATGCAAGATCAATAATTGAGGATTTATCAAATGACACTTTAATGAATTCCGAGTAGGGTAAGAATGAATAATGTTTTTGAATATATATTTTTTTAAATCATATTCATGTATTTAAACGTGAAGATCAAACTCTGTTATGTGTTTATATACAAAATTGTCAAAAATAATTTTTTTTGAATTCATAAAATAATGGGTTTGTATGGGCTAAATGATGGCAGCTAGCAAAAATGCCAAGCGCTTGTTTTTGCAATAAATAAATAGGAACATTTTTGTCTTTGCTCTTGAAGCCCACACCATGTTACAATATGAAATGCTTGGCTAGATGAGCGAGTTATATAGCTTTAAAAGAGTCTTTTTAGGTAGATAACTTTTTGTCTAATAAAGTATACAAATATTCCTAGAAATGCATATAATCATATGTCGTATGTCTTCATTCCAGCTAAGATCTACATTAAATAATAATACCTACATTTTGTTTACATTTATTACGTTCTAATGCTATATCATCAATTACAATATTATGAGGAAAATTTAGGGTAAGTGTATTCGAGGTTTATAGTGCGTGAAACTCGATTTATCTATATTAAGAGATAGTTATTACATTTAAATTTGTTTGATACTTTTAGTAATTCTATACTAAGTGTATAAATAAGGGCATCTTAAGTATCATGGAAATCAACAGGGTTGGTGTCGTTAGCAAATTTTACAAACGATAAAACGAATGATGCATAGGTTATATCGTTAAATATTCGATAAGAAAAGAATGGGACCTAATATTGATCCTTTTGGGACTCCACATTTAATTGTTAAATAATCCGATGAAAACGAATTGTGAACCACATATTGTTGTCGGAATAACAAATAATTTGTAATTTACGGTTCAGTCCTCGATTTCCATGAACTTAAAGCTTTTTAGGCAAAATATTGTTATTTAGCGTAGCAAATGCTTTTGACGAATCCCTGAATATTCCCATTATATGTGGGTTTTTGGGGCCCTTGCTTTTAATATTTTATCAAACATTTGAACCAAAGCTACATGTAGGTCAGTGGAATATGATTTTCTGAAACCATATTGATTTATAGTCAATATTTCGTGGTTATTCCAAAAATTAATATACCCATTATAAATTGTTTATAATATTTGTCGAGAACTTTAGATATGCTAGGAAGATGGGCCTATCATCGCTTACTTCATGTAGATAATGTTTTTATATACTGGATTTATCTTAGCAATTACTAAAGAGTTAGAAAAATACTTTTGATTAGGATGAGGACTATCATTTAACTAAATTGAACTCTTCGGGATATTTTTCCTTAGAAAGTGTAATAAAGGCGAATCACAAGATCTCACTTTCCACTCAAAACACAATAAATAGAAGGCAATATTACATTTTGATGGTTTTGTGAAGAATAACTTACACCTTTATTATCATGATATATAAACAAATGTACATTTCCACACACACACATATATAAAATATATATCATTTTGTTACTATAGCGTAGTAACTTATTATTTTCTAGCGTTATGAATCTGTATAATTCACGTATTTGCCTTTTAATCCCTTCTATTGACGTTTTATTGATATTGCAATAATTAAGTGAACATATAAGTAGGTGCATCAGTAATAGGTCTTACGTAGAATAATATATGATCTTACAGGAATAACTTTATCATAATTCGGCAACACATCAATTGACAGTCTTGATGAAAATGAAGGTATTTCTTTACTTATATAAAGCGCATAAAAGTATTACGATATTATGATCAGAGGCCATAAATTACTTTAAAATGCCCTGTTTATTAAATGATTATTGTACTATTAAACATGATATCATATGAAATTTATATACCGGTTTTAGCTTCAGAAAACCGTAATGACTTTATGGGCATGTTCCTTGTGAGAGTTATTTCCTTTTAATTGATGAAAAATAAACATAAAGTGCCCATTAATAAGACAAATAAATACAGATGATGAAATTTATCCGATAAAAAAAGATCATTTAGATGGGAATCATGGTTTGGAGCTGGAAAACCACAATGAAATATAATTATTTACAACAATCCTGTGTCAAGAAATACAGTACAATTATGGTCTAAATCTGGACAAGTACTATATACTTTAAATTACCAAATAGTCACTGTCGCAAAAGGTACAAATTTAGACATTATGGTGAAATTTGAATATACAGGTATATGAAATATAAAACGTTACTTGTAACATCTCTTTTTGTTTATTCGCGAAAAATGCATCCTAACATTCTTTAAAAAATATTTACTCCGTCTGTGCACACACAGTGATATATGATATAACCATTCTCTACTCACCCCGTGCAAATTGGACATAAAGAAAAAGAAACATATGGATGAAGCGATTGTTATACGAGCCGTATAATAACAATCATGAAGTGAATCTCTGTCGAGGCCATCCACATTTTATAATGATAAACCTCTGATGGAAATTTTGGTGAAAAATAATTCATTAGCACTAGGTCAATTATCATTTGGACTTGCAATCAAAGTACTACATGAATTAAAAGGTACCAGAATTAACAGTGGTAGAATGTTTTTGTAGTGGTATTAGTAGTAGTGCCAGTAGTAGTAGAAGAAATGATAGTGTGCTAGTAGAAATAGAAATAGTAGTAGCAACAGTACTAGTAGTAGTGATGGTAGGGGAATTAGTAGTAGTAGTGATAGAAGTAGCGGTAGTAGTAGTAGTAGTATCAGTATCAGTAGCAGTAGCAGAGGCAGCAGCTATAGTTATATTAGAAATATGATGATAGTTGCTAGTAGAAGTATTAATAGTAGTAGCAACAAATGTAGCAATGGTACTATTAGCGTTGACGGGAACATTATTAGTAGAATTATTAGTAGTGCTAGTAGCAGTAGTCGTAGAAGTAGTAGTTAGTAGTTGTAGAGAAGAAGAAATAGTAGGAGTAATTAGTAGTTTGAAGTTAGAAGTTGTAGTTGAAGTAAAAATAGTCGTAGTAGCAGTAGTTGTTTGCTTTTGCTGTCGTTGGTTTTGTTCGTGTTGCTGATATTGTTGTAGTAGTAACAGTACACATCTTACCATCAATACGAGTAATAATAATATTGATATAAGTAGTAAAAGTACAAGTAGTAGTGGTAGTAGTAGTAGTAGTAGTAGTAGTTATATCAGAAGTATAATCAAATGTATGGACGTAGTATTGCACTAAAGTCTAACAGTAAAACTTATGTAGTAGTGTAGAAGTAGTGATAGTAATATCATTTGATCTAGTAATAGGAGTGGTAGTATTCAGGGTGATAGCAGTAGTAATATAAGAAGAAGAAGTAGTAGTAGTAGTAGTAGTAGTAGTAGTAGAAGTAGTAGTAGTAGTAGTAGTAGTAGTAGTAGTAACAGTAGTAGTAGTAGTAGTAGTAGTAGTAGTGGCAGCACCACCATAAGCAGCAGCATTAGAAGTAATTGTAGTTGAAGTAGTAGCAACAGGAGCAGCAGCAGTAGTAGTAGGAGGAGGAGTGGTAGTGATTTTTTTTGTGTGAAAGTAGTCGTATTAGTAGGAGGTAGAGGCAGCAGCTTTAATAGTAGTAGGAGGAGTAGTAGTAGAAGAAGAAGTAGAAGTAGTAGTAGAAGTAGTAGTAGTAGTAGTAGTAGTAGTAGTAGTAGTAGAGGAAGTAGTAATAATGCATGTAGTGTAGTGGTAGTATATTATACCATTTTTTGTCTTTGAGGATATGTTTGCTATTGAATGTGAATAATAATACAAAGGATTGTACTTGGGAGAATACGTCTCGAGGAGTTACCCTAGAAGTGGATTGTTCGGGATGGTAGTCTGCCGTATTTGTCTTGCCACCGCCCAGATAGAAAAATAAATATTTAAATCAATACAGCTGACTATTCACAAAATAATGCATCATTTACATATTCAAAGTGTTGTTGTTATAAGAATCTATACAAATTTCTCACAGTGATTTCAAAATTTTAAGATTTAATTATTCACTAAACAAACAGATAACGAGAGATGTCGATCAACTTCAAATGAAATCAGTTTTACAGAGATAAGGCGTGTTAAAGTTATGTCAAAATGTTTTCTAGAAATGAAAACCCATTAATGTGATGGTGCAATGAAAACTGTACAATCCAACCGATATAATAAAAACATCCAATATTACGACGCAATTTACGCTAAAGCTCATTCGGCTGAAAGACAATATTGGTGCCAATGCAATATCAATTCTACCGCAAATTTTCAAGCACAATATATACCAATATTCAATATTTAAGTAAGTGGTGTAGGAATGAGGGAACCAACATTGTTATTCCCGTCGAAATCATCATCTGCTTGGCAACCAATAAACCTTCCTGGATGTGTTACATGTATGTATATGTACAAAATTGGTTATTGAAATAATGGCCGAACAAATATCTATGTATTAATTTATCCTTTTTTCAGATGTCTACTGATAAATATCCCCGAAGTTTGAGATCTGAGATGTGGGTTTTTATATGGACTTCGGGATACACACTTACTTGTTATAAAGTGAAGCAGACTTGCCCCCCCCCCCCTTTTTTTTGAGGGGGGGGTTCAACAGTGTTTTGCTGAAATATAAAACCAAGTACTATCATTTGTAAGTCTAAGGACAGAATGCAGTATGACGAAGATGTGTTCACTCGTAAATTTTACATTCGTAATTGAAATGAAGATGAAGAATTATTAATTCTAAGGAAACAACTACATCAACGAGTGAACCGTCAGCTGTGAGTGCTCTCGGAGGGACTTGGTAATTGAGGATTAATGCTTCACCAAAGGGCACTAAAGCGCATCGACGTGGTTTCGAACCCGGGATCTCTTGTACTCTCGAGATTACTCCCCATATTCACATAAAATTCATCATTGTCACGAGTCATGTTAAATCTACAAATATACGAGAGAGAAAAATCTATCCGACGGATATAAACAACCATAATTTATGATGAACATTACACGTTATTTCAAACATTATCAACACAGAATGTGCTTGCGTTGCTCTGGGTGAAAACATCAAGTTTGTATACGTATAACCTATTTTAGGGATATTTGTAAACGACTTGGGGATTTCTTTGAATAGATAATATACACGAACCTGCTATTCCAGTGTCATAGTGTCCATCCCATGCTGAGAATGTTGTCAGTTCTTTAATGACACTTGTCGGTCTGCACACTGCATAAATACATATTTGTGCTTGATAAAGTGATGCCATCCTTCGAATGAGGAGGACACTGGAGTAATGTGATAATCAGAAGAGGGACACAAGGGGAATGATCGATGACGACAAACACACAAAATTCAATCAATGTTCGGAGAATCATAAGAACCTTATTCAGGGGATCGACGAGTTCGTACACAGCTTCAGGGGAGGAGGGCGAAATGAGACAAATGGAACAATAAATACACGGTGGTGCAACAGCCAAGGGCTTGAAGATGCACCTGGAGGATACCGTGTCAACAAAAACACGGCATATCCCTGGTTAGATTACTTTGTTTCTCCTCAACGAACGATGTACAAAAAACGAGATATGCTTAGACGGTAATTAGTTTTTAATCTGAGTGTTAGTTAGTGCGAGGTACCCTGGGAGGCCCTGAGGTGAACTTGGGGACACAGGACTGGAACCTGAACACTCCTGGTGTCGCCTGGGAAGACAGTATCCAGTTACTCTTATCTTCCCCGTCGATGAATACCAAGAAAGCACTCATCCTCCAGGGAAATCGAAAGAACTAAACATTGAACGATATTTTAAGACTGGTGACCATTTCACCCCCTTTTCTCAAGCATTACGCAAAAAAACATGATCGTATTATATTGATACCGCACAATGACCAAACAAGTGGAACTTGAAGTTAAAGGGAAATTCAACCTTGATGGTAAACTACCCTTATAGGAAAGGAGAAAAATCAGAGAAGTAAACCGGTGGAAGTTTGAATGAAATTGGGCGAACTTTGAGAAACGTATTAATTTTAAAAAGTTGTAATCACTTTAGGTATGGGCACTTCAAATTGACTAAATCAGTAATGTCTCCGTGATGTAGTGGCGGACAACCTTCCCGTTTGCTCCAATAAACACAATCTTTAAAATTTCAATTTTCTCAAAAATGTATTACTCAGGAGGGTTTTTATTGTTTAGAGGATCTATGAAAATATGCCACTCATAATATAATTTGAGTATTACCCCGGAGGAGAAGGCACTTAGGAGAAAAAACTGAAATTAATATTTTTGTACATGACAAACGGGAGAGCTATCCGCCACCACGTCAAAATCCCCTGACCAAACTGACGTTTGACATTGGCATAGAATTAGTGATCTCAAATTTCAAGCATTCATGAATTTCTAATCATTGGTCCGATGTATTTCAAACGTTCGCCATTCTGAATCGCTTACTTTTGTGCTTTCATACAAATAAAATTATTTCAAGTTTAGGATTGCACTTTAAAGGTACTATGTCCCAATTGCAGGCCAACGAAAATGAAAAGGTTAAATTCCAACGGCATTTGAAAGATAATTCTAATTCAGAACTTCCCTAAAAGGGGGGGGGGCTTGAAAATGTTTGTAAGTGGGAAACTGACGACTTTTAGTTGTCAAATACCAAGTCAGTAAGTAATAGTCTGATTTTCAGACCATTGTACCGAATGGTTGTACGTTTTGTGCTGCTCAAAAATTTCACAGATAGGACATACATTACGTATTCATAATTCCTGCAAAGTTCTACATAGTTTTATGTTGGCTTCAGAAGGGACAAAGTATCTTTACAACTTGGAGATGAATCTATAATGAATGCTAGATTCAGGAGACATTCAACGTATATTAACAGCCAAGAGCAAACAAAACTGTATTCTAACTCCGTATTTTAAGTACAGTAGGAGGAGGTAAAACACTTAACTGCTGCACAATTGCACTTCTAGTTCCATTAGTACTTTTGATAAATAAAAAAACCTAACAATAGCTTATAAACTGTTCTAATTGTTAAAAGGTACATGTTCAGTGATTATGACAGTACGTTGTACAAGGAGTCACTACGATCATTAAACAGTCAATGAAGACAAATAAATACTTTAACATATAACTTAGATATGTTCATGTAGGTACATTTTTGTTAAATACAAAATATATAACGCAATAGAGGCACCTATTTGTGGGTGCGATAGTAGAAATAATGGGATGTTTCTTTATGCTTTCTGCATCCACATATTTTCTTTTCTTTGCAAATAAGCTTTCACATTGCATCATTTAAAACAAAACATAATTATGTTGGTTATAGGGTTCAATGAAGCAGCTCTATACTGTTAAAGGTAAAGACCAGTTATGGTCATGCGATTGCATTGTGAAAGAAACGTTGTGGAATCGATCAGAAAAGGTTGATCATCTAGCATCTAGCATCTGCAAGGTTCTGGAATCATCAAAATGATAAGAAACTTGGCCCATTCTTCGTAAAGTTACAAGCACCATACACAGAAAGATGTATATGGGACTACCCTATATCTCTCACAGACCATGAGAGAAACAAATTTACCAAATATATGAATTAGTAGGCGGTTTCCCGGCAAATTGTTTATCATCATGTATTAGTCAAAACATATTCTTTCACATTATTGGTAATGAGAGCTTCCATTTCATTTTTTGAAATTGGGGCGTTTCCAATACTGTCCTTTACCTTTAAGACATACACTCAATCATGTACAAAATATGCACCCTAAAGGTGCTACTAAAGGGACCTTGAAAGGGTTCGATATTTAACCTACAGTGCGCATATGAACATGAAAGTCTTTAGTCTACATTTCTCATGAAATACCGGTTGGGTCACAATATTTACTTCCCTTATTCTATTTTTGTTCTCCCTCCCTGGGAATTAAGTTCAGTTAGTGAATACAAGTTTGAACATATAACACTAACCGTGAACCTAGTGTACAACGATTATTAGTTGACTGATTGAGTCACATTCTGATGTAGTCGGTGTCCTCGTTTTTATAAATGTACAAATATTGTTTCACCCAACGGCAAGCGTCTGGGTGTTCGTCCGATTTGTGTCGCGTTTGGGTATTCTTCATCTGGTATAATATCGATAATCTTTCGCGAATGAGTAGCCATGTTTTAGCAAAGATGAGTGAGACGGGGTGGGTGAAACTGATTGAAGCTAGTGTACTATGTTGTCATCGAGTTCGGAGTTCAGCAATTCCTCTGGAACAAATTCCTTCGGAACCATACTGACCAGACCAGAATACCATCAGCATTTAAGATCATGCACGGTTCCACTTTGAGGGCCTGATGAACACGACGTCGGTCGGTTGAGATTTATGGTGAGGCGGGTGGAAATGGAGGTTGTGTTGGTGCGGAGTTGACTTGACCTTACCGAACTGCGCATGCAATGAGAACTGGTGCGCGTCGCCAGCGGATGCCAGTAGCGCACGGTAGCCTTGTCGCTTGGCTTGAGGCGTCGACACGAATCTGGTATTTGCAGGACATACTTTCGGACGTTGGCGTTGAAGACCACATAGATTAGGGTGTTGAACATACTGTTACTCATGGCTAAGGCTTCTACCAGATAGAAGACGGTCAGGAACAGGGTCAGGTGCGACTCCTGGTAGCTGGGGAAGACGATGTCACGCATGATGGCAAACATATGATAAGGTGCCCAACAAAACGCGAAGAGCGCCACCACAATGATCAGAAGCCGGACGGTACGGCGTTTGGAGGATTCAGCAGCCATTTCCTGTTGCTCAGTGGCATGTCCACCTGGAACACGACGGAACCAGAGCTTGCGAGCTATCAGAAAATACGTCACCGACATGATAGTAAGCGGCAGAAGGAACTCGCCGATGACTAGGACTAGGGTGTAGGCTTTCATCGCCTTGCTGTTGGGCCAGCGCTCGCTGCACTGTGTGACGTGGATATTTTCGCCGCCGCCGTTGAAATAGTAGTCGTGGGTTCCGGAGTAAAGGGCCGTTGGAATAACGATTGCGAGAGAGAAGACCCAGATGAAACAAAGAACGAAACATGCAGTGTAAGTCGTCATCCTAGGCTTTAAGGGGTGCATTATGATGATGTACCTTGAATGAGAAAATGGAGAAATAAAAATGAAGATTAGTAAGAAAACAATTCATCATCATTGAAAGAAATAATTTGGCAGAAAAAACATAATTTTTGGAGAAAAAAAAGAACAGTACTAAAAGATATGCTCTGGGAGGGTTGTTCATCAACTAAAACTGATTTCGATCTTCAAAATCAATTTAAGGCCGAATCAATCTTAGCTTACATTGATGCTTGTGAGCAATTTCATCAAATCAATTTGAGCTAACATTGATTGTTATCAATTTGCCATAACTGTGACGGGCTCTGTAAAAATTGGGTCAATCAGCTACAAAATGGGCTCTCTTTACTATTCATACCATCTCAAGAACAGTTTATATGGGTTATATTCATCATACTCTGAATAAATATGTTTAAATTAACTTCAGTAGACACATCGTTAAAAGAATAGCCGTAATAATGTGTACCAAAAAAAGTCTATGAAAGAGACCATTATATAAGATACTAACGTTATGAATGATTGCATATGGATGGTACATTAGAATTTCTTAAATAATTTTTCTCTTCAGCAAAGACATCAATTGACATTATATTAAAGGCAGGATCTTTTTTGCACCTCCAAATACAACAATAGGCCTACAATGAGTCCTATATATAACACGGTAGTTTTTTATATTCAGGACTGCATGATCATCCAGTGCGTCACAATCATTACTCAAAGTCCTTCACTGGGGGAAAAATGGTAACTGATAATGACCGATAGTTCAAGGAGAAGCAGGTGAGGTAGGATGGATTTTTTTTTACATCACTTAAGGGCTCTCAGCAGATACTTCTCCTCAGTAGTTCTTTAATTTTCAAATTATGATATTGATCACTATCACACATATTAACGTTGTAAATGATTAAAATATGGATGGTGCGTTGGAATCTCTTAAATAGGAAATCAGAGATTTCAGGTGACAAATTCGATTGCCCGGCAAACCGTGAAAAAATGAAAAATATATTTGCAAATTATTTTGAGAACATAATAATCAGGTAAATATCTTTCTCTAAGAAATGTTTTTGGCTACATGGAACATAGAAACAATGTCGTTTTTAGCACTTGAAGTCGGTGTTAAAACTTCAAAGGCGTTTTTCTCGGTTCCACCTGTTTTTACCAGCGCGCACGCTACGGAACCTTTTACCGGGCAACCAAAGGCATGCTCCCATTTTACACCATTCCGAATGAAACAATAGACCTACAGTGAGTCCTATCATAACAAGGTAATTTTCTTTAATTCAGGATATTGCATGATCACCCAGTCTATCACGATAATCACTCAATGTCTGTCGCAGAAGAAATTTTCAAGGAGAAGGAGATTCTTTAAACACTGATCAGTAATGTATCGCAGTTGTGGTAGGATATGTTTACATCGCTTTGGGGCTCTCAACAGATACTTCTTCCCAAGTCGTTCTTCATTTGTCAAAAGAAGGTTGAATGAAGATACTGGCAAATTCCTTTATAGATGGTAAAAGATATCTCCATGGTTATAGGCTGCATTTGAATCTGAAATATAAGCTGGATACAAACCCTGGGTAGTCTTGAAAACGGTGGTTATGACCACAGAGCCTTGTAAAACCTGGGCCCCGTCTTACAAAGAGTTGATATCAATCGCAACTTATTTGCGATTGATATCAATTGCAACTATGTACATAAGAGATAGGAGACTGCAAACTTGCGATTGATTGGAGGACTTGCGATTGATTTGGATCAATCGTAACTCTTTGTAAGACGGGGCCCAGGTTGGTTTTAAGGACAAGAGAGCGTTGTTTTGCTCCATATTGAACCACTTTGATCGGCCTATTTCGGACTCTACTTACAGGGACTGCTGGTGTGACAAAATGTCATTGATTACATGTTACTGCCTGAATTTGACATTATTCACTATTGCACATTATACAACAAATATTGTATGACCAAAAGTCACTTTCAGAACGGAATACATTATCTGATTATTATTATTATTAGGTGTGCGTGCGTGTGAGAGAGAGAGCGAGATTGAAGGAAAACAAGACATGGGATTGCAAGAGTGGCAGAGAAAATTTGGTCACAAAATAGCGATGGACGCCTCAATTACATCCCTAACTCCGCGACTATAATAACGTTATGCCGTTTGATGTAAATATGTTCATGTTTATTCATGGCCCCATGGAAGACCACTACTTACTGGTGAATAGGCTACCCTGACAAAAGATTAGAAATAAATAAATAAATAAATGAAAACTATAGGGAGAAGTATGATACATGATTTTGTAGGAGTCTAATCGCCTGTTTCGACAGTAATAGTGTGGTATCCTTCAGACACCCTAGTTCTGACATCCCTACTCAAGGGCATCGATAGCCATTTTCCAGAAGAAAAAGGAGGGACAATAAGAGAGACAAGTACAGTGATCGAAACTATACAATTCAGACAACAACAACAACAATAATGATAATTTTAAAAATATGATAATAATAGTAATAATAAGAGAGTTTCTAGTAATCTTGTAATCACTACTGCCCTATAGACGCGCCCAGATAGTCGAATCCATTCACGCATGTCTTACATTCCATCCCCTGAATCTCATGTTGTCATCCAATACAACAAAATGCCCTTTGGGCCCTGTATCGGATGTAATATCTCCCGCTAAATTACCCTGCTTTTGCGCACGCCTCAAACTAACCGCATCGGATTGGAAAAAGAAGGATTTTGATTCCCTAGCCTAGGCATGTGTACAAATTAGTGTCTTTACTTTAAGAAACGAAAGAACAAAAAGACTTTAAGTGAAAATTATATGCCCAGTAGCGAGAGAAGTATCGTAACAGAAACCCGTCTTCACATTGGATAAAATCCGGAAAGTATTGGGTAGGGATTCATGTAACAACCGGAGAAAAACAAAATGACTACAATAATATGTTGCTTGAGGGTGCAGTGTTATTCGTAGAGATATTCAATGTTACCTTGCAATAGATACAACGAAAAATGGGAGCTTTGGTTTCTTTTAATTGGCCTATAATCTGTACAAGGTAACAATGTATGCCTTTACAAATTTACACCGGAGATATGGGAGTTACAACTTCAGTTAGATAAAACATGTGAACCAAGTGAAGACATTGTTCATGCTTTTATTTCATGTTAATGTAATGATTCCTTCAAATTATATTTATCCTGGTTTATACAAAAAGTGCTTGACACAGAAATAAAAATTACAGCAGATCATCTTATCAAAGTAGGTGAGGAAAACTGACTTAGATCTTAGAAAATCTGGTTTGAATTATATTTCTCTTTCACAGCTTAGAAAAAGAATAGAAATGGATCAGAAAGAAAAATAAATATAATAGTTTCCTAATCGAATATCAGAGTACATTCGAAACAAATAGGTTAAAGTCTATATTATGTTGCACATGTACAATTCATGTCTTAATAAGAAAAAAATGAAGAAAAAAAATACGTGTATGGTTTTATGAACTTATGTTAATGATATATGTTGTAAAAGTTTGAGATTGTGATGGAAGAATTAATAAAACGAGAATTGAAAAAGAAAAAAAGACAAACAAATTCAGTTATATGCATCTTAAACGGGTTTACATTGTGCATTCCGCATGATATTGGAAGATACTCAAAAAACTTGTTCCAAATGAACAAGGGAATTATTTAGTTTATATTGTGGTGTAGTGTAGTGTAGTCTCTAACAATAGTCGTTAAATATCGTTATAAACTATGAATATCTTAATTTAAAGCCTATTTGTAAAATTCAGGAAAAACTTACCTTCTTTGTCAAATAGCCCACAACCGACCAATTATAATACTTGTGTATTGATGTGTGTAGGTTGTGTGGGATGTGTGTGTGTATGTTTCTTAGTATGTTTCTCTTGAAAGTAGAGACACCGAACGGTTGTACACGACAATCAAAAAGATTATGGCGTTCATGAATTATGATTTGTATTCATTTCAAATAATTATAATAATTTTTATTATTATTATCATTTTTATTGATAAAATCTATATTACTATTATTACGAAAACAGGTTCACATCTTCATTAGATAATGTGTAGATAGAATGTGAAAATTAACCCTACCTCAAAATGAGTACAAGGACATCATTATGAACCACGGCTACAATTCACAAGACCGACAGCACAGGAGACCGACTGCACACGAGGCCGACTTCGCAATAGACCGACAGCACATGAGACCGATAGCCTAATAGACCAACATAAAACGAGACCGACAGCTCATGAGAAGGACAGCACACGAGGCTGACAGCCAACGAGACCAACATCCCTCGAGAGAGATAGAGAGAGAGAGAGAGAGAGAGAGAGAATTAGAGAAAGAAAGGGAGAATTAGAGAAAGAGAGAAAGCTAATGAGCCTGATAGTCTACCAGACCGTCATCACACGAGGGAGAGAGCGAGAGAAAGAGAGATAATGCCCACCACAACGACATCACACGAGACTGAAAGCACACGAGACCGACAGCCACAGAGACCGACATAATTCTCTCTTTCCTGAAGTTTCTGTTGGTATCGTGAATATTTTTAAGCGTTCGGTCTGGTATGATGTCGGTCTTCTGGGATGACACTGTCCATACGGATGAATGTCCTATCTCTTTAAAGGGGAATTAACCTCAAACTGCTTGTTAATTTCAGTTTTGGGGCCATTAAAAACACTATCTGAAAAATATGAAGCATCATACATTTGACATAAAGGAGGACGTAACTATTCTTTAGAATCCTTCGTCTTTCGCGGCTCTGAGAATTTTCAGGACGTCGCCATTGTGTTTGCGCACGGCCCGTTCTGTGACGTATCGCATGGATTCGACCGCTATTGCGTACGTATGTTTCCCTGCTGTAGACTGTTAAATAATCGTTAGCGGACACTTTTTTTTTTTTTTGGTATCGAAATTTTTGAAAATTTGACATTTTGCTGCGTTGGGGGGGGGGGGGGTAAGGTCATCTTTTTGAGGTCGGCCATGGGATTTTTTTTTTTTTTTTTTTTTTTTATTGAAAAAAAAAATCCAAAAGGGGGGGTTTAGGGAAATTTAGGGGGAGTTTACACACAAAAAATTACCAAAGGGGGGATTTAACCCCCCAAACCCCCCCCCCCCCCCCCCTATGCACGCGCCTGGCAAGGAGTATGGTACAAATCATAAGTTAGTTATAGAAGCTAATACAGCTGTAATAGAACACTTTATTGCAGGAACGTCAGGTTTCGTTATATTTCATGTCGGAGATCGTTAAAGAGGATGAGTGGCGTCAGTCTACTATTAAGTGATAACAATGAAATCGCATCCTTAGTGTCGGGAACTAACTTATCTTATAAAGCAGAGAAGAAGGAGTGTTTTATAGACATACTATGACGCGTCCAGTATAATAGGAGGATTATAGTAGACGTAAAATCTACAGACAACCATCCATTATTATTTTCAAATCAACTGAAAATAACCTTTGCGCACTTTTCACACAATACATATTTCCATAGCAACCAGATCATTCTTGATGGTTTATTACTCTGTCTAAGCCAAAGTAGGACGGGTTATCACACACACACATACACATACACAAACACAAATATATACAATACTACGATAGGAAATGAGAATTTAGTGGTTGCGTAGGTGAAATCAAAGTTCCCTTGTACTGATCTATATTTTCTTTTTATTTTATTTTTTCCATTTGAAATATTTGCAAAGTTGTTTGTTTTAAGTCTCCGGCAGGAATCGTACGCCAATACGTTACCCACTAGACCATGGATACGGGTAAAAGAGATGAAGCGTACTCCCGACTTTCGGAAATGTTTTTCACTTTAGCTTGTAAAAAAAGTATCTATACCTTCTCACACACTCCGGAGAACAGATACGCACAACCACATACATACGCGCGAACACATTTTCGGCGCCTCGCCTTTTTATGGAGGCTAACAATAAGGCACGCAGATCCAATTATGAGCGCGTACGCATTTTGGCGCCTCGTTAAAGGCATCAGAGGTATGCTCCATAAACACACATCACGGTGCACACACATGCAACGCACACGCAAACGCACGCAAACGCACACATTTTCGGCGCCTGAGGGGAGGTCGCTGTCAGTGCATTCACCGGTTCAAGTTTCCTGACCACGGTCTTCAGGCGAAAGAGCGCGACTCGCTTCCGGGAACCTTACGCCTCCCATCCGGGCTCACGATCATTTTGTTAAATGGATACCATCACTTTACTCTTAAATCAAGTCACTGCTTTTAAAGGAACTACACCTTATTAACACTTTTTTTTAAAAAGTAGGTATAATAGGGGACAGGTCAAGCTTTCGTTGCGTAAATGATTTAAAAAATCAGCTCGAAAGCTAGATGAATGCTAGCTTTATTTAGTTTCATTAGACAGTAAGTAAACTCCTTTTTTCAAATGATACAATATTTGATATAGTTTCGCAACATTGGAATGAGTAGTACATCATAATAAGAGGTAGGGTCAAAAGTGTAAAGTTGCGAAATGCACTGGTAAGCACTGGTATTGTTATGCAGTGCATTTCACAACAGTCCCACACTCTTCAAAGTAAGAGCAGAGCATTTTGCAACCTTTCACATTTGACCTTGTCCCTTAATGTTGATGTAATGTACATTCGGTGACTGGGAAATTATATTGGTATCATTTAAAAAAAGGAATAAACAAACTCCCTAATGATAGTAAATTAAGCGATGATCAATCAAAATTGGGTGTTCAAGCCTTTTGGAGAGGTTTATTTTCCATAGGGTTATATCATTTCTAAGTAAACCCATCTTTGTTACGTCTTATGAATCAGAATCTGTATCCCATCTAGACGGGCGGACATTCACCTTTTCTTTTAGACGTCATGACATTATTAACCGAGTTGTAAATCAAAAATTATTTGTTAATAAACTTCATCATACCACTTACAGAAACAGAAACAAGTTGAATTGTATACAAATAGTCACCTGGAAAGCTATAAACTTGAAAAGTTAAAAGTAAACTAGACCAGAGTTCGGTCACACCTTAGTTATTATATACTATTATATGTATATTATATATTACACACAGTTATGTGCATATAATATATTATTTATTATTATAACTACACAAAAGAGAACTAAGCAAAACTTTGCTGAAGATAGATTAAATCATAACTAGCGGAAAAGTTAACTGACCGATAACTGAACAAACATAAAACCCGTAGGATTTTTGGTTTACACTACCTTTTCCAAACCAATCCTCCTCTATTGTTGTATTGTATAACTTGTGTTTTGGAGCAGATTCTAACAAGCACCTCTTTATAACGCGCATGAAATTTTGCAGATAGATAAGTCTTTAGCAATAGGATTGTGCCCTAGGCTTGTGATCATGATATATTTGAAAGATTCACTATGAATTCTTTTCGGAACATGTAATTACAGTTGTAGATTTTGATTTGGGTTCGTTTATAGTTAACTTGTTCTTGAACTTGTTCTTGAACTTCAGCAAGCAGACAAATAGATTCGATACTAATCAATACAAATAGACTTTAAACTTGATAATTTCTATATTATCTTTAATCATATAATATTTGTGATAAACGAAACAAAAGTTTTGTTTTCCCAGTTTATAAAGAGATTTACATTGATCACATCTTTAACCGAGACCAATTTCAATAAAGTAGAGAGACTTGCACTGCAAAGGAAGATCTTTTGAAAAGAGCTTTTAGAGACTTCTATATGAGAAGGACAATGAAGAGATGGAATGTATGCATTACAGAGTCTTTTTGTGAATTTGTGAATAACATCGAAAACAGAAGCAGCAGCTGCTCCAAAACAGCATCAAAACACTTATATGGATGACTTCATTTAACTTTCTTTTGTACATTTTTCTTGAAGATAGAGGGTAATTCCACAAAACGAAGTTAAGGGGCACCAGGAGTGTAAAGTCTGACAGACATGAGAGCTATACAAGAATCTACTATTATTATTATAATTATTATCATTTTTATTTAAGATATAACAATATAATGCATAACAAAAACAATGATAGACATGTAAACATAGAGACAATTATTGTTAAAAATGAAATACGTGGAACCTTTTACGAAGCAAAGTTTTTTTTTTTTAATCAATTCAATTAAATTTAGTTATATTTGGCATCCTGAAAATATCAAGTACAAATCAAAAATACAGAATGCACAATAGGCCAGGGCCCTTAAGGAGCAACGTGTGCTTGTAAATGAGAGTGATAGCACATACATGAGTCAGAAAGTGTTGGAATCAACAAGATAGTGATATGTTTGGAGGTTGTTTTTTTTTTTTCAACCTTTGCACTTATTTGAAGAAAAAAGGACAGCAATAAAATGGAAAACTTTTATAATAGCAACCATTATTCTCTTATATATATATTAACCATATAAATACACACACACAAACACACACACGCATATATGTTTATATATCTAATTACAGAGAGGGAGAGTAAAAAACAGATAAAGATGTATCCTTAGGTACTAGAGCTTCAAGCGATAAAGCGACGCCACGCATTTGGCGTTCAAAGAATACTTGGCCGGCTTTCCTCTTTCCAAACGTGTTCGTGTCACGTTCCTATCAAAGCCAAAGAGCTCGGCCGGTTTCGAATTTACGGACACTTTCATCAATGCAAAATTCTCCTCGAAAACATACATTGCCTTCATTGAGTTTACCGTTTTCGTCTGTAATCGAACGCACCTTGTATCAATTACGCGCCGCGTTGACAACGCCTATAGGTTGGGCAAACTTGTACGAAATTATTTGTGACGGAATCGTCTAAATGCCAAAAGTTTGTGAAAAAGGAAGTGTACCCTTTACCGGTTGCCTGATGCGAGTGTATTTTGATACTTGTGTGTCGTTGAGATGATGAATCGGTCTAGTGTTTTATTGTATAGACATCTTGATGAGATCAGAAATGTTAGGGTTTTCTTATAAATTTCTTTGCGCTTGGGGTGCATTCGGAAGCGGACAAACAAGAGCAATAAATAACGCTCGAGCTGTGATTTATCGCGTTCTTTCTCTGCTGACTTCATTACAGGTTTAATTTCCTGTGTTTTGTTGCCAATTTTATGGTTCCTGACGAGATCGATGAGCCTGATAAACCTTCTTCGAATTACCACACCTGACAAAGATGACCCCCTGCTGTTACAGTTCATACTTTCGGGGTTGTTTTTGTTGTTCAACTTTCATCTACCTGTCCTATCGCTTTTCTCTCTCTCTCTCTCTCTCTATCTCTCTTTCTCTCTCCATTTCTCCCTCTTTGCAAGTTCTCCCTCCCTTCCGTTGTGTTCTTTCCCATTCCCTTATACATCTTGTTATCTCCATGTCTCGTGCCTCTCCCCGTCCCTCTCTCTCTCTCTCTCTCTCTCTCTCACTCTCTCTCTCTATCTCTCTCTCTCTCGTTTTCACACTCTTTATTTATGTCCATTTATTCCCCCATTCTCTCTCTGTCCATCTCTTTGCCCTTTTCTCTCTCTTTCACACTACCCATGTCCCCTTTTTAGGTTAAATCTGGGGGGGGTTTTTTTCTTTCAATATAATTATATTCTTTCATTTTAGAAATAAATTGTCTTTCTTCTATCGTTCCTCTTCCGATAACATTTTTTAAATAATTCTCCTTATTAGCATTCAACTCACGCTTATTCTCCCATTTCCATTTTCACTCTTCTCGCTTTTACTTTTCCCTCACCTCTCTCTCTCTCTCTCTCTCTCTATCTCGCTCTCTCTCTCTCTCTCTCTCTCTCTCTATCTCTCTCTCTTTATATCTATCTCCCTCTCTCTCTCTCTCTCTCTCTCTCTCTCTCTCTTCTTCCCTCAGTCCCGTTCTCTCTCTCTCTCTCTCTCTCTCTATCTCTCTCTCTATTTACGCCATGTTCCTTTCATTTTGTTTCAATCTGTCGTTTCGACAGTAGAGAGAGAAAGGAAATGTGGTGGAAATGACATGCTGGGATATCGCTGTCTCTTTTCGAGCACGGATCCGCCTTATTTCTCTATATACCCATCACTTCGATTTCGCTGAAGCAATCAGCATAATCATTGGGTTGCGATGATCCTTCCCGCTCGCTTCAATAAATCCCGTCTGGCACGGCTGGAATATGACTTCGTCGACGTGCCCACTGCTTCGTCCTCGCCTGGACATCCAGCGTTCTCCCTTCCATTGCGTCAGAAGAAAAGGGGACGTCGGAAAAACATAACGATATCCAATATGCGTGTACGCGCGCAGACGGTCGAGATTGACGTATCATCGCTCAGCTGTCAACATCAGGAACTGCGAAGGCGGGAGAAAAACAAATTACTTCCGAGAAGACATTGTCCTTTTGAAAAGGCGAAAAAAAAATTCCTCGTTACCTTCCAGGGGTTGCAAAGAACATTATATGAAATTAATATCGGGAGGGAAGAATAATGCTCGATGCACAGGAGGCGCTATCTGAGTGCGTCAGCGCTGCGTCAGCGCTGCGTCAGCGACGGTACGTCTTTGAGTGCCCATGTAAGAGTGACAGTGTACAACAAGCGCTTGTACTTACGCAATCAAAATGACGCCTCGTGTGCGATGGGTTAATGTTAATATTACACGACTCAGTCATTACGCCGCCGACTTGCGTTTCATGCGTCAAGATCAAATCCAATCCAATTCAGAAATATGTAGAGCGCCCATATCTAGTTGCCTAATCAAAGGCGCTGATAAGCTTAAGACTTGGCCTTTATGTCAAGCTGGATTTTCTAGGCATCCCAAGCTACCACAGGATTAATATCAAAGAGCTTAAAAAAATAAAAGAGAACGATCAATTAGACGCCAAATCCAAAATAAAAGGTATTTAGATTATTTTGTAATGTAACACTTCAACTGATATGTTATTAGGGATCTCTAGAGGAATAGTATTCTACAGCGAAGGCCCTCCATGAGCTCAGGTTCTCTCCCCCTCATTACTTCACCAGGAGCCGCTGGTGAAAATCGAGTTCATATAGTTTCGAAATCATTTTGTAACCCATCGGTGATGAAAACGATTCTGTAATATGCCATAGTCATTAATACAGCCCACCTCATAATCATCTAGTTCATTCAATCCAGTCAACAGGCCCATGGCAGTTGAAGATGATCAAATTCGCCAGTGGCTTCGTATTTTTCGAGCCATTTAGGTAAGACTAGCTGGAATCATAGGGAAGGGGAGGGAGGTGAGTGGTAGGACGACATTTCCTTCGTTAAGGAAAATTATGATTCACGCTTTCCATTCTTTTCCTTTTATATCTCTTAATCTCTTTACCTGTCTCTTTCTCACCTCTCTCTCCATTTGTTGGTTATTCCTTCGGGTAACGTGCCCGCGTACCCACGCAGCTCCTCCATTGAAAGTTAGGGACAACCCCGGAAATAAAGTGAGGATAGAGATAATACTTTGTCATTAATCAACGCGCTTCTTCTTGTTTACGGTAACTTTAATACAAAATAGAATAGTTTAAATTGGCCGTCTGACGAAAAATAAAGGGACGTTTCCCTTTCAGTCCTTGGTAGTACACAGCTACATTACAAATAAGAAGAATGTACTCCGATTGAAAATAAATTTGATATCTTTCTTGTTTGTTAGGAGTAGTATCACATGTGTTTCCCGACCAAATTGTCCATGATTCCAAATTGAATTTGATTGTAATCACATGATCACTATATAATATTACCATTATGACGTTAAGCTCTGCGCATCCTTTTGTTTCTTCATCAGACTAAGTCTATATAAACTACTTTTTTTTTCCCTCGCACGAATTTTAATAAGATTTAATTCAAGCTTTATAAGGGAAACGTTAAGAAAACTTCATACAAAAAGAAAAATTGCTCTTTCGGTTTATATGAAAGCAATTCCAAGGTCAAAAAGAAATAAACTGTTTCCTTAGTTTTGTTCTCTTTACTCATCTGCATTCTGGTGGTAGAAGACAGCTCTGTGAATAATGGTTTCGTCATGTCTGGATTTCAAGAATGTTCACGGTATTGGATTCATACGTTACAAAAACAAATCATGATTACTGATTACTTCAGTTATAAATATCTAACGAATGGGAAAATCCCTCAAGAGTTTTGCAATTCACCAAGAGGGTTGTCATTATGTTGTTAAGTCTCAAATCAAAAAGGAAAATAGAGTATTTAAAGAGGAAATGAGGGAAATAGATTTGTTCGGCCTTATAGATAACTTCTACCTATAGTTATTGCCCGGCTACAACTTTTTGAGACCATTGAAGTAAACTGATAGATTTCATTTTGGACTTCTAAAAAAAGCATTACTACGAAAACATTTTTTAAATAAAACTTACACAAATTCTACAATACAAAATTACTTTACAAAAAAATAACATTACAATAAGGCGTATAATATAAAGCAATGTGAATCGTGATAACTTTCATTTTGCAGAGAAAGTTAGCGAGAGAGGGAACAAAAGACTACAACAATGACAACAACCAAAATTTGAAGGACGCGTGAGTAACAACGTGTCGCAAATATAATTTTATACGTCATAAACATATTTACAGTTTGAAATATTTTGCGTAGTTTTTTTTTTCCTTTCAAGAAAAAGTTATGGTTTCAGAGATGAAATACCTCTAGAGATGAAATACCTCTTTACTCTTTTTCTAAAATATTTTGTTTTCCTGTAAAAGATACCGCACAGTAGAAGAGGCACAATAATTCGGAAAATGTAATGATTTCCACCACTTAATGGGCCTTGGAGTACATTTGTAGTGGATGAGAAGTCGATACTTTAAAAAAAATCACCGCCGCAGAGAGGACGGGAATTTTGTGGAAATTCGACACGGGATTTGTCGTCACGTTTCTTTACAAGAGTGTAACGCGAGACGACAAATCTGTTCATCGACGTGTATCACACTAAAAGTCTGAATAGAATATAAGATTTTAACGCATCCGCGATCAAATTGAAGAGCCATTAAAGAGATTGAATCCGACCCCCCCCCCCCCCCCCTCCTCTAGATTAAAAAAAGGTAATAAAGATAAGGACAAAAAATGGCTCTTCAAGAAGAAAAACGAAAGTGGCGAGAGTCAAACCTGGGGAATGAAAACAACACCAACAACAGAGAAAACGTTACAGACGTATCACTTATGTCGAGTTGGCAACGTAATATGAATTTCAAATGAGTAATTTATAGGGGTAGTGGTTATTTTGAGAGGATGTTCTGCCAAGATCAGAAATATTTTATTCATGTTATTACCTTGGTCACGAAATCTCTCTCTCTCTCTCTCTCTCTCTCTCGCACAAACACACACACACAAACACACACAAACACTCTCTCTCTCTCTCTCTCTTTCTTTCTATGTCTATTTACCTCCCCCCCCCCCCCTCTCTCTCTCTCTCTCTCTGTGCGTGAGTATGTGCGATTTGTGGATGTGTGAGTGGTTTTCGAAAGCCCAAAACTCTCAAAATGATATACATTTTCAATGTTTTTGTCGTTAAAAAGTTGATGCGCTCTTACTTGGATTTTTACTTCTTTTTCAATTTGTCTTATTACATATTAATGAAAGAAAGAAGCGTAATGTCTACGATTCAAATATCTTCTGTTACATTAAGTGGAATACGGCGTAATTTTGTATCTTTATACCATCTTACTTTTGAAGAAACTGACACCTTTTTTAAAACAAAATAACAGACGATAACTTGTTTTGATCTTGGAATTTCGGACTATATTTAAAGCGATCTGCGTCAAAACCTAATCAATAGGTGTATCTATTTATTCTTGAAACTGCATCATTTGTGAGTCCTTATTCAGTACCCGGCAAAAGTATGTATCATACAAGCCACAAGCGTTTATTTATGTCCATGACTATCCCCACATTGTCTCGAAAATAGGCCTACGCCATTTCTTCATCTACTCCACTCTTCTTCTATTTTGATGTCAAACATGGATCATCAATATTCTGGTTTGTATTTTGTCCATGTAAAGAGCTATGTCCTCTGGCCATCTTTTCATATTTTTTCCCTCTCCTCATGATGCTCACCGAGATGAAGATCGTGAGAGAAGACGGGGAAATGTTATTCGGTGGCGTATCACATTAAGGTATCACCAGAGCTAATACTGTGTGGTATATGGCCTTGAGTGCCCCAGGGTTGCATCATATACCCCATCTTCTTCTTTGCATCGTACCCGCGAGACGAGGGCTTGAAGTGGGAGGAAATAGGATGCAGTGCCGTGCAAATGGAGAAGAGGATGCTCGCAGACGGGTTAAGATATCCACGTGTTTCTCTCAAGAGCGTAGGTGTTGATGGGGGGGGGGTCAAGATTTATGTATCCACCCCAATTATGTACCCCCGCGTCCTCTCCACTCATCGACATTTCATTGATTTCCTTTGTGAAAAGAAGGAATGAAGAGATAGACGTGTCGTGGTATAGTGGATCATTCATTTCGAAATCAAGCCAGGTTTCATAGTCCTTCGGTATGTCAATTTTTTTTCCCCTCTCCATTTAGGTGTACATGGGTAGCTAATAGTAATATGCTAGAATCTCCATATTTGGCCATTCGGATACAACATAGGTAACAAATTTGGAGTGCCTGGAACGTCACGGCGTGACGGACATAATTGTGATACAAGAGGCCGTTTTTTATTTCTTTTCATCATTATCATAGCTATTATTACTATTATCCTAATTATCATCTTCATTATTATTATTTACTACTACTACTACTACTAATATAATAACACTGCTACTACTACTGTTACCATAATGACTACAACTACTGATGATTGTATTTATTATAATATTTAGCTCGGCTTTTTCCATGATCGTAAGCCAAAGAGACTCGTAAAAGTAAAAGGTATTACATGTTCATATTGTTGGTAAACAAAAAATTGGTTGAGTTAGCTGCTGTAAATTAGTAGCTGCTTGAAATTATATGTTGGAAAGTTTCGGAATTGTGTTTTTTTTCACCAAGAATTGTCCCAGTGTGCTCTGGTAACGGGTATGGTGTAAGCTGCATGGCCGAAGCTGCCTTCAAAAGTTCAAATTCTAAGTCTAAGAAGACATAATTTAATTGGCTGTTTGATTTAATTCTTTGTCTAGTTGCTTTATTTTGAGAATTAATAACATTAATTATAATTTCGTTTACCCAGCGAAGCCTCATCAGTGTTCTTCCTTAGGGCACTGAGATTATTTTTACCCCAGCAATTGCTAAATAGGCCTACTCATCATTTTTGTCGCAAAGCCCACCATGAGTGCTTTCGAACAATAATGTGTCTCGAGTAGACAGAAACGAATGTATTTTTCATAAGCACAGGACGTCTTTGACATAAGTCCGCCAGCGCTTTTGTCATTGCTTCCCGCAGAAATAATGATTTGTGGTTTTAAAAACTGCCCTACTGACCTTCATTTTGAGGACCAAGGAAATATTATATTCATCATTTTCCGTTTTTTCGTCTAAAGCTTATCTGACAAATCTCATGAAAACGTAGCCATTCATCGTTTTTAACGTGCTAAATGCAACAGTTTAGCTTACATGAGATGGGTGGATATAATAAAAACGTTTTCCTAGTCATGCTATTGCGTTGTCAAAGAACCTGTAGCGATGCAGTTGGAAAAGTTGCTTGTGTAGCACATAAAAATACGTGCATTTAATGTGATTTGGGGGGTTTTAACGATATACACATGGTCTTGCTCGAATCTTTCTATCGGTCTTATTCGAATATGAGGACATTAGAAGGGTAATCTTTTTCAGAGGATATCTCTACCATATTCTTTCACCAAACTGACGGCCAAAGATTGTCAGAGCTCGCAAATTAGTTTTCACCTGTACCAGAACTCAGCCTACACTTTAAACTGTAACGTACGATGTCTGTAAAATTTGAACGGATGACGTAAATTAGGGTAAAACATTAAAGGTACTTTGTCCCATTTGCAGGTCAAAAAATTAAAAGGTTAAATTCCAATAACATTTGAAAGACAATACTTATTTAGAACTTCCCTCAAAACGAAAGGGTTTGAAAATGGCTTATTATGGGAAAATAACGACCATTTGTTGTCGAATCGACATTATAGATTGCAATCACCTGAGTAATGGTCTGATTTTCAGACCCTTGTACCGAACGTTTTGTGCCGTACAAATATTCAATCAGTTAAATTTTGTAGTGGGTTATTGATGTAGACAAATGCTCATGTACCTGTTAAAGCTCATTTTGTGTATTTTATTACCAAAGAAAACAATGTCAGTCAGTCGCTCAATAGTGTCTGACAGGGAAGTCTAGACAATAAACGGGTTTTCTTGCATAATTTGAACACGCGGACACTGCTAACGTTTAAATTTCACAGATAGGAAATTCATGACATATTCGTAATTCCTGCAAAGTTCTACAGAACTTGGTGTTGGCTGCAAAAGACATATATATATATATATATATATATATTTAAAACACATGGGAGGATAAAACGAAACCCCAGTTTTAGTTTCTCTAGAAACCTGTAGTTTTCGAGATATCAAAGTTTTTTTTTCAATGTCTCTTCTTTTGATTATTATTATTTGAGTAGGGAAGTAACTCAGATATATGTGATCATATAAATTTCAGGGCAAGGATATTGATCTTTGTTTTGCTCTTTGACCTTCTTGCTTGCACCAAGTAAACGTGACATATTTTAGTAAAACCAATAACTTCAACCCAAATGGTGATCACTTTGTACGTGTGTGTGTGTGTATGTGTATTGAGTTTTTACAGATGTGTTTCAATCAGATATGATTATTTACGTCTGGGGAATGACCTTTACCGTCACCATCCGAAAGACGTGACTCGGTTTCGAACCTGCGTCCGCGGCTGAATCAATTTGTAACTTCCACTGTTAGCTGGATTACAGGCGCACGCCACAACTCCCAGTTCGCTGGGGAACTGCTAGTTTATACTGTTAGTATCCGCTAATTTGTACAGTTAGTAGGAAACCCGAATAGGTATATAGCTCTCATATCTATAACTCCTGAAGCCCTGAACTACAAAATACAAAGTTCGTCTCATTTATATGCTTAAGCACTTCATCTTTGAGATAAAGAGAAATATGTGGACGTCATAACTATTCGTATCGTGACATGCTCGAAGGGATGAAAACCTTGCATGGCAACAGGTTTGTTGTAGGATTAGATTACAATCTTGGTGTGTTTCCATTCGTAAGAAGGGTAGTTCATATCTATTTAAAGGTCTATCAGATTGAATCAAGGCGGTAGGCCTATCAAGAAAAATAGGGGTAGACGTTGCTTTTATTCTTGGGGGCTTTTTTTTTTTATAAAGACGTGTGAATTCGGAGCCTCTATAAAAAGATTCAAATGCATTGTTGTTCATGATTTATGTTTAACGCCTTCACGACATGATCATGTTTTAAGTATAAGTCTTTGTTGGATATCCTTTTCATGACAATCTCCTTATTGATAAACATCTACTAGACTAAGTCTAGATTGCATGGTTATATCCAATGAGCTTCTTACGATATCGAATTGCGTGTAATTAGCGTTGAGCGAGGTCGGGCTATTTTGCACAGGTTTGCGCCAAGGGCCAGACGGAAGTGTATTAGGTTTATCGCACTTTACTTCTCTTATAGTTTATAATACCTGTACCGACCCCCCCCCCCTCCCCCCGGCCGCCCTTCATAACTTAATACCTTACCTGTCAATAGCGATCGCCAGCAGTGAATTGATCGATACATAGAATGACGTAGCCTTCAAGAAGCCGACGGTCACGCACATAGCCTCGCCGAAGGGCCACGTCTGGTGCAGGTAGTAGAAGAAGTTAAAGGGTGCCACTACCGCGGCAACGATAAAATCGGACAGCGCTAGATTCCCGATGAGGAGATTTGTTGTCGTGCGCATGCGTCGGAAGCGGTAGATGACGCAACAAAGAAGTAGATTCCCGATCCCGCAAACGGGGATCATGAGTGTGTAGCTCAAGCCCAGTGCAGCCTTGGCCGCCATGTGGACCCGGGGGAAGAGCTCGCCGTCATCGCTGGGTGCCGAATCGTCCGAATAGTCGTAGTGGTCCTGGACGTGCGTGCTGGGGTTGCTGAAGTCGTTGTAGATGTGGGTCATGTTCGTCGCTTTGTCGATGAGGGGGTCGTACATCGTAGCGGTTGTCGCTTTCACTCACGACCGAAGAAGATGTTCTTGCCTTGACGCACTCCTACATGAAAACAGAGACAACAAGAATTTAATCATGAGCGAGTTATAATGAGATTTTAAGAAAAAAATCGTAAGAAATACAGACAGTCAAAGCTGTCTATAAAGGCTACCAAAGGGAAACAGGAGAACTTGGCACTTCAACATACATTTCTTTCCAGAGGGAAACAATATAGCTGACCATGGTAGTCAAGTGGCCTTTATAAAGAAGTGGCCGCTAAAGACAGGCTCAAATTCCACTTCCCCTTCCCAAATTCATGCGGTCCATGTATTGACAAAACACATGAAAGAAAGAAATCCACTGAAATGTCGTGCTCCTTAAAGAGAAGGTTGAGTTTTGTGAAGAGGTGAAAAATAATTTGTGAGCGTTATCATTCTTATTATGCAAGTGTGGAAGAACATCAGATAAGACATGTTCCCTGAAAAGCATGGCTCTTCAAATGACTTCATATTCTAAATATTTCATGTAACATCGTAAAACTCGGGGGTAGGATTTTTACGCCACGTGTTCATGTAGTCCCATATACATCTTTCTGTGTACAGTGTTTGGATTTTACCAAGACTTGGCCAAATTTCTTATCATTTTGATAATTCCAGAACCTTGCAATACACACAAATTCTTATATGCCAGATGATCAACCATTTCTGGTCGATTCCACACCGCTTCTTTCACAATGCAATCGCATGACCAGAACTCAACTACATCTTTAAAGTTTACACTATCAATTAACAAAAGATGCCTACAATATCTAAGTTATCAACGCATTATCATAGTTATATCATGATGTATGGTATTTGGAATGCAAAATAAAGAGTGTAGACGTGACTTTGAACTATCGACGCCTTCACTAATTGCAGTAAATGTTATTTTACGTAAGAACGTAATCGAAAGAGACGCATCATGTGCTATGGGGCATTGCTGGATCCTATAAGTCAATTTTCATTACGTACACTAAACAACTAAATTATTCATACTCCTTGTAAATTTGATGTGTGTTTTTTTCGTAACTCAAGAATTAAATGTGGACTGGTTGAATTAGTGCCTTTGTTGAATAATTTTAGATGTAAGGTTTAATATGTCATATTCTCAAGAAACAGAAATCGGAATGCATAAAACTTTGACATACTTAAAAAAATTACAAAAATTGGGAAAGGTATGAATAATTTACTTTTCAAATGTATTTGAGATTGTGCACACAGTGTGTACGGACAAGCACTGAATCCAATGAACGGGGTAATGAGCTTAGAAACATTGTATTAAGCGGAATATTATTTGTTATTTGTTGCAACCGTTCCTCATTCCTTTCATTCTGGTCCGTCTCCCATCATCATCTAGCTCCTTGCTCTATGTCTCTCTCATGAAAAAAATCCAACTTCCCCTATCGTAGAATTTTCAGTTTAAGGGCCAATCATGCTGATTAAATTATTTGCCTTTTTCTTTTCTTTCTTCTTAAGTTGGAAAACCTTCATGGTCTCTTGTAAGTCTTCAGTCTTCAAAAAACTTAGTTAATCCGAACAATTAACGACCAGAACTTTGGTCAAAACAAGACAGCATTGTTGTAACGGTATGAAATCAACTGAAATAAATCTTCAAAAATAAATACAGAACGTCAACAACGTCATTAACACCGTGGTACGGTTTTAGCATTTTAGCATTTGATGTAAGAATCCATGTACCTTTTTTGTAGGTCTTCCATTTCAATGCTTATACAAAAACAAAAAGTAAACGAGATCTGTTGTTAAAGGTAATACAAAGTTTTTGGGAAAGTTTTGAAAATTGGGTGGAAAATGATTCTTTACAATTTGGATGCCCCTGTAGATGTATTATAAGCACAAGAAAAAGTAGCCCCTAAAACACTTCTCCTTTCGAGACAAATTGAACATAAATATTTACCGGTTTCTCGGTAAATTTTGATAAATTTCAAATAGCGCCTACGGCCGTACAATGGTAGCTGTGATCATGAAAATCTCAGAATATGTGGTTGTGATATATAATTTCCAAACGGGAATAGCTAATTGGTCGATTTTAGTCAAGAAAAATTGTTTTATAGCTTAATTAATATCTTGACCTTGAGAGGGGGCTATATAACATAAGAGTTTATTATTTACAATTTCATAATTTTAGACTCGATTTCAACCGCAACAACGATCCATGAATATTGCAGCATCGCATAAGCTTCCAATATGTTTATTTGAACCAAATTCATGACCCCGTCCCAAAATTTTGTTTTATATATTGTTATATTATGTAATAATAGTCATGGTAGCAGAAAGGCACACACTTGTGAAGCTAACTATTTTTTCATGTCCAAGTTTTGCTTTTTTGACAACTTTGACATCGTGTAAAATATGGAATCATGTTTATTTTCCGGTAGAACCCTGACTGTTGTTCTAGTTCTTCTTATGTTTATATCAAAGAGAGAATCGGACACTGACAAGCAAAATCACGACCAAAACGTAAACTTGTCTACTTCTTATACCGTCATCCCTCGCGAAAGTTCGTAAGACACGCACACAGAGTGCCATAGTTCATTGTGAAACAGGTATCACTAGCTTTTAGTTTCGTAATCAATTTACTGACCATTATTGCGTCGTAATCCCTACCATTCAATAACTAAAATGTATTGCTGAGCAGGTTGACTTGCATTAATAACCATAGGAGAATATTCAATAACGGTATTATATTTAATTGTGTGCCATGCGTATATAGCTTGATGGTATAGAATATCTCTTCGCGATTCGAAGCTAATTAAAATATTGCCATGGCTTTAGATTCTTCGTTCGCTACCAGCACCATCAGAGCATTTTACCAGAGAGGGGGAGGGGGGAGGAAACATGGGAAGAAAGAAAACCCTCACAGTAATTTGCAGAAATACAAGGTGAAAAAGTTACCCGAGTTAATTTGATTCTGATTCAATCGTGGTCTAGTGGAAACATCTGATTCAAATGGTCCCCAGTTCGAGCCTGACCAGGAAGGCAGTTATGATATTTCTCGGAAACCTTTAGATACATTGCCTAAAGCGTATGCACTAATGTCCTGCGGCAAGACATGCAGTCACAATTGCCACGCTCAACACAGGTGTAGTTAATGGGTTCCTGTTAGGGAAGAAGAACTCTCTAGATTGCTTTCAGCTCCGCGGGGCAGCTTGGCCAAAGACATGGTAATGGTGGTACTTTGAAGGTGCTTGTAGCCTCCCCAAAGATAAATATCTGCGAAGTTAGTTGTTCTTTTTAGTTATTATGATTTTTCTAGCAATGTGTGTATATTTTCCTGGCGTAAACAACCCACTACCCCATAGACACTTCCAGAATCATATTAAGCGTGGAATCCCTGTATAAATAGTGAAGATTAGCTTTAATTGGCCGTTTGCCCTTAGTCGCTCCTATGGATGAAGAGATTTATGATAGTGACTGTAAATTGCAGTGGCATTGAATTTCTCCTACATGTACAAAATATCATGATTGAAAAAACCAAAAAAAAATGTGTCCTAGCTTCACCGAACTTAAACCGAACCATCAAAAATACATATTTCGCTTTTTTCCTTCTTCTTTTTGGAGATATTTTCATACGATTTTTTTCCCCTCCAACTTTAAGAGTGACTTTGAATAATCATGATGGATGATGGAGGCCTCGAACGCATTTTCACTTTCATCCATATGATATGGCCTTGAGCTCCACTGCTACTTAAGCTATCTGCTATCCATTATATTGCCTGCGGAACGGATCTAGCTATTAGTAAAGCGGACATATTGTTTCTGAACTACGGTGGGAGAAGAAAATGCACAAGTTATTGTGAGGTGGGGTTTTATTTTTCGCTTCATGTCTCCCGTTTATAGTAGTTCTCCCTGCATAGCCCGCAGGAAAAACAGTATCAATACTGATGGAGCCACCCTGGGCAAATAAATCCAAATTGTTAATATTATTATTCTGAATACTTGTCCAGTTTGCAAATTCAGATTTACAACGAATAACACGATCTAAGATTTATGAGACCGAAAGCTTCAGTAACTCCAAGTAAAGATTTGTTTGGGATTGTTTTTTTGTCTAGCCTTCATCAATCTTACTCTAAGTGTTAGGTCGAAACTATATTGACAGTCCTGATTATACTTTGGGTGATTTTCATGTTGCTGTTTGTTAGTTGTCGTTTTTTTTTATTCGTCGTAAATCTAACTAAGTACAATGTAGTTTTGATCTGTTTGTCGAGTGTTAAAAAAGATATCAAATTCATTTGATCAAGTCTTACACCAACTGATGAAACATTCACGCTAAGCCCTTTGTATTTCTTGTGTGTGCGCGTGCGTGAGTTTGCGTGCATTATCACTTTTTTTATTTTTTTAAATAATAGGTCTTTAGGATTACTAAATGAAGGTCATGTTGATTTCATTTTTTTTTCTATGTAGTTTAAATTTCCTGGAAATAAATCGAAATTACTATTGCACCATATAACTAATAATGCACATGTATGTATTCTGTATTGTTACGTTTTATATAGGGCCCCAAGTAAACATTATTTCAACTGCTGACAGAGCTACCATAACGTTTTGAGCTTATAGTTCCATAGTATCTTTTGCATACCTTTGTAAAAAATCATTGGAATTATAAGGGATCCTTAAAAAAGATACTGGAAAATAACATAGCTACTCGCAAAACTCAGGTGAAAAGTACAAACAAACAAAAAGGCTTTTAAATTACAAACCTCTTCCCTCCCTCCCAGCAAATTTCCATTCTCATTGGATTTCATAAAGAAGAAAAAAAAACCTCTTCTCCCGGAAAAAAAGTATTAAAATCAGAACTCTTCGTTTTTCTCATTTCCCTAATCGGTAATTTAAGGAGGGCAATTTGGTAGCGATTGGTGGGTTTCCTTTTAAGATTGATTCGCGTAGACTAGCCCGGAGGTGTCTACTCCATTTTAAGTTCTATGAGACAAAATATCTTCATGCTTTCTTCTAAAGCATTTAATTTGGTATAATGGATTTTCTTCTTTCATTTTCTACCATCGCAATTTCTCAGGCGTCCCACTTCCAATTCACTCTTCCATTTCGCTCGGAAGTAAAACATCAGCTTGTCATTATCATAAGCGAAGTCATTTAACATCAAACGTTCTGCTTGTTAAATAATGGATGCCCGTGGTTTATGGCTAGGTGGAAAAACACGTTGGGCCTCATCTTTCTTTCTTTAAAAGAATTTGCGATGACGAGTGACATTCTAAAGAGTCAAAGTCAAAATCGATGAAATTCTAAAAATGTCATGTAAATGTAGTAATAAGGAGTCGTCGGAAATGTATACAATCCTTCTAAAAATGTACACGTGAATTACTGAATCTACTTTGAAAAAAAAGTCAAATTAAACCTTAAAAGGGAAAAATTGGAATGAAAATAAAGATATTATAGGACGACTTTACATTAACCTACAAATAATAGCACGCAAACTGTAAGCTCCGATATGGTAAAGATCTTATTCTTTTAAATGTCTGATGACAGCTCTTATCTTGCGTCTGTTTTTCTTAATGCAAAAAGGAAATTATTTGTTAAGGAGTCATATTATATTGTTATCTTTGTATTATTTAATTAATCATTCGCGCTTTTTGAAATAGTGTTCGTTCCCTTCACACAATGAAAATCATTTTCAACATTACCCCACCAATTTGATAGATATCTTCAATGATCTTGTCTGATTTCCATTGGCTTTTCATCAGCTATTGATTTCTTGTAAACTATTCTAATACTCATTATCAATTAATCCATTTCTGATGACTGCCAAACGTCGGCGCAAATGCCCACCAGATATTTAGACAGCTGAAACGACAGCTCGTTTTTTAAATCTAAAACACAAAATTGCCACAACTTAATGACATCGATTTAAAAGACTGATTTCGTTGTAAACCTTCTCAATCTTTCGTCATACACGAAATAACTTTATTTGTAAAAATGTGTGTTGATGATATAGGAAAACGCTAATACTGCACCTGCTTTCGGAAAAAGAGATTAATCGCAATCAAACGATTCATTATCTTTAATTAATGCAGCTTCAAGTAAAAATGGTGAATAAAGAACTCTGGTTGAGACATTTTAAAAGCAAGCCTGTTTGTCAATAGAAAGCATCCTTATGATTGATCGTATCACGCTATTACTGTGTAAAAAGCACCAGGGAATCATCAAATATTTAAAGCCTTAATGGGACCTAATCGACCTGGAGCGAAAAATAACAAAAGTTGTTAAGGTTAGAATCCCCAATCACCTTTCGTGGCCGAGACGAAAATCAGACCTCCACGATATGAAAATATTTGAGCGGGGTTGTGGGCTATTTCATAAACAATTCCAAAAATGGTCGTCAAATTCATAGATTTCTTGAATTTCGTCAAGAAAGATACAAATCGATTGGAGCCTGCAAGTTGTTTTTTTATTCGAAGCTTTAGGGATTTCTTCTTTCGAGTTTGAGATGAAAGTAAGAAGTTCACGAAATAGTGATATTTGAGCAACCTGTAAGTGTTTTTTCTAAAATAAACGATAAGTTTCATTAGAGAATGAACCATACTCTTGCCACTTTTACAAGATCACTTAAAACATTCTTCTTCCCTCAGTAATGTAATTTACCCATCTTATGAGTCTTTGTATTTTGTGTTTCTCTTCAAATTCTGTGATTTTGTAAGCGCACTGTTACTTTTGTGGTTTTAGCACTTCTAAATAATTAACATTATCATTATAATGACCCAAATTAGTCTTTAAATTCACACATTTTTTTGCATTTTGTCCTGAAAAATACAAACTGCTGGAAGCCTGCGCCTTATTTTTTCTTCGAAGCATTATGAATTACTCACTCCGTCGTGTTAATTGCTTGCTGGTTTGCCTGATGTAAGTATAAGTCTAATTGATAATATTATGTGGACATAATTATTTCGACAAATCTTAGGCAAGAACTGCGAATGATTTTAGTTTCACTAAATCTCCTGGCAGCAGGATCGCTTAGTTTTTGAACGTGTTCCAAATGAGAGTTTGGCATTTCATGAACGCAACCAGGCTTTTTGCCCCGAGCCCCGGGTAAGTTTCCCGTTGATTAAGAGAGGAGGTGGCTAATATCACCCAGTATCGACATTCAATTACCCGGGAGAAGAAACAGGATAGCATACGGGTTATTTCGGAGTTCTTAGGATTGCTTCAAAAAATCTTGACTTCTCAACTCTGGCGTTAATTCGTATTTTATAGCTATAATAGTTTCGTCCTCTTTTTAGTGAAACTTTTCTTCACCATTAAGGTCAGGGAAGAGGCGATGAAAATTAGAAATTGGATTAAGCTACGGGCCTGGAGAAGAATCGGACTATAGAGGTAAAAGTAATAAAAACCTAATTTACGCCAAAGGAAAAGGGCAAAGTAGTAGATTGGGAAAAATGGGAATAATTTTAAAATCAAAAGCAAACATCCAAAATTGAAAACAAATATAATAAAATAAGGGATTAAGTATAGATTTAAAGAAAGCAAGATATTGGCAAATCACGGGCGGTTGAAAGCAAATTGTTTTAAGTGCTTTAATGAAAAGGAAGGTAAATTAGTTGATATTACCTTCGGGCGTTGACGATTTCTCCTGGAAAGAGGCAGGTTCTGTCCAAAAAGATCCCGGAGGCGACCACCCTGACTCTTGCAATTAACTCACTTATTCCTTGTGCCAGATATATGAATAAACGATGGCCAGTTTATTGAAAAATATAAGCCCAATCCCGGGGCATATGCGTCAGATCCTTAGGATTACCGTTCAACTATTCAAGTCTGCCGCCCAAGCAAATCAAAACTCTTAGCGGTATAGCTCGGACCCTGGAAAATATTTCGCTATCAGCTTTCCCGCGTTCAATCTCTGCTCCCGTCTCTCTTCTCAAACAAAGGGGATTGTGTGGGTTGGGGTAATGAGACACGGGGAAACATCACACCTCGAAAAATCCGCGGGGATCCCCGTCCCAAGAGTGAGCCGAACTTTTTCTCGGTTAATAGGTGATGTGATGGAGTGGACAAAAGGCGAGAGCTACCTTTTCCAACGCTGCGTGAGGTTTGGTTCGCAGACAATTATGAGGGATGCGCTCTTCGGGGAAGGCTCTTATACTCCAACGGTACTTCACCCAAGCATCGCTGGGTCGCTCGCGGTGCGCATGAACTCCAGATAGTCGTTGGGGCAGATCTTCAAGGGTTTCACACCAACAACTCATTGTTGGGATGTAGATATATACAGTCTCATGTCCAGCCGTTCAGTTTACCAGAACACTCTTCATTGCCATCCTCTATTGCATTGATCAGATTTCAAGTGTTTGCGTAACCAAATCTTTGAGTATATCGATGTTTCTTAACAACGTCAAAGTTACTTACATGCGTGTTTAATATAGGATTTTCCGACCAAATTCGCGAGTTTGTCATTCGAATTCATTTACTTTGCATTTAAGTTAGCGCAGATCAGCTTTTCCATGCCAATTATCATTCAATTTTTCCGATTTTGTATTTAATTTAGGATTTTGGTCGAAGGATTTCATAGATCTGTCATTCAATTTAGAAACTGCTAAACTAGCATTCAAATTAATCGTCACTTGTCGAGGCGTTATTTTTATCATTCAAATTAACACCTGTCATTCGTATTCGAATTATGTTTATTCAAGTTAGGAAAGTTAGGGGGAAGAAATGCAACACACGTTTACAGTTTTTAAAAAATGCAATTAAATACATGATTTGCCATTGGGGTCTTTTCTGTTATTCAATTTATTAATTTTGAGGACAAAGCATAAGTGTGTAGTCAGACATTAGGTAAAGAAGGGGCGAAATCAAGGGATATGGCATTTCTGAACGGACATGTTCATATACCCCAGAAAATGGGGATACAAAAACAGCTACCCCAGTCACAATATTGTACCCTTCCTCCATAATGAAATTGTGATAAATTTATGATAAAACACAAAACAACTTCCTTACATGAAAATTTACACAAATTTAATATTGAGACCATCAAGTCCGTAGATGTAAGTCTTTTTTTTAACAATCAAACTTAAAGGCTGATGAATATCTGATAAATCTAAAAGTATATAAAGAGTATAAATGCAAGAAAATAAAATAGGATGAAATACACATGAAAAACGATCTTGAAAGAAAGATAATGAGCTATAAAAAGCGTGTAATAAACGAGAAATGTATATTGACCATTAATTTTAGTGCACAAAGTGCTAATTTGAATGCTACAAAATGCTAGAAGTACACCGTCGCGATGTTAGAAAATCGTGTTGCGCTAAATCGAATGACCAAATAGCGAAAGAAGCACTTTGTTAATTAATTTGAATGAAACACACATAGATTCTAACGAAAACTTCATAGATTTCAAATCTAGAAAAAGGAATATAAACCCGAGATATATCCGACAGCACTAAAACCGTCGAATTTGAACGCAAGACAAATTAATTTTAATGACAAACTCGCGAATTTGGCCGGAAAATCCTATAACATCCCGTGATTGTTTTGACCATACTTACATTTGGCCGAAATAATCAGTATGAATTTTCCCAAAATCAAATTATTTGAATATGTAATTCGGATACACAATATCTGATTGAATGCAGCATTTTATAATTGATATTACCTCGGTCATTGGATCAAAATGCTAATCGGTACAGGATAGTACACACGCTACGCTGCATGAGGACTGTTCTGACAACGTATCATTGTACGAGCGCACAAGTGCCGATGTAACCACTTTAACGTTCAAATCCTACATGGGCGGATTGTGGCATACGAGGATTAATGTTGTGCCAAAGGCGGGACTCGAACCGCGAAACATGTGATCCACAGTAAGGTGACGTATCCTCTAGACCGTGGTACCTTTACATAGAGAAAGATATACATGCATACCGCATTTTATATAGGTTCCATCTATATATATATATATATATAAATTCAAGCTTGAGTAAAGAATTGGAGCGAGGCTACCAAATACTCCCGCTTCAAGACATTGACTTTTGCATTGTCCTTCAGTTTACTCAATGACGTAATGTTTCATCAAAACTCTCATTTATTGCTTTCCCTTCGACGAGACTCACTGTGACGTCATCGACCTGCCCCTTTCAAAGTCAGACACCCTCGTGGGCAAATGAAATATGAAGAGGCTTACACGAAAGAAGTCTTTTAAGTAAAAACTGTATGAAGTATTAGAGAAGGGTCCCTTGTGTCACATCGGCGTAGCATAAGTGAAGGTGCTAAAAGTAGGGGGTGGTTGGGGCAAATGCAACATGGGTTTTGGAAATATTACGTATATGGTTTAAATTCAAAAGAAAATGGAGCATACCATGCAGGGAGGGTGAGGGAGGGGTCCTATTACGTACTTCTTTTTCCTGTCTCCTCCCTTCTCCCCTCTCTCTCTCTCTCTCTCTCTCTCTCACTCTCTTATTTTCTCTCTATCTTTCTTTCCTTTGCTCTCTTTTCTTCTCTCTCTCGCTCTCTCTCTCTCTCTATCCCCCTCTCTCTATCCCTCTCGTTCTCTCTCCCCCTCTCTATCTCTCCCTCTCTCTCTTCTTTAGTCAAATAATATTAGGCAATCGAACATCTCATACGACATCAATATTACCATCAAATCACAAGGGGCTTTAACAATATAATGATATTAACTGTGTCCTAAAAGCTGTATTTCTAATGCTGGATTTCAAGACAAATCAAGATAAAAAAAAATAGAAAATAGGAAAAACATGAAAACAATCCTTTCATGTTAGGAAGTATGTGCTATTTTGACACCTTCCCCTTCTATCATATCCATGTGCATTCTTAAGCTCTCTCAGAAAACATAAATGAAAAACATGCAATTTTTATTTCGAAACATGTCACTCTAATAAGTAGGAAAAACATGAAGATAAACCTCACCTAATGGTAATCACGTGCAATTTTAACAACTCTCACTTCCCCTCCATTATGTCCATGTGCATTCTTTAACTCTCTCAGAAACATCGATGAAAAACAAGATTTTCTTTTATTTCGAAACGTGTCACTATACTTATTTTGCTCGACAACTTCCTTATGATCTGTTTTATTATGTTAAAGCTAGATTGAAGAGCTCTTGTATCTCCGTGCGGCTTTAAACCTGTTATTATGTATTTACACGTTTTTTTTCCCCAACATTCAAAGATTCCTTTATTCTCTATTGACACTATGAACATGACAGTAGTTATAGCAGTGAGTAGGCGGACGGCCATAGGGTTTGTACACGAATATTTTCGTACTTATACTATTTCTAATTGACTCGTGTACATTAACTTTGACATAGTCTATTTTCGAGAAAAAACGGACTTATAACACGCGTGTCTATGGGGTTTTGTTGAGGTTTTGACTTTTCGAATTTAATTAGGGATTTGTCATTTTGGACTTATTTTTTTTTCGAGCAAAATATGTCTGACAAAACGTGTTTCTATGTGAATTTTGATATTTTGAATTTTACTCAAAGATTTTTAGGAATTTTTTGACGTTTTGAATAGTGTATGATAGGTATTTTCTTTTTTGGAACTGACTTTTAACATGTGTGTCTATGGAATTTTGACTCTTCGACTTCCTTTCTATACTTTGAGTTAGACTTTCTGAGGAATGTTTACAACGTCGTTGTAGGTTCAATCATTAGGTACTTTTAGATTTGCACAACGACAACGTGGATTGCTACGATCGACGTCCTTTTAATGGACTGCCTTGAATGGACGTCACACGTATCAGTCCACGCAAATCTAAAAGTCCCTAATATCTACTTTTCGATCAACTAAATAAAGGAATATGTATTGACCCATACTGTGATCCTCGCATGGTAACGCGGGGAAGTGTATTGTAGCCTATGTGTGTGAAGGGTATTGATTTTGTATAGTTCTAGTGCCTTTTGTATTTGAATTACGTTTCAGCAATAGTACAGTTGTTTCTTATTGATCGTGCATTGACTTTATGAACCTCTCAATAGACTTTCGACAAATGAAGCTCGTTTTACTCCGCCCTGTTCATACCGTCGAGTTCTTTGGACTTTCACACAACACTTTGATAATTATAGTTGAGGGCTACTTATGACGGACAAAGAAAGAGGACAAAATATACAGTTCCTCAGAGAGACAAAGGAACATCCCTTCACTGCTAAAATGTAAAAATGTGTAGAACAGGTGTCACATGCATATTCACCTGTTCTACACATTTTTACATAATAGCAGGGAAGGGATGTTCTTTGTCTACCTGAGGAACTGTATATTTTGTCCTCTTTCTTTGTACGTCATGTTCATACTTAATGTGAACAGCGCAAGAACAATCCCGCACGTGTTATTCGAATGAGTTTCAGAGGTAGAGCATTGCACCTCTAAGATCTAAAGCAGATATGAACATAGCACATGATCATGTAAAGGTCTTTTTCCAGAGATTGATTCAGTTGAAAAGTATTTTAGGATTGTTCTTAACTCTTCAACAAGAGGTTTTGGTGTTTGATCCTCACTCGGCGCTTACATCCTTGGACAAAGTGTTTTGCACATAATAGTTACTTGTCACTCTCCACCAAGGTGCAAATGAGTACATGGCAATGCTGGGCTAATCATACTCGGTAGAGCAGTATTGATAATGATGATGCGACTGCTCTGGGTAAGTAATACTAGATCATTACTATTAATTATCTATTTTGTTAAGTAAGCATAAACCGGAGATGATATTCATATTGGCCGCGTTCATGCGGTAGTGGGGGGGGGGGGGTACAGGATCTTCATCCTTGTAGGATGTTTATAGAATTTATTCCACGGATGATTTTTGGATTAAGGTTGCTGCAACTAAAAAAGATGGGTTAAAGATGTTCAATGTTGATACCATAAAATGATGACGTGGATCCCAACCAAATGATTGGCTGTTTGCGGACATGTGACCAGTTTTACCCCATTGCTAAATTTTCTCAAGACCGGTCATTAGGAGGGTATAATTAAACCAAGAGCACACATACTATAAACATATACATCAACGCGCATATTTGTTTTGGTAGGTACTATTATGCTGTATAAAATTAACATAAATTGGGATGGGGGAGGGGGGTCTTGCCCCTCCTCCTTCTCCCCCCCCCCCCCCAGACCCGACTGTACCGCTGACACACGATTTCCAAATCTAACATCCTCTCCCTCTTGACCTAGTTGACTCCTGTCATCATTGTTTGAGGCTTGGTTTTCTTTTCTGCATTGTCATGATATCCAAGCATCTCTATTACAAGCTCCTCATAACCTTTCTGAAATGTCCGAGTTTTTTTCGGTACAAAGGGTTCATGTAGGACAAACCGGGCGTAAACCCTTGTTGGAATGTCGCTACATACACACATTAGGAAAACTTCTTTTGGAGACCTGATTTATAAACTCTTAATTCATTTTCTTTTCTACTATTCATTATAAACTCATCATCATCTTCGTTATCTTTATCATTAATTGATTTTAATTCAAAGAAGGAAAAAGATGTAGATATTATTTTGAGTTAGGCCTATGCACTTTTCACTATTTACATAAGCTTTGTTAGAAAAGAAAAGAAAAGAGACTTCTTCAGTTTTTCTTTTACCTATTGAATTATCGTTTACAAATAGAAGAAAATATTAGAAAACCATGTATATCCCTCCGGAAATGGAGGCAAATGCTAAAAAGATGGCAAAATCACTATTTGGAGGTGATGGCGGCCCTTTTCCAATGTTGAAGTTTGTTGATCCGTTAAACTATTTTAGAGACTCTCCGAACAATCACCGCAATCCTTTGGAACCCTCACCCCCTCACCCCCTCACCCCTTCACCCCTCCTCCCATCACTCCCTCGCCCCCTCACCCCCTCCTCCCCTCCCTCCTCCATCACGGAAAGTGTTAGAGAAACGGTTGAACTCTCGGGATGAAATGGTATCCAGCCATCGCTCTTACAAGCTTTTTATAACCTATCCGAAATGTCCGAGTTTTCGGGACGTAGGGTTCATTGAGGGCTATCGTGACGAAGATCCTTGTAGTAGTAGTAGTTAAATCACCATAATAATTATCAAGAGAGTACCCGAGTACTCCCCTCGTTGAATAAAACAAACGCTTCGTCATCGTGTGAAGAAGATCATACAAATTAACGTAATCTTAAGCCCAGCGCACACTAAACGATCTGACTACGATCCGATTTTGGGAGAATTTGTGACCGCATTGTAGGCATATATGAACATTGAAACACGTAAAATCTTAATGACCGAGGATTTAAAAAGTCATAATTATGATCAATAAAATCTAAATTTCAAGGGATATCATGCTTCTTCGGAGGGGAGGAAGGGGGAGCTAAATCGGCTCAGAATCGTAGTGACGTCAGACCAGTCGTGCGATTGTCTACGATGTGAAGCCGAGAAAAGTAATAAATACACTAAACTTCCGTTTGTTATTAGGCTTGTCGTTATTTAGAACCTGAATCAAGAGGTAAATGGTTGCTCAGATTTCCATTATCAAATACAAACACCCTTTCAGCGGAAATCGGATGGAAGGAGGACCGTAGGCCTATAACTATAGTAGTGTGCTCCGTGCTTTAAAGGTATTAGTTAACTATACCTCCGATTGTATAAAAATCCTGGATTTAGCTCATGCTGCAATCATAATTATAAACTTTTAGTTCAGAAATGAATCCCATGACTTTTACAAGCTAACCGCATGTTCGATTATCAAGATATTTAGGACTGGAATTCGAAATTTCAGAAACAGTTTTCCCAACGGTTTGAACAGTTTTTCATAACACTGCAGTCTATTTGTGAAAATGAGTATGGTAAAACCGGTCACTAAAAGATTTTTACTTTTTTGAAGGGCTTCATGATCATTTTGAAGCGCATTTTTTTTTTTTTTTTTTTTTTTTTTTTTTTTTTTTTTTTTTTTAGGGCTTCAATATGACATCATATCACAGACAATGATAACACGTAGGGCCATGCATCTCAGATGTGTAAAACTGGAAACATGTAAACAATCTCTTTAAAGTATCCATTACCTGCACGTCCTCATAGTTGCCCTAGACACCACAGCCTGCCACGCATGCGTTAATTACCATATGAGGCAGACAATGATACCATACAGAGGTTGTATCAGTTGCTATGGGAAAGCTTTGCGAGATGGTTAAAAACCAGTGTTATAGGGATGCATATTCTTGCCAGAGGACGTTATAGTGCCGACCTGGATTTCAACACTCAAGTTCCAACCCACTGCACTTTTCGCATAAGAGTAGGAGGAAACACCGATGTGGTGTTCCACCTGCAAACCCCAATCAGGCCGAGTATATACGGCATCTGCAAGAATCTTCAGTATTGTAGGAGAGAGATTATCTTGAAGAAGAGAAGAAGAAGAGATCCGATACCCAAAACAATGTGATAAATCTTCTTCTTTTTTTTTGCTTGTCGGGTAATTTTGGAAAATGCGCCCCTCAACTTTTTACTAAATCCTGTATTCATGCACCCATGCATAAGGTTGATATAAACTTTCTGAAGCATTTACATTCTCGTCAGATCCAAAAGGGCGTTAATTCTGTGTTAAAATAGGAGTTAAGTAGTTAAGTAATTTTACCTGAATCAAACAGTAGTTCTCGGAATGATGAATGCATCAACAAAGTCTGACCACATTTCTTCCTACAGCAGGCCAAATGTACATGTGCTTGCAGTCCTCATTACATAGCTTAGAATGGCTGCCTGCCTGCTATAGCATGCACCAATGCTAGCAATCGCACAAAAGAAATGCACTCATGCAAAGAGTTCAATAGAATCCTTATAGGGGGTACTCCAATTGAGTGATAGAGATACCCCCAAAAAGGCGGGAAACAGTACAATGGGAATCCCTCTAGAGGGAAACAATACAATGGGAATCCCTCTAGAGGGGAAACAATTTGTCAATAGGGACTTTTAGATTTGCGTGGACTGATACGTGTGACTTCCATTCAAGGCAGAGCATTAAAAGGACGTCGATCGTAGCAATCCCCATTGTCTTCGTGCGAATTTAAAGTCCCTATTGACTGAAGAAGCAGGGGGGCATCTTTGCACCCCATAATTTCTATTTAATTTACAAAATAAATTCCAATTTACACCAAGTGGCGTAACGAGAGGGGCGTATCTGAGTTTAGGGTGTGAAAGGATACAATCACTTTCTTAAGGTTGCCTTCCATCTATTCCTTTCTATCTCAGTCCATTTTTTGTCATATCCCTTTTCCCCTTTTTGTTATCCGATAGCGGAGGGGAGCATTCTCCTTGCACACTAGTTGTACTGACGTAGTTGGATCCAGTTTGCCAAACTTCCCCCACCCCGTACTGAGAAAATCAATCCTGAACATCTTTTTAGAAATTGCAAAACACTTCGAAAATATGAAATAGAAGACGGGACTCACAAAGTAATTTAGTTACTCTGGCAATTTTTTTAAAGGAGGAAGTCCCTATTCTTTTTTCCTTTTCTATTGGAGGGACCTTCGCATTAATGGCAGGCTCCATCTAAGACAAAGATATAATTCAAAGAAGAACACCCCCCCCCCTCCCCCTGTCTCTGAGAGCACTGGAGAGTAACCCCTGCTTTAATGCTGCTTTTTCATATTTTAAAGCTCGGCTTAAGATTTCGAAGACATATAATAGGAGGAAGGTCGGTCACGAAAATGCTGGGATTCACGTGAGAGAAAAGAAGCCTATGGCTAAACATAATGATGCCTTGAAAGGGTAGATCCATGGTTTTTCATGGAGAGGGGGGGGGGGCAAAATTCAGAAATATTACATGATAAGCAAAAACAAAATTGAAATAAAACAAAATAATAAAAAAAAAAAGCCAATAAAAGAAAAAGGATATTACAAATATATATTTAATTTGCTTACTTTCTTCGTGAATTTACTGTCACATATTTGCAAGGAATTTCCATTTTGAAAGATTCGGCGCATGACTTTTATCATTATTGCTATTATTTTTCTTATCATTATAATCTTTATCATTATTACTATTATTAGTAGTAATCATCGTCATCATTATCATCATCATCATCGTTATCATCATCAGCATCATCAACACTATCATCATCATAACTATCATTATCATCATCAGTATCATCATCATCATCATCATTATAATTATCATTATTGAAATATCATCCGATATTTGAGGTGCCTCTTATTAACCAAAATCTCTGACAAGAAAAACTAAAATAGGGGGTAAAGACCCTTACGCCCCCCTTCTAGTAGGTCCGCATATACATACCCCCTATCTGGGTTTTCGACCTTGCACATTGCGGAAGAGAAGTTGGATGGGGTAGCTCCAAGCCATGAAATAGCTTCGTCTTAAACTATTCATGAAATTCAATGGCTTCTTTTAGGTTAAAACAAACACTTTCTTCTTCTTTTTTGTAGGACATGCCTTTTCAATGAAAGGTTACAAAATACGAGTTTCATTTGGGTTAACAAAACTGTGTTTTAGATTACAAGAAAACAACCTTTTCTTTCTCGCCGATTTTTCGTTGCCCAAGTCTCACTCAAAACAAGCGTATCGCCTTGCTTAATTGATTTCTTCCCCCCGTAGTGCTTGAAAGTATAAATAGAATTTGTAATATCAATATAACAAAATCTAATTTCACGTATCATTTTATTTCACTTATTTTCATTTAATATATTTTTATATAAAAACATGATATATAATACTATATTATTTTGACATGTGCTAGGCAGTGTTTATAATGGTGAATACAATAATAGCATTTTTCAAGACTACACCAACAGTCTTTTTCAGGACTACACACCCTCAAGAAAGATTACCGAGAGTCCTTTTCAGGACTCCTGAATCCTCCCTCTCTCTCTCTCACATGGGGCATCCGCAAGCCTACTGTAAATATAGCATTTGTCTATAATTTTATGGGCTGAGACGGTATATCACCACGTATGAAAGGGGACACAGTATTTTTGCTATTTCAAAAATATGTGTAGGTATAAAAAACACTTGCGAATCGTACCCACCATCATTGTTACTCATTGGGGAATATACATGTATCTGTATAACGTTTAAAGAAATCGTCGATGTATTGAGCGTTATATAAAAGCAGCAGGAGGCGCGATAGCTCAGTCGGTAGAGCAGTGGTCTCGTAATCCGGTGACCCGGGTTCGAAACCAAGGCGATGCGCTAGTGCCCTTTGGTAAGGCATTAATCCTCATTACCAGGTCCTTACTAACAAGCATTTATACTTTCTCAGCAGTCAGGTTAAATAACCACCGCCACCACCAAGCTTATTATCATTTTTATTATTGTTATTATCATTATTTTCATCACAATTATCACAGCCATCATCATCACCATAGTTATCGTTATCAATATGTTATGACCAGTACCCATCATTTTACTTGGTATCCTATGTGACACTGAGCCTGAGGCAAACTACTTACCACGAGTACTAAGTATGCCATCAAGAGAAAAATCGAAGAAATAAAGGGGTCAAGCGATGACCCCTCTCATTTCAAAGTCGTCTGCAAGTTCATCACTCGAACACATCGGTTTTTATACAAGCGTTCTACATCACGATGTCCGGTTAGTATCATATCCGATATTCGACCTCGAGCGACCTATTAGGCCGATCGATCTCGGAACATTTTGACCACGCAGTCTCCACGCAGTCTGCATGGGCAGCGTTTCACGAAACCGTCGCGACGCGTCGTATGACTGAAATCCGTGGACATCCCGTTGGAACACGTGTGTTGATATTAACACGCATTTCAATGGGTTGTCGGTGAACTTGCACTCGTGATGGTCTCGTGCAACAGTGCCAAGACAGTATGTAAAGATAATTATATTGCATGAAGGAAAAGGAATAATAATATTTGACGTATTTCTATTGAGAATTGAATATCAAGATCAGACATTGGCCTACATGTATAGTGGACGCTGGGGGAGGGCTGCCCCCGACAAAAATACTTATCTGCATTATACGTAAAGTATGCCCCTAAATGTTTTGATTGTAAGAAAAATTAGAATAAAGCACCTAAGAATATGATAACCCTCTGTTATCTTTCATTGCTGTGCTTTACTGTTCAGTGCCTTTAACGGATATGAATTATTTCATTCGATATATTTTCATTCAATTAAATCTCTTTACATGTGATTGTTGTGTACGCTATATGTACCTCTTCGAGCCATAGATCTCAGTTGCCTGATTAATACCTAAGAGTGTGATGGCTGGGTGAGTTTTATACTATACGGACACAAAGGTTCGTACGAACGATAATTTCGTACGAATCTCCCCGTTTTTCCATTGTCTACCCGAATTTCCATTATCTTAAAATCGTTCATACAGCGTTCGTAGCAGTTCGTAATGGCATTTGTGACCGAGGCTTAAGTTAAAGCTAAATAACAGTTCGATTGTGTGATAATGTTATATGGAAGCAAGCCCTGTATTGGCTTTATTAGAAATATGACAAGACCTTCACGGGCAATTTTTTTTTTTTACAGTTATGGACCCAAAAAAACCTTGAAAGGCAGGGTATTCCATTGACACTACTTCAGATTTACGTATACTGCCATCTGGGCCCCGCCTTTATGCCTCAGTCACACCGTTGGGTATTTGGCAAGCCGTTTTAACAT